>NC_090440.1:1866081065-1866706065 GCF_031143425.1 Pleurodeles waltl
TTGTTCAGTAATCTGGGTATGGGTGGGAATGTGGCCATGTAACACGTCCTATGGGTAGGCCTGTGAATCTGATGTACCACCTCTTCGACTTGTCACATTGTAGTGGAACTTGATCACTCCCAGATTGCCATAGTCTGTCTGGATGAGGATGTAGGGACTGGATGATGATGTGGTTGGTCAGTATAGCGTAAGTATGTCAGTGTAGTGTAGGAGCTGGAATTTCCTATCAGGGGTACTTACCTACATGGAGTTGGTAATGTGAGGGATAGGTTTTGGGATGTGAATGACTGCATTTGTTCCTACATTATATATGTACAGTTATTGACAGCCTGAATCCCTTCATTTTCCATCTCACCTTCTCTGTCATCTTGTCTCCTTGTGTACATTAGCATCATCAGGCGAAGGAGAAGGGGTACCAGCAAGTGGGGATGCTGCAGCCCACGAGACCAAGGAGGCAGAGACCACGAGGCCGAAGGGACCAGTGGGTTGGAGGGCGAGGGGAGCACCATGGGGGAGCACACATGCAGACAAGCATGCACCCAAAACAACACACAAGAAACACAATGAGAAACACAAGCACCACACGTCCCACAACAAGCATGCACACACTACACATACAACTGCAAACACGACAACATCCACTTCCCCCACTGTGTCCCCGTCCCCTCCTCTCTGTCTGTCACCTCACCTTACCACACACACCCACATGCACTGCGCCCTCAGTCACTGCTCCTGCCCCTATTTGCAGCAGTCACCACAACAGCAGTCATCCACACATGCACCCCAGACACCACACAGACACCTGCAGCACACTCACCACACCAACAGACACCACCACAACATCCATCTACACTAGCTACTTGCCTTCTCCCACTCTTTCTACCCCCTCCTCCCAAAACACACAAACACTCAAACTTATCCACTCAACATACATCCACCAGACATAAGCAGACTCAGCATGCACCTGCATCCACTCACAGCAAACCTATACCACCTAGAAACCACGTCCTCAACCTCCACTCCCAAACCTGTCTCCAAAGCCCCTCCACTTGCACCTAAAAAGGTTTTATTTTCCTGTGAAGACCTATTTGAACCCACTGGCCCACCCTGTCCTGTCCCCAAACATTCTCTTGGCCTCCCCAAATCCAGTTCTTACTGTTCAAGCTCCTCCCCAGTCCTCCCTTCCCGGTCCCCTGCCCCTTCCCCAGTGAGAAAATAAAATTGTAAGACGCCTGATCCCCCTACCACCCCCGGTCCAAGACCTCTCCTGCTCCTTCCATGTGCAATCCCAAACACCCGCCCACTCCGACTCCTAAGCCCAAGTCCCCACCCCATCCCACCCCCCTACCCCTGCCACCTGAGGTGCCTGTCTGCCCCATTGATGCCCCTGCACTGTGGAGGCCATGGTTGTGGAAGGAGTCAAGTATGTGTCTTGTTGGCACAATCAGACATTTACTATGGACTGGCCTATGGCCTTGTTTGTACATAGTTTGTTTTTAGTTCTCATTATCATTTAATATATATGGCCAACAGGCATGCTGGTGCAATGATATTCCGTTGTCCTGCATTTTAATATGGGAGGGTCGTGTACACAGGTATGTGCATCCATTAATTTATTTCTCTGCATGTGTCAGGTAAGTATATTTCTGTACGGCATGTATCCCTTGTTTGGCCTGCGTGTGTGTATATCTGTGTGTGTGTTAGGGTGTTGGTGGGGAGGGTGTGTGTGTGTATGGGTGTTGGTGTGCTTGCATGTGGGCATGGTAGTCGGTATGTGGGGATGCGTGTGGCGTGTGGGTGTGTAATTGTCCCCTTCCTCCCTTGTGTGCTAAGTGCCTGTACTCACCGTTGTCGTCTTCATCAGCGGTCACGTTCCTGGAGATAAACTACAAGGATTAGTCCTTGAGAGATATTTAGTTCACGCTCCATGTCGTCGTCAGCCTCTTCTGTGTCCCTACAGTGAGTGCATCCTTTTATACGACTCTTTTCAGTCAGGCTTTGTGTGGCAGTGGTTCTGCCCTGGAAAACGTGGCGGTGTAGTGAATCGTAATATGGTCAGCGGGGTGGGCCTTTACGCCTGCCTAAAGATGGCCACTGCCATCAGCATCAGTCATACCGCACTGGCGATACAGGCGGTGAAGTGGATGTATTGCTCACAGTACACCGCCGCACTCATAATACAGTAGTCCGCATCGCTACCCTGACGGTGGTCCACATCGCCACTGCTGGCGGGGGGGTCCAACACCGCCAAACTCATAATGACCACCTAAGGGTTTCCACACCATTAGAAACTGTCGGCCAAACTCCTGGCTAGCTCACAGTGCCTCACCGGAACCCCCAAACCTACTGGGGAGGAAGGTCATTATGGCAGCCTGAACATGACACTCTGACTCCCCAGGGAAGCCATGGAAACAGATCGTACCCCTTTCTTATTATTACGTATTACTCATGCAAGCCAAGGCGAGACACACAAGACACAAGCTAGGTTTTCAGTACATTTATTGAAACAGTTGCAATCTGGCATATAAGGAGTGAGCTGTGATAATTAGACAGATGAAGCAAAGTAAGGTAATCAGCATTAAAAACATGGTGAAAAAGATAAACAATCAAACCATTGTATATGTAGTTCTAAAAGTTCTAGATGTTCTTACCTAACTCTATGGCCATGCTGAGAACATAGCTAGTGTACCCTTCTGCCTGGCTCGACTAAGGGATTAGCCCGAACCCCATTCCAGGAAACAGTGCCAGGAGTTGGTCAGTGATGTAGATGGCAATCTTCTAAGGAGATTGGTAGATCAGCGTCAGCCAAGCTCCATATCGTACAGCAAGCATCCCAGGATAGTCTAGGTCAGAATGCCCTCTGCCCCTCTGGGTCAGTGCACGTTTATATAATAAACATACTGTGTTGGAAGTACAGTTCTGATGCAGTGCTGTGTCTAGGTGTTAGAAGCTGTCTCGTGAACGGGCAAAACAATTGTTTACAGTGTTCTTTAGTCTTGGACAGAAAGTACTGATTACATGTTGTGCAAAGGCTAACTAAACAAGCAACTTGTTCCTCGTATTCTCAGAATAAAAGCAAGCTGAAAGATTTATGTAAAAATCATTGCAAAAAGAAGCCTTACTAAAACTAATAAAATATGAACTGTAAAATTAAGCTAAAACAGGGGTGGCCAACTTGGGTTCTAGAGATCCTCACAAAACCCTCCCATGGCCAGTTGGAGAAGGCAGATTCTAATAATGCATCTAAATTACTAGAAACAATAAAATGGCTATACACACCAACAAGCAGAGCAAACAACTAAAAAAAGCCAATTAAAAAAAACTATTTCTAAGAATTTAAGAGTCATTGGAGGCAGCCATGCTCTTGTCCATCACATCAGTGGAAAGTGAGTCCAAGAAGGATCCTGAAGCCTCAGCCTATGCCAAGATAATAGAATCCTGGGCAATGCCTGCAGTTATTGAGGCAGATGAAAACATACTCAGAGCGATATTGTCCATGTCCACGTAGGATGGCTCATAAAAGGCATCTTGTAGCAACCGTTGTCTCATAATACAACTCCAGACATGAACCCTCGAAAGGAACATCACAAGATCCATGTCGGTAGATAGTGCCAACTGCTGTGCAAGTCACACATACAGTGCACACTCAAAAGGGCACCAAAGACAGCAGAAAACAAGCTGCACGCAATAGAACCATATTGCTCAAAAAGATAAAGAACAGTTGTTCGGTTCCCCCAACAAACATGCCCCAAAGTGCTGTATCACACTTTCACGACACAGCTGGACGTGCTGTATTTCCACTACCATCCGGCTTTGAAATGGGACATCCAAAATATTAATAAAATACCATCAATTAATGACAATACAAGTGGTAGGCCTCCACAAACACTTGAAAACAGGGATTGTATAAAGAATGGAATTACTCCAAAGGCTGTCTGGAAAGTGCTGACAAAATCAGCCCCATTTGCTTTATAAAAAGTGCACAATAGCAGCAGTGTTGGAAGCATTACAAATGTGTCTCACAAGATCACTGAAGTGTCTTGGAAAGTTGGTATTTAAAAGTGACTGTTTCTTAGAAGATTACCTCACCACTTGCAATTCAAATTTCTCATGGCCAGATGTAAGGGCCGAGACATTTTGAAACCATAGTGCTTTTAGTGTGCTCAACTTGTCTAAGTCAATGGCCACAAACTTGCTACCCTTATCTCATGCATGGGGACATAGCATGTTACCACAGCATGTCTCTGTTTGAGAAACAAAAATCACATAAGGTAAACCTGCTCTTATCCAACAGCAGCCTTGATCACTCAACATTAAGTAACCTTCATTCAAAAGTAACTGAACCATTGGGGGAATCAAGGGAGCGGGAACCCCCTTCATGTAAGAAGCTAAATTAGCCACCAACACATTACATACACTGTGCAACGTCGCCTGTTTACAAATCATTGAGTGGTTTACAGAAGTTTCACAATTACTACCACTGAGAACGACTTCCTTTGCCTCGCTCATACATTTGTAACCAAAAGGCAGTTCCCACATCTCATGTATAAAACTCTCACCTAAAGCTTCAAATATGCCTACTTGAAAGTATTTCAAATATGATGTGAATTGAAATGTGGAGACTGGCAGGGAGATAACTCCATGAACTAACCACATGCTGATGGAGTCTCAGCCACTGTGAAAGCAACTTTTCTAACTTCAATATTAAGCATTGTGTATGTTGCACCCTTCTTCTTAGCCATTATCTGTTTTTTTCATGTTAGATTGAAGGGCAAGAGTAACTCTTTTGAGATTATATGCTTCCAGGGCACATGGTCAGATTTCAGAACCGGTAATGTCTAACTCAGATGCACTATGGATTTAAGCTGACTCTATCCATGTTGTCAAAACACCATGTCATTTTTATAATAGAAATTACAGACGACACAATGATGTTAAGTGTGTAAATACGAGTGGCCAATGTATTCATCCCATTATCAACAACAGCTAATGCTTTCTCCAAATTTGTCTGGTTTATTTACCTTAAACGAACAGCAGCTTCCATTTGAGAAAGCTTCCATATTTCATTGTATATTGCAGACAAGAATCTTTTGAAGTGTGGTGATCTGGGACCTAACACGAAATCTTGCAAATCCTTGTAATCAGAGAGGGAAGAGAGATGCTCTTTCATGACATTCGAAGTGGAATGGTGCACCCATTGGTGACATAACTTTCCTATGCTGTAAATAGTGACAATCCCGGCATGTTGTGGCTTGATGGAACAAGGGTCCAGTCTACTTGCTTTAAAACCCTGTGTTGAGTTACTAGAACATGCATGGCAACCATTTGTGTCCACTGGCCTAAATGACCACCTGTTGGTACCTGAAAGTGTTCAATTAAATGTACCATATCTAACCATACCATTGAGCTGATCTGTGTAATTTGCCAGACTTTGCCAATTCTCACATTTTTAAATGGAAGGAAAATTGGGTACATTCATGTCTTAAATTTTTTGCAAAACCTAGGCAAGTTGTCTGCTGAATAGTGTCATTAAGAAAAATCATCTGCCTGCAGTGGAATCAAGAATGCTTTTAATAAAGCATACATGACTTGTACTTGCTAATCTTTTGATCCCCAAAATACATTTAAATCAATTGTATCTTTCCAATATTCATAACTCTTATTGGCTAGTTGGAAAATGAATGATTTTAAATAATTAATTTATCAGCAGTTAGCATGTTGTTCCTCGCTTTCTTGCTGGTAACTTGAAGTAATGATACAGGAACAGCAGTATCATGTCCATAAAAATATGTGAATGTATCTGAATGTGTTTTAGAACTCCTTTTAGAAATGTGGTCTCTGTTTGGCAGTTTGCACTCTGTCCAAGCAGGGACTCTCACTCTAGTCGGGGCAATGGAGATACACACTTAAGATAACCCCTGCACACCCCCTTGGTATCTTGACACAAGCAGTCAGACTTATCTCAAAGGCAATGTGTAAAGTATTTGTACCAACACACACAGTAATACAGTGAAAACACTACAAAATAGATACCACACCAGTTTAGAAAAATAGGCAATATTTATCTAAATCAATCAAGACCAAAATGAAAAAAAATCCAACATACACAAGAAAAGTTATGAATTTTTAAAGTAAAAAGAGTCTTAGTCCATAGAAAACAATGGGAGAGTCTGGTTTGCGTCAAAAATAAAGCTGCACGGGTTCGTGTGCGTCTAAAAAAGGCAGCAATGCATCAATTCCTTACTAGCAAGTGGGTCCATGCGTCGTTTCTTCTCCAGTTGGGTAGGGGATAGCTTGTCTTTCTCTCCTGCAAAAGAGCGATGCGTCGATTTCCAGATCGATGACCTCTGATCCGTGCAGGTTCATGATGTTTTTGACACCCAGTGATGATGCCTGTGGAATGTGGCCGGACGGTGATGGAAAAAACGTGATGTGATGGGTTGCGTCGTTTTTATCGCTGCGTTGTAAGTGGTGCACCGAAATTGTTCTCACACGGCACCCTGTGCGTTGATTTAAGCCTTTTTCTACCAGCTCGACCTTTCAAGGGCCTAGGGACTGGATAGGACACTACTTAACAGGGTAGGAGTCTCAGCAGAGGGTCCAGGTGCTGGCAGAGGAAGTCTTTAATGGCCTGGAGACATCAAAACAGGAGGCAAGCTCAGTCCAAGCCCTTGGAGATTCTTCACAATATATATATATATATATATATATATATATATATATATATATATATATATATATATATATATATACTGGAAGATGTAGGATCACAAGAAAACAACAGCCAGCCAGGGCAAAAATCGGGATCCCAAAGGATACAAAGAGCCACAAGAAAATGTAATATCCAAGAAAGAAGTGACTCAAACAGATGATCTCATTAAAGAACAAAAATATATTTCTACTACAACATTGTAGTAGAAATATATTTTTGTTCTTTAATGAGCTCATCTGTTTGAGTCACTTCTTTCTTGGATATATATATATATATATATATATATATATATATATATATATATATATATATATATGAATATATGACAAAGGCCAGTCGTTGTCCTCTTTCAGGCAGGCAGAAGCAGTAATTCTGCTGGCAGAGGTTCCTCTTGAATCCTTGAAGTAATCTGAAAATGTGGGGCTTTGGGTTCACCATGTATACTCCTTTCTGCCTTTGAAGTAGGCAAACTTCAAAGGAAAGTCTCTGTAGTTCACAAGATCCTGCCTTGCCCAGGCCTGGCTCCATGCACACATCAGGTGGTTGGACACTGCATTGTGTGAGGGCAGGCACAGCCCATTCAGGTGTAAGTGGCCACTCCTCCCTCCACTCTAGCCCAGATTGCCCATAAGGGTATGCAGGCTTTACTCCACCTCCCTTTGAGTCATTGTCTAGTGGAGATTCACAAACAGCCCAACTGTCGGTCTGATACAGAATGGTTTAAGTAAGAAAATGCCTACTTTCTAAAAGTGGCATTTCCAAACAGACAATTTAAAAACCAACTTTACCAAAAGATGTACTTTTAAATTGTGAGGTCACATCAAATCACGCCAAATCTCTATCTGCTCACAAAGGGAAACTGCACTTAAAAGTTATTTAAAGGCAGCCCCATATTAACCTAGAAGAGAGATAGGCCTTGCAACAGTGAAAACTGAATTAAGCAGTATTTCACTGTCAGGATATGTAAAACACATCAGTACATGTCCGACCTTTAACATACACTGCACCCTGCCCATAGGGCTACCTATGGCCTACCTTAGGCGTGCCTTACATGTACAAAAAGGGAAGGTTTGGGCCTTGCAAATGGGTACACTTGCCAGGTCGAATTGACAGGTTAAAACTGCCCACACAGACACTGCAACAGTAGGTCTGAGCCATGTTTACAGGGCTACTCATATGGGTGGCACAACCAGTGCTACAGGTCCACTAGTACACCACTAGTAGCATTTGATTTCCAGGCCCTGGGCACCTCTAGTGCACTTTACTAGAGACTTACTAGTAAACCAAATATGCCAATCATGGATAAACCAATCCCCAATACAATTTACAGAGAGGAGAGCATATGCACTTTAGCACTGGTTAGCAGTGGTAAAGTGCCTAGAGTCCTAAAGCCAACAACAACTGGTCAGAAAAAATAGGAAGGAGGAGGGGAAAAGTTTGGGAATGACCCTGAAAAATGTGCCAGGTTAAACAACTCCCCACTGGTGGAGTTGGACAATGTTCTCATTGAGTGTAATTAAAGATCGTATGTGTGAGCTCCATGTAGGTAATGGTATGCATAATGGTGAGAAGAAAACATGTCTCCATAATTTGCGGAGTTCATATACATATTTTCATTTTCAAATACAGTATATTATTCAAGCTCAGAAAGCACGGGGGAAACTGTTTTCACATCCCAATCATCAGACACAACGCCTGGTGTTAAGATATTTTCCACAGACATTTTAAAAACATAAGGAATCAGAATAGTTTCTGTAGGACCAAATATAACATATGGAACCTTATCTCAAACAATCCCATCAGGAACTGGAAAAACAGAAATGTTCCCTAGGGACAAGTTTCTTCACACTTTGTGGGAAGACAAATTAGGATTTAGTACCTCATCTACCAGTTCAACAGCAGAGTGTTTAGGAAGATAATACGCATTTATAAGTAAGAAGAAAACAATCACAAATCCAATCCACAAAAAGAGAGCAAGCAAGGTGAGTGCAATCTACAAACAGAACTATGGATGGATCAGATCAGTGCATTGAAACCAGTGAAAAAGATTACGTGTACCATTAAGAGATCAGTAGAGTCTGAAGTGAAGTCGTCAATGTCGACAAAGTACCCAGAAGCAGCCTGTGTGAAGACAGGAGCAGCTGCAGGTAAAATGGAGCTCATAGATGCCTCTATTGGTGGTTCATCATAAACAATTATATTGTTTTGAGAAGTAGTTGAAGACTGTAGACTTATGTCTGGTGAGTTTCTGGTGCTTGTAGCGGTAATTGGAGTCAACAAAAATTAATTGTCCACCCTCCCTAGCCTAGGGCATATATTTTCAGCTTTGCTTAATGCTTAAAGATGTATTTCCTGTCAGGTAGTCAGAGAGGATAGGGATCTACCCAGAGGTCCGTGGGGCCTATTGTGTAGGATCTGCCACAAGATGCAATTTGACTAAATCAATGGAGACAAAGCATTTTTCTTTACAACCAGCAAGTGGTGGCAAGATCACAGTTCCGATACCTTGACTTTCAAGGACTGGCACCAGTGCACGGTATGATGGGACAAATTATTTTCTCAACACACTCTTTCCTCAGACTAGATACCCAACTTTTAGAATCCAACCTGCAGATGCTGGTGTATCCCTCATTCCTACACAATCGTCCACCCAAAGATCTTCTACCTAGATTATGTAATGCTCTCTGGGCCACATAAAGGTGATGGATCCAACTACAACTTGAACCTACTACTCTAGTGTTAGAAATGGGGTCTTTGGTTGGCAGTCAGGTTACCCCCTGTCCAAGCAAGGACCCTCTCTCTGGTCAGGGTAAGTCACACACAGTCCAAATTATTCTGTGCCCACCCTCTGGTAGCTTGGCACTGAGCAGTCAGGCTTAACTTTGAAGGCAATGTGTAAAGTATTTGTGCACAACTATCAAGATTTGATAAGTACACTGTGAAATATCACTTTAGAAAATGATAAAAAGAGTCTTAGGTTCTTAAAAGAAGTAAGTGTCTCTTGCAAGCACAAAGTACCTTGTTTGCGTCTAAATTATCCGCAAGGGACCGCAGAGGAGGAGATGTGTAGAAAACGGTAGGTGTGCGTTGGTTTCTCCGGGTGCACACAGATGATGCGACAGTGTTTTTCATGCAGCAAGGGCCTTGCATCAATTTCCAGCATGCGGACTTGGATCCTCTTCAGGTTGCAGGGTATTTGGACTCCCTGGGATGATGTAGCGAAATCCTGGGCATCTGGAATGAAGTCACAGGAGCTGTGTTGATTCGGTGGCGAATGTGGGGAAATTTCTGTCACACTGCTGGCACTGCGTCGATTCTTCTTGCAGGAAGTTGGGCTGCATCGTTCCGGCTCGGCTATGTGTTGATCCAGTGGGCAGTGCATTGAAGTTCCAGTAGCAATGCTGGCGCTGAGTAGGTCTCCTCTCGGGGAGCCAGGCTGTGTCCTTCCAGATCACTGTGCAGTGATTTTCTCACCGCAATGCAGGCTGTGGGTCGATCCAGCAGGCTGTGCGTCGATTTTTTGCTGCAAAGGGAGTTCTTTGCAGAGCTGAAGTCTTTTTGACCCTGAGACTTCAGACAACAGAAGGCAAGCTCAATCCAGGCCCTTGGAGAGCACTTCTCAGCAGAGACAGAGAGCAGCAAGGCAGCAGGGCAACAGCAAGACAGCAGTCCTTTTCAGCAAAGCAGTCAGTTGAGTCCTTTGGCCAGCCAGGGCAGCTTCTCTTGGCAGGTTTCAGGTTCTGGTTCAGAGTTTCTTCCCCAGTGGTATCTTGCCCAGAAGTGTCTGAGTTGGTAGGGTCAGAGGCCCTGTTTAAATACCCAAATGTGCCTTTAAAGTAGAGGAGACTTCAAAGAGTGGCGTAGAAGTGCACAAGGTCCACTTTCAGTTCCATTCTGTCTGTCAGGGTCTCAGTAGGGGGCTTGACAGTTCATTGTGTGAGGTCTGGCCACTGTCCTTTTACATGTAAGTGTCAGGCCCTCCATCTTCCCAGCCCAGGAAGACCCATTCAGTATGCAGATGTGTGCAGGTATGACTGAGCATCCTGTGTTTGGGGTTGTCTGAGTGAAATGCATAAGGGAGCTGCCAACTAACCCAGCCAGACGTGGATTGGAATGCACAGAAGGATTAAGTTAAGTGCAGAGAAATGCTCACTTTCTAAAAGTGGCATTTCTAAAATAGTAATATTAAATCCAACTTCACCAATCAGCAGTATTTTGTATTACCATTCTGGCTGAACTAAATATGACCTTGTTGCTCCCTTCAGATCAGAATCTACCACTCAAACAGTATATGAGGGTAGCCCCAATGTTAGCCTATGAAAGGAGCAGGCCTCACAGCAGTGTAAAATGAATTTAGGAGTGTTACACTACCAGGACACATAAACTACACAGGTACATGTCCTGCCTTTTCCCTGCATAGCACGTTGCCCTATTGGCTACCTAGGGCCTAACTTAGGGGTGACTTATATATAGAAAAAGGGGAGTTTAAGGCTTGGCAAGTACTTTAAATGCCAAGTTGAATTGGCAGTGAAACTGCACATACAGGCCTTGCAATGGCAGGCCTGAGACATGGTTAGGGGGCTACTTATGTGGATGGCACAATCAGTGCTACAGGCCCACTCTTAGCATTTAATCTACAGACCCTGGGCACATGTAGTGCACTTTTACTAGGGACTTATAAGTAAATTAAATAAGCCAATTGTGTTGGAACCAATGTCACCATGTTTAAGGGAAAGCATGTGCACTTTAGTACTGGGTAGCAGTGGTAAAGTGCGCGGTGTCCTAAAACCAGTGTCAAAAAGTGGAGGGTGGGAGGCAAACATTTTAGGGTGACAACTCTAAGGCTGTCAGATCTAACACCTAGATGTTAAGGATTGCTTTAAGTCTCAGTTCTTTTTCTCCACTGTTGAATTTCCATGGGGGAAACAATAGCAGGACCTTCTTTGCATAGGGTCCAATGCCATTTACCATTCATCGAAGGCAAGACGTGAGATGAGGTCTCCTTTAACTCGACAAGGAATATTTTCAACAACCATGGCAGGTAGCTGTAATTTAAGCCCAACATGCGGGCCCCCGGGGTTAACGTCCACTTATCTATGAACATCTTGAAAATGATCTACTGGAACATTGTGGGGCTAGGCTCTACGGTTGCTCAAATGGATTGGGGGGAGTTAATTGATTCTGTTAATATAATTATGTTTCAAGAAACCTTGGAGATTTCCCCCTCTTACATGCAGTGCTTCAGGACATTCCACGCCCCAGCTTGCAAGTCTAAATCAGGTAGACCTTCTGGTGTGTTGTTAATCTGGATTCAAATTTCTCCAGGGTTCCATGCTACCCAATTACCCATTTATTGTCCAGACTTGCTTGGCATTGAGATTTCCTCTCCTGATAAAACAAAAATCCTCTTTATCAAGGAAAGACACAGTTATGATTGTGGCTGGGGATTTCAATATATGCTTTGAACCATCAGCACTCCATAATGAAGTAGCCGGGGAGGAAGTTTAGCACTGGGATATTCCTCAAATCTCAAGCCTATTGTTGACCTCGCTGCTGTGGGTTGCCTTGCAAATGTTGGATCTTTGTATGAGTTCCTGAATGAGAGCTTGTAATTGTAGAACACTATCTGACTAGGAATCTCGGCCCAACTTTAGAAGGAATAGCTTCTTGTGTCGCATTGATTCGTTTTTATTAGATGTCCAACACTGGGGGAAGCTTGTCGACATTGAGGTCCTGTCCAGATATGAGAGCGACCACTTCCCTCTTACCCTCTCCCTTTGTGAAAGCGGTGAAGGGGGGAGTAGGCCCCTCCATCTTCCTCAAGGCATCCCTTTAGTTAGGAACAACCGGAGGAGAATTAAGTGGGAGAGCATTATGATCAACGAGTCTAAGTATGCCTCATTATACCAAGAGCTAATTCCCATTTTGTCCTGCATGGCTAACCTAGGGCAGTTCAAAGTATGATCATGGAAGACCATCTCAGATGGTTCAAAAAACTGAAAATTAACTATTTTACTAGTCTACCCGGTAGCTCCTTCCCAGAGAGCAGACCCTACATGGTATGACGGGACTTGCAGGTTAGCCAAGAGTAATCTCCTTAGTGCTCTTAAAGAGGGTTCCCACAGGTAACAAAATCAGCCACAGCACATTACAAACTAGCCTGAGATCAAGCACAATCTGCATGGGACACAGCTATTTGGAGCAACATTTTGTCTACTGTATGCTCAGGGGATCAGGTTGCCTTCTGTCATATAACAGCTCATGGTGCCAAAACACATAGGATGAAGACAAATCACACATTCTTCCACAAGACTGGGTGAACCATTTTGAAATTTTGTATGGTTGCAGCCCTTCCATCGCTGCTAACCTGGACATCCCCAGTTTACAGCAAACCCCTGTACATTTTTATTGGAAACTTACAATGAAGGTTGGGAATTCTCAGTGGCTGAAGTAGACATGGCCATCAGATCCCAGACAGCAGGAAAGTCAGCTGGTTTAGATCAAAATCCAGTATCTAGGGTTTGGCTTGCATGGATAACGAAAGTGGAAGTGATGTAGGAGTCATGGAGCATGGAGCATGAATATTAGAGGTAGACTTCCAAAAATTGTTCTCAGGCCATACTATTTCCAGGAGACAAGACAACAGAGTGTGGAGCCCTGCAACCTGGAATCGAAAATAACTTGAACTTCGGAATCCCATTCCCCCATACCAAAGGTAGAGCTGGTTGACTATGGCACCTTTATGGAGCACATTTAAGCAGAGAAGTGTGGAATAAGGTGTGAATCTGGAAGGTGCAGGGTAAAAGTAGTTTATATGTCATTGGACTGATGGGGGGCGTGGCCAAGTCTCGCATGGAGTAAGCAGCGGAACACGGGAGCTCCGGGACCTGCGGCCACTCGTTATCCCCCAATGCCCATTCTGAGAGGAGTTCAGTGTGGAGGAGAGCCTGCAAGACCCCTGAGAACCCTGGGAAGCAGGTGGACGCTCTTGCGGTTAACTGCGTAACCCCAAAAAGGTTTTTTAAGCCACGGAGCGCAGCTGGCCAAAATGACGGCTATCTTCGCGGGCCGAGAGCCAGGAGCGGCGATGTGAGGTGTACTGACCAGAGTGATGCAAACACCTCCGATTATCAGCGCAGGTGAGGGGCAGAGGCAGCAGAGCCCCGGGGGGCACCGGTGAGGGAGCCAGCAAGAACGTCTGGGTCGGCAGACGCTCATGCGCCCCTGATAGGGGCCGCGTTTGAGCGCGACTGCTGCTGAAAGTCAGGGGCATTGCCGAGGAGCCAGAGTAGTTCAAGAAACTTGAGCTCCGAGAGAGACAAAAACCTGTACGCTGGGGCCCTTGCCGGAGACTCGTGTGCCGAGAGACTGGAGCAATGCCGACTCGGACCAAACGCCTGGGCCTTGTGGAACCGAGAGAGACAGACTGAGACACGTGGAGGCAGTGTATGCTCCCTCTGCGGCCTTCCAGGTAAGAGAGAGACATGATGATGGGGCTTTGACTTACCCATTCTGCTGAAGATCCGAGACCACAGGGGAGGGCATTGTCCCCGGTGGGCGCGCAGGAAAACTGCCACATCGGGCATCCCTACAGGCGCATTAGTGCGGAAGGCCGAAGAATCTAGTAGAAGGTGGCGCGCCTTGGAAGGGCCCCACAACTAGAGGAGGTGCAGGGTGAGCGCGGTTGGGACCACTAATGAAAGATTGTCATTGCTCATTCTTATGGCCGGTTGTCGCACAGGATATATTTTCAAAATTTAAAGCGTGCAGGGAAGTGAACCCCCAACTCAGGCTAAACATTCACTCTGCTACGAGATAACGCTGCTTCACCACTGTACAACCAATCACGAACGCGAGTGAGCAGCAAGAGAAATACCCCTGATACATCAAGACTCCCCAAAAAAGAGACTGCAACATGGCTGGCCCCTTACGTCCCAGACCACGCACAGGAGGGGCAGACCGGGTTGCGCACCCCATAACGGAGATAGAATCTGCCATGCCAACTCTCCAGGATGTGCTTCAAGCCATAGCGGCCTCCCGGACAACGTTGGAGGTTAAAATAGACACACTGAGTATAGACCTGGGTCTCCGATAAGATGACCATAAGCAACTGGTGGAGAGAGTTACCAAGACGGAACGAGACCTAGCGGATGCGGTTCCCACCTTGGCTCTAGCGAATAGCTAGCTGAATACCATAGATAACCGCCTCAAGGTTCTGGAAAACAGGGCGTAAGACGCAGAAAACAGAGCGAGGCGCAATAACATCAGAGTCATAGGTATCCCGGAAAAGAGTGAAGGTTCTGATATAGTGGGATACTTGGAGAATTGGCTGCAAACAGTGGTTGCCCCGGAGGGACTGTCTACCTTCTTTGCTCTGGAAAGAGCTCACAGAGTACCTATCAAAGCACCACCTCTGGGTACTCCTCTGAGGCCGGTAATAGCAAGACTCCTACATTTTAGAGATAGAGACCATATATTACACCAAGCCCGGCAAAAAGGTGAGATAACAATAGCAAACAGTAGATTTCTATGTTCCCAGACTTTTCTCAGGAGGTGCAGAGACGAAGAGCAGCGTACACCTCCGTGAAATGCAAACTTCGTGACCTGGAGATCCCTTACTCCATGTTGTTTCCAGGTAGACTCAGGGTGGTCACACTGACAGGAGCAGACTTTTTCTCCACTCCAGAGAAGGCTTGGGCCTGGTTAGAGTCAAGTTCCCTCTCAGACCTGAACAACATGTCACACCGCAACAAGAAGAAATGGCGGCCTAGATGGAGAAGACAACCACCATCACACAGGATTGACCCACCCACCCCAGAAGAAGTACAGGAAGAAAGACAATGAGTGATGGAGGCAGTTGCGCTGTTTGGCAGAACACCTGAGGGATCAGACACAGTTTCACCCTCAAACCTACAGAAGGAAGATGAACATTCAGACTCCGACGGCGAGACTGCGAACTCTACTCAGTCAAGCATAAATCTACCTGGGGTTACACCGGGCACGGCTGATGAATTAATTTAAATGAGAAGGGCTGCCATGACAGTACATCATTGTCATTACACTGGCTCACTCAATAGGCAAGATTCTGATTAAGACAATGTGACTGATAAAGCATACTCTGCCCTCACTACTAATGTTAAAGACTCCATCTGGCAATATTGTCTCATCATACCTGATACACAAATAGACGAAGAGGGGGGAGCGGGCCCGGGGGTGGCCCAGGGCTTCCAGCTGTCAAATACTGAGGTTGCCATTGCCACACTCACTGTGTGCTACACAGTAGAGACTATGATCACTGTTGAAACACTGTTATTGTTTAATAGTTTGGGCAAAGACACTATGGGGGTCATTCCGACCCCGGCGGGCGGCGGGCACCGCCCGCCGGGCGGAAACCGCCCAATCACCGGTCCGCGGTCAAATGACCGCGGGGACCATTCTAACTTTCCCGCTGGGCCGGCGGGCGATCTTCAAAAGATCGCCCGCCGGCCCAGCGGGAAAGCCCCAGCAAAGATGAAGCCGGCTCCGAATGGAGCCGGCGGATTTGCTGGGGTGCGACGGGTGCAGTTGCACCCGTCGCGATTTTCAGTTTCTGCCAAGCAGACACTGAAAATCTTAATGGGGCCCTGTTAGGGGGCCCCTGCACTGCCCATGCCAGTGTCATGGGCAGTGCAGGGGCCCCCAGGGGCCCCACGACACCCGTTCCCGCCAGCCTGTTCCTGGCGGTGTAAACCACCAGGAACAGGCTGGCGGGAAGGGGGTCGGAATCCCCATGGCGGCGCTGCTTGCAGCGCCGCCATGGAGGATTCCTTTGGCCAGGGGAAAACCGGCGGGAAACCGCCGGTTTCCCTTTTCTGACCGCGGCTTTACTGCCGCGGTCAGAATTGGGCAGGAAGCACCGCCAGTCTGTTGGCGGTTCTTCCGTGGTCGTTGGCCCTGGCGGTCAATGACCGCCAGGGTCAGAATGACCCCCTATGTCATTTGTCCTGGGGAAGGGGAGTTGGGATGAAAGTTGTTTGGTTAATGATTCAATCCATGTCGTGTTGCCTGGACAAGCTGCATACCTATATAATATGTGGTGTCCAATTCACTTTTGATAAGTACTCTGTTGAATCTGAAATTCCTTACGTTGAATGTTCGAGGGATACGATCCATGATTAAGCATCATAGGGTATTCTCCTTTCTCACTATGGGGCGAATCCACATAGCAATGCTCCAGGAGAAACATCTAGAAACTGTGGCGGGGTCAGGTTTACTGTACCACCTATTCCGCCTTCGCCAGGGGGACACTGATATGGGTTAAGCCAGGCATGCCTTAACAGCACATGACAACCATCATTGACCCGCGGGCCGCTACACTGTAATTTCTGGAAAACTGGATGGTAGAGAGATAACCCTGGGTAGCATCTTTGGCCCTAACACAGATCAGGGGTGATTTTTGGCCTCCTTGTCGACAAGATTGGCAGTGTACCTAGCAGGGCTGATACTATTGGGAGGGGACTTCAATTGTATAGCAGATATGTTGGATAGGTTGCTACCTTCATTCCCAACCATTAGAATCACCCAAACATACAGGACATGGCAACAAAATTGGGGACTTGTGGACACTTGGCGGGTCCAACACGCAGAAGACCGAGACTATTCATTTTACTCACCTATGCATGATTTACATGTCAGATTAGACACCTTCCTTTCCACCCCAGAGGGACATGAACTGGCCATCGTGAGTGAATACCTCACTCGTACACTCTCAGATCATAACCCACTACTCCTTAACCTAGGATAGTCCCGAGTACGAACACCAATACCTACATGGTGGCTTCAGCCTTCTTTACTGGAGAATGAAGCCTTTAAGCTCACGATTGGTTTAGAAATAGACACTAATTTTGAGACTAATGAGGGCTCGACCACTTCAAAATTACTAGAGTGGGATGTGTTTAAGGTGGTCATCAGGGGGAACTGTCTCTCAGCAGCGGCTGGTGAATGACGCGCATTACTTCGTGAAGTAGAGGAGGCCGAACAGAATCAGCGCATGATTGAGCAGCAGTGTCCAAATACCCCAGAACTACAAGCCTCACTCTTGACCGTGCGAGAAACAACTATAGTCACGATGGACCGGTTGCGCTGTTATGATTATGGGGCCTTTCTGGCATGAACGCACGTGGAGGGAGACCGCGCAAGTTCTTTGTTGGCATGGCTGGCGAACCCTGCAAAAAGAGGTTCTGTTATAGTAGAACTCATACAGCCTGTGGGATCTTACATTGGTTCCCGATCGGTAATTAATGATGAATTCCGTAAATACTATGCAGACCTATACACTAGCAAAGTACACCCAACGGATGAAGAACTACAGACCTTTCTGCCACATCCACCACTGCCTACTGTGTCAGCCCAGGATGCAACAGCACTGGGTGCACCGATCACGGTAGAGGAGGTGAAAGAGGCCATAGCTACTATGGCACGTAATAAAACACCGGGCCCAGATGGGTTCCCAATAGAATTTTATTCAACTTACCTGTCCAAGCTAGGACCAAGACTAGTAACCGTCTATGAAGATACAGTTGAATGTCAGACCCTCCCAATGTCTGCCCATGAGGCCCTGATCATACCATTGTTGAAACCTGGGAAAATCCAGATGGATGTGGCTTCGTA
This sequence comes from Pleurodeles waltl, assembly GCF_031143425.1. Lineage (NCBI taxonomy): Eukaryota > Metazoa > Chordata > Amphibia > Caudata > Salamandridae > Pleurodeles > Pleurodeles waltl. The sequence continues at coordinate 1,866,099,427 of NC_090440.1, forward strand.
CCGCCCTCTATCGATGCTTGCAGTAGATGATAAAATACTGAGTAAAATACTAGCGCTCCACCTCATGCATCACATGTCCCACCTGATACATATAGACCAAGCTGGATTTATTCCAGAACGCCAAACGGCACAGAATATACAACGCCTCCTTGCTTTACTCCATGGCGATGGGTATGACAAGCAGGAGGGAGTAGCCTTTGCCATTGATTTTGAAAAAGCCTACGATAGTCTGGAATGGCGCTATTTATGTGAAGTACTTCGCAAGTTTGGTTTGGGTGATCGATTCATAACCTGGACGAGACATTAGAGGTAATCCATAAATGTTGGCAGTGTCACCTCCGTAAAATAAAGTGTCTCAGGCCTTATGCTCCGGAGACACCACTGAGATGCCTGCTGTCACTGCCGCACAGGGGAAATTGGGGAGGAATCCAAAGATGGGAGGTGGCGGGAGCCACTGCCCTGGGTGTCCTATACGAGGCAGACTCTCTGTTGCCTTTCAAAGACTTTTGAGCCCAATATCAGATTTCTGCAAGGAATGTCCTGCTCCACAGGGCGCTCACTGACATGATGGGCCGACATTGGCAAACTGGGAGTACGGAGCCCCCTACTTCAGAAATGACTCAATACCTGGTAAGTTCCACGGGGACGCACAGGGCGGTGACCTGCCTTTACAGAAAAATAAGGACCACAATGTGCCAACCACTGACAGATCCTAAGCAAAAATGGGAGGCAGGCTTGGGATCCTCTCTAGAAGACAAGGATTGGGAGGAAATTCTGACTTGGACCACGAGAGCCTCTAGGAACGCCCGATTTAAATTGATCAACACTTATGTTTTACACAGAACATCTGACCCCGGGTAGAATTAAGAGACACTTTGGGGCCTCAGGGGCAGGGTGTCCCAGATGCGGGGAGGAGGGTGCTGAATTTGTCCACATGTTCTGACACTGCCCAACATTACGGTAATATTGGAGCATGATCACGCAGCTCCTTCCTGAAAGTATTGGGCGGGAGATACATAATGATACCAGACATTGGCCTTCATTACGAACATGGCGGTTTGGCCCGCCATGCCGGCATTGGCGGCTGAAGCCGCCAGCCGGCATGGCGGGCCAAACCACCATATTCTGAACATGGTGAGGGCCACCATCGGCAGCCTCACACACCGCCAGGCTCCCGCCGTCAGTCAGCCTGGCGGTGAGTTGAAACAATACCCGCCAGGGTAGCTGCGCTACCCTGCAGATACTGTTTCCATTTCCACCAGTCTTTTCCTGGCGGGATATCCTGCCAGGGAAAGGCTGGCGGAGGGGGTGCCCGGTGCACCCATGGGGGCCCCTGCACTGCCCATGCCCTTTGCATGGGCAGTGCAGGGGCCCCAGTGCAGAGCCCCGTCGCGCAGGACACTGCACCTGCCACACAGAGGCATTGATGAAGCCGCCGTCAATGTCCCAGCCGGGCCTTTCTGTGAGCCGGCGGGCAGAAACAATGTTTCCGTCCGCTGCCCACAGAAATGTTCATAATTTGGCCAGCGAGGTTCCGGGTTGCTGGCGGTCAGTGTTTTAACCACCAGCATGAACACGGTGGTTGTTACCGCCGTGTTCATAAGGACCCCCCTTGTCTCTTGGGAGGTTATCGCCGTCAAACCAAATACAAAAACACTAATCAATTTCAAGATATGGGCTTGGTCTTGGCCAAAAGAGAAATTGCAATGACATGGAAAGCAACAGAGGGTCCCCGGATACACATGTGGAAAAGGGAAGAACTAAAATGGGCAAAGGCTGAGGAGACGATAAGAGATCAAGAGGCACGGAGAGGCCAGGACCCAGTAGAGAGAGCCAGGGCTTGGAGCACACTAGTATATGACTGAGAACAGCGAGAGGAGGGAACATCGCTAGCCACAGAAAACTACAGAATACCCCACAGAACCTCAGAACTAGACAGTAGCACAGACCTTTGAAACAATGCACAATAAAATAAGTATCCCCTAAGACGAGAACGAACTAGTGGAACTAACTAATAGTATTTATAAATGATCACCTTGTAGAGTAACACAAACACCCTGAAACCTTCTGACATACGGCATTGACCAGGCAAACGAGTGACAAACGGGGAGGGAGGTGGGAGGGAGGGAGTTTGATCCCCTCAGAGAGAGGCCCATACCATAGTAACTTTAAGAATGTCTATTTGGTTAATCCTTAAAACTAGGCTTACCCACTTTCTAATATATGCTCATGCATAAGATGTGATTAAATGGAAACTGTAAGCTACATGCCAAGTAGTGACAACTGGAGGACAAGAAATGCATACTGCTGAAAGAGATTGACATAACATAACATTATTGTTGAGCTACAGAGCCCTTTCTGGGGGGAAGCATATTGTATTATTTGTTTTATATTGAAAACCACTAAAATACGTTTAAAAAAAAAATTCACTGGACTGATTTGTTGTATGCTTTTTTAAGGCCCAATGCTGTTGGATGAAAAGGTGGTCGTTTACAAAACACACCATTTTTGGTGGATAATCACACCTTGTCCCCAGGGTCATAAGTGGGCCCTCGTTGTGTTTATTGTGATGTGGTTTATACTACTGTTGGCTATTCACCAAGTGGTGATATATCTGAGAGTGTAGTTGGTGGATGGGTCAGAGTGTCTTTTACGGCAGGGATGGTGTGTGCAGTGCTGGGTAAGGATACAAGTAGTGTGTGAGGGTGACAGCCAAACATTCCAAACAAGGGTGAAGACCCTGTTGAGGAATGGTATGAGTTGTTATATGAAAATTTAGCGAGCCAGAGCAGATTTACCCAAGAGTCTGTTGCATCTGTTGCATAGCATTGTAGATACTGCTTAAGAGTCTGGACGTTTGTCCATCCATTTGAGGGTGATGGCTAGTGGATAGTGCTATAGAAACTTGAAGGGCCTTTCCCCATGTTGGCCAAAAGCAAGCAGAGAAATGCGACCATCTATCTAAAGAATGACTTGAGGTAGGCCATGTAAGCGAACCACATTCTGCGAGAGTATCACAGCCAATTGACTGGATGAAGGAAGACCTTTGCATGTGATAAAATGAGCGTACTTGGTCAAACTATTCACGATTACCAAAATGACAGTGATTAAATCCATTCCATCCATTGAGATATGCTCATAGGGTGTAGTTGGGGTGGGGAGCGGTTGTAACAAACCAATAGGCCTCAAATGGTTGGATTTTGAATGTGCGCATACATTGCAATCTTTGATCGTTTGTCGTACATCTTTCATCCAATTGGGCCGCCAAAAGCATCGTTGTATTAAATCCTACGTTTTTTGGCAAACATGAATGACCAGCAAGTGGGTTCTTATGTAGCCAATGAAAAACTTTTTGACATTGTTCTTTAGTGGGAATAAACAGGCGAGATTTAGATAATGGTAAACCATGCTCAATTGTTATTTTTGTATCACCTGTAACCCAGCCTTGCCATTTTGTGATTTGGAAGTTTGTCTCATATTGTGTCTAAGAAGCTGTCTGTAGAGATTAAGCATAATACCTTTGAAGGAGCTATAATGGCTTGCGGAAATCCTTGTGCATGACTTGCTGTGGACTCCTGTTGAGATAAGGCATCCGCCTTTTTATTATCAATTCCTGGTCTGTAAGTTATAACGAAGTAAGATTCAGCAAAGAAGGTCATCCACCTCAATTGCCTTGGAGTTAAAAGTCTGGCTGAGCTCATGAACTGTAAGTTCCCATGATCAGTACAGATGGTGGGTGTAAACTTGGCTCCGATGAGGTAATGCCTCCATTCTTTGAAAGTGTCTTGGATGGCTAGGAGCTCCTTCTCAGCGATGTAGTGATTTTGTTCTGCCTCATTTAACTTCCAAGACATATGCCACTGAGTGTAATTTCACAAAAAGACACCTTTTGAATGGACATCAGCAGCAGAAGTTGTGTTTAATGTTTTGAAAGTGGCTTTCACTACAGCACCAATTTTGGCACACCCCACTACAAGTAAACCTTTTCTTGTAGAAGCTGATGCCTCAGATATTGCAGTCAGAGCTATCTTGTCACAGAGACATTCAGAAAATGGACAAACATTTTGTGACGGCTGCCACTGTTTTTGAAAAGAGATAAATGAACCTGTGGTCGAAATATGCGAATCCAAGAAAGCATTGAACATCTCAAATATCTCAGGGGTGAGGCCATTTGGCTACCACATCCACTTTCCTTTTGGTCATTTGCAAACCTGATGGAGTTAGTATTACACCAAGGAATTTCACTTGAGCCACATGCCTCATTGCATTTAATGAGTGAACCGTAGAGATGTTTGACACACAAAGCTTCCAAAATCCAGTTTAGTGTAGATGACTGCACTTTTTACCTGATCCAATTAGACTGAAATCAGGGGGAGTGGATACGGGTTCTTGACTGTGATCTTGTTTTGGGCTCAATAGTCTACACAGGCTCACAAGTCCCCATTGGATTGAGGACGAACAACAGTGGTGAGGCCACAGGAGATCTGCAGGGTCTAATAAAACCATTAAGCAGATATTGGTCCAGATATTGTCATAGATGTTGATTCTCGGGTTCGGATAAAACAAGTATCCGACAACTAGGGATGTTGGTGCCAGTTTCCAGAATCATTTGGCAGTCATAGGGTCTGTGTCAGGGCAGCAGTACTGCCTGTTGTTCCCTAAAGACACCAGAAAAAGAAGTATACTGCGCCAGTAATTCAAAGTCTTTTGCTGCAGCTGTTAGTATTTGTTGCATAGGAGTTTGACTTATCCTTTTTGTGACATAGTTTTGTAGACAATAGTTTGATGAGAACTAAATCATCTGTTTTTCCCAGTCAATGACAGGGTTGTGTACCTTCCACCATGGTATTCCCAAAATAATTCTGCATTGAGGGGCTTCTGGGACTTGAAATCTCTGTGCAAACTTAAAGCTAAAAAGGAGAAATAGAAAGCATAACAACCTGCATACTGCACAAAGAGACAAAGTATTGAGAATTAACAAAGCATTGTCAATCAAAACAAAGGGAATTCAGGAAACGTATCCTGAGACGTAAAACACTCTATCAGGCATACTATGAGTGGTAAACAACAGTCATACAAAGAGACTTAAAATACTGTCAGGCATACTATGGGTTCTTGCAGCATAATCACCAATATGCCAGTCTTGGTTATTCATGGATTTTCCTACAAGCAGAACAGTGTGTATTACATCTATAATGACGCTGCAGGGCAGATAATGACAGAGATTCTATCCTAACATAGAAGGTAATGGTCGTAGTGGTTAGGGCAGGCCCTAGACCACACAGTGCCACATTAACAATGTATTACATGAGCCCACGGTTTCCCAAAGTGCTTTATGCTTGATAATATTTCCTTTAGAGTCTCTGAAACAATTGAGGTGGCAAGAATGAAAGTGTCATTGAAATACTGGACACAACAGTAAAAATCACACACTATAAATGTTGTAAATTCAAGATTTGCATGTTCCAGTGCCAAAATTAATGCTTTTAGCTCAGCTAGTTGTGCAGTGCAATCCCCAAGGGACTTCATAAAGGTTTGTTGAGGGTGGAATAATTCTTCATCCCTCTTTCTTCATAAACAGCTGCCCAAGCTGAAGAGTATTAATGTTTGGTACCTACAGCAGGCTAAATGAATCATCTGTGTAAACAATATTTTTATACTGTTCAAGAAGCAGAATGTTAGAGGGCATGGAATACTCTAATTCATAATGGAGAAACTCTTGAGTTTGCAATTTAGGGTCAAACACATAGGGCCTGATTACGATCTTGGCAGATATGGTTACTCTGTGACAGATATCCCGTTCTCCAAATTACAATTCCATTATATTCTATGGAACTTGTAATATGGCGGATGGAATCTCCGTCACGTTTGTGATGGAGTATTTCATCTGCCAAGATCATAATCAGGCCCATAGTCTACATCAGTGGCAGTCAAGGAAATGGCCCATTGTATCCATTGTGGATGTAAGACTCTGGAATGCTATCCTTTGTGACAGCCTCTAAGGCTGGGAAAGTAGTTACAACTATAATGCTTTTTCCCTAAGTCAGTGATCTTTCCTAATTGACGGCCATCTGAACTGCAGTCAGCATTTTTTCAGTGGATGCAAAATGCATTTCAGCATTGCAGTATAGATGCAATTCATACCCAATCAGCACTGTGTCACCTTCATTGAAATTATAACGTTTTCCAGAGATCTCCAGCTGCAGAGATTCTTCCTGTGATTTCACTTTGTCTTTATTAAATTTTTGTTTTTCCCAGCAATGTCTGTGTCTTCTGCTCCCTACTGCTGGCGGCTCCTCGGCATTCACCGCAGCCTGCTCAAACTCTGCCATGCAGCATGAAGCACTTACTGCAGTTTAGGAAGCTCGTCAGGCAGCTGAAATGTGACAGTAGTAGTAGAATTTAAATTGGAGACAGAGAGGGTGACAAATATTTGTGTTGACCTGTTGGCTTTGCCAATGCTTTTTCATTTAGTTGATAAAGCATAAACACAAAGATAGATTTATACCAGTCTGTGATGCGATAGAGTATTGGGGGCAGTTTTTGTGAGTTTTGGCCTACTTTAAGAATAAAACAACTTCTGATCAACTGCAGTGTTTCTGCATCCTCCAAACCCCATTAAGGATATTTTTAGTTTACGTTCATGTATATTTCCAACATTAATTCACTTACCTCTGCACCTGCCCGCTTTCCCCCATCTCTCTGTTCTCTTCTCAATCGCTCCATAGTTCCTTGTATCTCTCCACTCTCTTTCATTCTTTCTCAATTCCCCCTTCTATCTCTCCATTCACCCGGCATTTCTGTACTGTACCCTGCATCTCTCTGTTCACAGCAATAACATCCCGTTCTTCCTTGTATTTTTAACTTGTATTTATTTATTGAAAGTTTTAACATAGCACCTTGCCACCACTTAGCCAGATATTAAAGCACTGTACAGAGACCGAAACAACTTGCAAGAGCACAAAGAGAACGAGTTAAAAAAGGAAATTAGGGAGGTAGTGGAGGGCCGTGGAAGCAAGGCCTCAGGCAGGCACTTAAAAAAAGACAAAGCAGCGACCTTCTATCTGGACTGCAGCTGGTGCGTGGCACAGTGGGCCCGCCAACCAAAGTGGGCCCGGTGCCTCTGCACCGGCTGCAAAATTAATAGTTGCACCTTTGAGCCGAACACTCACTCGTACTTTATAAGGTTTGTACCAGCTGGGGAGAGGAACATACTGACTACGAAATATGCAGAGCATACGGAATGGCCCTAGCATACCTGTTAGAAATGGGGTTTTAGGTTGACAGTCAGGTTACCCCCTGTTTAAGCAAGGACCCTCCCTCCAGTCAGGGTAAAAGAGAATCACCCTCAGCTAACCCCTGCTTACCCCCTTGGTAGCTTGGCAGAGCAGTAGGCTTAACTTCAGAGTGCTAGGTGTAAACTATTTGTACCAACACACACAGTAACGCAATGAAAACACTACAAAATGACACAACACCAGTTTAGAAGAATAGGAAATATTTATCTAAACAAAACAAGACCAAAATGACAAACATCCGACATACACAAGCCCAGTTATGAACTTTTCAAGATTAAACTAAAAAGTAGCGCTTAGGAACACAAAATGCTTCGATGAGGTATTAACACAGCGTCGTGACGGAGTCATTCCCAACAATCCGACACCAGCGGAGCCGGATGCGGAGTTGCGTAGACCCCCAGGTCGAGTACCTTTGGTAAAGAGTGAAAACAAGCAGATGCATGAAGTCGGGGATCGCGGCGTCTGTGCAAAACGTTAAATCCGCGCACTTCAAGTAGCGTTGGTCATGACTTGATGCAGTGACTTCCACGGGGTCGCGGACATCGGCAGGGCTGCAGCAGTGCCGGGCCTGCAAAGGTCATTGCGTTACAGCAAAGATCATGGAGTCGGTTCCAGAAGGCATCACCAGATTCAGCAGCGGCGTCAGTCCGGAGTCATCTGAAGTCGATTTCCTTGAATTTTCACCAGCTTTTCCTTTCAAGGGCCCAGGAAATGGATAGGGCACCACTTGTCAGAGCAGGAGTCTCTCGAGAGACTCCAGGTGCTGGCAGAGAGAAGTCTTTGCTGTCCCTGAGACTTCAAACAACAGGAGGCACGCTCTAAATCAAGCCCTTGGAGATTTCTTCTCAAGATGGAAGGCACACAAAGTACAGTCTTTGCCCTCTTACTCTGGCAGAAGCAACAACTGCAGGACAGCTCCACAAAGCACAGTCACAGGCAGGGCAGCTCTTCTTCCTCAGCTCTTCAGCTCTTCTCCAGGCAGAGGTTCCTCTTGTTTCCAGAAGTGTTCAAAAGTCTGTGTTTTTGGGTGCCCTTCTTATACCCATTTTCTCCTTTGAAGTAGGCCTACTTCAAAATACAGTTTCTTTTGAATGTGAAATCCTGCCTTGCCCAGGCCAGGCCCCAGACACTCACCAGGGGGCGGAGACTGCATTGTGTGAGGGCAGGTACAGCCCTTCCAGGTGTGAGTTAACCCTCCTTGTCAACACCAGGGCAGTGCGCGCTCTATTGGCGACTAGAATGCAAAAACCCAGCACTCTCAAAACAACGTAATTTATGCCTTGTGCTGATATGTTGTTGTTTAACCTTTTGCATTGCAGAGTTTAATCCTGAAGACTTATTTTTAATGTGTTTACAAATACTGTTCATTTGCAATGTATTGCTGCAGGCTTTCAGAGTGTGTTAGGGTGTGGTCCCTTTTCAGGGCCTTCCAGAGACTTTCCCTGCAGCATGCCTGGGTGTGGTTGTGGGCTGGGCCAAGACTCTATAAAAGGGAGCCAGCCCAGCTCCAAGTGCTCACTATTCAGAGGTCCCGGTGCAGAGCAGCAGCTACTTCCTGAGCTCCTGTCCCGGTGGCCTATTTGATATTCCAGGCCTCTGCCCTTCATTCTTCATTGGTGATCCTTGTTCTGGGTGGTAAGACGGTGGTTGGGCTGGCCTCCCGACACCATTATCGAGAACGTTCATATTCTTGGCCTAATTCTTTAATGATTAACAGATTACTTTGCGCGCTACCATTTCTTGACATTTATATGGTGGCTTACAAATCAGCAAGAGGCGAGATTCGTTTCATGATGATTTTACTTTGTTATTCATTGCGCGCTACCATTTCTTGACATTTGCATGGTGGCTTAAGAATCGGCAAGATGCGTGATTCGTTTCATGGTGCTTTAACCTTGTTGTTCATTGCGAGCTATAATTTCTTGACATTTACATGGTGGCTTAAGAATCGTCAAAAAAGACGCGCGATTCGTTTAATGATGCTTTAATCTTGTTATTCATTGAGCGCTGTTATTTCTTGGCATTTACATCGTGGCTTATGAATCGGCAAGACGCGTGATTCGTTTAATGGTGATTTAACCTTGATATTCATTGCGTGCTACCATTTCTTGACATTTTACATGGTGGCACTCGAATCGGCAAGACGCACGATTCTCTCCTCGAGCTTAATTCATGTTATTCATTGCATGTCACTATTCTAAGACATTTATTAGATAATATTCGAGTTGACAAGTTGAGTGATTTGTTTCCTGAATCCATATTGTGTTATTCATGGTGCACAATCCTTTTATGGTGTTTACTATATATGTGAAAATCTGCAATGTGTGCAATTCGTGTTGAAACATTTCAAGAGAACACAGAAGGTCAGAGTTCCTAGATGCAATATTGCATGGTCCTAGTATGCCTTCTAAAAAAAGGATTCATATGACTGGTTTAGAACTTATTCAGAATGTTTTCCTGATTCTCATGTAAAGGAAAGTACTTGAATTTGAAAGTTTCATTTAATCCATCTTGATTCCCTTACAGGTATCCGGCCATCTTGAAACTTAGTCATTTTAAGCCTAATTCTTATGTTGTTCATGTTTTCAGAGGCTTAGAGTCATAGTCTAGTATTGATTTCATGAGATGTAATTTTCATATTGTGTGTTTTAACTTACTACAGGTCTTCCCAGCTGTTCCCTTCCTAATCTCCTCTTCCCCTCTTGAACTCTCTTAGCCTCTGTGAGTTATCTATCAGAGTCTTGGAGCTGTTCAGTGGTGGACGTGTTGGGAATGTGCGCAGACCCCGAGGATCTGGTGACTCTGACAGAATAGTGAGCCCACAAATTATTATCCTCCTGGTTTGTGGATGTTCTCAGCATGGCCACGCTGGACGAGTTAGTCAAGGTTATCACCCAGCTCCAGGCAGAGGTGGTATCATCCAAAGAATTGACAACTAGCCTAGCTGAGAGAGTGAGTCAGTTACAAGATAAGGTAGAGAAGAAGAAACAAAGTCCCACAGGTGTGTCTTGGCCAGGTACTTCTTCTCAGACTTCTGGAAGTAATCCAACAAGCATTTCCCTCAATGTCCCTTCCGCAATTCCTTTAGCTACCCCAGAACGTTTCTCAGGTGACCCTTTGAAAGCGCAATCTTTCCTGGTTCAAGTGGAACTACACTTCACCTGTAGACCACATACTTTCCCAGATGCCCAGTCCAAAGTAGCTTTCTTGTTATCATATCTGTCTGAGGATGCGGCTACCTGGGCAATTCCTCTTGTGCGTAAAGATAGTTCCTTGTTGTACAACTGGAGAAATTTTGTTCGTGAGTTTGAGAGAGTTTTTGATCGTAAAACTGTAACACAGTCAGCAGACCGTGAATGATTAGATTTACACCAAGGGAATCAGGACCTAGTGTCGTATTTAGCCAACTTTAACCGTCTGGTTGCCGAGACATCCTGGCCTGAAGAAAAACAAGCGATCTTGTTTTACAAGGGACTCAAAGAGGAACTAAAAGATATCTTAGCGCAAATTGACCCACAAACTACAGACTGTTAATAAACCTTGATTTGAGGCTTGATCATCGTTTAACAGAACGTAAAGGAATGCGCAAAAAGACTGAAAAATATTCATGGCTTGTTCATGATAACAGAGACTCAAGAACTCCGAAAGAAAGAACGCCAGAACCGATGGAAATTGGAACCATCAGAAGACCTTTGACCAAAGATGAAAAGGACCTACGCAGAAAAAATGGACAATGTCTTTATTGTGGGCGGAAGGGTCATTTTGCCAAAGATTGTCCAATCAAACCAAAGAGCAAGCAAGGTCCAGTTCAGAAGGTCGCAGCCAATGCACCAGTTGTGTTGGAAAACTAAAACACCTGAGATGCAGAGAAGGGTTGCTCTTGGGTGTCACCATGGACCCTTCACAATCTAGACATCTTAAACTGGAAATAAGAGTTCAGGTGAGGAAAAAGATCTATTTAAAAAAAGCTCTAGTCGATTCTGGGGCTACTGGGAACTTTGTTGACGCCCAATTGGTTAGTGCATGGGGGATCCCATGTATTGAAAAGAAGACCCAGAAATCATCCAGGCAGTCGATGGAAAACTCTTGACTGGAGGTCCAGTAACTCTTCAGACTATTCCCTTGTCGATGATTTGTGAAGATAAGAATCAAAGAAAGCAACATAAAGACAAAATCGACCTTGACGTGATCCATGCTCCCTAATATGGGATTATCCTTGGCTTGCCATGGTTAACTCATCACAGTCCAGAGATCAATTGGGCAGAATGAAAAATCATGTTCTCATCTGCGCTATGTAAAGAACAATGTCTCCAAAAGATTCAAGTACCAAAAGTCTGCAACTCTTACATAGCTACTGCTGCAGAGAAAGAAATTCAGCTGCCCAAACAGTATTCATCTTACAAAGATGTATTTGATGAGAAACGAGCAGAGACCCTACCTCCTCATAGATCTTATGACTGTCAAATTGAGCTAACCCCAGGTGCGATACTTCCCAACTATCGTGTGTATGCCCTGTCAGAACATGAAAATCAACATTTACGAAAATACCTAGATCAATTTTTGGAGAATGGTTTAATTCACCCCTCTAAGTCTCCTGCAGCTTCACCTTTGTTTTTTGTTCCTAAAGCTAATGGAGAACTTCAAACTTGTATCGACTATAGGGGATTGAACAAAGTCACCATCAAGAATAAATATCCTTTAACCCTAATTCCGGTCTTATTGGAACAAGTAAAGAGAGCAAAAATCTACACGAAGCTTGACCTTCGAGGTGCTTATCATTTGGTCAGAATGAGAGAGGGTGACGAATGGAAAACAGCGTTTGAAGACAAGATATGGCCTTTTTGAATACACCATCATGCCTTTTGGTCTGTGTAATGCTCCAGCAGCATTTCAATGTTTCTTGAATGACGTTCTTAGAGAGTACTTCAACATATTTGCCATAGTATACATCGATGACATTTTGATCTACTCAGACAATGAAAACGAACATGTCCAACATGTCAGGAAAATTCTTGCAGCCCTTCGAAAACACCATTTATATTGCAAACTAACCAAGTGTGAGTTTCATGTTACCGCAGTTGAGTTTTTAGGGGTTATTCTTACCCCTCAAGGTATGGTGATGGCAGAAAAGAAAGTAAAAGCTGTATCTGATTGGCCCACCCCAAAGACAGTTCGTGATGTACAATGTTTCCTCAGGTTTGCAAATTTTTACCGGAGGTTCATAAATCATTTCTCCCAGACAGTGGCTCCAATCACTAAGCTATTAAGAAAGAAAGAAAAGTTTGTATAGTCCCCAGAAGCTGACCAAGCCTTCTCTACTTTGAAGGAAGCTTTCTCCACTGCCCCAGTCTTGACTCATCCTGATGCGAATCGAACTTTCATAGTGGAAGCTGATGCTTCAGATGTAGCAATAGGAGCCGTCTTATCGCAACCAAATAAAGACACTGGTCAACTCCATCCTGTAGCTTATATGTCAGAAGTTGAACGAAGCCAAACAGAACTATGTCATTGCTGAAAAAGAGCTTCTGGCGATTCGTGACGCCTTTAAAGAATGGAGACATCATTTGTTTCTTTGTTGCACTTCAGTGACATTAACTCTTGCAATGTGTTGGAGGGCTATTGGGTCTTCTATGAGGAACCACATTTCAAGGGGAAGCAATACTTACTTAGGCCTGGGGAGTACCGCAGATTCAGTAAACGGGGAGCCCTCACTTCCAAGTTTGGCTCCTTCCGGAGACTGATGGACCTTTACTGAGACTTTCTTAAAAACATAACTTGCATCTCTGTTCATCTACAAAGAAAATCTTCCAAAATAAATGCCATAATATAGGCTTCTCTTTATTTTGATTTTTGTTTTGTTTGCTTTCATACCAAACACTTTGGAGATACAAAACGGAACACCAGTGGCTAGGTGCAGTAAGTCGTTTCAGCGATAAGGAAAGGTTGCGTGGCAGGCGTATGTCTGCACCCTGCTTCAGAAAGGGATTTAGGTTGTTTCAATTCGAAATTATGTGGCATCCGATGTTTCATTGGTGGGCCTAACTGAAATGATGTCCTGTTTTCACAGAAACTACACTTGAGAGTTGACATTTGCTGCTATGAACTGTTTTCATGTCCTGTATCCTTTGCACTCACAGCCTGACAGCAAGTCAACACTTTTAAGGAGGTTAGGTGTCACATGCCCCGTCCAACTGTAACCAATTAATGCTTAAGACCCATAAACTGCAAATAAATGTTAAAAGAGTTAAGGGACATACTAAAGAAAACAAAGTTCGATAGAGTGAAAGTATTTAAAACAATGTGTTAACAGTAATAGAACCATTCTGTTGCATTTGTTTTTTTAAACACAGATTTCCTGTGGAAGAAGTTGAAATTTCTTTATGATGACCACAAAACGTAAGTTTTTTTGTTGAACACTAAACCTGGTAGGTTAAATGATTGCACACGACAGTGGAAGGGGAATTGGTTGCCGGATCATTCCACGTGGTCTCCAGGGTATAATGGAGTGTTTTCACTAAACGAATGAATGATTCCTGGGAAGTGAAATATCTGTAGAGTTCAACTGAACCAGCATGTTTGGTAACAAAGATGTACAAAGGGAGAGCCCAAGACTGCTTACAGTTTGTACACGAAGTGATCTGCCAAGCGTACATGTGTTGTGAATGTTGTGAATGTTAGTGCTAGAGAGATGAAGGTACTGAATTGCAGAGCTACATAAATGTAATTTATACCAAAGAAAACCAAGATGGATTCGAAATCATACTAGTATGGTGTTGGTACATACAGGAGACACTCTAAAGAGTGTACGGATTAGATTGACAAACACTTAAGTATTATTTTACCTACTAGAAGTGAGTTCTCTAAGGAGAGGCTAGCGAAGGATTAGCTGTTGACAATTAACTCTTTTTACCTTTTTAAATTTGATTGGCTTTGCTCAAGAACAAATAATTTGGACTGTATTAAATTACAACAATCTTTCCATCCATCGTTCTGTTTGTTTCCTTGCCCAACTTTTCTGTCAGCTTCTAGAATTTATATCTGTATGTAGGTTGTTATATGTATATCTGTTTGAAGGTACGCGCACGTGTGTGTGTGTGTAAGTGCATGTACACATTTTTTTGTGTGTGAGTCTGAAATGTTGGTCTGTGTTCAATCAGCGAAATGATAGTGTATTTATGAACTAACAAGTTAGTTAAAAAGATAAAACTACTTTAAGAATGCCACGAAGAATTAGAAAACTTGGTATAAAAGAACTAATGTTATAAAGACAATAAATATTCTATATATAAAGAACTAGTGTTATCCCAGGGAAACTACAACCAACAAAAAAGTGACTGGAACTGTGGTAGAGTAGCTAGTTGATGTAGTCAGATAAAAGTTAATTTGTTTGTCACGTTGCACAATTTTGCCTTGGGAGAAGGTACAGAAAATCGGTAGGCTGTGTCTGACATGACTCTAAAAGATCAGAAATGAAGATCTAGTTATTTTGCTGTAGACACAAACTGTGTAGAAAAAAACTCAGAATGGGCAATGGTAAACATTGAGCTTTCAAATGGTCTCTGTTTTTTGACAATAGTTGGTAGAATGCCTCCAGTAATTTTCCCACAAAGACAAACGTTTTTCTATAAGCTGTTGATGCAACACCATCTTGAAGAAAAGTTTGTTAATCTCCTGGACTGGCTTCTCAGAAGGCAATAGACGTCTGTGAATTGCGGAGCATCCTCACAACTCAGCACCTATCTTCTTTGCCATCAAGGACATAAGGCAGTTCTCCTAAATTACCTGGTCTAGCACTCTTACAGAAAGAGAACATCTTATTCTTTCACAGCACTTTCTGCATCCCCCCATTCTCAGGAAGGAAGTTCTAATCGGCCACTTTTGCCTGGCAGGACTTTGACTAATTTAGCCATGCGGTTCTGCAGGTTACACTGCCAGTTGTAGAGTAAAATGCTGCAGGCAAGAAGAACGACATGTCCCATGGGGCCATAGGACTCGCAAAAGACTTGTCTATGGTGGTACTCATCATCTTGACTGCTAGAGTATAAGTTGTTTATGGTCTGTAGCATCGTTATTTATAGTTGCTGCAGCCAGGAATTTCTAATGGAGTCCTTGATATTGGTCTCTCTGTGAAGAAGATAAAATACATTGTTGAATCCACTTTACTACACTGTCGCTGAGGATTTGCACCTGCACTTTTAAAATGTTCACAAATATTCATTACTTGAGTTGCAAACTCTATTGCACTTTTTTTTAATTTCACAAAGATTTATCACTAGGGTTACAAACACTGAACATGAAGAGAAATACAGAAGGACACTGCATGATATAGAAAGCAGCCCTCTTCCCATCAATATACAAAACCCCTTGGTGTGATTTGCATTAATTATAGCAATTGTAATTGCATTTAATCTTAGAAGAAATATTATGTTTCATCTTGAAAAGGGAGTGGGATACACAGAGATTATCAGGTATATCTTAAATAATATCAGAGTCCGCTTTATAGCCATATTTAAAAGCCTTCTCTTATTTTTAGATGACAAAACCCCTGCAGAACCAGCCTAGATAAGCAACCAAACAGTGTGACAATAGCCAGTGATTTCATTTCTCTCTCTTGGCCCAGTCCCCTTTCCCTAGAACTGCTGTGAACCTACATAGTAGTTGTGTAGGGTTGGATGTGAGTTTGGTGAAATGTGAAAGCTACCAACGCCTCTACTGAATCCATACTGTAAACGTAGTTCATCATGACAGCTGTAAAACCTAAACCACCTATCCCCTGGTGCTGCGATTTATCCAATTAAATTCCTCGACTTACTCCACGAGATTTTCAGTAAAATTATGCCCTTCTTGCTTGGGATACATGCTTTGTAGCAATAACACTTTCCCCTAATTTCAGCCAATACAAATCCACAGTGGGGAGTCATTTAGCTATTATTGTATGTCTTAGAGAGTCCCCAAGAACCACGTATAGTCACTACAGTTCAGCCCTCTGACATTGAAGGTAATTTACCCCAACCAGAAACATTTGGCCAGGTTTTTCTGAGGAGCATGGCTCCAATGAGTTCCCTAGGCCTCCCTTGTGAGCAGGAAAAGATGTTAAAAGTTCTTTTCAGACAAAGCTAGCCCAGTTGAAAGACCACAGGTCTTTCCTCCTCCTTTTTTAGCAAAGTGTGGCCTCTGAAAAAGAAGCAGAGTATTGTGTGTCCTCTGAAATTGGAAATGGAGATCTGGGTCAATTCAAGGTGTAAACTGAAGCTGAGCTCAGGCATAATATATTACACATTCCATAAATTCCAGTGCTTTAAATGGGCCGGTACTCACGGGTACTGGGTACCAACACTTCTCAGTTTTCTCCCACTGAGTACTGGAGTGTTTCCTTGGGTAAGAAGAGTACTGGTACTCCTAGTGGCAACAAGACTCAGGCTCTCAAGAATGGGTACGTGCAGCACAAAAGGCACTGAAAATAAGCCTTTCAGATGGAGCGTGTCTACGTGCTGCTCTGCCTGGGAATAGCCAGTTTATTATGGCCCTGGGTTGTTGCTGGAGCGTTATGTTCTAATTGGCATTACAACAGGAATGAGGAGATGCAGTCTGAGCTGCAGACAGTAGAACTCTGGAACCAGGTTAAAATACCGGTGTTGGCTCGTCATCCTGTGAGTCTGGGCAAACCAATTAACCCCCCATGCTTTAAAAAAATGATGATTTAATGCAAAACGTATGACTGTCACATAAAGCGCTCCGATGCCTTTTTGGCCAAATTCACACTACATCAACCTGCAAAGAACTAGGACCTGCACATATGACATAGAAGCTGAGTGTTCTGTGGCCTGGCTGAGTTAGAAGGCGGTGAGTTGAGATACAGCATTCGTAAATGGGATCTCTGATAAATTTGCAAAGAAAAATATAATATATTAAAGTATGCTGCAAGCGGCGATTTCAATGTTGTTGTATGTATGTGTATTTGCCTATCCCTGCTGTCTGAGGCTCACACATAGTGGCAGAGCTGGAAGAGACAAACTCGTTATACTACAAAATGGTTGCATGGTGCCCTTTAAAAATCAATTGTATTATCTGCAAATGTGTGTCAAAATGCAGTATGTGACTCAACGAACAGCAGTCCCTAATAGACACCAAGAAAAACATTAGGCCCAAATTTAAGAGGTCCCTAGCGCTTCCTTGCACCACATTAGCAGAATTGTTTATGACTCTAATGTCACTCAACAAGGCTAAATTTGCTGCAGCATATTTACAAAGTGGCGCAATGCATGCATTGTGCCACTTTGTAACCCCTTGCGCCACATTATGCCTGCACCAGGTATACTGTATGCAAGGGGGAGTGTGCCCCCATTAGGAGGCCCACAAAAATGGTGCAACACTTTGCTATTTTTTGCGGCATTTTTAATGCCTGCACAGCTCAGGCATTAAAAGGAGGTACACTATTATTTATAATGGGCCTCCATGTACATTGCAGGATTAGCACCAAAATTTAGCAACAATAACATCAAAAGTATTGTCCCTAACCTATGCCATGGTGCACCGTATGTTTAATATAGCACACACATGGTGGCGTTAGTGGGGGTGCTAAGGGGCGCAAGAAAAGTGGCACAGCATATAATGCAGCACCACTTTTCTTAAATTTGGGCTTTATTTTGTTAAATGCCTGTCTCACAGCCATTCACCCCAGACACACCCCAAACTGCCCCTCAAAGCCCTCGCAGTCAAATTAGTGAGTAGAGCTCTTAATTTTTCCCATTAAAAGCACTGATAAATGCTATAGAAGTATTTGAGAACTGGAACCTAACTTTATCAGCCTTTTCAACCCAATTTATCTGTCCACTGAAAATGTAGTGTTGACACAATTTTCAGATTAAAAGTATCAAATATTATGTCAAATTTCCTACAATATAGCAGGAGAAAGGACTCACAGCAGAAATAAAATCTTGTTATGTTTTTGAATCAGGTGAACCCTTCACTAGTACTTCCTGTGTCTGGGCTCTGTGCAGCTGTGGAGAGGACCTTAGCAGAGTGACAGTGATGGCTGTTTCGAATTAACCCCCACTCATCTTCTCGGCCTTAGCAAATTTCAGCCACTGCAAAGGTTAAATGTCAGAGGTGCTGTGAAATTATTGTGATGAACATAGCTAAAAGATTGATCTTTTTGTATGCTTGTGTTAGAAATGGCGTTTCTGGTTGGTTAGGGTATGCACCTCAGCCAGGCAGAATGCACCCGCTCTAGTCAGGGCAAGGGAGTTACACGTCCAAGATAACCCCTGCTCACCACCTTGGTAGCTTGGCATGAGCAGTCAGGCCTATCCCAGAGGCAATGTGTAAAGGGTCTGCACAACACACACAAGACACGTGACGCACTATCCCCACCACAAAGGAAACACAACACCAGATTATATGAAAATATACTGTATTGTACACAACGCAATTATTAGACCAAACATCACATATTAATACTATCCTGCCACCTTAGCAGTTGTCAGAACGTTACACATTAGTTACTCTGCAAACTAGCAGTAGTCAACTATAACACACTGGTTACTCAGTATTCTGCAACATAAGCAGTAGTCAGGAAACACGTTATTACACCAAAACACTTGTCATAAGAATATCATAAAGGCCCATAGTAGGAACATTAGAAAACGTATGGCAAGGCGTAAAATTATATTAGCATGATATGACCATAAAAGGAACATTTGCACATATATATTAAAAAAACACAATCAAACAGGTAGGCAATATATAAATCAGAAAAGTCTATAGCAAGAACTTATGTTCTATATATTGGACCTTAGTAAGTACCTGTAAGATGAAGGCACCTCTAGTGCCCAAAGAACGAAGAAGGTGAAAAATGGGGTCCCCGGCGCTCCTCTGTGCAAAACGGGGGCACCCTTATCTTTAGACCAGAGGAGGGCGGCACGCTCCTCCTTTCTTTCCTGGATAGGCCCCTCTCGGGATCCAGGATCAATAGGGGCCCCACCGGGCCTCAGACGGCTCTCACGAGGGGGGGCAACATCCTTGAGATAAGGTGGGAGGAGGGGGGCACCACGCACCCCCTCCGACTTTGTAATGGGCCCCTGTGGGGGCCCGTGGTCTCCTAGGGCCTCCCCTGGGCCTGTCCGGGCCCTCCACTGTGGGGGAGACCACAACTGCCAAAACCGGCCCGCACGGGGCCAAACCAGGGAGTCCGGGATGTCTGGGAGCAGGGGGGCCACCGGTGAGGATTCCTTTCCCCCTGCCCGGCAACAGTCCTTTAGCAAGGGGCCTGGTGGGGCGAGGGAACCTCTGATGAGGTTTCCTCTCCGTCCGCCGGCTCTCACAGTGCTCGGCGGCCCGGCCCGCCGTCGAGAAGGGGGCAGGCACCAAAGTGGGTGCCTACCAGTGCCCCAGGGTTGCTCCACGGAGCGCTCTTCTCCCCGGGGGCACGACAGGAGTGCTCGTGCTCCAAGTTTGTTGAAAAAGGTTTCTTTGGGTGCCCCGGGGACACAGAGCAGCACGCGCACTCGCGCTCAGGACAGCAGCTTTCCCCGGGCTGCGGCTGTGATTTCTTTTGGGCAAAAAAGAAAATAGCATTTCTCACAGTGCGGTACACCAGCAAGGGGGGAGCGCTTGCAAGCGCCAGGAAAATCCCCCTAAAGAAGTGCTATCCCAAGCGCTAGCTCCTGAACGAAGTGAAGCACCCCTCGTGCTTCAGGGTCAATGCAGCGGTCAGGAGCCACAGCACCCTGCTCCTGGGGAGCAAAGTTACCAGAAAAGACCCACAGGTGGAGGGCCCAACAACAGGCCAGCACAAGGAGTATCTAGCAAGTGGCAAGTCCTCTTTAGTGACTAAGCAGGTCACAGGTCAAAACAGCAGAAGTCGTCCATGGCGGTTACTGGTGGGTTCTTCCAGCAGTCTGTGTCCAAAAGGAGTCTCCAAATTGTTGGGAAAATTCCCCTGTACTTATACTCAGTCCTTACAATGTTTTGCAATGGCAGGAAGATGAGGTTCCAGCCAGTTACAAGTGGTTCTGGGAGTGGCCCCTCTCTCCTTCAGCACAGGCTCCAAACATCACAGGGGGGTTAACGACTCTATTGTGTGAGGCCAGGGTACAGCCTTTACAATTGTAGGTGTGTCCCGCCTCTCCCTTCTCTCAGCCCAGGAAGACTATTCAGTATGCAGATGCACCTCTGTGACACCTCCACCCTCCCTGTGTCCAGGCTGGCTGAAAAGTAAGCACAAAGCCCCAACTGTCACTCTTCCCAGACTTGGATTGGAGTCAATCTGCAAAACACCAGAGTCATAAGCACAGATAAATGCACACTTTCTAGAAGTGGCATTTCTGTGACAGTAATAAAAAATACACCCACACCAGTAAGCAGCATTTATTATCACCATCACAACCATACCAAACATGCCCACGCTATCCCTCATAAGTCAGACAATACCCCTACACATAAGGCAGGGCATTTCTAATGCAATCCTATGAGAAGGCAGCACTCACAGCAGTGAGACACCAAGTTAGGCTGTTTGTCACTACCAGGACAGGCCACGCAACCTGGCACATGTCCTGCCTTCTACATACATGGCACCCTGCCCATAGGGCTGGCTAGGGCCTACCTTAGGGGTGACTTACATGTAGTAAAAGGGGAGTTCTGGGCCTGGCAAGTAAATTTAGATGCCAGGTCCCTGTGGCAGAAAACTGTGCAAACAGGCCCTGCGCTAGCAGGCCTGAGACAGGTTTGAAAGTCTACTTCAGTGGGTGGCGCAAGCAGCGCTGCAGGTCCACTAGTAGTATTTAATTTGCAGGCCCTGGGTATAGAGGTACCACTGTACAAGGGACTTACTAGTAAATTAAATATGCCAATTAGGTATAAGTCAATCATACCAACTTTAGATGGGAGAGCACCTGCACTTTAGCACTGGTACGCAGTGATAAAGTTCTCAGAGTCCTAGAGCCAACAGCGAGAGGTCAGAAAAACTAGGTGGAAGGAGGCAAAAAGACTGGGGATGACCCTGCGTAAGGAAAAAAGTTCAACAGCTTACGTGACAGCATTTTTGGCTGTATGCATGAGTACCTATGGGAGAGATGGCCTTTCTACATCTATGTCTGTTTTCAAGGTAATCTACGTGGCTAGCAGTCTTCATCAATGACTGTAAGTGGGTGCACATGCAAGTGTATTTCTTGATCTGTATATATGTATTCATGTATGATCTATGTCTATAGTTGTTGGGTGTCTGTAGCAAACATGACACAAACGCAAAGCCACCTCACTGTGTCAAAGCTTACTGTACCTAATATTAAAATATAGTTGAAAATATTTTCTGCACATCAGCGATTACATACATACATGAGGAGAAATAGACTGACCCTCAGGGATATTGAGAGAATCCATAAAGTCAACCATATGAGTGTAGATTTTCTATTCTTAACTCCTGTCAGGACTCCAGTAGTGCGCGGGCGCAATTGCCCATATGTTGAAGCCACCATCTCTGTAAAACCACGCACATTGTGTGGTAAAAGTCATCTGCCCAGACGCTTGGGCCATTGGTGGTTTCATTGCTTTCGTGAACATTTGCCATCTTGAACATTAGAGCAAGATATCTGCACTCTCATCGTTTAAACATGCACGCTGTTATGGGCATGGAAACGAGGAAGTCAAGAAAGACTTCATTTCCCAGCCTCCTCTGCAGAAAACTACTTTGGGTGTGGTCAGGTTATAAATACCTGCCACACCCAGTTAACCAACGCTTCCTATTCTGAGCGTCTTTGAAGAGTGGGTCCCTTTCGCGTCTCTGCCTGAGGTTTCTCAAGCCTGTCTTCATTTGCGAGCGGCCGGCTCGCGGCAGTGAGGACTTTCCTTTAGGGCATTCTTGCCCTCTCGGTGAACTCCGAGATCAGAGTTTACTTAGATTAAGAAAACGTTCTGAACAAGTTGCTTTGCAACATTGTTTCTTTTGGCAGTTATTTTCCGTGTGACTCAAAATAACAATTTTCCTTGTAGCATTTGCCTTTGAAGTTGAATTCACAATTGCTTGTGTATATTCCGTTTATTCTGTGCAACTCAAAGTAATCATGTTCTCTGCGACATTTTCTGCAAAAGTTGGCTACACAATTGCTTTTGTGTATTTCGTTTAGACTAAGGTGTCATTTTCCTACATTGTGAAAGCGCTGATTTAAGGTCATAAGATTATTTGAGTTTCTATGATATTTCTTAGCTGAAGAAAGTGACATTGTGCTTCGTTTAACATTTTCTTGTCAAGATCTGAGTAAGTTTAATTCATCAGAAAGGTCAATACTATAATTTCTAATCACCTGAGTGTCATTAAAGAATTCTAATGTCATTGTATGACTAATAATTATACAAGGAACATATTTGCGACACATTTCGATATACTGCGTTTTTGGATCTCTGGAGTAAGAGTCATACAGAATTTTGTTTCTTTTGGCAGAAATAGAGATTAGTGAGACCTTTGGGAAACAGTGAATTGTTGTTGTATATCATTTACTGCATGTGCTGTATTAACCTTTTCCTTTCCAGATCTTCCTCCTGGCTGTACCTTCCCGACTACCCCTCCCCCCGGCCGGCTACTCTAAAGTTCAGCGCCATAATGGCATCTGACTTTGGTGTTGCCTGGAAGTGGGACCCTTATCAGCATCGTGCAGATCCCGAGAACTTGGACCTCCTGACAACTCCAAATGGTGTGATATTTTTGTAAACATTGAACAATATTCATGTAAAATTATATAGGCCCTCATCACGACTTTGGTGGTCTTTTCCAAAGACTGCTGAAGCCGCTGGCACCGAAATACCGCTAGTACTGGCGGTCTTAAGACTGCCCTAACATGACTGATTTCTGACTTCTGCCCGAAATTGGGTGGAATTCCGAGACCAATCGTGCTGGCGGTCGGCAGTGCAGAGGTGGTACCGCCATTAGTACTGCCACGCCAAAAATAAAATCCACACGTATTACAACCCGTAATACTGTGTAGCGGTGTTCAGAGGTGAGGGGCTGCCGGGGGTGGAAGCGCCAGGACCCATCCCCTCCCAGATGACCTCCTCGACGGACGAGGTCAGTAGATCGTCCGACAGGGGAGGGTGTGTGTATGTGTGCGTGTCTGCGTGTGTGAATGTGGTGAATGCAGGGGGGAGTGTTTGTGGGTGTGTGTCTGCATGTGTGAGTGAATGTTTGTGGATGGGTGGGTGAGTAAGTGTTTGTGGATGGGGTGGGGGTGAGTGAGAGTTTGTGGATGGGGAGGGGCGTGTGAGCGTTTGTGGATGGGGTGGGGGAGTGAGTGTATGTGGATGAGGAGGGGGTGTGTGTGGGTGTGGGCAATTGAGTGCATGAGTGCAATTGAGCGGATAGAAGGGGTGAGTGCATGTATGCGTGTGCATGTATGTGTAAGTCGATGGGGAGGGAGGGAGTGTTTGTGTGAGTGGACAGCGAAGCCGGTGAGTGTGTGTATGCAGTGCAGGGGGGAGGGGAGTGTGAAAGTATGTATGCGCTGGGGGGGGGTGTGAATGTATGTATGCACTGGGGAGGAGGAGTGAATGTGTGCGTGAGTGCGGCGTTTGTGTTTGCATGGAAGTAAGTGTGAAGGGGGTGTATGACGCAAGTGCGTGGGTGAGTGGGGGGGTGTTTGTGTGAGTACGTGAGTGCATGTGTGCATGAATGTGGATGTGTGTGTGAGTGTATCCTGGTGACAGGAATGTTTATTCCTGTCGCCACGGAGCAAGACCGCCAGCTTTTTCTGGCAGTGACTGGCAGAAAAATGCTGGCAGTCTCCCGCCTTGTGATACCACTAGTGGTATCACACCATCTGCTGTGCTGAAGTGCTCACCTTAAGCATGGCGGAACACGGTAATGTGGCGGGCGGGTGGGGGCTCGGCGGTTTGGCTTCAGCCAAACCACCAAACTCCTAATTTGGCGGTATTCACTGGCGGCCCATCGGCAGTGACACTGCCACAGCCACCCTGTTGGTCTCTGGACCGCCAGGGTTGTGATGAGGGCCTTCGTCTGATGACATTTTTGGCACCATATCTAACCCAGGTTAGTAATGATCTGAATGGCATCTCTAGTTCAGGCTCTTTAATTACTAGCCGTGCACTCTTAGGCAGGTCCAAAAGTTGGTTCATGAATGACTGCTTCTCTTGTACAGTGGTTCTGGGTTGCAAATTCCCCATACCTTCGTCCCTTACAGTTTAGCCGACTGAGCCTCATAACCCGTCATAATAGACTCCATTGCTCTTTGTCTCAACTTCCATTCAAAAGGTGAACAATTCACCCCCGTCCATGTGTGAGTGTTTTGTCTGAAGTATTTCATTTGCCAGTGAGGCAAATGTGAGGTCACTAACGAGTTACTTGTATTCTGAGACAGTAAATATCTAGGGAATATTTGTTATTATTTATGACAAATTCTTCGGTTTTTGACAAAGTGAAAGGTCTGTTTTCAAAGGAAAATATGTAAAAGACTTTGCAGCCCCCTCATAGGAAGTGAGAAGAGAACTGAATAATCACCACTACCTACTCAGCCCCGAGGAGCACCAACTGATGAAGATAATAACTAGCTCACTCACAGTTTGTGAAGAGGTTAAAGGGCTTTGGTGAAAGTACACATTCCACTCTTACATCCTCCTGTGTCGTAAGTATTTCAGTAGCCTCACCACAAACTCCCAGCGGACAATGACGCAATTACCTGTGTACACGGTTTTAATGGGTTTCTTTTAAAGATCCGGAAGTACCTTATGCTTCAAAAGCGACCACAATAGTCTAATATTTATCCTATCAAACTTTGCCTTCTAATCAATGAAGAAATATTAAACACATTTCCTATACAGGGAGGAAATGTATTTATGAACATAAAATTAACACATTTATTGAGAGCTGTAATCGCAACATCTTATGTACCACATCCACGCCATTTTTATAACCTGCACGAAGATGGGATATTTTATTATGTTCTTCAAAGAATCGATCTAAGTGTGCAAGAAATGACCACTAATCGATCAACCACCTTTCAAGCAGCACACACACAACAGTATTGCAATGGCATAGGTGAACGTGTTTTATTTTTAGAGGTAACAGGGAAGGGCTTACAAGCCAAATGTCTACAAAAATACAAGAAGCTGGGCCTTCGTGCCTAAAATGGCTTTTCCAAAACTTTTTGTCAAATGAGATAGTCTCTCTGCTTTTTCATAATGCCTAAAATGTAGAACAACGCAATCCCCTTTTGGATCTTTACAGTCTAGGCCCACACATGGTATTCTGTGAGCCAGTAAGGCCTCAGAGACATCTATTTTTATATTTTAATGTTCTTTTGGGGGCAATATAATAACTTTTAACTTACTGCACACCGTTGCGGTCACTATTTCCTGGTACATGTACCTTGTCCCAATACCAATAAAAGGGTGTTGATTGGGCGGAAGCATTTACAGATTTACGTGACACCGTACTCTTTGGGGCTGCAAATCTATTCCACTTAAAATTATGTACTTTTTGCATTTTTATTATTGTCCTTAGAGGCACTTAGATGGGCTTCTACTAATATGGGATCCTATGGACATTTAACATTACATTTTTTTTAAATAATGGATACAAGATTAAAGTTTCAGCAGTTCAGAGTAGGACTGGGACAAAGAGTAGGCCTAGCATCAAAATAAAAGTGTCCAGCGAAGCATGTCCTAAAAAAGTGGCAATATACGCAAAATCAGCACTAAAAACTTGTCCAGCTAGCCATAAAATAGGCCCAAAACGGCTAAAAAAAAAAATTCCCACACACTGATCTGCCAGACCAACCTATCAGGCACTGTCTGATTTCCCTACAGGCCAGTCCCAACAGTGATTCCTTAAAAGGCGACCGTCTCTCTAGAACAGACTCAATAAGGTTTTATTTCATTTCACTGTCTACATCGTGATTTGTTTAAATTACTAAAAATATTCGGTCACTAAAGCAGGACATCCTCCAGGGTTAATAGACACTGTACCCCTGCCTTCTTCTTGCCCGTCACCCACGGGTACTGGTGCAGCAATGTTACCATTCCTGTATTGGCAGACCCCTTCATTACTTACGACTGCTTCTAATGGGCTTGAGGGTGGCTGTGTTAACTTAATTGTTGTAAGATTTGATTCTGACAGGACAGCTTCGGCGTACTACCACGGCTTTCTGCAAGTTAATTTCAGTGGTGGCTACTGTATGTTACTTTTAAAAGCTGAATTCAGTGGGTGGGGGAATTATTTCATTTAGTTAAAATATTTATAAAGTACCCTGGCATCCTTATCAAATTAATTTGTACAAAAAGGGGAAACATACAGTTCAAGTATATATAGAAAGCACGAAAGGAACGAGGTGAGTCACGTTTTTGTGGCGAGAGAGGAGGTATCAAGAAAAACAAGCATTTGCAATGCAATAGGTCTTGCGAGAGTTAGAGGTATTGGCATTGTAAAGGACAATGCCTTTTACCTATGTGTTTTGGTTTGGAGTGTAGTGGAGCTATGTGGTGTGGAGTGGAATTTTGTGGGTTGTATTGACATTGTTACATTGTCTTCTGGTGAATGGTCTAACCTCCAGGCTCGCTCACCACATCCAATGCAATTACATGAAATAAAACCACTGGTAAAGTCAATTGACCTTGCCTTCTTCATGAAGTTTTTTTATTAGCACATTTGATTTCAGCTGGAAGTGCAAATCAGGTCAAAAGGTAAACTCTGGCACCCTTGCAAACACTTGCTTATTGTGGACACACACAGTAAATTATGTGCAATTTGTATCACATGATCTGGGAAGCGAGATAGCTGCACAGACAGAATGTAAACAATACATCTATAGCAGCTGTCAGTCAGGCACACAGGCTGTAAACACTGGAATATACACTTCATGCGCCTGAAACAAGCAGACTGTAGAAATTTAATGATTTATATAATGTGTGAAGAATAGACACACTGTGTAGATTTCACCTTTTACACCACATGCTTATTGCAGTCAGATACTCGCGGTAAACAACGTGCGCCCATAGACCGAATGTCATTTGTATCACGTGCTTAACATAGGCATGCCATCCATAGAAACATAAAGCTAGCCTGCCTATAACTGAAGACCGTCTTATGTGAAAAAATCCTGCATTGCTTCCTCCCTTCCTCGAAGTCCCCTTATTACTGAATCATTAGAACGTGTGACAAGCCAATATCTCCTTAAGGCGGACATAGTAAAATCGCACAATTGCATTTCATGAAATTCCTATCTAGCATCTTTTTTTTTCAAGTTTGGGATCTGCGGTAGGCAAGATTTATCCAAGTTATCCATGTATGGCCAGATTTGGAAAGATGCACAGTTCGTAGAGTGTAGACAAGAGAGAAAACATTGCACTGGGAAAAGAAAGTCTTCATGGAGCTTTCAAAAGGAAATTGGAGTGCAAAGAACCTCTTCTCAGACCAGGGTTTAAATAATCAGTGCTTTCCTGTTACCCACATCACACTCTTGTGTCCTGTGAGTGCACAAGAGGTCAGGAAAAATGGGGCAAGACATCCTTTGCCAACCATGGAAGAGGCACAGGTGTCTCAAAAAAAAAAAAACACTCAAGCATTCAGCCCATCTCAGCCTTCAGTCAAACAAAATAAGCAACTCATAGATTATTCCAGATCAAAATGTAAATACTTAAATACGGTTTTATTAAAAGAAAAGGCAAAACTCATCAATATAAGAAAAAAAACACGCTGTTAGGATTTGCGGCCTGACAAGAAAAGGTGACGTAATGCTGTGATAAATGCAAGTGAGAACTTAGACTTTCAAGTCAATTAGGCGAGTCGTTATGAAGGGCCACTGTGTGGCAGTGGAGGAATAACATGTGGAATGGTTGACTAAATTATGCAACGAGAGAAGGCAAAATAAGAGATCATTACGCTGCCGTTGCATTCAGTAAAACAGCTCTGCAGAACAGTTCACTGCATTTCATTTTCATGAAAAACATCTCTTTGTAAAAAAGTTCGGGCAACCTTCAATAACAAAGAATTCAGAAAAGCAGTAAAAAACGTCCTGAACAAAGCAACACGGAGCGCCCTGAACAAAGGAAAAGCGCGTACAGTTGTCTCAGCTCACCTACGTTCCTAATGCCGCCAGCTGAGGCCCAAACAAACCACAACCTCAAAAGAAATAAAACCAGCAATATTTAGATTGAGGATGTGGCTACTATCGGGCGCTGCCGCCTTTGGAACTGGCTGCTGGGTTCTAGTCTCAGCATCGGTTCTCCCATGCCTAAACAAATATTTTAAATCCATTGCAATTGTTAACAAAACGGAAACAAAAAATGACAAATGCACAATACCTGCAAATGAACTCCTGTCGGCGCAGAGTAGGAAAAGCAACATTTAAAAAACCGGGGCGGGATCACATACATCAGAACATAAGCGATGGCAGGACACAATAAAAAAAAAGAGTTCCCGCAAACAACTGGTAAACAATCAAAGCGTAAGGAAACAATATTTGGCCCATGCTCCTCAGCCAAGAACAGAAGTGAGGTATAAGCTGCACGAACCAGTTAGGAGGCAGCAAACAAAACTAACACTGCAATCAACCTATGGTAAGTAGCAGGCGGGATCAAAGTCCTTTTACTGAATACATCAAGTCTTGCAGAAAACGAATGTTCGCTGCCCCGGCTCAACCTAAAAATAGGAAGTGAAGCACACATTCATAGATGGGTGGGAGGAGCAGAAGAATTATAAGAAGAGGAAGGATCAAAAAAAGGGGAAGTCAAGGAAGGGGTTACAGATGGGTGGAGGTGAGATGGGAGTTAAGGTGGTGTGTGAGGAATAATGCCATGCAAAGGTAAACTAAGTGAAAAATGGATGGAGGAACAATGAGAGAGGCATTGATTGTGCTTTACACTTAGAAATAACTACAACTCAAATAAAAGCTCCAAGAGTTGTGAAGGAGCAACTAACCACTTATTAGTGCAAAGAAAAACACAGATGGGGCAGAGTTATTATTGTTTATCACAATGTGGCATTGCATGAAAGGAAGAAAGTGATGCAGGGCATATTTATAAGCAAGCATTGGCAAAGCCAGTAGGCCTGTTGTTGGCTGCCAGCCTTCTGGAGATTCTTGTTTTTTTTTGTATTGGTTTTTGCAAAACCTTATTGTTTGGGAATTTGCCTGGCCCTCATCAATCTTGTGTGTGGATGTGTTCCTTGTGAAAGGGTGGCATGCCATAATTCATAATGAAGTCAGCCGATATCTGATGTGGGTTGATAAGTTTCCCCCTAATGCATGCTGGAGTGGGTGGAAGAAACAACTTAATGACACCAAGCACAGACTAATGGATGAAGTCTGGCAGAAACTCCTATAGGTAATTGTGTTATACACATAATAAAAAAAATGAACAGGTCTTGGCTACCACAGACCTAAAAAAGTCAATGCATCTGGTATTGGCTGCAAGCCTTTTGCCTTTGAGAAAGAAAGAAGGAAAGGAAGAAAGGAAAGAAAGAAGAAAAGGAAAGAGAAGGAAAGCAAGAAGGGGAAAGAAATAAAGAAAGAGGGAAAGAGAATGAAAGAAAAAGAGAAAGAAAGAATAAGAAAAGGGGAGAGAGAAGAGAAGGGAAAAGAAAGGAAGGAAGAAATAAAATAAAATATAAGGAACTAAAGAAAAAAGAAAGAAGGAAGGAAAAAATAAAAAAACAAAGAAGGCAAGAAGGAATGAAAGAAAGGAAGAAACAAACAAAGAAAAAAGAGAAAGAGAGAAGCAAAAGAGAAAGAGAGGGAAAGAGAAAAAGGAAACCCAAAGAAAGAAGGCAAGAACGAAAGAAGGCAAGAAAGAAGCAAATAGAAGGAAGGATGGAAGAAATTAAATTAGGAATGGTTAGACATGGGGTTGGCAGTCAGGTTACCCCCTGTCCAAGCAAAGACCCTCACTTTAGTCAAGGTAAATCACACACAATCCAAATTATCCTGTGCCCACCCTCTGGTAGCTTGGCACTGAGCAGTCAGGTGTAACTTAGAAGGCAATGTGTAAAGCACTTGTGCAATAAATCATGCAATAACTCAGTGAAAACACCACAAAAAGACACCACACAGGTTTAAAAAATAAAATATATTAATCTGATTAAATTAAGGTCAAAACTATCAAGATTTGATAATCTCAAATTGAAAATATCACTATAGTATCAATAAGAGTAGTCTTAAGTTCTTAAAAGCAACAATTGTCTTTTGCAAGCACAAAGTACCTGGTTTGCGTCAAAATGACATACACAGAGACTGCAGAGGAGGAGATGCGTGGAAAATGAAGGGTGTGATGTCAGATTTCCAGGCGCACAGAGGCGATGTGTTGATTCTTTTTTACGTGGCAAGGGCTTTGTGTCGAATTCCCGCATGCAGACCTGAGTCCTCTTTGCGATGCAGAATCTTTTGACGCCCCCATGGACAATGCAGAGAAATCCTGGACGTGCAGGACGAAGTCACAGGGGCTACGTCGATCCAGTGGGTAATGCATCGGAGTTTCTGTCGCACGGCAGGCGCTGCGTCGATTCCTCATGCAGGAAGTCAGGCTGAGTCGTTCCGGTTTAACGTTGCGTCGATCCGGTGGGCTGTGTGTCGAAGTTTTGGTTGCAATGCTGGTCCTGCGTCTATCTCCACTGGGGGAGCTAGGCTGCATCATTCCAGGTCCGCGATGCAGTGATTCTTTCACCGCAAGGCAGGCTGTGTGTCGATTTTCACCGCACAAGGAGTTTCTTTGCACAGATGAAGTCTTTTTGGCCTGGATACTTCAGGAACAGGAGGCGAGCTCAATCCAAGCCCTTGGAGAGCACTTCTCAGCAGAGGCAGAGGACAGCAAGGCAGGAGGGCAACAGGAAAGCAGCAGTCCTCAGAAAAACAGTCCAGGTGAGTCCTTTGGGCAGCGAGGCAGTTCCTCTTGGCAGATTGCAGGTTCTGGGGCAGAGTGTCTGTCCTAAGGAGTATCTTGAAGTGTCCAGAAGTGTCTGAATTGATAGGGTCAGGGACCCAGTTTATATACTCAAAAGTGCCTTTGAAGTGGGAGAGACTTCAAAGAGTGGTTGTGAAGTGCACAAGGTCCCCTTTCAGAACAGCCCTGTATTCCAGGGTCCCAGTAGGGGGTTTGGCAGTCCATTGTGTGAGGGCAGGCCACTGTCCTTTGAAATGTAAGTGTCAGGCCCTGCACCCTTCCAGCCCATGAAGAACCATTCAATATGCAGATGTGTGCAGGAGCTGTCAACCAGCTCAGCCCAGATGTGGATTGTAAGACACAGAAGGATTTAAGTGCAGAGAAATGTTCACTTTCTAAAAGTGGCATTTCTAAAATAGGTAGATAAAATCCAACTTCACAAGTCAGCAGGATTTTGTATTACCATTCTGGCCATACTAAATATGACCTGCTTACCCCTTTCTAATCAGAATCTACCACTCAAATAGTTTATGAGGGTAGCCTTAATGTTAGCCTATGAAAGGAGCAGGCCTCACAGCAGTGGAAAATGAATTTAGGAGTTTTCCACCACCAGGGCACACAGATATATGTCTTGCCTTTTACCCGCACAGCACCCTGCCCTCTGGGTTACCTAGGGCCTACATTAGGGATGACTGGTATGTAGAAAAAGGGGGTTTTAAGGCTTGGCAAGTACTTTTAAATGCCAAGTCGACGTGGCAGTGAAACTGCACACACAGGCTTTGCAATGGCAGACCTGAGACATGGTTAAGGGCAGTGGCGGCTGGCAGCTTTAGGAGGGAGGGGGGCAGCGGGAAGCACACACACACACACACACACTCATTCTTTCACACACAGATACGCACATCTATTAACAACACTCATACCATTAAAACATGCACGCATGCACCAAACATTAATTTTAAAACATCATACACACTCATTCTTTCACACATGCACGCACATCATTAACACTCAGAACATTCAAACATGCACGCATGCACCAAACATTCATTTTAAAAGACCACACACACTCATTCTTTCAGACACGCACGCACATCCATTAACAATACTCATAACACGCAAACATGCATGTGCGCGCCAAACATTCAATTTAAAACATCACACATACACACACACACACACCCACACTTACCTTCAATCTCCAGGTCCCAGGAGGGTTGGGACTGCTGCCGAGGGAAAGCAGCAGTCCCAGCCTCGTCACAGAGTGGGATGGGGTCAGTGAGACTGCTGACCCCACCCCACTCTGTGAAGAAATGTCACTGATTGACACTCACCCTGGGCGCTTCAGGGCTTTAACCTGAAGCGCCCAGGGCGAGTGTCAATGGGTGACGCTTTCCTCGTCACCTAGGGGAGGGCCTCGAGGCAACTTTGCTGAGCCGAGGAGGTCACACCCATAGGAGCTGTGACCTCCTCAGCCCAGAAAAGTTCAGCTCAGGCAGCCAGGAGTCTGCGCAAATCGCGCATGGCTCACTCCTGGCTGTCTGAGCTGAAAATGAAGAGTGTCTGTCAGGCTGGCCTTTGTTCAGCATGACAGACACTCTTCATGAGGGGCAAAAGGTGGGGGGGGCGGGGCCCCTCTGCCCTAAAGGACGGGCCGCCACTGGTTAAGGGGCTACTTATGTGGGTGGTACAATCAGTGCTGCAGGCCCACTAGTAGCAATTAATTTACAAGCCCTGGGGACATGCAGTGTACTTTCCAAGGGACTTACAAATAAATTAAATATGCCAGTTGGGTATGAGCCAATGTCACCATGTTTTAAGGGAGACAGCATATGCACTTTAGCACTGGTTAGCAGTGGTAAAGTGCGCAGAGTTCTAAAACCAGCAAAAACAGTGTCAAAAGGTGGAGGGAGGCAGGCAAAAAGTTGGGTGTGACCACCCTAACGCTGTCAGGTTTTCCAGGAATGAAAGAAGGCAAGAAAGAAAAATGTAAAAAAAGGATATCTTAATACAGGACAGTTTCAAACTGACACAATTTAATCTGGTGTGCTGTGAAATAGTAGCAGTCAGAACAACTAAACACTCCTACAGGAAAAGACCATTGGCAGGAAATGGGATCTGATCTAAATGGAATATGCATTAGAAGTGTTCTCCTATCACATCAGGCTCTAAACACAAAGGCAACACTAAAGTAATCATAAAGTAAAACCAAAAACACTGGCACTGCTGGGACCAAGCTTGTGTGTGGATGTGCTTCTTCTGAGAGAGCAAAATGCAGTCACTCAAAGTGCAGCTCATCAGTGGTTTTAAGTAGGTTGACCCACTGTCCCAAGCTAAATGCCATACTGGATGGAAGCAAAATGTGAATGCCACAACAACAGAACAATGAATGAAGAGAAAAGGCTGAAACCCCTTATATGTAAGTATATTATACATATTTTAGTAAAATCAAAAGGTCTTGGCTAATGCCAGATCTAAAAATGTCTTGCCTCTGTTCTTATCCCCTGTGCTGGCACATAAACAGACTGCCTAGAGCTCTGCACAACCTTACCACCATGGCCCAAACGTGTGTGTGTGTGATGTCTTGCATAGGTTTTGTACTAGAATCCTACTCTTCCAAATTGTAAAACATTATGGGCCAGATGTACAAAGCTATTTAGCATTCGCAAATAGTGACATTTGCCTTTTGCCACTGCTAAATGGCCTTGCACCATGTACCAACCCTATTTTGTGAGTTGGTAACCTATTAAGACTCCCAAAATAGGGTTTGTGACTCGCTGTTAAGAAGGGGCATGCCAAGTGCGTCCTTTCCTAATAGCTATTTGCAGGGGGATGTATGCTTGTTTTGCGACCGGGAAATCGCAGTTACCACCAATTTCAAATTAGTGGTAACTCATTTGCAAATGGGAAGGGGTCCCCAAGGGACCCCTTTCTCTTTGTGAATGGGGTCGCAACATTTTTTCAGAGCAGGTAGTGCTCCCACAGACCATTGCCTACTCTGAAAAAATAAAAAGGAAACTTTTAATTTTTTTTTTTTGTAATGCATCCGGTTTTCCTTTAAGGATAACTGGCTCCATTCAAAAAAATAAATGCTTTATTTAAAAAGCAAAAACAACAGGCATGGGTCCCAGGGTCACTGTGCCACTGGATTCAAGTTAGCCTAGCTGATGAAGGGTGATACCCTGAAACCGGTCCCAGGATGCTAGTTTCCAGTCGAGGGTGGACCTGGCCTGGCAGTTCGGGTTGGACTGTTTTCATGTAGTAACAGGGTCAAGAATGACTTGCATATGGCTGTGAGTGCTGCCCATTTCCAAATGGGTTGCAAATTGTGACCTACCTCATGAATATTAATGAGGCAGGACCCTTGCAACTGTTGTACATCAGCTTTTGCAACTCGCAAATTGTGAGTTGCTAAAAATTGCAACTTGCGAATTGCAAAAGCTGGCCATCGTACATCTGGCCCCATATGTGTGCTCTAAGGTCCAGCACACGTGCAATGTTCGGAATGTTTACAAAAATTAAAACATTTCTCCTAGTTAGCAACTGCTTCAAGGAGGCATTATTTTTTTTATATAAAGCCCGATCTGACTAGCTTAGCAGATCGCACTTTTCATCAAAAACTATGAGTGCCTGTGCTGTATCAAGCTACTGTCAAGTAACACCCTTCAATGTAAAGTGGTGCAAAGTGGTGCAAAGAGCTGTTTGTGCAAAAAATTTAATATTTCCAGCTCAAAATTCTTTGTGTACTAGAAAGTAAATACCCTAGCAAGAATGTTGAGTTATTTTGTGTGACATTGCTGAGAAACTGTTGGAACTGTTGGAACTGGCCCTGTCCGCAAGGTCACCCCCAAACCTTTTACCTTTTACCCTCCACTTTTTGCTGAATTAGTTTTTATTGGCCTTAGGACTGTGTGACATTACGACTGCTAACCAGTGCTAAAGTGCATGTGGTCACTCCTCTAAACATGGTCTGATTGGTTAGAACCTAATTACACATTTAATGTACTTATAAGTTCATTGTAGAGTGGTATACCATATACCCAGGCCATGTAAATTAAACACTACCAGTGGGCCTGCAGCAATTATAATAAGTAGAAACTTAAAACATGTCCCAGGTCTGCCATTGCAGCATGAATGCAGTTTTAAACTGACTTCAACTTGGTATTATAACTCCCTTGCCAAGCTTTAAATCTCCCTTTTATTGAATACAAGTTACCCGGAAGGTAGGCCCTAGGTAGCTCATAGGGCAGGGTGCATTGTAATTAAGAGGATGGACATGTATTTTTAGGTTTTACATGCCCTGGTAGTGAAAAACTCCTAAATTAATTTTTCACTACTGTGAGGCCTACCTCTCCACTATCCTAACATTGGATATACCTTCCTTATTGCATTCAATAAGCTGTAATTTCCAATTGGGATCAGGTACCTATGTTATGTTTGGTATCTATGAAATTGTAATACCAAACGCTCTTTCATTTTAAAGTAATTTTTTATTACAATTTTGAAAATGCCACTTTTAGAAAGTTGGTATTTTTCTGCCCTTAGCCCTTTTGTGCCTGTGTGTCTTGGGCCACATGACTGGGTGTAACTGACAGATTTTTTTTCCACATTGAAGGTAAGTGTTAACCAGGCCCAATCCACTTCCAAAGCATGCTCCATTGTGGTCGGCCCAATTTTTTGACTTTGACCTCATCTTGCCGGACTAGATATCCACGGTTGGTGATCTTTTAGGCATTAGTTTTCAATAAAAACTTTAAACAATTCATAACTTCCTTTCTATCGAATGGATTTTTGTTGTTTTGGAGTCCAATCATTTATTAAAATGTACTCTATTTTTCTAAATTGGTTAGGGATTTTTCTTGTGTTGAGTTTTCACGTTATTACTGTTTGTGCTCTGCTTGAACACTCTACACATTTACTCTAAGTTAAGCCTGACTGCTTTTTGTGCCAAGCACAGGCTAATCTTGTGACATTTTGTGGGCCGCCCTGCAAGGTATTGTGACTGTTACTTGCCCAGGGCTCACACCCCAGTCAACCAACAACCCCAGTTTCTCACACAAATCTAATGAACCTTTAAAAAATCTGCCCCTGTGTTGTGAAACTTAGGGGATTTGCTAAGTCTAGACTCTGCCTGGTGTGTATGGGCCTAATCTTAGCCCAGGCTTTGTCTGGACATGCCTCTGAAAGACCCATGCTACTTACTTTCCATTGGGCTCATATAGCATTAAAGAGCCAGCTATTAGCTCTAATTATGACAAGGAGCTGACATAATCTGATTCCGGGGGATTTAGAGATTGTAGGCCTTCCTAACAGACCCAGTCGACCACACCCATGGAAGAATGGAGCCACACATGCACACTCTACCAGGAGACAGAGGAGAGACATGTGGTAGGTTAAGGTGGGAGGCTGAAAAGGGGGCAGCAGATGATCCTCCAAAGAGGAATAGATAGTTATGAAATGGCTCAATCAAGTTTAAAAAAACACAAGCAGTTCACACTTTTAGACTATGTAGTTCTTCTCAGTTCTTGACAGACTGCGCCCAACATATGCTATTGGCCTTACCCACTTTTGCTACTCCCAAAACCTCAATCTGAAAAAGCAAGGACCAGTGCACTAAATAATCTGTTGGTGAGTTTCGTAAAATAGGTCAGCCGTTGGTGAGTCAAAAGTATTCCAGCACATTTGATAAGACAGCTCAGGGCATTAGTGGTCTGTTTCCCTTTCTAAGTCCATGTTGTGGGTGTTAGACATGGTATCCTTGGCGTGGTCTCCCCTAAAATTTTTGCCTCTGCTTCCCAGGTTGTTGATGTGTCCTGGACTCTGTTTTTGCTGTTTTTGATACTGTGGGCACTATACCACTGCTAACCAGTGCTAAGGTGCAAGTGCTCCTATGTAAAGTGTATGTATAATTGGGTTATCCATGATTGGCATATTTGATTTACTAGCTAGTCCCTAGTAAAGCGCACTAGAAGTGCCCATGGCCTATAAATCAAATGCTACTAGTGAACCTGCAGCACTGGTTGTGCCACCCCCATGAGTAGCCCTGTAAGCATGGCTCAGACCTGCCACTGCAGTGTCTGTGTACAGTTTTAAACTGCCAACTCGACTTGGCAAGTGTACCCACTTGCTTGGCCTAAACCTTCTTTTTTCATAAATGTAAGGCACCCCTAAGGTGGGCACTAGGTAGCCCCATCGGCAGGGTGCAGTGTATGTTAAAGGTGGGACATGTACTGATGTGTTACATGTCCTAACAGTGAAGTACTGCTAAATTCAGAATTCACTGTTGCAAGGCCTATCTCTCTCATAGGTTAACATGGGGCTGTCTTTAAATAACTTTAAAGTGCAAATTCCCTTTGAGAGCAGATAGAAATTGAGGGTTTGGGGTCTATGAATTCACAATTTAAAAATACACATATTAGTAAAGTTGTTTTTTAGACTGTTAGTTTGAAAATGCCACTTTTAGAAAGTAGGCATTTTCTTGCTTAAACCATTCTGTGACTCTGCCTGTTTGTGGATTGCCTGTCTGGGTCAGTTTGACAGTTGGGCTGTTTGTGAATCCACTCTAGACAGCGAGACAAATGGAGCTGGGGTATAGCCTACAAATCCTTTTGAGCCATCTGTGATAGAGTGGAGGTAGGAGTGGTGACTTACACCTGAATGGGCTGTGCCTGCTCTCTCACAATGCCGCCTCCAACCCCCTGGTGTGTGTCTGGGGCCTGGGCAAGGCAGGATCTTGTGAACAACAGAGGCTTTCCTTTAAAGTAGGCCTACTTCAAAGGCAGAAAGGGGTATAAGCATTGACCCAAAAGCCCTGAAAGTTAGATCACTTCTGGAACTAAAAAGAACCTCTGCCAAGCAGAAGAGCAGAGAAGGACTGCTGCCCCTGCCTATGACTGTGCTTTGTTGGGCTATCCTGCAGTTGCTGTTTCTGCCTGTGAAAGTGGACCAAAACTGAACTTTGTGGTATATTCCTGCTTCTGAAGAATCTCCAAGGGCTTGAACTTAGCTTGCCTTTCTGCTGAGACTCCTGCTCTGCCACGTGGTGTCCTATTCAGTTCCTGGGTCCTTGAAAGATGAAGTTGGTAGACAAGAGCTGAAAATCCACGCACAGAATGTTGTGCTGGGAATCTTTTGACACGCAATCTTCAATGCAGCTAATAAATGACGCACTCCTGGCTTCATGGCTGAAATCGTCGCTCAACCTGCATCGTGGCTGGGAGATCGACGCATTGTGGCTGGAGAAACAACGCGTAACACCCGCTTGCGGCTGCTAATAACGACACAAACCCCACACAGCGTGGTTTACTAACACTATGTGACAGGATTTTCCATGCATCCTCTCTGGGCGTCAAAATCAACCCGACTGCGCAGATCTGAAGTGCCCTGTCTGGAAACAGACACATCATTCTCTTGTGAGGGAGAAAAATGACTCATCGCTGACCCGACCGGAGAAGAAACGATACACGGCCTCCCTTGAGAGGAGGGAATCGACGCACGCTCACCTATTTTTCTAAACTGGTGTGGTGTCCATTTTGTAGTGTTTCACTGTATTACTGTCTATGTTGGTACAAATACTTTACACAGTGCTTCTGAGATAAGCCTGACTTCTTGTGCAAAGCTACCAAGGGGGTAAGCAGGAGTTATCTAAGTGTGTTTCCCCATTGCCCTGACTAGAGTGAAGGTCTTTGCTTGGACAGGGGGTAACCTGACTGCCAAACAAAGACCCCATTTCTAACAGTGCGTATGCCTTTGAGTGAGTTGAGTGATGGGCTTACTGATCTAGGTGAAACCTGGCAAAAGCATTAGTATTATATGCAGAATCCAAGGAAGCTTTACAATTCTTTCAGGGTGTTGTTTGTAGGACAAGTCTTAGGTCAAATACTTTCAGGAATTTCGCATTATGCTTGTTATGCAAAATTCCTGAAGGACACCATAACACCACATCACATAATTACACCACCATTGACATTAAAATTATAGCACAGGAGCACAAAAACTATACGAACAATCAGATTGGTTGTTGTTTATGGCAATTGTGTTTTTTGCTTCATTTTGTTTAACATGAAATGTGTCCTTGCATCAAAAATTGACACAAGGACACATTTTGCTGTAAAATGTACTGTTAAATGACAGATTTGCGTTTTCTGTAGTTGCAAATAATTTCACATAATTACACAAAAGCAAATATGTGAATTCCAGACACAACTACTAATAACAACTCTCAAATGTATATGGGTTAAAACAGTTCTAAAACAGGTTAGTTAAAGCAGATCAAAGTACACTCTTACAAAGTTACTTTCACACTAAACATATTAAAATCTATTTTAACAGGTGAATTTACAGAATAGTAACTATTATGAATTTAACCTCTGTACCACTAGTGCAATTCCTGTACCAACTAATGATAGCCTTACAGGTAAGTTAAATAAACAAACTGGCCAGAGCTAATGTAAAAGTGCTGCACACACTGAATGCCAATGTCACAGGGCCCAGTCATAACACTATAAAAAATAAAGACTTTGGGGGTCATTACATCATTGGCGGTCAAAGCCGCTTACCGTCGTGCAGAAGACAGCCAACACACCGCCGCGGAATTCCGGCACAGTCATTATGACCCAAAGCCCGGAATTCGCCAAAATCTAGACACCCACACAAGTCTGCCACACCAAAGGTCAGTGATAAACTGGCGATAACAAAACCTCCACCGTCACGCCAACAGGAATACGCCCACACTATCACGACCCACGAATCCACGTGGCGATCTTTCAACCGCTGTATTGCATTGGCGGTACACACAACCCCGCTCAAAATACACACACATTTACAAAACACAGCCACATTGGACAATTCGAAATACACACACCTGATACACATACACACACCACTCCCACACATCCAATACAATATAAAACACACACGCACATCACCCACAAACCCATACGACAACAATTGAGAAAGAAGCACAGAGACACCACCATCTACAAACGAGCATCCACAGGCACTCAACACCATCACTCACATAACATCCACGCACCTAACACAACACACCTCTAAATATCACCCCACACATCACAACACACACCACCCCACACATCACCCACACCACCCCATGGCACCGCAAAGACACCCCAGGTTCTCTGAGGAGGACCTCAGGGTCATGGTGGAGGAAATCATCCGGGTAGAGCCACAGCTATTCGGATCACAGGTGCAGCACACCTCCATAGCTAGGAAGATGGAGCTATGGCGAAGAATCGTGGACAGGGTCAACGCAGTGGGACAGCACCCAAGAACTAGGGATGACATCAGGAAGAGGTGGAAAGACATACGGGGGAAGGTGTGTTCCGTGGTTTCAAGACACCACATCACGGTACAGAGGACTGGTGGCGGACCGCCACCTCCTCCCCCATAACTAACAACATGGGAGGAGCAGGTCTTGGCTATTCTGCATCCTGAGGGCCTCGCAGGAGTAGCTGGAGGAATGGACTCTGGTAAGTCAATTCTTTCATTACTTCATCCCCCATCCACCTGCATGCTATCACATACCCCCACCCTCGCCCTCACCCCATCCCTCCAACTCCTCACACATGTCCCAATATCACAAACCACACATCCCAAACCCAATCCTGCATGCAAAACGAAAGCATGGACACCCATCACCAAAGCATGGCCACTGTACATACCCATACACCCCCCTAAACCATCATCACACAAGGTCCTACACAGGAATGCAAGCACTGGGGTACACGGTCACCCACCCATTGCACACCATGGCAAACAGCTGCAAT
This sequence comes from Pleurodeles waltl, assembly GCF_031143425.1. Lineage (NCBI taxonomy): Eukaryota > Metazoa > Chordata > Amphibia > Caudata > Salamandridae > Pleurodeles > Pleurodeles waltl. The sequence continues at coordinate 1,866,140,384 of NC_090440.1, forward strand.
AATCATGCTTTTACACCCCTGCAGGACCCCTACCCAATGTCACCAAACAGGAGGGTCCAGATAGGTCCACTCCACCCACAGAAGAGGCCCACAGTGATGACAGAAGCTCTGTCCAACTGGATCTAGATGACCAGCCCGGCCCATCTGGGACCTCGGGTCAGTCGGTTCCCCTCACACTGGCACAAGCCACTACAGAGCTTCCCCCATCTGGAAACACTAGCACAGCACCCACCCAGCGGGCCCATACCTCTGTCCCCAGGACACGTCAAGCAGCAGTGTGTCCACCACTACAGGGAACCCAGGCTAACCCACCAGAAAAACAACACCAGGGACCTGGGGGCAGTGGCAGTGGGCACACGGTTCAGGGGACAGAGGCCCAGGAACACAGGGGAACTGGGAGGGCTGCTGTGTGACAGGGGGAGGACAGGCCCAGGGAACCCACTCTCCACGAGGCCCTCTCCAACATCATGGGAGCCTACCACCATTCACAGGAGACGATTGCAACGGAACTGGCCAAGTTTCAGGAGACGCAGCGGCTGCAGGAGGAACAGTATTTGGGGTTCAAGGAGGAACTCAAATCCATCAATTCCACCCTGGGCACCATTGTAGGGTTGCTGAAGGAACTCGTGAACACCAGGAGGGACACTGTGGCACAACAAGGGGCCCCTGACACTAGCTTGGACGATGAACTGCCCACCACCTCCGCCGGCGCTAGTGGACAAGAGGCACCGCCACAGGACCACCACACCAGCACCCCACCCCCTGCAGAGGGAGAACCACCCCACAAACGGTCCCTGAGATCCAGGACAAAGACAGAGAACGATGCCAAGACCCCCGCCAAGAAATGAGACCACCTTGATTGTCATCCTTTTGTCCCACCTTGTCACCCTGTCCATCCTTAAACTGTCCCAGCTCCACTTCCTATGCCCCTTTGGACAATGCACCCGTATGACTAATAGACTGGACTCTGCCATGGACATTCCTCCACCACCACCCCTCACCATTTTACAACCCCCTCCAATAATGAGCACTTAAATAAACACCCTTAAAGCACAAAACAGTCAGGAGTCTGTCTGTGATTTCAAAATAGTGTATTAGCAATTACAGTGGCAAAATGCTCTTTCAAATGTAATGTCAACATACCTATGTCACACAGCTCTAGTCCATGAGGAAACAAAGCAGATGTCACACAGTGGGACCCACATCTGTGAAATCGTAAGGGAAAGTGACAACTCAGTGACCATATACTGGGTGAAAATGACAGACAGACCTTAGAGAGGTAGTAGATGTAAATCAGATGTAGCAGGCAGTCTTCTTACCTGTGTCTCACTGGAAGTATTGCAGGATCACCGTGTTCCTGTTGTCGATGTCCTCTTCTTCTGCTTCCTCATTTTCACTGTCCACAGGCTCCACAGCTGCCACAACACCTCCATCTGGACCATCCTCCTGCAGAAAAGGCACCTGTCATTGCAAAGCCAAGTTGTGAAGCATACAGCAGGCCACGATGATCTGGCACACCTTCTTTGGTGAGTAGTATAGGGAACCACCTGTCATATGGAGGCACGGGAACCTGGCCTTCAGGAGGCCGAAGGTCCGCTCTATAATCCTCCTAGTTCACCCATGGGCCTCATTGTAGTGTTCCTCTACCCTTGTCCTTGGATTCCTCACTGGGGTCAGTAGCCATGACAGGTTGGGGTAACCAGAGTCACACACTAACTCATAGGGACATCCACAGACCCAGACAACTATTCCCACTGTATTGGGTCCACGTCCTCACCTAATAGCCACACCGGTGCCTCTGGAGTTGCCCCATCAAATAAAGGATGCTGCTATTCCACAGGATGTAAGCGTCATGCACTGAGCCAGGGAATTTAGCATTTACATGGGAGATGTACTGGTCTGCCAAACACACTATCTGCACATTCATGGAATGGTAACTCTTCCGGTTTCTGTACACCTGTTCACTCCTGCGGGGGAGTACCAAGGCCACATGTGTCTCATCAATGGCACCTATGGTGTTGGGGATATGTCCCAGGGCATAGAAATCACCTTTCACTGTAGGCAAATCCTCCACCTGAGGGAAAACAATGTAGCTCCACATGTGTTTCAGAAGGGCAGACAACACTCTGGACAACACGTTGGGAAACATAGGCTGGGACATTCCTGATGCTATGGCCATGGTTATTTGAAAAGACCCACTTGCTAGGAAATGGAGTACTGACAGCACCTGCACTTAAGGGGGGATTCCTGTTGGATGGCGGATAGCTGACATCAGGTCTGGCTCCAACTGGGCACACAGTTCCTGGATTGTGGCACGATCAAGCCTGTAGGTGATGATCACATGCCGCTCCTCCATTGTCGACAGGCCCACCAGCGGTTAACATTGGACCCTATGGGTCCCAGGAGCCAATGACGATGTACGCCTGCGGTGACGGTAAGCACAGCCGCGGACGTGACCGCAATTTTCTGTCTGTTCAATCACTTGATACCTGATCTTCGACAGGAGAGGACCTACACTGCAAGTGCTGCTGTGACCTCAGTCTGGAAGAGACAATGGCTCATGTGTCTGGGGAAAGGGCCCCTGCCTTCAGCACGGAGGAGTTGGAGAAACTCGTGGATGGGGTCCTCCCCCAGTACACGCTACTCTACGGTCCTCCAGACAAACAGGTAAGTACACTGTGAGCATGCTGTATGGGCAATTCCTGTGTGGAGTTGGGTGGATGAAAGATAGGGGGGTGAGAAAGAGGCGTGCATGAAACGACGGTGAGTGCATGTGCGTCATGGAAAGGGTAGGGATGCGGGCCAATGACTGTGATGGTGCTGATGGTAATTACTTCTCTTTTTCCCCTGTACAATTCCTGTAGGTCAGCGCCCACCGGAAGAAAGACATTTGGCGTGCCATCGCCAAGGAAGTCCGGACCCTGGGGGTCTACCACAGACGGAGCACCCACTGCTGGAAAAGATGGGAGGACATTCGCCGCTGGAGCAAGAAGACGGCGGAGGCCCAGCTGGGGATGGCCTCCCAACGTGGGAGGGGTGCCCGTCGCACCATGACTCCCCTGATGTTCAGGATCCTGGCGGTGACGTACCCGGAGTTGGATGGGCGCTTGAGGGCATCACAACAGACACAAGGGGGTGAGTACACTCTTATTCTGCTGATTCAGCGCGCATTGTAGGTGTCTGGGTGGAGGAGGTGGGCTGTGGGTTCCTCTAGACCAGGGCGAGTTTAGTAGACAAGGACCCTACTTAAGGCAGGCCCTGTGGCAGCCCATCCCACCTGTGTACAGTGCCAACTACACCTAGTCAGGCTTCTGTGACATCCATGTGTGCAGAAATCGGGCATAGCCTTGTATCCCATGTCCCTGGGAGTGAATAGTGGACTCCAAGTGCGCGGCGTAGTGCAGGGGGCTTCTATGTCTGTCGTGTCCGCCAATGGTAGTGGTATTGCATGCACTCAACATGTCTTTCTTCTGTCTCCCCCCCCCTTTTTGTGGTCTCCCTGTTCTTGTGTGCATTAGCATCATCAGGCGGAGGAGCAGTGGCACCGGAGCATGAGGGAGCTGCATCCCACATGGCCCTGGAGGGCGACACTACGGAGTCTGAATTCACCAGAGGGACGGAGGGCGAGGGGAGCTCCACGGCGGGGACAGGAGCTGACACCAGCGATACGGACTCCTCCTCTGATGGGAGCTCCCTTGCGGTGGCGGGCCCATCTGTGCCCACCACATCTACAGGTACAGCCGCCACCCCCCCCACCAGCCTACCCCGTGCCCGCTCACCCAGGAGGGTGGGCATCACCTTCGCCCCAGGCACCTCAGGCCCTGCCCCAGTCATCCCTGCTGCCCTCAGTGAGGAGGCCATTGACCTCCTCAGGTCCCTCACTGTTGGGCAGTCTACCATTTTGAATGCCATCCAGGGTGTAGAGAGGCAGTTGCAACAAACCAATGCATACCTGGAGGGCATTGATTCTGGTCAGGCAGCCCTTCAGCGAGCTTTTCAGACTCTGGCCTCAGCACTGATGGCAGCCACTGTCCCTGTCTCTAGCCTCCCCCCTCCAACTTCCTCCACCCAGACCCACACCTCTGTACCTCAGCCTATCCCAAGCACACCATCAGACCAGCATGCACAAATGTCAACACACAAGGGAAGCTCAGGCAAACATAAGCACCACACATCCCACAGGCACTCACGCAAGCATCACACACATGCAGACACACCAACATCCACTGCCTCCACTGTGTCCCCCTCCTCCTCGTCTCCCTCCTCCCTCCCTGTCTCGTCTCCACTCACACCTGCATGCACTACATCCTCAGCCACTACGTCCATCACCAGCACACCCACCACCACACCCCGCTCACGTGCAGTCACCACCCCCACTACCATTCACACGTCCCCTGTGTCCTCTCCCAGTGTGTCTGTAAGGCCACCTCCCAAGGTACACAAATGCAGCCACACACCCACCCAACAGCCATCCACCTCACGACAGCCTCCAGCCCATGCACCTTCACCCAAATTCAGCAAACTTACACCTCCTACAACCACTACCTCTTCCTCCACTCCCAAACCCCCTCCAGCTACCCGTCCCAGTTTTCCTAAGAAACTTTTCCTGGCCAACCTTGACCTCTTTCCCTCACCTCCCCCACCCCTTCAGTCTCCTAGGGCCCGACTCTCCAGGTCCCAACCTAGCACCTCAGCCACAACATCGGCGGGACCAGTGGTACCAGTAGTCACCGGATTCTGGAGTGCAGCAGGCAGCAGGGCAGCCAGTGTGGCAAGGAGCCAGAGCACAGACAGTCCCCCACCTGTCAACCATAAAATGTTGCCCAATGCCCGGCGGGAGAGGGGAAAGAAATCAGCCACCAAAGCTGCTCGCAGGGGTACAGGTGGGAGTGTGGAGACACCTGCGACACCATCCAAGGTGGGGAAGGGGCACAGTAAAACTGGCAAGTCTGGGAAGATCAGCACGTCGGACAAGACCGCCAGCAGCCCCGCTGCCCAGGACGAGACCGCCAGCAGCAGCCCCGCTGCCCAGGCCAAGACCGCCAGCACCAGCCCCGCTGCCCAGGCCAAGACCGCCAGCAGCAGCCCCGCTGCCCAGGACAAGACCGCCAGCAGCAGCCCTGCTGCCCAGGACAAGACCGCCAGCAGCCCCGCTGCCCAGGACAAAACCGCCAGCACCACCACAGGACAGTGAGCGCCAATGATTACAACACTACTGAGGTCACCACGGGCAGGATGAAGAACTCTGGGCACCAAGGCCCCTCCAGAATCAGTGGAGAAAGGCATCTACTACCTCTGTCCTTGGCAGGATGAAGCACTCTGGGCACGAGCCCCCTCCAGAACCACTGGAGAAAGGCATCCACTACCTCAGTCCTTGCCAGGATGAAGCACTCTGGGCACCAACCCCCCTCCAGAACCAGTGGAGAAAGGCATCCACTACCTCAGTCCTTGGCAGGATAAAGCACTCTGGGCACCAAGCCCCCTCCAGAACCAGTGGAGACTGTTATCCACTTGAGAGACTGTGGCTTTGCACTCCCCAGGATAACCCACCCACTGTAGACACTTGAGAGACTGTGGCTTTGCACTCCACAGGATTGAACAGTGGGCGACCCACCCACTGTAGAAACTTGAGAGACTGTGGCTTTGCACTCCCCAGGATTAAACAGTGGGCGACCCACCCACTGCAGAGACTTGAGAGACTGTGGCTTTGCACTCCCTAGGATTGAACCGTGGGAGACCCACCCACTGCACAGACTTGAGAGACTGTGGCTTTGCACCCCTCAGTATTGAACAGTGGGCAACCCACCCACTGTAGAGACTTGAGAGACTGTGGCTTTGCACTTCCCAGGATTGAACAGTGGGCATGGAGTCCCCTTGTGGATCTGGCATCGTGCACTCATCCGGCTGAGGTGCCCCCTCCTTCCCTTCCCCCTGAGGTGCCTGTTTTATTTCTATCTGATGCCCCAGCAGTGTTCTTTCTGTCTTGTTCAGGTATTGAGTGTGGGCCTCGCCCATGCCTTTTGGGCCCAGTGGTCCACGGACTATGATAGTGGAATCCCTTGGACTTGTGTTCTTGGTGTATATAATTGTTTATAGTGTAAATGTATATATATGTAAATATTTTTTATTAATGTAATTGAATATATAACAATTATTCGACTCATTTCCTTTTGTCTTTGCATTCTTCCGGGGAGCGTTGGGGGTGTAACTGTATTGTATCATGCTGTATTAGTATCTCTGTTGTTGTGGGTGAGGGTGGGGGTGTTGCGTGTGTGTGTCACTCTCTTGTCCCTCCCCCTTCCCTGTGTCGTAGGTGCAGTACTCACCGTGGTCTTTGCCACCGGCATTCGGGCTCCTGGTAGAGGAGCAGGAAGATAAAGGCTGGGAGTATCTGAAGTTCCGGTTCCATGGCGTCCTGATTCCTCGTGGGGTGTGTAGAGGTGAGTGTTCTCCCTTCCAAGTCCTGTTTGTTTCCGCTGTGTTTTTGTTCGCGGGGAATCCGCCCCGGAAAAGGTGGCAGATTGGACTGTTATAATAGTGTGGGCGGTACATTTTCTTCTGCCTATCAGTTGGAGGTTACCGCTGCTGTGTTTGTTTGTACCGCCGTGGCGGTCGGAGTGTTAAAGTGGCTGTCTATGTTGGTGGTTTCCGCCACGTCGTAATTCAATTGTTTTTACCGCCGGCCTGTTGGCGGTTTTACCGCCGCTTTAACACCAACCGCCAGGGTTGTAATGACCACCTTTGTCTCTCTCACTTGCTCTCTCTGTCTTTCTTTGACTCATTTCTATCATCTTTCTGCACAGGAAGTGACATGACTGTATTTCCTATCATTCATCTGCACTTGAAGTAACAGGACTGGATTTCCCATCATCAATCTGCACAGGACATGGAGTCACAGATTTCCAGCCAAAACTGTATTTAAAAAAAGAAGCCAAATAAGATTTCCACATTTCCCATCATCCATCTGCAGAGCAAGTGAAATCACTGAATTTCCCATCAGTCATCTGCACAGGAAGTGAACCCACTGGCTTCCCACCCAAAATATCCTCTTAATAGAAAGGCCAAAGGTGCAACAAAGACAAGCACGTCTGTGCCTTGCTCATGCCCAGCACCAGGACGCCTGGTCCCCTTCCCGTCCACCTTTCCCTATATCGCTACAATGTTGTGATCCCCCATGCCCTGAATCCAGTTCATATCTCCCAGCGATGCTGTCATGCCTCACCGCCCAACACTGAAGGTGTGTTCTCCTGCACCACCTTCCATTTCACATGCATTCTTGCCCACCCACATCACCCCCACATGCACCTCACACTCACAACACACTCAACACATGCTTGCATGCGCGACCCCTACCACACGACAAACCTCCCTGTCTTGAATACTATTCAACAATCGCTCTCTCTACTATACAACTGCTAAGCAGACCTGCTCTTCCTGAGTTAAACCTGTCTGGCTCCCTCATTAGCCCCCGTCATCGCCAAAGCAATACCCAAAAATACAAGATCGCATTTCAGGACTGAACCAGACAAACAGACCCAGAAGATGAATCAATATCATCCTGAAAGAATCCATCCACCTCAACTACCACCTGGAGGGACCCACTGACCCCAACATGACCAACCTATTTGAGGGAGGATCTTGGACTCACTGAGTGTGACACCCCAAACACCCCAACAGACATCTATTGCACCCCATCTTCAGCAACATCACAGTAGACAAACCCACTCTGATCATCTGGTGCGACCACACCCTCATAAACTTTAGCATACCCATCAGGATTGGAACAACCTTGCAGAAGCATCCTAGTCTTCTGAACTCCTACACCACCGGCCTCAACACAACAACAACTTCTCTGAATCCATCTCCAACTACAACGCCTGGATCGCCACCTGGGTAGATACCCTGGCCCCACTCAAAGCCAACAATGCCACGAGAATCAGACCGCAAGTACGTAGGCACACGGAAGAGCTCAGACTCACCAAACGCCATTGCAAGCAACTTTAACTAAAACAAAGATGGAGACAAAGTCAGAACAACCCCCACAAGAGCACCTAGAAATCCCCCCTCAGATGCTAACTTCAGCAAATCAGAGCCACCAAATGCTCCTCACTCAATTACTGTATCAAAAGCAGCATCAACAGTGCCAAGGAAATGTTTTCCATAGTGAAATACTTCACCTCTATAGTAGCAAGCTCCACCAGCATAACCTCCTCTTGGGACCTCTGCATCCAGCTACCTCTATGCTTTTGCACAAAGCTCACCAACATCTACAAAAACTTAGAGCCCCAACTGCACTCTTCTATCCTTGCAGCCCTCCTGCCCATTTCTATCAACAGCCAGAGCACCACTCTGCCCACCTGGCCCATCATCACCACTGAAGAAACCGTAACAAAATGCAATCTATATAGTCTGGAGCACCCTCAGACCCCTGCCCTCACCACATCATCATCAAGGGACTGAGCCCATCAGTATAGCCCTGTCTCCAATCCAAAATGTCACCACAGTACTCCCCCACATTAAAAAAGCCTCAGCAGACTTGAAGACAATAGCCAACTAACAGCCTATCTCCCTGATACCCTAATTGGCAGAGGTAATGGAAAAGATGATAAAAAATCTATCCTTCCATCTCACTGACAAACACCTCCTCGACACCACTCAATCCAGATTCACATTACAGAGACCGCTTGAGGGCCACCTCGGAAGGCATCTGGATAATAACAGACAAAGGTGACACTGTGGCCCTCACCATACTGAAACTTTTGGCAGCTTTCAACACCATCTCCCACCCCATCCTTATTCAAAGACTGCATGAAGCTGGAATCCAAGGTCCTGCACCTCGCTGGATTCGCTTCTACCTGGCAGGCCACACCCCAACAGTCAGCCTGGCTTTCTTCACCTAGGATGCCATCAACCTCATCTGCAAAATTCCACAAGGATCCTCATTCAGCTCCACTCTGTTCAACACCAACATTGCCCCACTATCCAGCATCATCTACACCCTCAAAATCAATATCATATCCTGTGCTGATGTCCCCCAGTTTATAGTCTCTCTTTCTGATAAAATGACAACCACTAGAACCAATTTCTCCACCTGTGTGACTAATGATGCAAGGTGAATTAACATTAACTGCCTCATGCTCAAAACAGTAAAGAGGTAAGTACCTTACTCTTGGAGTTCCACTGGTGACCCACACACCTCCCAGCAACCCATGCAAAGAACCTCAGCATAGTAACTGACAACCATTTCACAATGACTGGCCAAGTGAATGCAGTCTCCTCTTCCTGCTTCCACAAACTAAACCTTTTCAAGAAGACACAACAATGTTTAAAAAAATACTATTCAAAATACTGTACCTGTACATAATGGTGCTCAAGGATTAGATGCACCTAATATTACAGACAGAGAAGTTGCTAACATTGAATGTGTCTCTCAGGAATGTAATGGCAAAGATTCTACCCTTAAAGTGTGGAAACCTTCTAAAGAAATAGAATTCAAAAGAGAGAAAAGACCAACGGTGTGGTAGAAGGATTATTTATCAGATCGTTTTTCTTTATAACTATTTGTGTATTTATTACATATCATTTTGTGTCACGAATGTAGATGTATAATTGAAAGATATATATTTTTATTTTGAGGGGTGTGCAGGAATTTATGAACATTTTTGGGTTACTTTATTTGTTTGTTTTGTTTAACTTTTGTCAAATTTAAAACTTGTTTTAAAAAAAAATAAGGGATAATGTGTTATGCCTATACTTTAGAGTACGAATATTAAAATGGCTGGAATATGGAATGGGTAATTATGAAAGAGAGAATATGTAACATGTGGGTAGAACCTTGATGAGATGGCTGAGAGTCCGAGAGGCAGCATATGTTCGTACCTGTTTGCTCCTTATACAAATAAAGTTGAATTGGATCTGAATTGGCATGCAGTATTCATCATAACAGACCTTCAAACTGCTCCCCTCCAACACTCGCAGAACTGTCACCCAAGCCCTCATCACCAGCAAGCTTGACTACAGAAACACAACCTAAGTTGGAATCAAACACTCAACTGCCCAGATGACTTCAAACTGTACAAAACTCAGTGGCCAGGATGATCCTCTGCCTCCCAAACCACAATCATATTACCTTGCACCTCAAAAAGCTCCACTGGTTCCCAATCCACAAACAAGCACTCTTCCACCTCCTCAGGCACACATACAAACCTTATCCAGTGTTGTCCCCAGATACCTCAACAACTGCATAAACTTCCACAAACCTACCAGACACTTCTGCTCGGCTGAACTCCTTTTTCGACAACCCTCCCATACACAGAACCAGGTCTGGCAGTCTATCCTCTGCTATCTCACTCTAAAAGCCTGGAATGACATGCCCCTGCACATCAGGTTCTCCTGCTTAGTTCTTGAATTGCACAAAAACTGTAGGCCTGGCTCTTCACCTAGCCCTGACCCTGGCTTGGTCCATACAGCTCCTGCTTCTGTGCCAGTATAACCTCCTGGGTGAATTCTGTGGTACGCAAATACAAACAGCATAACACAAAACAACACAACACAACATAACATAACCAGTGGCCCTTGACCTTACAAAATGGCCTCCAATGGCTCCAGCCCCCAGAGAAATGCATCATTGTTGGAAGTGACCACCTTTTCTAAGTATTCCCCTAGATATTTGCCTTCTGTTGCTGAACCTGATTTTGTTCACCATAGACCTCTGCACGCACTATCCCTGTCAACGAGGGGTAAAGTGCCTGTGGCCTCCTTTCTTTAATCATGGTACAATTGGCATACACCTAACTGACACAATTAATTAACATGTAAGTCCCTAGTACATGGCACTACATGTACCTGGGAATGGTAAATTAAATGCTACTAGTGGGCTGCAGCACTCTATGTCACACCCACGCAGTTGCTCTGTAAAACATATCTCCAGACCTGCCACAGAAGCCTGAGTGAGCAGTTTTAATCTGCCCTTATCAACCTGTCAACATCACCCTTTTAACCAGCTAAACCTTCTTTTTTAATGTCTATAACTCAACCCCTAAGGTAGGCCTTATTGCCCAATAAGAACAGATGGATAACATTTAAAAATAGGACAAGTACAAATAAATGTTTCATATGACTTGGTAGTGAAAACCCATCAAATTGTCACTTGACTACAGATGGCTCTCCTTTGGTGAGACATTGGACAAAGGGCTCTGGGTGTGATGAGGGAGTTTTCCTCCTTGACAGAAAGGCCTGGAGGCTTTGCACAGCCCTTTCTAAGCTGCAAAGGATACCTAACCTGTACCTGGCAGATAAAACTCACATCTAGGTCTGCTCCCTCATGTCTTTCTACTCTGGCTGGCTCAAACCCAGTTGGAGTAGAGGAGTGTCTAGAACTGGTTTAGAGCGTGGACAAAGGTTTGCCTCTACCACTCACAGACTGACACTGGGCATACAAGTGGCATCCCTGGAAGTCTTTTCAGTACACTATTCAGAAGAAGAAATGTCCTGTTCTCTGAAGAACCTGAAGAATCCCCCAATGTGCACGGCTGAAGGGCGTGGGCTGCGGCTGTTGCATTAAAGTAGGTCAATTAAATATTAATTTATGTTTTAAAAAAAACTAGAAATTCACTGAAAAAACTAAGTTTAGAATGACGTTACAGTTAGGAAAAGGAACTTAAAAAACCTTAGAAATTCACTAAAAACCCAAAGGGTATAGGGATGCTAATGTTAGCTTCACATTTTATACACACAAACCCATAGAAATTCCTCATTTATAGTACTCTTAAGTAACTATAACTTGTGCCCTAAGGTAACTATAACTTGTGCCCTCACCATACACTGCTAATTACCCCATATATTACATCACTCATTAAATCTTCTATGACATCATTGATAACATCACTGCAACATTTGCAGTGAAATTATGTGTGTAAATTATCTTCCAGTGGTCGCCAGTAGGTAGTTACAGTTAGGACATAGTTTCCATTGAAAACGTTTTTTTTTTACCTTGCCTATCTCTTTGGCACCGTTTGACGAATCATCACAAAATTGTCCAAAAAAAGCATGTCCAAGAATCTTGCTGTGCATAGACGTTTTAGGGTGATCTGTCAAGCAGGGCTGAGAAAAAGGGGGGGGTAAAAAAAAAGTGTGTTTCCTATTGTAATTCTCATAGGGATTTTGAACACGACTGCAGCCTGAACTGCTGTATGGAATTGCACCAACTTTGGCAGGAAGGTAGGTCTTGCTCCAGAAAGAGTGCCTTTAGTTATTTGGGGTAAATCTGTTCAGTAGTTTAGGAGAAATTAAAGGAAAACCAAATTTGTGTGTCTAGGGTCTCGACAAATTCACAAACACTGCCCATCTCGTGTAGAGATCTGATTGGCTGCCAACACTTCAACCAGGAAGTGTTGGCAGCCATTTTGAGGTTACGCTTAGGCCGAGCCTCAAAAAACAAATGTAACAAAAAAGGGAAAAGGGCAGGGAACTGTTACCCTGCCCCCCCCCCCCATCCCTGGGCAGAGAAGCATTTAAAAAAAAAAAAATCACAGTGAAAATCATGACTATTCGCAAATTTCATAGTTCTTTTTTTGTAAAAATCTTTGTAACCCCTTCTTAATTGTGCCCCTGGATGGGCCAGGATCCAAGGGCATTGTGTGCAAAATAAGAGGGAGCTTCATGGAGTCCCCCTCCTAGGGCTTATAGAAGCCCCAGGGACCACCACTTCCCTGGGGCTTATTTATTAATAACATGATGGGGGGACCATAGAAATTCACTTAAAAAAGAAAGGTTACAGAGATGTTATAGTTAGGCTCATATTTTAAATGTACAAAACCATAGAAATGCAGCAGTTAGAGTTGCTTCAAGTAACTATAACTCATGCCCTAAGGTACTCACACCCTTGCCATGCAAGGCAAATTACCCCAGATATTACAGCACTCATGAACTCTTTTATAACATCATTGATAATATCACTGCAACATATGTTGTAAAATTATTCATTAAAAAAAATGTGCATTGGGGGTGTGAGTCATAGTTACCTTAGGGCATGAGTTATAGTTACTTGAAATAACTCTTAATTGTAACTGCTATATTTTTGTGGTTTTGTACGTTTAAAATATGAGCCTAAATATATAACGCCCCTGTAACCTTTGGTTTTTTAAGTGAATGTCTATTTTTTATATATATATATATATATGTGTGTGTGTTTGTTTGTGTAATCACTGATAATAACACAAAAACTAACATTTGAAAAAAACACTAAAATTGCCCAGTTATATTATATGGAGCTAACTTTAACTTGTACCCCTGTCATGCACTACATATAACCCCATATGTTACATTAATTCTGACATCTTAAATAACATCATTGATGACATACTGATGACATCTAACATGACATAATTGATGATACTGAGTACATCATCCAGTATTTCTGACAGTGTCTTATAGGGTTAGTGAACTTGAAGTAATTTAGTATGTGACATCTAAGGCCAATTTTCTATCACCAATCACATGATAATGGACATAAATGGTATTTGAAGATGTTGTTTGTTTTCACAAACTTAGACAATTGAGTCCAGAATGTTAGTTGTCCGCCTGCTTTGGAAATCTTTCGAAGTTAGGCTAGAAGAACTGCGTTGTATGGCTCCAAACTCTGGAGCTATTGAAATATGGATCCACTGGTTAAAATAGAAAATAGATTTATTAAATCATTTTTTAAATTGTCAAAATGCCTTCCTGTTATCCTGAATGGCTCCGTGTTGGCCTAAAATCCATAGCTCATAATGCAATCTTAAACTCCTTTTATATTGGTTACACATTTGGTAAACTGGTGAGTTGGATCCACATAAAAATGCTCTTCTAGATGTTAAACAGAAGCCTAAAGTTCTCAAGATTCCATGGATGAATCATGTTAAAAATGGTTGGTCTTATGGACTTGACTGAATATTGTTTGAACCTAGCACTGATTTCTCAAATGCTTTTATAATTGTAAATCCTATATACTCGGGGTTTGCACTTGGAAAATGATTAACTGATATACTGAGGATATACTGAGTGGTAGACTGATTTTTTTTAACAATCAAAATTATGTAAACATTTGGGGATTTTTTAAGACTATATTAATCCTCTCCTTAGCAAGAGTTTTATATATAAAATTCAGGCTTGGAATTCTTCTGCTTGCTACTGTTACCTATAGTGGCCTAATTCAAAACTTACTTCAAACCTCTACCCTCTCTGCAATTTTGGCAAACAAATTGAGGAGCATGCATTGGTCTTTTGGAAGTAAAGTGAATCGATTGTTCTGCTTTGCTGGACTATGGAAAATAAACCCTATTGAATAGAGCTAAGTATATACAAGTCGGACCATGTGCTTTCTTGCTATTGCTCAAGATTATGACAGTTAGCATGGTATTTAGGAGAAAATTATTCCCTGAATCAATTATATATTGTAACTATTATTCATTGTTTTATATTTGAAACTTTGAATTACCAAATACAATTTTGCATTTGTTGTAGTCTTTTTGAGGACTTTAAAGTGTAATGAAAGCTGATTTGCACATGTCGATAGATTATTTAACCTGATCTAATCATAAAATGACTGATTGACTCTATAATGACTTATAAACTATTTTTGCATATTCTGTCCGCCCCCGTTCTGGTTTTTTTATTAATCACTTTATAAATTAATCAATGATGAATCCAATCCTTTCAGCGGATGTGCCTAAATACCTCTGCATTTGGTGTGAGCCCCAATCCGGTGAATGGATAGCAAAGACGATATTGTGTGGCATGATATGCGGAAAAAGAAAATACTGATAGTCTTGCGAAGTGAAAAACGAGGTGACATATGTTTATTAATTTGCTTGGTACAATGTTATATCCATTACACTGTTTGTACATGATGTTGTGACCAATGGCAAATATTTGTGAGGGCAATTTTTAGAATGACTCAACTAATTGCATGTATGTGTTCTTTTTTCTAAATAAACGTTTTGACCAATACTTTGGCGTTTTTCAAGGATTGAGTATTTGCTTGAATATAGTGTGTTTGTATGCCACTATCTGGAAGACTATCAAATGAATGGTGCCTGATTATATATGTGGTAAATTTGGGTTTGTTCTGATGCAGGATGACTAATCAGTGGATACGTTGACCTGGTGTGATATTTAATACCTGTTTCCCTTGAAGTTGAAAGTATATTTACAAAATGGCAACCATGGCAACCATTTAATTAAGGTAGGAAATAGGTTGTGAATGGGAGTAAAGTTAGTCCTTTCTTTACTTTTTACCTTTTCTTTGTGATAACGTATTTAACATATGCTGAACTGTAATGAAGGAATCCTGTTGCATGCTGGATTATCTATAAGAGGCAGGTATACCTGTACAAAATTTAAATTGAGGTGGCAGATGTGATTTTTTGTGATACAGTTCTCTATTCAATTTTCAACAATATAGCACAATGAGCTCTCACAATGTAAGACAGTAATAGGGTTGGATATGTTAAGCTCCAGCATAGCAGAGGTACAAATTGGAACAGTCAATTCATGTACTGTATTGACGTGGTTTGGAATGTATGTATGTCACCTAGAATCTGGTGACATCGCTGGTTGATGAGGTCACTACATTCGCTTGGTGTTCACCGACTGATGTTATAGTTGTGCTTTCTTTATGAATCATATCTAATATCTTCAATCAAATAAATTCTTATGAAAAGGATTGTGCATTGAGTCTTATCAAAGTGACGATGAGGATGAAGACTGTGGTGGGATAGGAAAACTGTTTTCCCAACACTTTTATTCATAGAGTGTTTCCGGGCAGACTCCGGCATTTTCCCTGTCAACTGTCAACTACCTGCTGTGAGTGTATTCCTCATGAGTGTTTTAGAAAAGATTTATTTGCCAAGGCTCATTCTGGTAATTTAGGCGTGACCATTACTAAAAGGAAATTGAGATCTGATTTCTGGTGGCCTTAGAATGGACAAAGAGATAGAAGAATATGTCAGACGTTGTACAAGATGCTCTACGTGTGACAAAGTTTTTGTCACGGAGAGTAGTATAGATTCCTATGTGCCTTCACCAGAAAGGGCTTGGCAGTAAATTGGTTTAGATTTTTTGGGTCCATATTGTGTTTTACCATCTGACATGAGGTATTTTTTAGTGATGGTTGACCATCTTTCGAGGTGGATTGAGGTAGAATCTGTAAAGTTTCCAACTACCCACAGTGTTATCAACTGTTTAAAAAAAGTTTTTATCCGTGAATGTTTTCCAGAACAAATTTTAACTGATAATGGGGTTCAATTTGTTTCAACAGAAATGTGGCATTAAACACATTAGAACTCCACTGTATCATCCACAAAGCAATGGAATGGTAGAACGATTTAAATGTGTCCTAGTGGATTGTATCTAGGCTGCATATAGGAGCAATATATCTGTGGATCAAGCCATTAAAGATCTTGTTTGGTCCTATCACACTACACCACACGTGGCCACTGGCAAAAGCCCATTTGAACTTATGAGTGGTAGAATTGCAGCAACTGATCTTTGTCCTTTTTAGATGATTAAGTTGTTTCACGATGGAGGTAATTTGAAAAACAAATGGCAAACAGCAAAAAACAATTCAGATTTTGTGGGAAAGAAAAGGCTGAGTGGAATAAGAGATAGAAGTGGGAAATTGCGTGTAGGGGATTGGGTCAGAGTGAAGAATCCCATGTTAGTTAGGAAAGGTATGTCTAAGTTTAAGGAGTCCCAAACAATTAATGAAATACACAAGAATGCTGCAAAGCTTTCTGATGGCACTTGGTGGAGCTTCACATGGTTAGCTCTGGATCCCAGTATGCAAATGCAGAGAATACCTAATCAACCTATTGACGCTAGTTCTACTGGAAAAGGAAAAGGTGATAGGAGAAAAAGTGTGAGAGTTAGTTATAAGCCTAAAAAATTTCAAGATTATGTCATGTATTGATAAATTATCATTTAAAATAAAAAAAAACTCATTGTGTTCTGCAGAAATGTTATAATATGTATTACGATTGTTTAAGTGCTTCTTGTATTTCACTTAGTTTGTTTTTGTTAATTTTATGGTTTAATTTTAAGAGGGGAAGAAGTGCAATGATGTGGTTTGGAATGTATGTAGGTCACCTAGAATCTGGTGACATTGCTGGTTGATGAGGTCTCTACATTCGCTTGGTGGTCACTGACTGATGCTACAGCTGTGCTCTGTGTCCCTTCTTTATGAATTGTATCTAATAGCTTCAATCAATTAAATTCTTATGAAAAGGATTGTGCGTCGAGTCTTATCATGTACATCTGCATTACACTGTACAATATGTTTGCACAGTATCACCCACCTAATACCCCCCTCCTCGCAGACCTCCATTGTACAATTTACATCAGCTGCCAGCGAGTTTAGCTTCCCAATGTAATTATACATCTTGAGAGATTTTATGCAGAAAGAGAAAAGAACACAGGATGAAATCAAATAAAAGTGAAATAGAATAAAATACAATTTTCTTAATGCTTCAGACGCCATGAAACCTCGTTCCCCTCCCCCAGACACCATCTTATAGAACAACCGCTAGTATCCCATCCCCTGCTTCTGTGTACCATCTATATACTTCCAGTCCCTCACCATGGTGTTCGTGAGGAGCCCTTCACGCCAAGCCACTGTGATCTTCCCTGTGGGCCTGTGTCAGTGTCTGCCATCCAGTCTCCTGCACTATCAGCTGTGACAGCATGTTCCTCGGTCACAGAATGTCCAAAGGCTGTATCATTAAGGTTTAAGGAGGTGTATAAAGGGGCAACAAACGCTTTCGACCATGGGGAGCTGGTCCTAAATATTATATATAAGCCTATTGTACGTGGCCCACTTAAATAGTTCAGTCATCCATTTTGCATGCGTGGGCATGAGCGGAGTATGCGAATGTCATATTGTACACATTTTCACCACCAAAAGTGTTTTCGATATCCACCTCCTCCAATGGGAGGGAGCATCCTACGTGCTTAGCGTGTTGTGTAGCATTCTGAGTTGTGATGATTCTTCAAGGGGGTATAACCTAGGTTCACATAATATTCTCCACACATCTGCCCAATTGCCTTAAAGCCGGGCACATGACCACAGAATATGAAATAGGTCACACTCGTGTTCAGCTCATCTTCAAAAACTATCATTGGGCATTTGTCTGGCCTTTCTATGTTTAAATGGGGACTAGTATCAGTTATGTGGCACCTTTAAATAGGCATATTTTAATCTTGCCTCCCCCAAGGACCGATCATGATGCTCTGAGATGGTAGTTCAAACCTCATCAGCCTACTGCACCTCTAGTCGCATTTGCCAGTATTCTTTGGACTCCATACAGAATACAAAGAGTTGATAAGTATCCGATGAAGATTATAAATCGCGCCTCTACATTTATCCTATGTCTTTAAATATTTCTGTGACGGAGAGTTGGGCAACAGGTTTGTTTTAGTTCCAGGTTTTCTTCTGGCAGGTGCGAATTAACATGGTTAATACACAGATGCACATGCGTGCAGGTTGAGCAACATAGACTGATTCAGTCTTGAATCTGTGCTCAGGTAGCACGGCCGCAGATGGGTCAGAAAATAAATTGGTTATGGCCTGCTTAGGACCTAATTGTGAATCCATAAATTAATTACCCTTTTCTTTTTAGCTTTAGCATAGAAAGTGCCGAGGTTAGCTATTTTTACAATTTGAGTAAAATGCCCCAGCATACAAAAGCCAATGACGTGACTTTCCATCATTTTCCTTGGTTCCAGCTTTGGTCAATATGTGTTTAATTTTTATCTTGAAATTGCTACAGTTTATATGAGCCACTTTAATGAGGTTCAGATTTGGAGCTACTCATTTGGGCAAAGTTAATTCTATGTTGGCCAGCGTGCAGTTCAAAACCTCCCCCTGAACAGCAGGCCCAAATGGTGGCATTAGCCTTCTCAGTGGTGAAAATCTGCTCAAGGCGATTGAATGCCTTTCTCTGACTAGAAAGGCATGTTGCTCTTACAGAGAGCCAGGGGAGCAGGCAAAACTCTGGTACTAGTCACCTTAGGGGTTCCCTTTGAAGCCTTCGAGGGAAGAAATCAGTTCTGGCTGGGAGAAGTCAGACTCAGAGGAGAGACCTGTCTTTACCATGGAAGGAGTTGCTGTTTTGTCAATTCCCAGACTGCTGCGCAGAAATGTTGGCAAACTGGTTGACTGCTCGCAGGAAGTGTCAGTTTAGTTTGAGGGATCTGTGGCATCGCTAGTTTGTGTTACAATTCACACATTTCAGAACTCGCAACCTCCATTTTTAAACCCCAGCTCAAGGAAAGAGACGCAGAAAAGAGCAGAACCCACGTCTGAAGTGGAGGGAGACTCTTGACTTGTATTCTTAAATGCCAGAGCTAGTGGCACTCACTTCTAAATTCCCTCCGGGGGACAGCAGAGGATTGCTTTGGGCCGGGAGGAAAAATGGGGAGGGAGGGGAAAACCCTATCACCCTTGTCTTCTCTGCAAGATGAGCTTTTTTCTCTTAGCACCACACTAATCTGTAATTGCTGAAAGGATTTGTGCAGGACATAGCACATTAATACCATAATGCCAAATTCGTATAAACCGAAAAAATGTTAAGATTTATCAAAACTCCACAGCACTGAATTTTGTAAAAAAATAAAAATAAAAAAAAAGCACATCAAAAAGTTCCCTTCCGATTTCTAAACGTTGTGCCAATAATCATGAGATTATTTGTTTACTAAGAAATCATCTTTAAGAAGTCTCAAATTCGTACTCAATTAATCAGCCTCATAAGGGAGAAAAGGATGGGTTCCACATCTGTAGCCTTAACCTTTCATGCAGGTTTCGCAATCCATAAAAAAGGGACAAAGTTCCAGTGGTAAATGTAAATATCTAGTTATATGTAAGCATTTAAGGCATCTGATGAACGTCATATAAACATTATCTATGTTGGCAGCTAAGGCATGGGGATCTCATAGACCGACATATTCCGAGTGTTCTGCAGTTACAGGTTATATAGTTTTGCACCAAGAAATTGCTATATCGCAAGTGTTGGTAAACATTAGTTCAGAAATTACCCCTTAATTCTAAATTGAGTAATAGTATGTTAAATTGTTGTTACTACATCGATTAGCACGTGCCATTCCTCACTGCGGGGCTTTTCTGCTTGGACATATTGTGCCAGGTTGGACTTGTAGATGGGTCTCCGGAATCACCCGGAGATAATTTTGCATGAAGCACTACCATAAGCGAAATTACTCCGTCTCAGATGCCAATTTGGGTGAAAGCTCTTCTTTCCACCCAAACCGGTACTTTGGTGGAACTTTTGATGAAGGCCATAACGCTTACAAATGGGAAATCTGCGAATGAAGCTCAAGCTGTTCTGCACCAATGGTTAAAGCTATATACTTAAGAAATATGCTGCTGATTTTTAAGTCATTATTATGAGAGACCGCAAATTTTTAAAAGGCCAAGACCGCGCACTTCTAAAGACCCTTTGACGCAAGAATCCTCTTTTGTTGGTAGGCAGCCATGTTGACAACATAGAACATGATGTCGCTTGTGACCTCGCGTGAAGATGAATGAGTTCACGTGGGGCTTGGCTCGGAGCTTTAGAATGCATGCCCCGATTAGAACAAAGCTATGTATCCGAGTCGGCCTACAGCCCCAGCACATTGGAGCCTGACGGAGCAGAGAAAAACGAACAGAGGGCACTCATTGGGGGAAATGTACATATTAAGGCACATTGCTCGCATTTTCTGTGCGACCCTTCCTGCCATGTTTCATTTCATAGGTGAAAGACAGTGTGACACCGCGGCACCTGAATCTTCTGCGTTCTAACAATACACAGCCAACCTGCGTCCCAAAGAGAAACATCCACCGTGCACTGGAAACAAAGACTGACGTTGCTGTCCGCATTGTAGATAGAAATAACAGACCATTCACCCCGCCGAGAGAAATGGATCCCTTTGTCTGCTTCGAGTGCCCCATATATAAGGGACGCATGGAGCCGGTGTCTCTCATGGGCAGCGCGTTTTGTTGCACCAAGCTACCGAAACAGGGCAGAGGTAAGGGAGCGTTCTTATGCATTTGTCAATGTATCCGCAGATTTAAAATGGCATGTCAAAACAGTATAACGGCGGAATGCGCAGATAGTGTGAAAGAGAAAAGTTTTTAAAAAAAAATCAGTTTTCGAGGCTTTAGGAAGCGCGGACGTGGGGTGTCAAGTACGTCAGAGTACATCACATAGATACAGACATAAACGTATGGCTCGGTGAACTGAGAGCTCGCCTTTGACATATGCAGTGACCTGGAAGCCACAAGCTTGAGCCCCAGCAAAGCTAACCCAATCCTATATTCTTCAAAAACAGGAAAATCGAGCAACATCAGGTTGGTCAGCAACGACACTTGACATACAAATAACTTAGAAACAGTACTGTGTGGAATTAAACGATATAAATTATAAGAGGGAAAAAAAAAACATACTGAAGTGTCTTTCTTTTCTGCTTCTTGGACTGGAGAACCCAATAGGTCGATGCCTCTAGCTATCTAGTGAGATGGACTACACTATTACTACTCGTACTCTTAAGAATGTGTAGCCATTATTCACCACAAACATTACAAATAAAGTTGATCAGTGACAGCCTACAGTTCAGTTTACATATGGGCAGGGTAAGGTGGGTTAAACTCAGGTACTTTGTGGCTTGTACTCTTCGGCCACTCATTTGATCGCCAAACCGGCTCACAGAGGATGAGATTTGTTAAACCCATGTTCATTCACGTTGCTCAAAATCCTTGACATTCTCACACCAGTGGGTAAGAAGGGACCCTGTGCATTATGGGAAGACGGACTGCTCAGTGAGGTCTGTAAATGGAGCGGTAATAAATGCCCTTCCATCGAGAGTAGGTGAAAGGAAAATGTGTGGTAAGCTAGAAAACCAACGTGCAGCAGTGAACAGTAAATGGATTGCTGCGTATGCCAAAGTCAGGGCTGGGGCAGGGAAAAAGTAGAGAGGAGTTAGAGGAGCATTTAGTATCAAAAGCTAGAATTTTTGGCCTTCATTATGCCAGGCAAATAGAAAATCACATTATGTTTCATGCCAGTATTAAGACAGGGTTGTTACACTCCTAGAAGCATGGAACCAGAGAATCGTAACCAAAATATCACCTGACAGAAATGGTATGTCCTACACATCATTTACAGAAAAAAACGCCTCATTAAAGTAAATAATAGAAAATCTATACTTAAAGGGCCATATTTTAAAAAAATATTTTTAGGCGACGAGCTTTCAGTTGGATGATATATTTGCTAACGACATTTGGACATACACTGACCACTAGCCTCAGGTTATCATTTACCGAAGGTTGGATTTAATGCACCATGAGGACAATTTCAAGTAACCTTGGCATTTTTAAAACAAGGTTGCTATGACATTCAGGCTCTTCTTGAACATGTTGTTGCCTACTTTTGTCTTCTGGTGCTGTCCTGTGAAGGCACACCCCTTTCAACCTGGCTGTATCGAACTGGTTAGAACAACTGCAAGTGGTTGGATGTATCTACACTTTAGAGCAGCAAGCGGGAAAGAACAGCCACATTATGGTGCACGAAGCAGATATGGAAAGCAAAACAAAGCCTGGCAAACCAGCAGGTTTGGCCTTATTCTGCTAACGCATACAAACGTGACATGCAAAATTCTGTTTTCATGCATGTACCCTCCCTACCACCAGTCAGATAGTAGACATATTGCTGTGGAAACACTCTGGCTGCTTGAGGGAGCACGCTGTGGGTATTCTGCATTACCCAGTGATTTTTGCATTTTGGCACCATAATTGATCTTACCGATGTCACCTTCATATCTGTATTTACTTACTTAGGTCGCATGAATTACAAGAACGAGCACACAAATCTATGTGTAAGTTACAGCACGCTCAGTCGTGTTGGACTCAAATATAAGAGCACGCACAGCACGCAGTGCGCATAGTGTGGTGTTCACTGAATCATACATTGACGCAGTTCTGTAAGGAAGTCAGCGACCTTCTTCTTGGTAATATCATTTGTTTTATAGATCCCCAGATGAAGGGTTGTTTCAACCCGAAATGCATTGGGAAGTGACAAGGGATTGACGTTATTGGACATTGATTATGAATGTTGTTGGATTGTTTTCAACTGAATTTAATGAACACACATATTTTAGAGTATAAGACTCGAGGTAACTATTCTGAACTAAATTGAATAAATGATTGGATGATGAGTCACTAATATTCATCCGATGGACATTTTTTGGGATTAGTGAAGACCCTTTTGAGTTGAAGGTTAAGTGGGCCTGGCCGCTGGCAAGGGGAGTTTCCCTGCCAGCACTGAATTATGTTGGTATTCCGCGGCCACCATCATGGAAGGAATATGCTTTTCCATCCACCAAACAGCACTGCATGTGATTGCTGGGAGAGACTGACTTCTACAAAGCTTGCTTGTTCCAGAGCTAGTGTCTGCATCCCACAAATATTCTCTATCAAGTTCTGCAGATGTTAATTCCCAATATACCACATACCACTGCCAAACATTGTTGTAAAAACCACACACATATTTCACAGCTGCCCAAATAAACTAAATGTAACCACTGTTAAGATAAACTGTATAAGAAATGGGAAAATAAACTCAGAGAGATCATACATTAAAATTAGGAAAATGAGAACCAAATCAACAAGTAGGGGACACCACAGTCAGATGACAGGGCAAATGTCAATCATGGATAGTTGTCAAGTGAAGCAGCCATGGTGCAGGGGCTCTCCCCTCTACACCATACTCTTCAGTCCTAAGAATGAGCTAAAAGCATCAGGGGATTAAGGTGGCTGGAGCAGGGGTCAGGTAAAAGTAAGAGCAGGAGCTGCTGTGTGCCCTGGTTCAGGTCCTGATCACTCTGTTACTAAGGGCCTGGTTTAGATCTCAGTGGACGGGTTACTCAGTCGCAACTGTGAGGGATATTCCGTCTGCTGAAATCTGAATATCATTGAAAATGATTGCAACAGAGTAACCCCTACTCCGAGATCTAAATCAAGCCCTAAGTGAGGTTTGAGTAGTTGGTGATGGAGGTAGGGCCTGCATCAGTCCACTGCCAGTGAACCAGTGCGTTACATTTTTGATACAATGCAAGCCACTAGTGGTTACTGGATATTAAATAGTAGCTGCCTGGACTCAACCACTGTGAATGTAAACATAATACACATGGCTAGCTGCAGTCCTCACGCTTCTCGTCTGATAATTACTCAGTTCTATAGCTCAGAATACAAAGGGCTTGCACAAAAAGTAGGCGAGTGAGGGGCTGCATTGGGCTGTCTGTAAAACATTAGCTTATAAATAGGGCCTGTGACACCCTTCCCCTCATGTCATGATCACCTCTGTTATTACTCTGTCCTGGGGGGAGTGGCTTTGTGCCAACTGTTTGCTGGGGGAGTGATTTGCCTGTGTAGGTCAAAGTTGCAAGAGGCGGGACAATAGTTGAAGTGTGACAAAGAGAAAAGTTCCTCATGAATGGGTCAACGCACCATGGAGAACAGGAAGTAGGAACACCTTTGTGACTTCCTGAAGAAGCATAATTCCTGACTGCCTTAAGAGACCTTTGGAAGGAGCCCACTTGAAATCACTTGAATCCCTGTCTCTTTAATTTGTCTGCAGGAGAAGGAGAGATAGTTTTCTGACTTTGTGGCCTGCAGTCTACCTAGTCTCAACTTGAATCTGTCTATTTAGTTTGTTTCTAAACATAGGAGAAATTACTTTCTGCCTTTGTGGTCCACGGACTCTTGAACCACTAGCCTTGAAGAACTTGTCTCAAACCATGGTGCCTGGGTGCAGTGCAACAAAAGAGCCTCCCTGCTGGATGAAAGCTGACTAATGCAGGCACTTGTTTTGATCACAAATATGCACTGCGAGTCTGAGGGACGCCTTCAACCAGAGGGTGTGGCTTATCAGAGACTGGGAGATAAGTTTAATGGAACTAGCCATAAAAAAAACTCCAAACTGTACTGATACTTTGCATCTAATCCCTTTAACTTGAAATACGAAATGGGTGAGAAAGTCGACATGAAGCTGACATAAAAGTCAGGTGAAGCCTGACAAACCACTATTGATCATTTGCTTTATGAGATACCAGCTCCAAGCCAGGCAGCATGCCAAATTATACCTCATATCTTAAATTGAAAGCTTACAACTTTACAAATGATGTGACAGATGACATCAAGAATGCCATTGATGACATTACTGGTGACTGTATATTACCTCAACACTGACACTATCAATGGTGTATGTATTCATACAGCATCATTTCTTTGTTTGGCTATGTGGGATTACACAACGATTTTATGTTAAGTCCTTCATATATTGGTGTACTGTCAGGTCACAAGTATTGGATTTGAGGTACAAGTTATGGTTTGCCTGGCTGGGCTATGAGTTATGGTTTACTCAAGTAACCATAACTGGCCCATTTAAGAAGTTTTTCAATTTTGTGTAGTAACCATTATTTCTGTTTCACTGTGTTTTGAAAAGGAATTTTTAAAACACATGTTAACACCTTGTATGCGGTAGAAACTATTACTTACCATTAACAAAGTATTTCCAGTGCGTTTTAGTAACTTTCGATGATATGTTTCATATTCCTTTGATATGTACAACTTCCTTGCATATGGCCTTCAACCGGCAATATTCCATGTCCAACTCATGCAGTGCATGTCAGTTGGCAGTGTGCAGAGAAGGTGTTGGCTGCATGTTCATTGGCTTTGTGCAGCAAGATTGGCTGCTGCTCCTGGCCTCTGGTAATGCCCTGCACCCAAACTCCTGAGAAACGAACCCATTCTGGACTGTATCACAGATGTGCAAGGTGTGCATGAGTTTGGCTAATCTTATAGAGCTCTGGGTGCGGGGCTGCCCCAGTGCCACCGATTCAGAGAGGTATGGCCCCCAGCAATGCACAGAACAATCTGATCACAATCCTGGCCACTTTGTTGTTGAGTGAGCTATGAGTAGTCAGTGTTAGTGGGAAGGCCTGGCTGATAGCCAGACCTTGCCTTAGTCCCCAGGCCACTTGAACCAACTTGCACTGCGGGCTGAAGGACCATGGACAGGCCATGATCCAGCCCTTGGGTTCACAGTGCTCAAGGTTCTTGCCATGCATAATTGTACTGTGATATGTATGGTGTTTTAATTGTTTTCTGATGTTCATAAACCGATGATATACAACTTTTCAAAATGTTTTGGATCTACTGCAAATTTGCAGATCTGTGTACATGAAATTGGATTTGCGAACCTTGCAAGAAAAAAAAAACATTATTTTACTTTCAGGGGCAGTATCTATCCCTCTTTGATGTCCCTGCTACTCCTCTTTACTGTGGTCATGGGAGGCTCCCCCCTTCCCCTTACAACGTGTCTATCACTTTTTCATAATGCAGGTATCTTTATTTGGCTGCCACAACAAACGTTTGTGTGTCTGCCTGCCAGGCAAACGGCCTGGTTCATCGAATACTCTGAGGTGCTGTGGATAACAAATTGAAAAAAGGAAAAAAGATAATCTCCAGTTAGATTTTATTATTTTTCAAATGTATTTGAGGATCCAGATTCTTAGAAGGGTCCCCAAATTAATGATCAAAGTATACATGTCCCTCTTTTATTAACCCTTCAAAGCTCACCCAACACTTTTGTGTAGTGCAAACTTCTCAAGAATTACTGACCGGATTTACACCAAATCACACAAAGGAACTCCTCTGAGTAAAACTCTAGATCCTTCCAAAGACTGGTGCAATTCTATTTAACAGTTTTTTGCTGTACCAGAGTGCAAACAACCTAGTAGTGAAATGTCAGAGCAGAAGAATATCAGATGCAGCTTTGGCTAAGAGAATGGAAACGTAAATCTGACTTGTGACACAGTTGTGTTAAAGGGAAGTCAATATGTGCTTCGAATAGTAAATGGTGAATCGGACATCTTATTGAGTATGGCTGATAGGAAACCATTTGCCTACTGGATGCCTGATACTATGCGAGACTCACAATGGATAGAAGGAGTGAAAGCAGACCCATTCACCTCATGGGGCAAAAGTGCAACGGAGGTGCAACTCTGTCCTCAAAAAAGCATTGTGGGGAAGTTGGCCATACGCCAGGTGGGAAAATAGAAAATTGGGCTGTGCTTGACAAGTGAAAAGAAATATGCTGGGCATACATCACATTAGGTAGACACATGGGAAATAGGACACATGCCATTCATTCAAACAGGAAATCAGACACACACTGATTGTTTTATAGTGTACAAACAAAGCATGCAGCTCACATGTAACTTTGTTGTAATCCTTAATTTAATATTTATATTTTGCAGATGAGAATTATCTTCTATGAGGATCGTGACTTCCAGGGCCACTCTTATGAGTGTAGCTCTGACTGTTCTGACTTGAACTATCACTTCAGTCGCTGCAACTCCATTCAAGTTCTCAGCGGTTGCTGGATGCTCTATGAACTCCCTGCTTTCATGGGGCGGCAGTACTTACTTCAGAGAGGAGACTATCCGGACTTCCATTACTGGATGGGGTACAACAGCTCTATCATGTCTTGCCTCATGATTCCACAGGTAAGATTGGCTTAATTAGCATTCTAAGCAGGGCTATCACAGTTGTGTACAATGAACTTGTTTATTTGTAGACTATTGTGGTAAACTGTTGGTGTTGTGTTAATCTGGTCTTTTTATGATATACGAAGGATACGTTTTTGATAGATGACTAAATAGCTTGCACTTTTACTTTCAGTGAAGTTCAAAGTATTGATCTCCCTTTAATAAGTGGGATATGGCTTTAACTTTAAAAAAACATAAATAAATAAGTATGGGGGCCAGGTTTGACAAGTGTTTGTTAGGAGCTCTCTAGGTCTTACGAAGAATATCGAGGTTGCATACATTATTATTCTTTCTCATACCTGTTCAACTAACCTGCACTTCCTGTCTCTCTCTCTCTCTCTATCTCTCTCCCTCTCTCTCTCTTTGGATCTTCTTAATTCTTGCTTTGTCTCTATGTTGCTTTTTTCCTATCTTCTTTCCCTCCTCCTTTTTCCTTTTTGCCTCTCTCTTCTTCTGAGCCAAAGTCTGATGATGAAAGTACAAAAGTGGATTATTATTTGGGGTGTGCAGTCATTCACCTCAAGGAATTACAACACAGTCTCCAAACCCCAAAAGTCACCAAATTTCCGTGAGTTCAATCCCCTGCTAATTATGGCACAGAGCAGTCAGACTTAGCTTAGAGCAGTGTGACAAATATTTATGCAGTACCAAAACACTAATACATTAAAAAAAAAATACAAATACCAAACAAAATTAGAAAAATAATATAAATTATAGTAAGTGAAATGACACTAAAACAATAAAAATTCAATAAAGGGAGCTGGAGATATGTATTTTAACATTTTAAGTAAAAACAGTGCCAAAAAGCCTTAACGGCCAATGACAGTCTATGAAAGCAGTAGAGCAGAAACTAGGCACAATTTCAGTCTGGCCACGATATAGCGTGGGTCAGATACACTAAGCAAGTTTGTCCATGTCAAAGATTTTCCCTTATGACTTTGGCTATGATCTAGCATTTGGCGGGCAAGTACGCCTTCACAAACATAATGGATATACTGGCCATCATATTAAAAGTGCCATTTGATATAATATGCTTGTAATACTGTGGACAGGAGATCCGTTACGTTTGTCTAAATTTCACAGCCACTAAGGCATTTAAAATTCAGTGTTACATCGATTTGTGATGTATCAGTTGTAATGGCAAGCCAGAGTAACGGATTTAGCACTGGCAAAATATATTAATGAAAATAGAAATAGTGGTGAGCAGACCCATTGCCTCATCTTGAAAATGCTACTAGTGTGTGAGCAGATAATCAGTAAAGCATACATAACAGATGTTACAATAACCTAAGGGCCTCAAGAGACCTGGGTCACTCCATCAGCTCCAGTGTGACTGGGCCCAGAATTACCAAGTCTGCAAATACCAGACCTGATAATCGGAGGTCCTCAAACTCCAGACCCAGTAATTCTGGGTATGAGGACACCAGATGCAGACCTGTGTGCAGTGTGTAGCTGCTCTGCCCCACTCTTGCCCAAAATAAGGAGCTGCAAAAAGCCCTCCAGCTCCCAACTCCCATGCTGTGCCCTCCGTCCACTCCTTCTTCAACTGCTCCATGGATTGGAGCTTGAGCCGATGTGTTAATCTCTCATGATCCCTGGATTTAGGTTCAAGAATACCTGCCAGAATCAATGATTCTGGCTCCCCATTATCCAGACAACCTTAATCTGGGGACTTCGTAATGAAGGCACAAGAAGCACTGCAATTAGTGAGACTGTAAATGCTTTCTGAAAAGATCAGGAAAAGGAGGTACATTATAAGTTGAAACAAAAATAACTATAAAATAACTTCAAACTGTGCTTTGGAAGCTCAAGTTTACATCAAGATATATTGCAACAGTATGAAAATATACAAATTGCAGCAGACAGCTTTCCCTCATCCAGAGTACTCAGCTGGTGGTCTGAAGTCCGGAGAAAGTGCTCTTGTGTCATATAATTATTAAACATTCAAGAACGAATTAACAAAATACAAAACGGCGTGTGACCAGTTTTTAGGAGACTCGATCTTCATCTCAGAAAAATATCTGCATATTATCAGTAGAAGTGATAAAACAAAGACTGTCTTCAGTGATTAATTTGATTTGAAATCTATTTATTATAAATTGTTCATGTTTCCCATACGTCACTCTTTTATACATTGATCAGAACAGATCTAAGAGTTGAGCCAGAAACAGTCCCATAAGCTAGCATCTGTGATATAGATCCAAAATATGGAATGATTATTCTTGAAGAAGTCTGTTATAAAAATAGGATTTCTGCTTCAGTATAATATGCTCAACTCAGACAACCAATATGTTTTGATCAGTGGTCATAAGTATTGTTGAGAGATCAAGTAACATGACTGCATCAACTCTGTTGCTATTGGTTTCACTATAGAAGTTAATTGATTGTGAAAACCAGATGTGATTCAGCCTTTGCAAGGGTAACAACCTGCATGCAACTTTCTCGACAAATTAGAAGTCATGGGTTGCCATTATGGCACTGGAGCTCCACCTTTCTTGTTTTTCAGTCCTTTTTAGGTCCAGTGCGTATTTTAGCCTTTTAACCACGTCCATATCATGCCCATCACTTTCATTCGTTCGTGGGCTTGCCAAAAATCCCTTGAGGGTGTTGGTAGATGTTTTATGCTTGTCCTGCTTAGGGCGGTTTTGTGACCGCCTTGCAGACTAACTCTCTTTCATGGATTATCCCACGATTGCTGGTATGTTCTGTGTGAGCAAACTACTTTTTTCTTCCGTGGCTCTCCTTCGCGCTCATGTTCATGGCAGCTATGGCACTTTGAAACGGCTGGCACTGCCGTCCCCGGCACCTCCTGTCCATCCTTCCGTTTCCTGTTCATGTCTGCTGTCCCCACCTCCCCTCCCACGTCGTTCCTTGGCCACAAGTAGCTTGCTTGAGTAAAAGTTAATTGTATGACTTCTTTAAATGTCAACATTTCCTTGTTTACTTTTCCACCGGAGGGATATTTATGCTGGGCAGCAAGATTTAATTGCAGTCTCTCATGCAAATTATTTATATCCGGTCAGTTCCTGTATTTATTTATCTAATTGTCATGAAGTGGCTGGTGTGCTTTAAAACGCATGGGCAAATTCATTTTTGTTGAGCTGCATCTGTTGGGCTTGGGTCACGCGGGTCGGAGTGGACGCTTCTCCCATGGCCATGATGCCAGGCTCTGTGTCGGTGCCAAGCCGTGTGACCTGGACCCTGCCAGGTGATGCTGTCGACAAAGCCTCACGCCATTTACCATTCATGAAACTTAGTCAGAAGCCGTCTCCTGATTCCACTCCATAAGATGGCTCAATGAGTTGACTGCCAGCTGCTGAAACCTGGAAATCAGGGGTCTGAATCCACCAAGACCGCATTAGCCTTCCATTTTTCTGAGGTCGACAGCACCAGTAACTCCTGATGTGGAGGAGCAGCTTGTGTGAGTGGTCAGAGTCGGATTATTTTCTGATCTGATATCATACTGACGGGTGTAATATAGCGGCTTTAGCAACAAAGGCAGCACATTTTTATTTCAATCTGAAAACCTGGAGGATTTAACTTTTAAAAGGTAAAGTGGTGGAAAAACACTGAAACTGCTCACCTCAGAGAAGTCATCGACCACTGCCCACCCTGTTCCTAGAAATGTCTGGAAATGACGAAGGTGTCAGATAGATTTACCCTTTTCTCCCCCCCAAAACAAAGAGAGGTGTAACAGACAAGTAAAATCCCAGCTCATGCAATAATATATATCATCGTGGTACATTTCTCTTCATGAAAACTCTTCTCCCTGTGACATTCTACACTATGCCTTACTCCACTCCTTCCAGCATTATCCCCATTTAACTATTCACTCCCTGCAAGCTATTTTTCCATGTGACCTTCTTCCTATTCAGAATTCCATGCATGTAAAGGCCTCTCCATGCAACCTCCATTTCTTAAAACATTCCATACAACATTCCACTCCTTTTGACAGCAACAAAAGTTCATACAGTATAAGATTTCCTTCCAAGCAATGATACACTTTGTGTAACATTTCCCTCCATGCAATAGTCTATTCCACCCCGCGCAGTTTTTTATTCCATTCCATGTGACATTTCTCTATGTGCAAACATGCCACAGAATGACACCTCATATGATTCACCACCATGCAATGAACCACTCCACACAGCATTCCTTTCCATGTAACTTTAATTTGTATTCAAGACAACACTGAACAATGTGTAACATTTCACTCCAGTCACTGAAATATTCTGAGCACTGTAACAGCCTTCTTCAGGCAACATTCCACAGGAGTCAGAATTTCATTTAGTGCCATATACCTCTCCATGCAACACCCAAAGTCATGCAACTCCTTTTTCAGGTCGAGCGAGCAAATACTTCTGACCTGTTGTAAGTATTGTGGGCTCTGAACCACTCCCATTTCTTACCCATCACTTTCATTCGTTCGTGGGCTTGCCTTTCAAAAATCCCTTGAGGACGTTGGTAAATGCTTTACGTTTGTTCCGTACTGGAGCGATTTTGTTACCATCTTGCAGACTGACTGTTACACGATTGCTGATATGTTTTATGTGAGTAAACTACTTTTTTCTTCTGTGTCTCTTCTTCGCGCTCATGGCAGCTATGGCGCTTTGAATTGGCTGTGGCACTGCCGTCCCCAGCACCTAGCACCTGTCTGTCCCTCAGTTTCTTGTTTGAGTCTGACAACCCCCCCCCCTCACATTGTTCCTTGTTATTTAACTTGGGTCACAAGTTGCTGCTTGAGTGAAAGTTGTATGACATCTTTAAATGCCAACATGTCCTTGCCATTGTATTAAACCCAGCAGCAAATACATTTCAAAGACTTTATCACAAAGGCCTTCATGATATTAGATTACCTGAAGTGTAAGTTTGTTCATATTTGCATTATATTTATTTTTTTGAATGTTGCATTTGAAGAAACACTTATTTGCAGGCAGGGCTGATCAATTTATGTGGCAAGAAAAGTCCAGTCATGAATTTACAATGCCAAAAGCTCTAACTCAAGCAAATGCGAGACCCATTACACTGCAAATGCTTGTTTATGATGTTAACGGTAAATATTAAGCCATTATTAACTGTTACTCTGTTAGAAAAAAATCTGACCCTGCAAGCAAAGGCAAAGTAGCCTGAAGCAGGCAGTAACATCTGTGTGATAGATGGCACAGGCCCATGAAAATGCCTGGTTACGGCCAGTGAAGTCACAATCCTCACATCAGCCAAGACCCACTACCTACCCATTTCTAATGTGCTGCAATGTCACTGGTAAAGATACCTCCATGCTGTAGGCTTAAGACTTGCAGTGTTTGGGCTACATGCAAGTCAGTCAGTCACCCCACAGTTTTCCAGCTAATCACAATGTTAGGAAGGAATGAGGTGTCTGGAACATTCGATAAAAGAGGACATTGCCCCTAGTATGCTCTCACCTTATTTTGTGATCGAGCGAGCACACAGAGTTCTGCCCAGTGTCCCCCTACTCGGGTGCCCCCTAGGTCTATGGTGGTGAGGCCTGTGAATTTTGGTGACTGTGACAATCTTCTGAGTGTGGCCTGGGATGAAGGTACTGTCCTGTACGAAAATGCCAAGGTAATGTTTTTCCCGTGCTACACTCTGGTGGTTCATCACAGCAGGCTATCTTTCCTCACGTTAAATCGCGGCTGTGTGAGGCGGGATTCCGATGTGTGATTCTCTACCCTACTTAGCTGCAGATTTCCGATGGTGAGCACACTCACTTCTTCTCACAACCAGAGGAGGCCTGGGACTGGGTGGAATCCATCACCAAGTGATCCCGTAGTTGCCCACCATCACCACCCTAACAAATGCCAAGGATGGCTCAGATAACGGACACTGTACACTGTCAGTGCTGCAAATGACCTAAGAGGGGGACACCCAATACACCGCAATGCAGGTGTGAGCAGCACAATGCTGTTGTGGCTGTGGCGTCCCTTCAAGGTCTCTCGTTGATGCCACATCTGCTTACATCAGACTCACCTGTACTTGGGGACGACAAGCCATCTGGCAGCTCTAGCTCTGAAACACCTACCACCCTGGTTTTCACAGCCCAACCTATTGAGGATCTGGTATAAACGTGTGATCTGTTGCACCTCACCTGTGCCTGCCTCACCAAGGCTTTATTCCTCAGTCAATAGCCTTCTATAATGTTAAATTCACAATTGCATTAAATGGGTTATAACTTTTTAAAACTTTTGATCATTTTTGGGATTTCTGATCTTAATATGCCTGATTCCCTGGACTAGTCTGCAGGGCAGGGGGGCACCCTGGTGCTGTTGCTGTGTTCCTCGTCTTACTCTGCCACCTCTTTAGCTGTGGAGTTATGATTTTTGTGCCATTTTCCTGTCCTACACTCTGTTGAGGCCTTTAAATTTTTCTTCCATTTGTTTGTGTTGTTCCATGTTCTTGGACAGTTGCAAATTTAGCTGTCCTGTGGATCCTTGTTGCATCCATTTGGGGTTCAGATGGTGACTTCTTGATCATTCACCTTTCTTCCCATCAGGTTTTTTCCTACCCCAGGATCTGCACATTTTATGGGGTGCTTGTCTCCTGGAAGACACTGGCATCCTTCTATTCCTTGTCACATTATGCCTATTGCCAAATACATTTTCATCACATGGAATATCCAGGCAACGATCTCTGTGTATAAACGTTATAAAGTACATGCTGCCTTGCTGCGCTGGAGGGTACATGTCACCCTTCTCTAGGAGACACACTAGTTGGATGTAGAGATGACTAAACCGCAGTCCAAATGGACGGGTCAAGTACTTAGCACAGGTTATTCGGCCTACTCCCAGGGAGCGGTGGTCTGGATTAGGGCGGTGTTAGAAATGTGGTCATTGGTTGGCAGTCAGGTTAACCCCTGTCCAAGCAAGGACCCTCACTCTAGTCAGGGTAAGTCACACACAATCCAAATTATCCTGTGCCCACCCTATGGTAGCTTGGCACTGAGCAGTCAGGCTTAACTTAGAAGGCAGTGTGAAAAGTATTTGTGCAATAAATTATGCAATTAAACAGTGAAAACATCACAAAAAGACACTACATAGGTTCAGAAAAATATAAGATATTTATCTGATTAATTTGAAGTCAAAACAAGCAAGGTTTGATAATCTCTAGTTGAAAATATCACTTTGATATCAATAAGAATAGTCTTAGGTTCTTAAAAGCAACAATTGTCTCTTGCAAGCACAAAGTACCTGGTTTGCGTCAAAATTACACACACGGAGACCGCAGAGGAAGAGATACGTAGAAAACAAAGGGTGTGCATTGGATTTCCGGGCGCATGCAGACAATGCGTCAATTCTTTTCCACGTGGCAAGGGCTTTGCATTGAATTACAGCGCGCAGGCTTGAATCCTCTTTGTGATGCGGGGTCTTTTGATGCCCAGGGACAATGCAGAGAAATCCTGGGTGTGCAGGACGAAGTCACTGGAGCTGCGCCAATCTGGTAGGCAATGCGCCCGAATTTCTATAGCACGGCAGGCGATGCGTCAATTCTTCACGCAGAAAGTCGGGATGCACCGTTCCACGATGCGTCGATCTGGTGGGCTGTACATCGAAGTTCCGGTTGCAACGCTGGCGCTGCATCGACCTCCACTTGGGGAGCCAGGCTGCGTCGTACTGGGTCAGCAGTGCAGTGATTCTTTCACTACGAGGCAGGATGTGTGTCAATTCCAGCAGGCTGTGCATCGATTTTCACTGCATAGGGAGTTTCTTTGCGGAGGTGAAGTCTTTTTGGCTCTGAGACTTCAGGAACAGGGGGCAAGCTCAATCCAAGCCCTTGGAGAGTACTTCTCAGCAGAGGCTAGCAAGACAGCAGGGCAACAGCAAGGGAGCAGTCCTTCTCAGAAAAGCAGTCCAGGTGAGTCCTTTGGTTAGCCAGGCAGTTCCTCTTGGAAGATTGCAGGTTCTGGGGCTGAGTTTCTGTCCCAAGGAGTATCTTTGAATGTCCAGAAGTATCTGAGTTGGTAGGGTCAGGGACCCAGTTTATATACCTAAATGTGCCTTTGAAGTGGGGAAGACTTCAAAGAGTGGCTTAGAAGTGCACAAGGTCCCCTTACAGTTCCATCCTGTCTGCCAGGGTCCCAGTAGGGGGCTTGGCAGTCCATTGTGTGAGGGCAGGCCACTGTCCTTTGACATGTAAGTGCCAGGCCCTCCACCCTCCCAGCCCAGGAAGACCCATTCAGTATGCAGATGTGTGCAGTTGTGACTGAACATCCTGTGTTTGGGATTGTCTGAGTGAAATGCACAAGGGAGTTGTCAACTAACCCAGCCAGACGTGTATTGGAGACAGGCTGTAAGGCACAGAAGGATTTGAGTGTAGAGAAATGCTCGCTTTCTAAAAGTGGCCTTTCTAGAATAGCAATATTAAATCCAACTTCACCAATAAGCAGGATTTTCTATTACCATTCTGTCCATACTAAACATGACCTGGTTAGCCCTTTCAGATCAGACTCTACCACTTAAACAATATATGAAGTTAGCCCTAATGCTATCATATGAAAGGAGCGGTTCTCACAGCAGTGTAAAACGAATTTAGGAGTTTTACACTACCAGGACATATAGAACACACATGTTTATGTCCTACCTTTTACCTACATAGCACCCTGCCCCCTGGGTTACCTAGGCCCTACCTCAGGGGTGACTTATATGTAGAAAAAGGGGAGTTTAAGGCTTGGCAAGTACTTTAAATGCCAAGTAGAAGTGGCAGTGAAACTGCACACACAGGCCTTGCAGTGGCAGGTCTGAGACATGGTTGAGGGCTACTTACGTGGATGGCACAACCAGTGCTGCAGGCCCTCTAGTATTTAGTTTACAGGCCCTGGGCACATGTAGTGAATTTTGCTAGGGACTTACAAGTAAATTAAATATGCCAATTGGGTATGAGCAAATGTCACAATATTTTAGGGAGAGTGCATATGCACTTTAGCACTGATTAGCAGTGGTAAAGTGTGCAGAGTCCTAAAGCAAGCAAAAATGAGGACAGAAAAATAGAAGGAAGGCAAAAAGTATGGGGGTGATTCTGCAGAAAGATTATTTCCAACAGGTGGGGACACCATTTAGTTTGGACGGAAAATATATGGATGCAGACAGCTGGTTCCTGCTCGTGGGGGGTCCTAATGGACATCCACTAAACCTTGGAGCGGTTTATGAACAACACTCAAACGATCTATCCTTTTGGTCCCGGGTTACCTCTGCTAAGGCTGACTGACTGGATATGCCTTGGGTCGTTCATGGGGACTTTAATATGATTATTGATGTATCCCTGGATCGGGCGATGCCACTACTCCCTCAGTCTCCTGTACTGTTGAATGCTGCTCATTTATGCAGATGGCTAATTCATTGGTACCTACCTGACACTTGGTGAATTAAATATGCAATGTGCTTTGAATGTTCATTCTACTCCCTGGTTCTTAAATTGCATTCTGGCCTTGATCACTTTTGTTTGGTCTGAGTCTATACATAGAGCTGTACCCTTCATAACTTACCATCCCCATATACTCTCTGACCATAATTCCTTAGTTATGGAATTGGCTTAGGGTGCTCCTCCCTTCAATCCCTACATGGCAGCAATTGATTATATGTTGCGATGCGTGATGATGTTGGAGGACAGAGTCTTTTATCAGACACTATTCAAACAGTTTGATTCATTCTTTCGGGATAATGCCGGTGCTACTTCCTCTCTCTTGATCGAATGAGACACATTTAAAGTTGTTATTAGAAGGCTTTGTATTAAGACCACTGTTAGGGTGCAAGAGCTCTGGCGAGGGCTGTTCAGGAGGCGGAGACCACCTTGTCAGGGGCAGAACAGGTGGTGGTTGCAGACCCGTAGACATTGGATGCTATTAAGGAGGCACACGCTGACCTCCTTGATAAACCTGAATTACTTCTCTGTCATGACTATGCCACATATGTTGCAAGGACCCATAATGAAAGTTACAAATCTTGTTGCTTACTTGCAAGGTTGATTTTGCCTCATCACTGTGATGCTACTCCACTACTTACCTACCTTCAGTCTCAGGAAATTACCCATACTCAATACTCTATCAATACAGCTTTTCATGACTACTACAGATCACTCTGTGCACCCCCAGCACTGGTCTGCCCTGCTGTTTTTCAGGACTTCTTATCTGAGATTGCTAACCCACCTGTCTACCCTAATGCTTGGGGGGCTTTGGATGAACCAATCACAAGTCAGGAGATTAGTTACTGCTTGAAAGACTTACCACATGGAAAGGAGCCAGGCTCTGATAGCTTGCCTGCTGAGTTTTATACCCAATTTGCTCAAACTCTGCTGTCCAAGCTACAATCCTTGTTTCAGTCCAGTTATGAATCTGGCTTCCTTACTCCTGTCCCTCAATGCTGCACCCATCACCACTCTGTTGAAACCTCATAAGGACCCAATGGATCTTGACTTCTATCATCTACTCTCCATCCTTAACACAGATTATCAGATACTCGCCAAAGCCCTTGCTGTTCAGTTGCTTGGACTAGTACCTGATTTATTACATGACGAACCGGTGGGTTGTTCCAGGTCGTAATTCATCACGTAATCTCTGACACTTGTGGCATATCAAGGGTCTTCTTCTTTCTTTTGAAATGCAGCGTGTCTTGCTCTTGACTTGGAGCGGGCTTTTGACTCTCTGTTAGGACTATGGTACAGCCCTAATGCTCGAGTGAAAATGGGTAAATGCATCTCTGCTGCATAGCAAATATTCTGGGGCACCAGACTGGGTTGCCCCTTGTCTCTGCTTTTGTTTGCCATGCCTCTGGCAGCGTGTGCGTGCCAACAAGGAGCAGGATGCCGGTAAACGGCCTGATGCATACAGTCTCATTATATGCCGAAGACTTGGAGGGTCATTCTGACCCTGGCGGGCGGCGGGAGCCGCCCGCCTGGCGGAGACCGCCAAATGGCCGCTCCGCGGTCAGAAGACCGCGGATGCCATTCTGGCTTTCCTGCTGGGCCGGCGGGCGACTGCCAAAAGAGCGCCCGCCGGCCCAGCGGGAAAGGCCCTGCAACAAGGAAGCCGGCTCCGAATGGAGCCGGCGGAGTTGCAGGGGTGCGACGGGTGCAGTTGCACCCGTCGCGATTTTCACTGTCTGCTAAGCAGACAGTGAAAATCTTTATGGGGCCCTGTTAGGGGGCCCCTGCACTGCCCATGCCAGTGGCATGGGCAGTGCAGGGGCCCCCAGGGGCCCCACGACACCCGTTCCCGCCATCCTGTTCCTGGTGGTAAAAACCGCCAGAAACAGGATGGCGGGAAGGGGGTCGGAATCAAGCAGCGCCGCCATGGAGATTCAGCCCATGCAGGAGAAATCCGGCAGGAAACCGCCGGATCCCCTTTTCTGACCGCGGCTTTACTGCCGCGGTCAGAATGGGCTGGGAAGCACCGCCAGCCTGTTGGCGGTGCTTCCGTGGTCCCCGGCCCTGGCGGTCTTGGACCGCCAGGGTTGGAATGACCCCCTTACTGTTATATGTTAGGGATCCTTCCATGAACCTATCCTCCATAGCCCTGATTCTTTCGAACTGTGCTGGTGTTTCCAGCCTCTAGGCCAACTGGGCTAAATCCTGCATTTCCCTCCACAGGAGTCTTGTCAGCGTCCTTTGTTGCAGACATTTTGATGGCTCAAGATTCAAATATATCACTTGCTGGTTGATCTTCTTGATGGTAATTTGGGCAAAGCCACTACAACTCTCCAGTTCCAGGTGGCTTTCTGCAAGTTCTCATCTCTATCAGTAATTGGGAGAGTGACCTTGGTGAAAATGGTGGTCCCTCCTTACCTCCTTTACTACTTTATTAATCTCACCCCCTTTCGTACCCCGGCCCTTTTTTTAAACAACTTGGCACTTATCTGGTGACTCTGCTCTCGCGTAATGTTTGTTGCCAGGTATCTCTTACCATATTGCAACTCCAGGTAGAGGAAGCGGGGCTGGTTCTCCTGGATTTCATATGTTATTACTTAGCGGCTCTGTTGCAATGTGTGGCCACTGGATCGCTGGCAGCTCTTTTCATGAAACAGGGCTGACCAAGAGGGAAATTCAGAAAGGGCTATTTACACTATGCTTAATACACTTCCACACAAGTTTCTTCCCCACCATCAGTCTTGTTCCATGTGGCTACAGCGTATTTGTCAGAGCAGGCAAAATAACATCAGATTACAATTGGGGAGTCTACGAGCTTGGCATGGGCTGGCCTTTCCACAGTGGGTGATCTTTTCCAAAATGGGGAGCTAGTGCCCTTCCCCATATTAGTAGCCAGGTACGTCCTCCGGCCTGTGCAATTTCTGACATGTGAAAGCATTAAGCGAACTTTACATCAGTTGTTTTGTATACAGTGCATGATGCCATCCATGCTCGCAGTTTTTCAAATACTTCACTCAGCGGGTACATAGGGAAAGCTTATTTGATGGTTCTACAGAGCTTTCTTGCAGCAGAGGGACCAGACTTATATACCATTACACGTGGCGTGGGAGGGGGACCTTGCTCAAACAATACACAATTCAGATTGGGGGATGATACTTGAATACCCCAGCAGGGTGCCCCAAGGTGCCTGGTTCCAACATATTCAGTTTAACATCCTTAATAAAGCTTATCTCATGCCAGCCAGACTATGGGGGTTATTCTAACTTTGGAGGAGGTGTTAATCCGTCCCAAAAGTGACGGAAAAGTGACGGATTTACCACCAGCCGTATTACGAGTCCATTATATCCTATGGAACTCGTAATACGGCTGGTGGTATATCCGTCACTTTACCATCACTTTTGGGACGGATTAACACTCCTCCAAAGTTAGAATAACCTCCTATGTACGTTCTATGTAGGATCTTCCAGAGCATGGCCCCGGTCTGTCCTTGTTGTGCTTTACCTGAGACAGACCTTATTCACATTCTATGGGCATGCCCTTCCCTACAGCAATACTGGGTTCAGATTGTACATATTTTAACGACCATGATGGGCCTTATCCTACTGAATTCCCCAGCGTGATTGCTCCTTGGTGTTTTCCCTCGTCCATCTCCTGAGACACCCACCACTAAATTCCTTCCCTTAGCCCTCACCGTAGCTAAATGGGACATCACTAGCAGGTGAAATCATTCAACTGCCCAAACTATTGCTACTTGGTTGCAATTCCTGCTTGCACGGGGCTGACCGGAATGCACATTTTTACAAATGGTTAAGAACGAGCAGGTCTATGGAAATATTTCATATCACGAGCCTGATACATAATTCTTGAGCAATTGGAAAACATTACCAAAGAGGATACCCGCCCACTCTAAAGGACCTCCGCTATACACAATGCAGTCTGCTCTTTGGAGGCAGAGTGGCCTAGTTGGATCTGTGAACCTTAGTTGGGCATCGGCCAGGCATTAGCATGGCCTTGCCTAAGGGCTGCATTGAGTGTTCCTGGGGGTACACCCTTTTCCAGTTCTTTTTGCATTAGGTGGATCTACTGACTTACAAGAGAGATACATGGCACCAAGATAGTGGGAGGGTTGGGGTAGATTTGGAGGTGGGTTGTTGTGCTGCTTTCCCTATAAGCAAAAGAGTAGATTGATTTCCTACATATCAGCCCAAGGTGTGGGCAGGATCGATGATTATGCTGATTGTTGATACATAATGCTATACTATGTCAATGGACATGTGCGCTCTATAGACACACATGAGCACCAATAAAAACTGTAAAGAAAAATGAAAGAGTAAGATGAAAAAGCAAGACGATGAAAGCTGAATAGACTACCACCACAGAATCTGTAATTCTGGGTCCATGATGATGCACTGCACAGCCTTAAGCACTAGTCTTCCCGATTTCCTGGTTGACTGAGGAACTATAAATGGAGCACTGGCAGGTGATGAGCTGAAGTGGGACTTGTGCAGCCAGCTGAGGATAAGACAAAAAGTGAAAAATGCTCCTACACGTGTGGAGATGAGAGACAGTGTGTGTTTTTGGGTGAGTGAGTGAGGGCAAGTGAATGTGAGAGTGAGTATGCAAGAGAGAGTGAACTTATGAGTGGCAGTGTGTGAGTTAGTCAGTGAGTCAGGGTACATGAGAGAGTTACTGAAAACGGTTAAGCCTATGAGTAAGTGAACCTGTGGGTAAGTATGTGAGTGATACAGTGTGAGCATGTGGGACAGTGTGTACGTGAGTGATGCAGTGTGAGACAATGTACGAGTGATACAGCGTCTGTGTGAGACAAAATAAGTCAGGCATTGAGTGAATATGAGATACTGAGTGAGTGCATGTGAGTGTGAGTAAGACCGAATGAGACAGTGTGAGTGACAGTGTGAAGAAGACAGTGTGTATGCATCTGAGTGAAAGTGATAATGTGGGTGAGATAGTATGTGAGTGTGTTGATGAGACAGTGACTGAGAGATTTTGAGACAGTGTGGGAAAATGTGAGTGAGGCAATGAGTGAGACACTTGTGAATGGCAATGTGTGTGAGACATTAAGTGAGCAGGTGACTAAGACTCTATGTGAGCATGAGACTGTGTGCATGAGACCATGAGTGATTCAGTGAGTCAGGGACAGTGTGTCAGCATGTGAGTGAAACAGTGCGTGAGCATGTAGATGAGGCAGTGGGTGAGTGAAGTAGCCAGTAAGCATGTAAGTGAGACAGAGTGTGTGAGTGAAAGTGTGTGAGTGAGACAGCAGGAGGAAGACAGTGTGTTATCATGTAAATCAAACAGTGAGTATGTCAGTGAGTGCATAGGAGTGAGACAGTGTGTGCATGGGACAGTGTGAGTAGCCAGTGTGCAATCATGTAAGCGAGAAAGGAAGACTATGTGAGTGTCTGAAAGAGATTGTAAAAGACTGTGAGTAATACAGTGAGTGAGAATGTGAGTAAGCATGTCAGAGAAAGTATGCATATTTGAGATGGTGTTTGGGATTTGTCTTATGTTATGGTTTCCCCTTATTATTAAGTGCTGCATAAATACTTTACACATTGCCTCAAAGTTAAACCTGACTGCTTTTGTGACAAGCTACCAGAGGGCTAACCACAGGTTTATTCATTGACTGTTGTGGTTCACCCTAAGGATTGTGTTTATTACTTGAGTGGAACTTCCAACCCCCTCAGCTAAAAACACACCTTCTTACACTTAGCATTTGCAGAACACTGAGAAAAAATAGTACTAAAGATTGATTGACTATATTTTTAACCTGTGCAAAATATTTGTGCATATATAACTTTATTTCATGTTATGGAGTGCATGATGTAATTTCTGTTTGATGTGTCGTTACAGCACCGAGGATCGTACAGAATACGACTCTACGAAAGGAACAACTTTGGGGGGAAAATGATGGAATCAGCATATGACTGCCCTTGTGTCAGTGATATATTTCACCACATGGACATCCAGTCCTGCAATGTCTTCGACGGCTACTGGATCTTTTATGATCAGCCAAACTATGGAGGCCGCCAGTACTACCTGCGGCCTGGGGAGTACAGGCGATTTAGTGATTGGGGTGCTATAAATGCCAGGGTTGGATCTTTTAGAAGGGTTGCGGACGTCTCTTAAAACAATGTACTGTGTTTGTTTATGCTGCACACTCTCTCTTTTATGGTTATTAAAGCTTTTGAAATTCCTAAATTCCTTGTGGACTGGTGATTGAGTGGCTGAATGTATTTGAGAGGTGTGAAACTTATGCTGCAATTATTTGTATATAGTGTTGGAAGGCATAATAACAACTGAGATGTTTTTCTGTTGCCCTTACTAGATTACAGACAGAATAAACACCAACACACACCCACACATACACCATCACACATAGAGTAGCATGTCACTAAAATGAACAAGCATTGGTATGTTTATTTTTGAGTGACGTGGATTTGTTGTACGTTCTGAAATAATGCAGAAGTTACAAGTTGTTCAATTGGTACAACTGACAAGTATCTTTGTCTATGCCATACGTCAAACCTTCGGTCAGTTCTCTTTTGCAGTGCATAAAAGCTTGACTGTGTTTTCACTGAAATGTAAGCAATGCAAGACAGGCTAATGCAACTAATGTATAAAAATATTCCTGTGAAAAGGAGACTCCGGGAGCTGTACTGTAGACCGAGTGCACTGTTCATGATTCTGCTGCGATGTACCTTTAACGGGTGTGCTGGGCACAAACAAGGACACCTCCAAGCCAGCCACTCTAGATTAGGGCTACAACCACCATCTTGCCAGGCCTTGATCACTGCTCTGCAGGCCAACAGCATCCAATGGGACCTCTTCTCTGCAGCGTCGCTTGCTCTATGACCTCCTCACATCCCCTCCGGTAGAGAGGGGCTCAGGGGAGGCACCAGGATCTTGACTGCACAGGGTCAACTGCTGGATCTTCGCACTCATACAGCCATCTTCCCTGTGGCTCAGGTCCCACCACCTCCTTGTTGGTCACTGCAGAACACCTTGGCTGCCAGCGTCCTGGAAGATCACAATCCTATAGGACCAGTGCACAAAAGATGCAGAAATGCCCACCAAGGTCTTATCTTAAAGGTTCGTTCCTCTAGTGTCCTTCAGAAGATGGAGGAGTGCCAGTGCCACTGCTCCCAAAAGCCTCTTTCTTGTGCCGATGTTTTTTTATGGTGTAAAGTTTCAGAAGGGGGAACCTCTTCGAATCCTAGGCTGAAACATCATCACTCCACCCCTGCCTCCACCATTCTGCACATAATTTTGGAAATTCCCAAGTTGGCACTGTCAAGTGGTCTGTTGAAAGACAATTCTGTGAGAGCCTAAGCCCTGCTCCCAAATGGCCAAAGCTTCCTGGTCCCTTCCCTCCAAAATGTCAGTTGGCAGCCCTTCCTCTGACTCACTTCAGAGGTCTGGCTAGCCTGCTTTGTTTCCGTAGAGACTGAGCCTTCCCAGACCACAATCAGTGTGAAAAGTAATTAGTATATGCAGATTCTGACCCCATCCTTTTTCCTTCCAATACCAGGCCTAATTATTGGCCCTGTTCTATAAGAAGGCCTTTGAACCTCCAGGAACAGCAGAGTAATTAACTTGGACCAGCAGGGGGAACAACAGTAATTAATCTAATTAAGCGAGTCAGAGAACAATTATAAATCTCGTAGTGCTACAACGAGCACAGATATGTGGGAATTAATGTAGCACCTGCTTTAGGGATCCTGATTTACCATAGGATGAGTGTGTCACACTAGTCTTCGGGCCTAACTATGGCAAAACTGTAATTTGGTGCAGATGTCGCTCATAGTATACCAAACAATGTTAACACACTTACCACTTAGAACAGGCATTTTCTATAAACATATACATTATTATGTGAACACTGCACTGTGCTGTAAAATGCACCATCTGATGCTATTTATTCAATATTGTCTTTTGGGAATCTCCTCCA
Source organism: Pleurodeles waltl (assembly GCF_031143425.1). Lineage (NCBI taxonomy): Eukaryota > Metazoa > Chordata > Amphibia > Caudata > Salamandridae > Pleurodeles > Pleurodeles waltl. The sequence goes on from NC_090440.1 coordinate 1,866,185,364, forward strand.
CCCTCCCCACATTCCCTAGAAGAAGTCAGTGTTAGTTGCTCAAATCTATCCAGTTCATAAATGTATGCCCTATCACTTTCAAACCTTACCAACTACCGTTCTACATTTCGTTTGTGAGTGATCTCTTTGATGTGTGCTGGTAACAACCATAATCCATATTGTACGAATATAGTCATTTACAATACTCTTTTGAGTAGTGTAACAAGGGCCATAAGCTATTTGTGTTAGTTATGTTGTGACAGTCTCAGGAAGTAGTTCTATACATTTTCAAGATTCTATGCTTCTATTCAGCTTGACACACAGGTTCTTTATTCGTTTGTTGGTTATATAACCTTGCTCAAAACAGCTATGCTCCACATGTTTATTTGATTTTACAACGGAGTGACAAGGTAGGGACACTATACAAAGTTTCTAAGTCACGTATGTCTCCCCATAGGTGGGTTGTGGGTTGGGGTGTTTTCTGCTTGTTAATACAAGTAGTTGGGAAGCAGCATGGGGTTTTGAGCCCATGCATACATACCTTGTTGCCTTGTGCCTTTCTATGGAGCAACAGATGGTCTTAGCTGGAAGTCTTAGGACTGTAAGTACTCATTCCTTGATAAGTCATTGCTTTGGACACTTGGTGTAAAGTTTAGGCCCCTTGTTCACAGAATCCGTGCATGTTGCAATTATTTGAAATTGGACTTTCATTGCCATACCGACTACCACGAAGCTGATGATTTCACTTAATGCAAATGGTCTTATCCATTTTGTTACAAGACAGAAGGTGCTGTTGTATTTGGATTCAAAATACCCCAGCATCACCTTGGTACAAGTGACCCATCTATCTCCCCAGGGACAGCTAAAGTGGAGATGGATTGAATGGGTAAGTGGTGTCTGACTGCAATGCCAGGGACTAAGGTAATGAAGGTGTGTGTCAAGCCTCTTTTAGGAAAGATGGAATTGCCTACTGTTTTATCAAAACACAGTCCTGTTATCTGATTAAATCATGGGTGGATCAAGGTAGAAGGTATGCATCAATTACTTTTTACTCTCTCAGAACTCACTGCCCTTGATTGTAAAGAGCAGCATTGTGGAAAGTAACATTTCAGACCATGCTCCACTGATCTCAAATACTTCCACAGGCATAATTGTTACCCCTCCCAAAATGTGGCTAATGAACTCCTGTACCAATAAACACCCCGATGAAAGGAAGATGCTTCAAAGCTAGTTGGCAGACTATCTCACTTCCAAAGATTCAGTGTCTTCTACCCAAATCTTGTGGGTAGAAGGTAAGACTATACTTAGGGGTAACCATATGAAAAAATCAGTGATAGACAAGAAACAAATCTGGGTTAAATAAAACGCATTACAGTTATCGATTACTAACCCTTAGATATAACATAGGTTTGCGTAGGTTCTCATTATCTTAATGAGACTACTGGATTTGGAGCGGCAGAATCACCTGTACCGCAGGAGACTGAGTCTGAACCCGCGCCAGGTGACGCCTGTCAGCCTTATCCGTTTTTGTTTCCGGCTAACTAGCAGTGCCTCATCTCCACCCAAGAGCAGGGATGATTGGGCAACCAGGAGCAAGACATAAATGACTCCTCAGGGGAATCATGGTCACTCAGATGTCATCCATTTCTCTCAGTTACATTAGTCTCACATATGCAAGGACAGTCAGAGGCAGAGTATAGTTCAATAAGGTTTTATTGAAGTGGCTGCATCTTAGATAATAAAGAATGTATTGCAATAACTAGGACGATGAAGCACAACAGGATTAAAATTGTGACAAGGAGAGTAAAACACAAAATAACGTTACCATTGTGTCAATAAGATTGTGAAGGATAGTTCCTACCTAGGCTATGTTAGAGCACAGCATGTTAGGCTCTAATTCTGCCCTTCAGGTTTCCCCATGGGAAGACATCTTCCCTCATACCTGAGCAAGAGGCCTGTAGTCTACATAAGCAGCTGCAGCAAAGCACTCAGCAATCAGTATACAGTTGTGGTCATCTGGCTGGAATCTCCCTCTAACGAACATGGGTCAAAGTAGTGTTTTTATAATAAAACAGCTGATGTTCCAAGAAAGGATCCCCACGTAAGAGTGTGTATGTTTCTGTGAACATTGGAGACAAGGTGTACCACTTTTTCCGGCAACCTATTTTACTGCAGCCTTGAGAAAAGCACAGAGTGAAATAAATGTCTTGTTTAAGAACGCAGTGCTGACCTAGACTAAGAACAGCTAGATAGAGAAAATAAAAAAAGACAGCAAATGTAGCGATTGTTAAAATAATAAAAACAAAGCTGAATAAAATGTATCTAGGTTAACGTGCATAGCGGCAGGCTTTATATATGCTAAAATAACATGCATAAAGCTATACCTAAAATGGCTACACAACACAGGGACATAAGGCCTCTTGAGATAGATTACGATTAGGCACTTCAGGCCTCTTGAGATAGATTGAGAGAGATTAGGAAGGCCAAATACAATCATAACTCTCTCTTCACGCTAAAAGGCAGAAAAGGCACTGACTCACATTCACTGCGACATTATGAACAGTGTGAAAAGGCAGGTTTTTCTCTGGCCCAATAGTTTATAAAGGAAAACAGAAATAGCCATTCTGACAATAAGTAGAGAAGACGGCCTTATACCCACATGTCCTGTTGATACAATGAAGGAACTTGTGACTTATTTCTGCATGTCCTGACGTAATGCAGAGGGATACATAAGGTATGGAAGAACAATTAATATCCCCATTGAGCTTACTTAAACATAACTGACAAAATGTGGACTGACATGGGAAGTGAAATTACTTGCAGGGAAATTCAGACTGCTATAGATATGTTATCTGTGAAGGTATAAGGGAGATGATGGATTTCCTACTGACGTTTTATACAATGAATAAAACATGGTGTAAGGAAATGCCTCCTTGGCATGGTTACCCCCTGACTTTTTGCCTTTGCTGATGCTATGTTTTGAATTGAAAGTGTGCTGAGGCCTGCTAACCAGGCCCCAGCACCAGTGTTCTTTCCCTAACCTGTACTTTTGTATCCACAATTGGCACATCCTGGCATCCAGATAAGTCCCTTGTAAATGGTACCCCTGGTACCAAGGGCCCTGATGCCAAGGAAGGTCTCTAAGGGCTGCAGCATATCTTATGCCACCCTGGAGACCCCTCACTCAGCACAGACACCCTGCTTGCCAGCTTGTGTGTGCTGGTGAGAACAAAACGAGTAAGTCGACATGGCACTCCCCTCAGGGTGCCATGCCAGCCTCTCACTGCCTATGCAGGTATAGATAAGTCACCCCTCTAGCAGGCCTTACAGCCCTAAGGCAGGGTGCACTATACCATAGGTGAGGGCACCAGTGCATGAGCACTGTGCCCCTACAGTGTCTAAGCAATACCTTAGACATTGTAAGTGCAGGGTAGCCATAAGAGTATATGGTCTGGGAGTCTGTTTTACACGAACTCCACAGCACCATAATGGCTACACTGAAAACTGGGAAGTTTGGTATCAAACTTCTCAGCACAATAAATGCACACTGATGCCAGTGTACATTTTATAGTGAAATACACCCCAGAGGGCACCTTAGAGGTGCCCCCTGAAACCTTAACCGACTATCTGTGTAGGCTGACTGGTTCCAGCACCCTGCCACAACCGAGACATGTTGCTGGCCCCATGGGGAGAGTGCCTTTGTCACTCTGAGGCCAGTAACAAAGCCTGCACTGGGTGGAGATGCTAACACCTCCCCCAGGCAGGAGCTGTCACACCTGGCGGTGAGCCTCAAAGGCTCACCCCTTTGTGCCAGCACCGCAGGACACTCCAGCTAGTGGAGTTGCCCGCCCCCTCCGGCCACGGCCCCCACTTTTGGCAGCAAGGCCGGAGAAAATAATGAGAATAACAAGGAGGAGTCACTTGCCAGTCAGGACAGCCCCTAAGGTGCCCTGAGCTGAAGTGACTCTAACTTTTAGAAATCCTCCATCTTGCAGATGGAGGATTCCCCAATAGGATTAGGGATGTGACCCCCTCCCCTTGGGAGGAGGCACAAAGAGGGTGTACCCACCCTCAGGGCTAGTAGCCATTGGCTACTAACCCCCCAGACCTAAACACGCCCTTAAATTTAGTATTTAAGGGCTCCCCTGAACCTAAGAATTTAGATTCCTGCAACTTACCGAAGAAGAAGACTGCTGAGCTGAAAACCCCTGCAGAAGAAGGAAGAAGACACCAACTGCTTTGGCCCCAGTCCTACCGGCCTGTCTCCTGCCTTCTAAAGAACCCTGCTCCAGCGACGCTTTCTCCAGGACCAGCGACCTCTGAATCCTCAGAGGACTGCCCTGCTTCCAAGAGACCAAGAAACTCCCGAGGACAGCGGCACTGCTCCAAAAGAACTGCAACTTTGTTTCAAGGAGCAGATTTAAAGACCCCTGCAACTCCCCGCAAGAAGCGTGAGACTTGCAACACTGCACCCGGCGACCCCGACTCGACTGGTGGAGAACCAACACCTCAGGGAGGACCCTCCGGCGACTCCGAGTCCGTGAGTAACCAAAGTTGTACCCCCTGAGCCCCCACAGCGACGCCTGCAGAGGGAATCCCGAGGCTCCCCCTGACCGCGACTGCCTGAACCTAATTTCCCGACGGCTGGAAAAGACCCTGCACCCGCAGCCCCCAGCACCTGAAGGATTGGAACTTCTGTGCAGGAGTGACCCCCAGGAAGCCCTCTCCCTTGCCCAGGTGGTGGCTACCCCGAGGAGCCCCCCCTTGCCTGCCTGCAACGCTGAAGAGATCCCTTGATCTCTCATTGATTTTCATTGAAAACCTGACGCTTGTTTCTACACTGCACCCGGCCGCCCCAGTGCCGCTGAGGGTGTACTTTTTGTGTGGACTTGTGTCCCCCCCGGTGCCCTACAAAACCCCCCTGGTCTGCCCTCCGAAGACGCGGGTACTTACCTGCTGGCAGACCGGAACCGGGGCACACCCTTCTCTCCATTGAAGCCTATGCGTTTTGGGCACCTCTTTGACCTCTGCACCTGACCGCCCCTGAGCTGCTGGTGTGGTAACTTTGGGGTTGCTCTGAACCCCCAACGGTGGGCTACCTTGGACCCAAACCTGAGACTTGTAAGTGATTTACTTACCTGACAAAACTAACAAAAAGTTACCTCCCCCAGGAACTGTGAAAATTGCACTGTGTCCACTTTTAAAACAGCTTATTGTGTTTTATGTGAAAAGTATAAATGCTAATGTAATGATTCCAAGTCCCTAAAGTACTTACCTGCAATACCTTTCAAATGAGATATTACATGTAGAATTTGAACCTGTGGTTCTTAAAATAAACTAAGAAAAGATATTTTTCTATAACAAAACCTATTGGCTGGATTTGTCTCTGAGTGTGTGTTCCTCATTTATTGCCTGTGTGTATGTACAACAAATGCTTAACACTACTCCTTTGATAAGCCTACTGCTCGACCACACTACCACAAAATAGAGCATTAGTATTATCTCTTTTTGCCACTATCTTACCTCTAAGGGGAACCCTTGGACTCTGTGCATACTATTCCTTACTTTGAAATAGTGCATACAGAGCCAACTTCCTACATTGGTGGATCAGCGGTGGGGTACAAGACTTTGCATTTGCTGGACTACTCAGCCAATACCTGATCACACGACAAATTCCAAAAATTGTCATTAGAAATTGATTTTTGCAATTTGAAATATTTCTAAATTCTTTAAAGTCCTGCTAGGGCCTTGTGTTAGTCCCTGTTAGCATTGCTTTTAGAGTTTAAAAGTTTGGTAAAAGTTTGAATTAGATTCTAGAACTAGTTTTAGATTCTTAAAAAGTATTCCAACTTTTAGAAGCATAATGTCTAGTGCAGGGATGAATGTGGTGGAACTCGACACCACACCTTACCTCCATCTTAAGATGAGGGAGCTAAGGTCACTCTGTAAAATAAAGAAAATAGTAATGGGCCCCAGACCTTCCAAACTACAGCTCCAGGAGCTGTTGGCAGAGTTTGTAAAAGGCCAACCCCTCTGAGGATGGCAACTCAGAGGATGATGATAGTGACTTGGAGGGTGATTCCCCCCTACCAGTCCTATCTAGGGAGGACAGGGCCTCTCAAGCCCTGACTCCAAGCATAATAGTCAGAGATGCTGGCTCCCTCACAGGAGGGACCAACCTCTCTGAAATCACTGAGGATAACTCCAGTGAAGAGGACATCCAGTTAGCCAGGATGGCCAAAAGATTGGCTTTGGAAAGACAGATCCTAGCCATAGAAAGGGAAAGACAAGAGATGGGCCTAGGACCCATCAATGGTGGCAGCAACATAAATAGGGTCAGAGATTTTCCTGACATGTTGAAAATCCCTAAAGGGATTGTAACTAAATATGAAGATGGTGATGACATCACCAAATGGTTCACAGCTTTTGAGAGGGCTTGTGTAACCAGAAAAGCGAACAAATCTCACTGGGGTGCTCTCCTTTGGGAAATGTTCACAGGAAAGTGTAGGGATAGACTCCTCACACTCTCTGGAAAAGATGCAGAATCTTATGACCTCATGAAGGGTACCCTGATTGAGGACTTTGGATTCTCCACTGAGGAGTATAGGATTAGATTCAGGGGGGCTCAAAAATCCTCGAGCCAGACCTGGGTTGACTTTGTAGACTACTCAGTAAAGACACTAGATGGTTGGATTCAAGGCAGTGGTATAAGTAATTATGATGGGCTGTACAATTTATTTGTGAAAGAACACCTGTTAAGTAATTGTTTCAATGACAAACTGCATCAGCATCTGGTAGACCTAGGACCAATTTCTCCCCAAGAATTGGGAAAGAAGGCGGACCATTGGGTCAAGACTAGGGTGTCCAAAACTTCCACAGGGGGTGACCAAAAGAAAGGGGTCACAAAACCTCCCCAGGGGAAGGGTGGTGAGACAGCCAAAAACAAAAATAGTAAAGAGTCTTCTACAGGCCCCCAAAAAACTGCACAGGAGGGTGGGCCCAGAGCCTCTTCACAAAACAATTCTAGGTACAAGGGTAAAAACTTTGATCCCAAAAAGGCCTGGTGTCGTAGCTGTAGTCAGTCTGGACACCAAACTGGAGACAAGGCCTGTCCCAAGAAAGATACCACTTCTAACTCCAATCCAGCTAAAACTGGAATGGCCAGTCTCCAAGTGGGATCAACAGTGTGCCCAGAGCAAATCAGGTGTCACACTGAAGCTACATTAGTCTCCGAGGGTGGGGTGGATTTAGCCACACTGGCTGCCTGGCCCCCTAACATGCAAAAATACAGGCAGCAGCTCTTAATTAATGGGACAAGTGTAGAGGGCCTGAGGGATACAGGTGCCAGTATCACCATGGTGGCAGAGAAACTGGTGTCCCCTGGCCAATACCTGGCTGGACAAACTTATCCAGTCACCAACGCTGACAATCAGACTAAAGTACATCCCATGGCTATGGTAACTTTAGAGTGGGGAAGGGTCAATGGCCTGAAACAGGTGGTGGTCTCCTCAAATATCCCAGTAGACTGTTTGCTTGGAAATGACCTGGAGTCCTCAGCATGGGCTGAGGTAGAACTGAAAACCCATGCAGCCATGCTGGGTATCCCTGAACTGGTGTGTGTCAAGACAAGGGCACAGTGCAAGGCACAGGGTGAAAAAGTAGAGCTGGAGTCTGGAAGAAAGGCCCAGCCTACCAAGAGAAAAGGAAAGTCAGCTGGGAAACCAGCTGCAACACAACAAGAAAAAGAGAACCTCTCTTCTCAGGAAGAAGTTCTGCCCTCTGAGGGAACTGAGCCTATGGAGCTGGAACCTTATCAGGTTGAGCTCTTGGGCCCAGGGGGACCCTCAAGGGAAGAGTTGTGTAAGGGACAAGAAACCTGTCCCTCTCTTGAAGGCCTTAGGCAGCAAGCTGCTGAAGAGTCCAAAGGCAAGAAAAATGGAACACATAGGGTCTATTGGGAAGATGGACTCCTGTACACTGAGGCAAGTGATCCCAAACCTGGTGCCACTAGGAGAGTGGTAGTGCCTCAGGGTTTCAGGGAGTTTATTCTGACCTTAGCCCATGATATTCCCCTTGCTGGGCATTTGGGACAAACCAAGACATGGGAGGGGTTAGTCAACCACTTCTACTGGCCCAATATGTCCCAGAAGGTTAAGGAGTTTTGCCTCTCCTGCCCCACCTGTCAAGCCAGTGGTAAGACAGGTGGGCATCCAAAGGCCCCCCTCATTCCACTTCCAGTGGTGGGGGTCCCCTTTGAAAGAGTGGGTGTGGACATAGTTGGTCCACTAGAACCTCCCACAGCCTCAGGAAATATGTACATCCTAGTAGTAGTGGATCATGCTACTAGGTATCCTGAAGCTATTCCCCTTAGGTCGACTACTGCCCCTGCAGTAGCCAAGGCCCTCATTGGTATCTTTACCAGAGTGGGCTTCCCTAAGAAGGTTGTGTCTGACAGAGGTACCAACTTCATGTCAGCATACCTAAAAGACATGTGGAATGAGTGTGGAGTGACTTATAAGTTCACTACACCATATCATCCACAAACTAATGGCCTTGTTGAGAGATTCAACAAGACATTAAAGGGCATGATCATGGGACTCCCAGAAAAACTCAAAAGGAGATGGGATGTCCTCCTGCCATGTCTGCTTTTCGCTTACAGAGAGGTGCCTCAGAAGGGAGAAGGATTCTCACCCTTTGAACTTCTGTTTGGCCACCCTGTAAGGGGACCACTTGCTCTTGTTAAAGAAGGCTGGGAGAGACCTCTTCATGAGCCTAAACAAGACATAGTGGACTATGTACTTGGCCTTCGCTCAAGGATGGCAGAGTACATGGAAAAGGCAAGTAAAAACCTTGAGGCCAACCAACAACTCCAGAAGTTGTGGTATGACCAAAAGGCTGCACTGGTTGAATTTCAACCAGGACAGAAAGTCTGGGTTCTGGAGCCTGTGGCTCTCAGGGCACTTCAGGACAAATGGAGTGGCCCTTACCCAGTACTAGAGAGGAAGAGTCAGGTCACCTACCTGGTGGACCTGGGCACAAGCAGGAGCCCCAAGAGGGTGATCCATGTGAACCGCCTTAAGCTCTTCCATGACAGGGCTGATGTAAATCTGTTGATGGTAACAGATGAGGACCAGGAAGCTGAGAGTGAGCCTCTCCCTGATCTCCTCTCATCAGACCCTAAAGATGGCTCAGTGGATGGAGTGATCTATTCAGACACCCTCTCTAACCAACAGCAGTCTGACTGTAGGAAGGTCCTACAGCAGTTTGCTGAACTCTTTTCCCTAACCCCTGGTCAGACACACCTGTGTACCCATGATGTGGACACAGGGGACAGCATGCCTGTCAAAAACAAAATATTCAGACAGTCTGACCAAGTTAAGGAAAGCATCAAGGTGGAAGTCCACAAGATGCTGGAATTGGGAGTAATTGAGTACTCTGACAGCCCCTGGGCTAGCCCAGTGGTCTTAGTCCCCAAACCTCACACCAAAGAAGGAAAGAGAGAGATGAGGTTTTGTGTGGACTACAGAGGCCTTAATTCTGTCACCAAGACAGATGCCCACCCCATTCCTAGAGCTGATGAGCTGATAGACAAATTAGGGGCTGCCAAATTCTTAAGTACCTTTGACTTAACAGCTGGGTACTGGCAAATCAAAATGGCCCCTGGAGCAAAGGAAAAGACAGCATTCTCCACACCTGATGGGCATTATCAGTTCACTGTTATGCCCTTTGGTTTAAAGAATGCCCCTGCCACCTTCCAAAGGTTGGTGAATCAAGTCCTTGCTGGGTTGGAATCCTTTAGTGCAGCTTATCTTGATGATATTGCTGTCTTCAGCTCCACCTGGCAGGATCACCTGGTCCACCTGAAGAAGGTTTTGAAGGCTCTGCAATCTGCAGGCCTCTCTATCAAGGCATCCAAATGCCAGATAGGGCAAGGAACTGTGGTTTACTTGGGACACCTTGTAGGTGGAGGCCAAGTTCAGCCACTCCAGCCTAGGATCCAGACCATTCTGGACTGGGCAGCTCCAAAAACCCAGACTCAAGTCAGGGCATTCCTTGGCTTGACTGGGTACTATAGGAGGTTTGGGGAGGGATATGGATCCATTGTGACAGCCCTCACAGAACTCACCTCCAAGAAAATGCCCAAGAAAGTAAACTGGACTGTAGAATGCCAACAGGCCTTTGACACCCTGAAACAAGCTATGTGCACAGCACCAGTTCTAAAAGCTCCAGATTACTCCAAGCAATTCATTGTGCAAACAGATGCCTCTGAACATGGGATAGGGGCAGTTTTGTCCCAAACAGATGATGATGGCCTTGACCAGCCTGTTGCTTTCATTAGCAGGAGGTTATTCCCCAGGGAGCAGCGTTGGAGTGCCATTGAGAGGGAGGCCTTTGCTGTGGTTTGGTCCCTGAAGAAGTTGAGACCATACCTCTTTGGTACTCACTTCCTAGTTCAAACTGACCACAGACCTCTCAGATGGCTGATGCAAATGAAAGGTGAAAATCCAAAACTGTTGAGGTGGTCCATCTCCCTACAGGGAATGGACTTTATAGTGGAACACAGACCTGGGACTGCCCATGCCAATGCAGATGGCCTTTCCAGGTTCTTCCACTTAGAAAATGAAGACTCTCTTGGGAAAGGTTAGTCTCATCCTCTTTCGTTTGGGGGGGGGTTGTGTAAGGAAATGCCTCCTTGGCATGGTTACCCCCTGACTTTTTGCCTTTGCTGATGCTATGTTTTGAATTGAAAGTGTGCTGAGGCCTGCTAACCAGGCCCCAGCACCAGTGTTCTTTCCCTAACCTGTACTTTTGTATCCACAATTGGCACACCCTGGCATCCAGATAAGTCCCTTGTAAATGGTACCCCTGGTACCAAGGGCCCTGATGCCAAGGAAGGTCTCTAAGGGCTGCAGCATATCTTATGCCACCCTGGAGACCCCTCACTCAGCACAAACACCCTCCTTGCCAGCTTGTGTGTGCAGGTGAGAACAAAACTAGTAAGTCGACATGGCACTCCCCTCAGGGTGCCATGCCAGCCTCTCACTGCCTATGCAGGTATAGATAAGTCACCCCTCTAGCAGGCCTTACAGCCCTAAGGCAGGGTGCACTATACCATAGGTGAGGGCACCAGTGCATGAGCACTGTGCCCCTACAGTGTCTAAGCAATACCTTAGACATTGTAAGTGCAGGGTAGCCATAAGAGTATATGGTCTGGGAGTCTGTTTTACACAAACTCCACAGCACCATAATGGCTACACTGAAAACTGGGAAGTTTGGTATCAAACTTCTCAGCACAATAAATGCACACTGATGCCAGTGTACATTTTATTGTGAAATACACCCCAGAGGGCACCTTAGAGGTGCCCCCTGAAACCTTAACCGACTATCTGTGTAGGCTGACTGGTTCCAGCAGCCTGCCACAACCGAGATATGTTGCTGGCCCCATGGGGAGAGTGCCTTTGTCACTCTGAGGCCAGTAACAAAGCCTGCACTGGGTGGAGATGCTAACACCTCCCCCAGGCAGGAGCTGTCACACCTGGCGGTGAGCCTCAAAGGCTCACCCCTTTGTGCCAGCACCGCAGGACACTCCAGCTAGTGGAGTTGCCCGCCCCCTCCGGCCACGGCCCCCACTTTTGGCAGCAAGGCCGGAGAAAATAATGAGAATAACAAGGAGGAGTCACTGGCCAGTCAGGACAGCCCCTAAGGTGTCCTGAGCTGAAGTGACTCTAACTTTTAGAAATCCTCCATCATGCAGATGGAGGATTCCCCAATAGGATTAGGGATGTGACCCCCTCCCCTTGGGAGGAGGCACAAAGAGGGTGTACCCACCCTCAGGGCTAGTAGTCATTGGCTACTAACCCCCCAGACCTAAACACGCCCTTAAATTTAGTATTTAAGGGCTCCTCTGAACCTAAGAATTTAGATTCCTGCAACTTACCGAAGAAGAAGACTGCTGAGCTGAAAACCCCTGCAGAAGAAGGAAGAAGACACCAACTGCTTTGGCCCCAGTCCTACCGGCCTGTCTCCTGCCTTCTAAAGAACCCTGCTCCAGCGACGCTTTCTCCAGGACCAGCGACCTCTGAATCCTCAGAGGACTGCCCTGCTTCCAAGAGACCAAGAAACTCCCGAGGACAGCGGCACTGCTCCAAAAGAACTGCAACTTTGTTTCAAGGAGCAGATTTAAAGACCCCTGCAACTCCCCGCAAGAAGCGTGAGACTTGCAACACTGCACCCGGCGACCCCGACTCGACTGGTGGAGAACCAACACCTCAGGGAGGACCCTCCGGCGACTCCGAGTCCGTGAGTAACCAAAGTTGTCCCCCCTGAGCCCCCACAGCGACGCCTGCAGAGGGAATCCTGAGGCTCCCCCTGACCGCGACTGCCTGAACCTAATTTCCCGACGGCAGGAAAAGACCCTGCACCCGCAGCCCCCAGCACCTGAAGGATCGGAACTTCTGTGCAGGAGTGACCCCCAGGAAGCCCTCTCCCTTGCCCAGGTGGTGGCTACCCCGAGGAGCCCCCCGCTTGCCTGCCTGCAACGCTGAAGAGATCCCTTGATCTCTCATTGATTTCCATTGAAAACCCGACGCTTGTTTCTACACTGCACCCGGCCGCCCCAGTGCCGCTGAGGGTGTACTTTTTGTGTGGACTTGTGTCCTCCCCGGTACCCTACAAAACCCCCCTGGTCTGCCCTCCGAAGACGCGGGTACTTACCTGCTGGCAGACCGGAACCGGGGCACTCCCTTCTCTCCATTGAAGCCTATGCGTTTTGGGCACCTCTTTGACCTCTGCACCTGACCGGCCCTGAGCTGCTGGTGTGGTAACTTTGGGGTTGCTCTGAACCCCCAACGGTGGGCTACCTTGGACCCAAACCTGAGACTTGTAAGTGATTTACTTACCTGACAAAACTAACAAAAACTTACCTCCCCCAGGAACTGTGAACATTGCACTGTGTCCACTTTTAAAACAGCTTATTGTGTTTTATGTGAAAAGTATACATGCTAATGTAATTATTCCAAGTTCCTAAAGTACTTACCTGCAATACCTTTCAAATGAGATATTACATGTAGAATTTGAACCTGTGGTTCTTAAAATAAACTAAGAAAAGATATTTTTTCTATAACAAAACCTATTGGCTGGATTTGTCTCTGAGTGTGTGTTCCTCATTTATTGCCTTTGTGTATGTACAACAAATGCTTAACACTACTCCTTTGATAAGCCTACTGCTCGACCACACTACCACAAAATAGAGCATTAGTATTATCTCTTTTTGCCACTATCTTACCTCTAAGGGGAACCCTTGGACTCTGTGCATACTATTCCTTACTTTGAAATAGTGCATACAGAGCCAACTTCCTACACATGGTTACCAAAGATGCTGAAGAGACTGGCCCATTCAGGTAGAAGTTTAATAGAGCGATAATCTTTCCTAAAACAAGCAGGGATCCCTTGCTCTGTTCCAGTTACTGACTCATTTCTCTATTGAACCCAGACTTAAAACGTTTTAGCTAAAAGTCATAATAGGTGATCTCTCACCGTGCACAGGTAGGATTTGTACCTGGTAGACTATTTAATGATAGGAGGATGCTTTCACACCTTATGTGGCAAGCAAAATATGATCCAGACTAGAAAATTGGCCTCTACGTAATGCAGAGAAGACATTTGTTTGTGTGGAACAGAGGAATCTGTTTAGGTCTTTCGCTAGAATGGGTGTGGATCCGTTGAATCTAACCAATATCAGATGGCTGCATAACATTCTAGTGGTTAAAATTGACTGCAGGGGATACCTAATGTTCAAATTCCAAGTTAGATGCAGGAGGAGACAGGGGTATCCATTGTTTCCATTGCTGATTTTGTTAGTTTTGGAACATTTAGAGGCTCTTTTCCAATGAGACATCATGACAAGACATCATGACACAAGGGGCCAGATGTACTAGCATTTTGTATGGCGACTCTCAATTTGCGAATTCCTACGAATCACAAATTGTGAGTCGCCATACAAAATGTACAACAGTGTTCTCTACACTGTTAATGCTTCGCAGTGGGTCGCACAGGGACCTGCCTCATCAGTATTCACGAGGCAGGTCGCAATTTGCAGCCCATTATAAATGGCTACAATCACAGGGATGGTGGCTTGCTGGGGTCAGCAGATCACAATGTCTGTGTTTGCTTTTTTAATAAAGCAATTTCGTTTTTGTAATGCAGCCCATTTTCCTTAAAGGAAATCTGGATGCATTACAACTGAAAAGTTTTCTTTTAATTTTTGAAGAGCTGTCTGCCAGTCAGCCCAGTGGGAAAGGTGCAGCTCATAATAGAGCCGGGGGCAATGCTGCCGCACGCAGTGCAGACAGTGTGCATTTTGAGGGTGCTGGGCAGGGGGACCCCTGCACTGGCCATGCTGTGTCACCCCTGTGCCCCCCTGCACCTGTTCTCTGCCAGCATTTTCATGGTGGTTGTACCACCATGAAAAGGCTGGAGGAGAACAAGGTTGTATTCAACAGGATGGCACTGACCGTGGGACAACTGCCTGCTCTTAAAAAATGTTTGCACCCCACTTGCAAAGGGGTCCCTTGGGGACCCCCTCCCATTTGCCCAGGTGGTAATTGAGATTGCTTGGCAACTACATTCCTGGTGGCAAATCAATCAATGCAAGTTGCTATTAGGAAAGGACGCCCTTGGCATGCCCCTTCCTAATAGCGAGTTGTAAACCCATTATGCGGGTCGGTAAAAGGTTACTGACTTGCAGAATTGGGATGGTACATGCCAAACAGCCTTTTACTGGTCACAAACAGCCCAATGTGCCATTTATGACTGGTAAAAGGTTTTCATACATCTGGCCTAAGATTTGAACACTGTTGCTGGCACTCAGTAGTTCTTATACGCTAATGATATTCTTCTCATGCTTTCTAACACCTTGATTTCTATCCCCGGTTTAATGTTGAACACTTCTGCCAATTCTTGGGATACAGGATTAATTGGGCAGAAAGTGAGCCCCTTTTTCTGACATATCATAATGATAGTAGGACGATAGCTTCATACTTTTTCCGATGGATGCCTGCCGACTCGACTGGTGGAGAACCAACACCTCAGGGAGGACCCTCCGGCGACTCCGAGTCCGTGAGTAACCAAAGTTGTCCCCCCTGAGCCCCCACAGCGACGCCTGCAGAGGGAATCCTGAGGCTCCCCCTGACCGCGACTGCCTGAACCTAATTTCCCGACGGCAGGAAAAGACCCTGCACCCGCAGCCCCCAGCACCTGAAGGATCGGAACTTCTGTGCAGGAGTGACCCCCAGGAAGCCCTCTCCCTTGCCCAGGTGGTGGCTACCCCGAGGAGCCCCCCGCTTGCCTGCCTGCAACGCTGAAGAGATCCCTTGATCTCTCATTGATTTCCATTGAAAACCCGACGCTTGTTTCTACACTGCACCCGGCCGCCCCAGTGCCGCTGAGGGTGTACTTTTTGTGTGGACTTGTGTCCTCCCCGGTACCCTACAAAACCCCCCTGGTCTGCCCTCCGAAGACGCGGGTACTTACCTGCTGGCAGACCGGAACCGGGGCACTCCCTTCTCTCCATTGAAGCCTATGCGTTTTGGGCACCTCTTTGACCTCTGCACCTGACCGGCCCTGAGCTGCTGGTGTGGTAACTTTGGGGTTGCTCTGAACCCCCAACGGTGGGCTACCTTGGACCCAAACCTGAGACTTGTAAGTGATTTACTTACCTGACAAAACTAACAAAAACTTACCTCCCCCAGGAACTGTGAACATTGCACTGTGTCCACTTTTAAAACAGCTTATTGTGTTTTATGTGAAAAGTATACATGCTAATGTAATTATTCCAAGTTCCTAAAGTACTTACCTGCAATACCTTTCAAATGAGATATTACATGTAGAATTTGAACCTGTGGTTCTTAAAATAAACTAAGAAAAGATATTTTTTCTATAACAAAACCTATTGGCTGGATTTGTCTCTGAGTGTGTGTTCCTCATTTATTGCCTTTGTGTATGTACAACAAATGCTTAACACTACTCCTTTGATAAGCCTACTGCTCGACCACACTACCACAAAATAGAGCATTAGTATTATCTCTTTTTGCCACTATCTTACCTCTAAGGGGAACCCTTGGACTCTGTGCATACTATTCCTTACTTTGAAATAGTGCATACAGAGCCAACTTCCTACACATGGTTACCAAAGATGCTGAAGAGACTGGCCCATTCAGGTAGAAGTTTAATAGAGCGATAATCTTTCCTAAAACAAGCAGGGATCCCTTGCTCTGTTCCAGTTACTGACTCATTTCTCTATTGAACCCAGACTTAAAACGTTTTAGCTAAAAGTCATAATAGGTGATCTCTCACCGTGCACAGGTAGGATTTGTACCTGGTAGACTATTTAATGATAGGAGGATGCTTTCACACCTTATGTGGCAAGCAAAATATGATCCAGACTAGAAAATTGGCCTCTACGTAATGCAGAGAAGACATTTGTTTGTGTGGAACAGAGGAATCTGTTTAGGTCTTTCGCTAGAATGGGTGTGGATCCGTTGAATCTAACCAATATCAGATGGCTGCATAACATTCTAGTGGTTAAAATTGACTGCAGGGGATACCTAATGTTCAAATTCCAAGTTAGATGCAGGAGGAGACAGGGGTATCCATTGTTTCCATTGCTGATTTTGTTAGTTTTGGAACATTTAGAGGCTCTTTTCCAATGAGACATCATGACAAGACATCATGACACAAGGGGCCAGATGTACTAGCATTTTGTATGGCGACTCTCAATTTGCGAATTCCTACGAATCACAAATTGTGAGTCGCCATACAAAATGTACAACAGTGTTCTCTACACTGTTAATGCTTCGCAGTGGGTCGCAAAGGGACCTGCCTCATCAGTATTCACGAGGCAGGTCGCAATTTGCAGCCCATTATAAATGGCTACAATCACAGGGATGGTGGCTTGCTGGGGTCAGCAGATCACAATGTCTGTGTTTGCTTTTTTAATAAAGCAATTTCGTTTTTGTAATGCAGCCCATTTTCCTTAAAGGAAATCTGGATGCATTACAACTGAAAAGTTTTCTTTTAATTTTTGAAGAGCTGTCTGCCAGTCAGCCCAGTGGGAAAGGTGCAGCTCATAATAGAGCCGGGGGCAATGCTGCCGCACGCAGTGCAGACAGTGTGCATTTTGAGGGTGCTGGGCAGGGGGACCCCTGCACTGGCCATGCTGTGTCACCCCTGTGCCCCCCTGCACCTGTTCTCTGCCAGCATTTTCATGGTGGTTGTACCACCATGAAAAGGCTGGAGGAGAACAAGGTTGTATTCAACAGGATGGCACTGACCGTGGGACAACTGCCTGCTCTTAAAAAATGTTTGCACCCCACTTGCAAAGCGGTCCCTTGGGGACCCCCTCCCATTTGCCCAGGTGGTAATTGAGATTGCTTGGCAACTACATTCCTGGTGGCAAATCAATCAATGCAAGTTGCTATTAGGAAAGGACGCCCTTGGCATGCCCCTTCCTAATAGCGAGTTGTAAACCCATTATGCGGGTCGGTAAAAGGTTACTGACTTGCAGAATTGGGATGGTACATGCCAAACAGCCTTTTACTGGTCACAAACAGCCCAATGTGCCATTTATGACTGGTAAAAGGTTTTCATACATCTGGCCTAAGATTTGAACACTGTTGCTGGCACTCAGTAGTTCTTATACGCTAATGATATTCTTCTCATGCTTTCTAACACCTTGATTTCTATCCCCGGTTTAATGTTGAACACTTCTGCCAATTCTTGGGATACAGGATTAATTGGGCAGAAAGTGAGCCCCTTTTTCTGACATATCATAATGATAGTAGGACGATAGCTTCATACTTTTTCCGATGGATGCCTGCCTGCTTCAATTATTACAACCTTTAACTTAACACTGGTTTAAGGAATAGGGGCCAAGGCAAATAGACTCACTTTAAGAGAAGGTCAAGGAGGACTTTCATAGGTGGATGTCATTAGATTTGCCATTGTAGGCCAATGTTAAGGTCCTGAAAATAAACATGGTGCCCAAGTCCAATTATGAGCCAGATTACAAGGCTGCCAGTCTGAAGACTGCCAGGTTCCCGGTGGCTGTCAGACCCCCTCAGCTGTGGCGGTCCGACTATCACATTACAAGGTTGGGGGGCAGAAACGCCAACTCCTGCTGTCCCCGCCCGGATCTCAGATCCCAATAGGCTGATGGCAGTGCAGTTTGCAATCAGCCAATCAGCCAGGGCTGCGCTGAAGTCAGTGCCACCCTGCAGATTACAACCTTGTTCTCTGCCAGCCTTTTCATGGCATTACCACCACCATGAAAAGGCTGGCAGAAAACAGGTGCAGGGGGCCACAGGTGGGCTCCTGCACTTCCCATGCCCATGCCATGGGTAGTGCAGGGGTCACTCTGCTCAGCACCCTCAAAACGCACACTGCTGTGCAGACAGTGTGCATTTCGAGGGTGCTGGTGCCCCTTCGTGCGGCAGCATTGCCACCAGCTCTATTATAAGCTATTATGAGCTGTTGCACCTTTCCCACTGGGCTAACCAGCTCAGTTTTCGCAGGTCAGCCCAGTGGGAAAGTTGTAATGGGGCTGGCTGGCAGGTTGACCGCATGGCGGGGACTACCTTGTAGGGACTTTGGCGGATGGGTGTTTCCATCTGCAAAACTCTTAATCAGCCCTTATGTGTTTAGGATGTTAGCTGTGTCCATTCCCAGAAAAATCTTGAGCAATATTCATCTTCAAAAGTTTCATTTAGGATGGGAGGAAAATGAGGTTGAAAATGTCTAAATTCTATTCCTCCTCAAAATTTAGAGGTCTTAGAATGCCACATATGCTCTTGTATTATATCCCACGTAGACTGTTTCCTCTGATGTATATTTTTGGGAAACACAAGATTACCTCAGCATCCATATCCACAGAAAAGACAATTAATTACTGTCCAGAATACTACAGCACTTGTGTATGGGGGAGCTGGGGACTTGATTTGGGGTCATAATCTAATCCTGAGTACCACTAGACAAATTGGGCATCAAATACATGATTTACTTAAGATTCACCCCTACTTATAAATTATAAGCAGAAGCTCCGTTATGGAGGAATATTAAGCTCAAAATTGGAATCCTAACATTTTGATTAAGGGTATGGGCAGAGGAAGTAAAAGGATCTAAGGTGTTTTGTTATGATTGTTTGAAATCATTTGGAGATATTCAGTGGGAACACAGCACAACCCGATTCATAAAGGTGGCATTATTACCAACTTGCACAATTGTTTATAGCAGGTCTAGGATAGCCATTGAGTGTCATTTTCCAATCACCAATTAGTATATACCTTGACAATTAGAGTCTATTCATAGGAACTGTTTTGTGGTTACATAGCACCAAAATAGAAATCATTGACACCAATGAAAGCTGTCTTTTATTCAAGCGCTCCACTATCATCATCCAAATCAAGGGCCTGATTTAGATCTTGAAGGAGGGAATAATCTGTCACAAATGTGATGGATATCCTGTCCACCTTTTTATGATCTCCATAGCATACCATGGGATCGTAATAGGGTGGATGAGAAATCCGTCACGTTGTGATGGAGTATTCCCCTCTGCCACAACCGAAATCAGGCCCTTAGTTCCAAGACACCACCTCTTACTTAAAGGAGCATGTACGGTAGTGCTTACGCTACTAGGAACACGTTTTCGCCAGGCTGCAAATCCAAAAGACTTACAAATGAGGGACATTCCAATAGGTCTTCTTTGCCTGTGCACTGAATTTCTGGAAAAATCTACCACTGTGCTTCAGAGTTGCTCCTTCATTCGTGCAAACCAGGAAAGGTTTGAAAGTTCATCTCTTCACAATGTTCCTATCATAATAGAAACTAATCACTTCCCTTCCCGGCCTTAACCCATATTCTGATACCATGTTTCTGATTCCCTCTTTATTTTTCCACACATTCTTTTGTTGACTTTGTAGACATATGTGCATGTCACTGGTGCTTTCTATACTTCTCCCTACTGTTTGGAACTAGATTTCACTATGTACCTACCTCCTATAAATAGAAATAATTTAAACAATGAGCTCGAGTTTTGAAAAAGTACGTAGGACAGCACAGCAGTGACCTATCTTTTTGAAAAGAGAGGAGCACATATTTTGCGCTGCTTATTGGATGGCACAATACTCAACTGAGGCACCATCATTTTTTACAAACAGAAAACCAAAGGCATGCTTGGCCCTAATTTCATAAATAGATTACATTGATTTGTACTAACTGATTTTGAGAGACGTTTATTGTCCTCACACTTGACATCGATGGTGTTTGGCGGGGAAGGGAATGTTTGAACATCCAAGAAGTATTCTTGAATACAGAATAATTTCCCCGAGATTAGCTACTCTTTTCCAAGCACATCTGTGACCTGCGTATTCTGGCAAAATACATGGGGCTAACCATAAGACTTGCAAACAAACTAAAAATGATAAACACTAATCTGGCACTGAGGTTGGTTCTCAATTTGAAGAAATTGGACCTTATGGGCAAAGATTTTAAGACTTCCTACTGGCTCCTGGTGAGAACATGAATCAAAATAAATCTCTACTATACGTAAGGGATGCTGGATTGAGGGTCAAGAAGAGTGCAGAAACGTGCCCTTTCATACATGCCAACCGGGACCCTCAGTTCAGTCATAGGTCTTAATTGCCAATGAAAGTTTTAAAGGTGGGGTGATGCCAAAATATTTGTTTTTTAGGAAACTCCTGAAAACACTTTAAAGTCCAATATAAGACTGGAATCCAAGCGCCACAGAAAAATCAACAGGGCTCCGACTGCTTGGGGAATAAAGACACAGGACCTGAATATGGGTGTGGCAGTTCTTGGACTGCCACACTTGCAGTGGCTGTTGGACCGATGCGGTTGTGGCGGTCTGACCACCACATTATGAGGTTGGCGGGCCTGAGAGTGGCACAATACACACCTCCACTTGACAACTCAATCATATAACACAACGTAACAACACCAGAAGACAAACACACGCAATCACACATACTAACAATGAGCCATACCTCATACCCTGCAAACACACATCACAACGGACATACCAATCTCCACACACACTAACGCACACAGTACAACAACACAAAGGCACACTACACTGCAAATAACACATGTCAACATGAACACCACACAATATGAACACAATTACATGTCCCCAACATACACATGCCCATTACATAATACACATCCATCACTGCAGGACAAAAACAAAGCGTACAACCACACATGCTGCCCAGACACAACTGGTAGCACAACCACCACTCACTCAAAATGTACTCACATAAAAACAAAAGCAGCCAAGACCAAAACAGTCCTAAGAAAATAAAGGTAGGACAAAGATGTAACCTTCGAATCAACAACTGGTTGGTCCAGTTATATATAGAAGTTATGGAATAAAAACACATACACATATATGTACAAAAATAAAGGCCATAGGCCAGTCCAAACAGATATGTGCAACATGCACATATGGCACTTGTAAGTTCCCTAACTTGACTCCTGACTGCCATGTAACCTCCACAGGTAGGGGCATCAAGGGGGCAGGCAGGCACTTTAGGGATCTGGTAGGGTAAGGAGGGGGGCTTCGGGTCAGGTCTGGGAGGGAGACCTTTGGGCCTGGGTTTGGGAGGGGGGCCTTAGGTTGAGGCTTAGGGGAGGGCTGAGAATTCTTCCAAGGGGGGTTGACTCCTTGGCGGGGGAAGGGCAGGGACATGGAAAGGAGCATGGGCACTTGCAGAGGGGGCAGGGGAGGTCTTGGAGGTGGAAAGGCTGGACTTAGTGAGGGACACAGAGCATTTGGGGGTCACACGTGGTTGGAGAGGAGCAGGGAAAAGGTTCAACTCCGAGAAGAAAGAATTCCTACACCCACGGGGACGGTCATGACAAATGGGTTTGGGTGTGGAGGGAGGGGAAGTGGGTGTCTGAGGTGGTTTAGTGGATGTCTTGGGTACATGTGTATGCAGGGTATGCTTGTGGGTGCTGGTTGTCTGTTGGGTGGGTGAGTGTGGGTGTTTATGTGTTTTGGGAGAAGAGGGGTGGAGGTGCTGGCAGATGCCGTGGTGGATGGGTGACTGACTGTCTGTTGGGGTGGTGACCGCAGACCTGGTGAATGTGCTCCATGTAGGCATGTCTGTGGTTGTGGTGGCTGTGGATGTGGTGACTGGGGTGGATGTCTGAGGGTCTGCTATTGTAGTGATTGTGGGTAGGAGAGATGTTGTGGCTGTATCGGTGAATGCCGGTAGGGTGACTGCAGGTGTGTTAGGTGTTGTGTATATGATGCTGGGGGTGGTAGGGCTGTCTGCGCAGGTAGTGACTGTTGGTATGTCTGCAGGTGGGTGTTGCTTGTGTGCGTGCCGGTGGTGTGCCCTAATGTGCTTGTGTTTGTCAGCGCTTACCTTGGATGTTGAGGTGGATGCATGCTTGTCTGTTTGTGTTCTTTGGCTGGGTCGAGGAAGAGCGGTTTGGGATTGGAAAGAGGAAGGTGGAGAGGGACAGAAAACAAAGGGTGACTGTCTGCCATCAGTGTGGAGGTCAGAGCCTGAAAGGATCTCTGTTGTCCAGCCAGTGCACCGTGAATGCCCTTCAGGAACACATTACTCTGCTAGACTTGAGTTGCCAGTCCCTGGATGGCATTCACAATGCTCGACTGACCCACAGAGATTGACCTCAGGAAGTCAATAGCCTCCTCACTGAGGGCAGCAGGGTGGACTGGGGCAGGGGAAGAGATGCCCACCCTCTTGGGTGAGCGGGCACAGACAACTGGGTGGGGAGCTACAGGGAGGGCAGTGGTAGTAAAGGGGTGGTGGACAAAGATTGTGCTGGGGTGGTCCCAGAAGGGTGCACCACCATCAGGGCCACTGGGTCCCTCGCTGTTGGTGGTCTCAGCACTCCGGGTCCCTTGGTCGGCAGCATCCCCACTCGCGTGTGGCCCGTCTCCTTTGCCTGATGATGCTAATGCACACAGAGAGACAGGGAGGGAGAGAGAGAGAAGGACAGAGAGGGTCATCACATTCTTCACATACACACATGCCAACATGCACAACTGTGGGTATACATCTCCTGACTAGGGAATCCCATATAGACTACCACATATCCTACATCATGTCACTACATGTCACTTCTATCCACCCCTTCATGTCATATCTCTCACCGACATCAAAAGCCATGTAAGGTGGCACTACTGAAGCTTTCCATCAATTCACCTGTAAACCTATGTCAGTATGCTCATCATGCCTTGGATAAAGCAGATATACCGTCCTAATCCTGGTCATAGCTCTCCATACTCCTATTAGCTTTAGGAACAGCAGTTGACTGATAACACTATATCATGCATGTTCCAATTCAACACCTGACCAGTCCATGTCCATTAGTGATGTTCCATTCATATTCACAAACTACACAGCACCTGCCATTTCAATCACATTCCTAGCTTAACCCTCTGTAATTATATTACACAATGGACACAATCCTTGATGAAGACACAACATGTTGCAGTCCCATACAGGTGCTAATTGAATCTTAGATTCTAAGTCTGGAGAACAGCTATGTCACTACATGTAACAAATCCTAGAGGAATAGATGCAGTCACTAAACACAGTTACTCAACATCACACCATACATGCACGTACAGCAACAGTGGCCTTCCTGATAATCATAAATAGCATTGTAACAACAACTAAACAAAGGACAGCCAACTAATTCCTAATAGGGCACATGACATTTCACCATGCAGATACAGAGCCACGACATGACAACATTAGTAAACCAACACCATTCACACCAAGTCTGACGTGTTTACCTTTACCTATGTCCAGACAACGCATATATCCCACTGAAAATAAATAGACATGGATGTTCACATGGGCCTACATGACTCCCATTGCACATCCAACATATCCCACAACAACAACACCTGTGTGACAAACAGTAGTACAGCCAAACCATTACATCTTGAAGTATGAAGTAACTCAAAAATAATGGCTGTCCAACCTATCCACATCAGCTAGACTAAGGGGAGCAACGATTGTCCCACTCAACAAGTTCTGCCCCAAGTAACCTTTGTGACATGATGTAGGTGGCTAATACCATATGTTGCACTAGTATTGGTAGACAAATGGCACATATTACATGCACATTGCACATTGCCAAAGGGTAGGAAAGCCTAATCACCTACTGTCAGAGTCACCAGATCCTCGGGTCTGTGCACGTTCCCAACACGTCCACCACTGAACAGCTCCAAGACTCTGATAGATAAATCATAGAGACTGAGAGAGTTCAAGAGGGGAAGAGGGGATTAGGAAGGGAACAGCTGGGAAGGAGACCTGTAGTATGAAAAAGGTTAGAACACACGATATGAAAATTATATCTCCTGAAATCAATACTAGACTATTATTCTAAGCCTAGTCACTCTGAAAACATGAACAATCTAAGAGTTAAGTTTAAAATTACTAAGTTTCAAGATGGCAGGATACCTGTAAGGGAATCAAGATGAATTAAATGAAAACTTTCTTATTCAAGTACTTTCCTTTACATGAGAATAAGAAAAAACATTCTGACTAAATTTTAAACCAGTCATATAAATCCTGTTTTAAGAATGTATACTAGGACCATACAATATTGCATCTAGAAACTCTGGCCTTTTGTGTACTCTTAAAATGTTTCAACAGAAATTGTGCATATTGCAGATATATATATATATATATATATATATAGTAAACACCATAAAAGGATTGAGCACCAAGAATAACACAATATGGATTCAGGAAACAAATAACATAACTTGTCAACTCGAATATTACATAATAAATATCTTAGAATAGTGGTATACAATAAACAACATGAAATAAACTCGAGGAGAGAATCGTGTGTCTTGCCGATTCGAGTGTCACCATGTAAAATACAATGAAATGGTAGCACGCAATGAATATCAAAGTCAAATCATCATTAATCGAATCGCGCGTCTTGCCGATTTGTAAAACACGATGTAAATGTCAAGAAATAACAGCTCACAATAAATAACAAGATCAAAGTACAATGAAACGAATCGTGCTTCTTTTGCCGATTCTTAAGCCACCATGTAAATGTCAAGAAATGGTATCGTGCAATGAATAACAAAGTTAAATCCTCATGAAACGAGTTGCGTGTCTTGCCAATTCGTAAAACATCATGTAAATGTCAAGAAATAGTAGCGCGCAATGGACAACAATGTTTAAACACCATATAACGAATCGCGCGTCTTGACGATTCTTAAGCCACCATGCCAATGTCAAGAAATGGTAGCACGCAATGAATAACAAAGTCAAACCTTTATGAAACAAATCGCGCGTCTTGCCTATCTGTAAACTACCATATAAATGTCAAGAAATGGTAGCGCGCAAGTAATCTGTTACTCATTTCAGAATTAAACCAAGAATATGAAAATTCTCAATAATGGTGTCGGAACAGTCCAACCACCGTCTTACCGCCTGGAACAATGATCACCAATGAAGGAGGAAGGGCAGAAGACTGGAAGATCCAAATAGGCCGCCGGGACAGGAGCTCAGGAAGAAGCTGCTGCTCTGCACCGGGACCTCTGAATAGTGAGCACTGGGAGTTGGGCTGGCTCTCTTTTATGGAGTCTTGGCCCAGCCCAGATCCACGCCCAGGCATGCTGCAGGGAAAGTCTCTTGAAGGCCCTGGAAAGGGGCCACACCCTAACACACTCTGAAAACCTGCAGCAATACATTTCAAAGGAATAGTATTTGTAAGCATATTAAAAATACGTTTTCAGGATTGAACTCTGCAATGCAAAAGGTTAAACCACAACTTATCAGCACAATGCATAAATTACTTTGTTTTGAGAGTGCTGGGTTTTTGCATTTTTGTCGCCAATAGAGCGCGTACTGCTCTGGTGTTGACACTTACCTCCTCCAAAAGAAAGGCATTGGGATTGGGCCACATAGACAATGTCAGACACCCATAGTTGGATGTCCTTCCATTACAACCTTCACATTCCACATAGTGTGCATATGAAGGGACAATGGGGACACCGCCACAAACCCGTATGTACAGTCCAATACTGCCCATATCTGTTGACTGATTGAAATGCCAGACTTGCATGGATTCTATATCTGTACCAGGACAAAAGGTAACTAGGCCATGTACCAAATATGTCAGGCACTCTGCAGCAAATACAGCTGATCTACACAGATGGGAGTGGTCTGACACATTAGAGCTACATATGAAACTATTCTGACTAATGGACCTGGAAATACTAGAGGAGTAGGATGCTACAGCAGATTACATACATATATATGGCTGCATAGAGTCACACATGTGGCACTGTCAATTGTGCATCTCCACATGTAGTCATAACTGTACCTTGACACAGGTCATCTAAACTTACACATGTACCGGCCGAAGGCCAGATCTCCATTTCTTAGTCAGACAAAATGTGCACTATGTATTTTTAGTTGTCAACATACATGTAGCACCGACTACATTGTCACAGCTGCTAAAGTGTGACAGCAAACACTAAACTACCAGAGCACATAGAAGGATACAGGCAGCACTTACCCATTGTTGCTGCTGGGTTGATCTCAAATGCCCATCCACCACAGGGTAGGCCACTGCCAATATGTGGGCCATTAAGGGGGTCAGAGTCCGATGGGCACTCCTCCATCATTGGGAGGACATCCCCAGCTGGGCCTCTGTGGTCTTCCAGGCCCAGCGTCTCAGGTCCTCCGCCGCTTTCTGCAATGGGTGCTCAACCTGGTGTGGACCCCCAGGGTCTGCACTTGCTTGGCGATGGCACGCCAATCCCCTTCTTCTGATGCGCATTGACCTGCATGGATGACACAAACAAAAGGAGAAAGTCATGTACACATGCACCACAAAAATAGGAATGATCAGTCACAGCAAATAGGCACACATACCCATCCTCGCTACACACACACACGTCTTCACAACATCTGTATAAACAACAACCTCACAAGTTCACATGCCCTAGGCAACATCACACACAACACCTATCGCACATGGCGAGGACATTGAACTTACCTGCTCCTCTGGTGCCCCATATAGCTGTTCATACAGGGGTATGACTTCCTCCACCAGTCTTTCAAATTCTCCTGCAGTATGTGGCATGATGGCTCCCAGAGGCAGTACTCAGCAGCTCACGTCATGGAGGTCTTGCTGGCAACAGTGTCAGGAGTTAAGGGAGCAATACTGCCATGATGACTTTCGGCAGCGGACTTAAGTCACTACCAACTGTCCACTATAGTAGGTCAAGCACCTGCAATTTTGGTCACATTTCATCAATAGATGTGTTTACTAACCTGCATCATTCACTTACTCCCCCAAAATGCTGAATATCAGTTTCTAGTGCCATCATGTTTGTGCAACATATTGTTCAAAACATTACAAAGTGAGGTGATGAAGGGGTATATAAAGTGAGAACTATGTAATTCTATCCAGAGGTTTGTAGCACAGGGGTAGATATTACAAAAAGTATGTGTGAATGGTGCAGGGCAGCAAAGTCTTACACATATGTACACTAACATTAGTTTCACTTGTACAATCCCATTTACATAGTTGCCAATGTGTAGCAACGGGGGTGAATTTGAAGCATATATATGGACTCTACTGTATATATCTAAAGTGCTAGGTATCCTCTACAGATGTTAGGTGTGAGGTAACATGCAAAGTGCACATGATGTGTGCATACTGCAAACCTCATTGGTTTTTCACTTCTCTTAACATAGTTATCCTGCCATGAGGAGAGTGAGGCTACCACCAGTGTCCCTTCTACTAGTATACCTGGACACCATGGAGGAAAGGCAGGTAATCCTGATATATCATCTGAATCGTCAGATCATCATGGATCTTTGTACACAGGTGGAGCCAATGAACAGGTATATAGAAACAGGAAGAACTACCACTCAATTAATGTACAGGTGGTGTGTCTGTACATCTCACAAGTCACAGCCAAGTATTTAGGAACTGTGCATGGTTCCTACATCATGTGGAGCAGAAATGTCCTACATCTAATGGCACAACTACAAAGGGAGTGGGCCTAGCTGGTTGGTAGGTTTCCACTGTAGTGTGTGTTTGTGTGTTATATCTTCTGTCATCACAATCTAGCCTGTCCCAGATACAAAACCTGAGATGTTTAACCATTGTGTTCACAGGTGCCTCATGCTATCCTAATCGTACTTGGCTGTTGACACCAGTGAGGTACTCAGCCACAGCAGGAGAACTCCCTTACAATAAAGCCCACGAGAGGACAAGGCATGTAATAGAGCAAACATTTGGGCTCCTTAAGGCAAGATTCAGGTGTCTGGACCTATCTGGAGGAGCCCTCCGCTACTCGCCCAACAAGGTATGCCAAATAATCGTTGCCTGCTGCATGCTCCACAATCTAGCCCTGAGACATCATATACCATTGTTAGCAGAAGGGGGAAAAAGCTGGACCAGTGGCTAGAAATACTGAAATGCCAAGTGATGAGTCAGAGGGTGAAGGAGCAGGTGACTCTAGCCAGATCTCATCAATCAGTACTTCAACTGACATACAGGTATGTGAAGTGGACTTTTTGATTTGATGAATGTGCACAACTTGAAGTAGATGGCTGCCGTTACACCTCCTTATTTGCTTCATCAGTGGGGCTGTCATGAGCTCCAATGCCTATGTGTGATTTGTGTTTGCAGAATGATAGGTTGTGATGTGTACAGTGCAGTATCTTCTGCTATTTCATGTTTTGTTACTTCAGATACTTACATACACTTCTGTTATGGATCTCTCAGAATTGAGGTATGTTTCCTGCGATCTCATATCCTCTTTTCCTTCCACTTACTGGATTTGCTCTTTCCTGGTTGGCAGTGCATCCTAGGCTTGAGGTATTCATTGTCTCAGGTGCATGGGCAGGTTGTTCCAGCTCTTAGCTGCGAGGCATGAGAAAGATCTTCCTCCGGCGGTGGTTTTCCAGATGCGTGGGATGGTAGCTAGCACCTGCTGGGCAGAGCGGAGGGGTCTGGCAGGGTTAAGGAAGGAGATGTGATGGCTCAGGTAGGCCGTTTCCGATGTTGTGCAGGGCCTTGTAGGTGTGGGTGAGTAGCTTGAAGATGATTCCCTTCTCTACAGGGAAACAATGGAGGGTCCTTAGGTTTTGAGAGATGTGTTCTTAGCCGGGGCGGTTCAGGACAAGTCTTGCGGTAGTGTTTTGGATGAGTTGTAGTTTCCTGATGTTCTTTGTTGTGGTGCTAGCGTAGAGTACGTTGCTGTAGCCGAGTTTGATAGTGACTAGGGCGTGGGTAATTATTTTGCGGCAGGTGACCGGGATCCATATTGAGATTTTGCTGAGTTGGCAGAGGGTGTGCCAGCATAAAGAGGTGACTGTGTGTACTTCTTGGGTCATTGATAGGGAGGAGTCAGAGTAGAGGATGATTCCTAAGTTGTGGGTGTGGTCAGTCGGCGTAGGTGGGCCACAAGAAGTTGTCCCAGGCTGAGGTGGAGTGTCCAAAGGTGATGAGCTCGGTTTTGTCTGAGTTGAGCTTGAGGAAGCTCTCCCTCATCCAGGAGGTGACGGCTTTCATCCATGTGAAAGTTCCTCTTAGCTTCATCAGGGTCTTCAGTGAGTGATATGGAGAGTTGTGTGTCATCAGCATATGACACAATGTTCATTTCGTGGTCTCTGATGATAGCTGCCAGTGTGGCCATGTATATGTTGAAGAGCGTTGGGCTCAGGGACGATCCCTGTTGTTCTGGATATGAACGGTGGTAGCCTCATTCACTGTCTTCTTCCAGTGAGGAAGGAGTGGATCCATTGCACAGCTCTTCCGTGGCTTCCTGCGTCGTGGAGTCTGGTGCATAAGGTGCTGTGGGAGAACGCGTCGAAAGCTGCTGAGAGGTCGAGTAGCATGAGTGCTGCTGTGTGTCCGCGGTCGAGGAGAGTGTGGATGTCATCGGTGGCTGCAAGAAGAGGTGTCTCAATGCTGTGGTTGCTGCAGAATCCTGACTGAGAGGTATCAAGAGAGTTGTTGTCTTCGAGGAACTGTTGCAGCTGCAAGTTTATGGCTTTTTGCCAGGACTTTAGCTGGGTAAGATAGCAGCGAGATGGGTTGGAAGTTCTTGAGCTCTGATGAGTCGGCTGTGGGTTTTTTTCGGGAGGTGGCGGACTTCGGCATGTTTCCAGTCTTGGGGGAAGGTGGCTGCTGTGATGGAGCAGTTCAGTGTCTTGCAGGGTTCAGGGGCGATGGATGCACTGGCTCTGTTGTAGATGTGGTGAGGACAGGGGTCTGTTGGAGGTTGGGAGTGAATGCTGTTCATGATGATTTCAGTCTCTTCTGTGGTGCGCGTGGACCAGTTGTTGATGGCTTGGGTGGGTAATGGGGGGCTGGGTCAGTCGTAGGTTCTGATGTTGGGTGGGTTCTGCGGGAGGAAGTTGTCATAGATGTCCTTAAACATCTTGCGGTGGAAGGAAGTGGCCAGTTTGTTGCATAGGTCTTGCGATGGGGGATGTTGGTGGCTTAGGAGGGAGGATTAGTAAATTAGTTTATTACAGTGAAGAGTTCTCTCGCGTTGTGCGGGGAGGTGTTGATGCATTGACAGAGTGGGGCTTTTTTTGCATTCTTGATGCACTGGTGATGGGTGGCAAAAGCAGCTCTGAAAGAGGTGAGGTCTTCGCTGCTTTTGCTGTTTCTCCATTTCTTCTTTAGGTGCCTGCTGGTGTGTTTAGATTCTTGGAGTTCAGCGGTGAACCAGTTGCCATTTTTTGGGACGCGCTTGACTGAAGTTGATCGGAGGGGGGCTAAGGAGCTGGCGCTTTCAGTGATCCAGGAGCTGAGGTTGCATGCTGTGGCATTGGCGTCATCAGTGGGGGGTGGGGGTGATTTGGCGAGGGTCGTGGTGAGTTGCTCATCAGTGACTCCGTTCCATTTCCTGTGGGGGAACCTGGGGACACGGAGGCGGCTGTTGGGTGAGGTGAAGTGTATGAAGTGATGGTCAGTCCGTCCAGAGTGGAGATATTCTTGTAGGTGATCCAGTTGCTTGACGTAAAAATGGGGTCTAGTGTATGTCCTACATTGTGCGTGGGCGTGGTGATCAGTTACTTGAGGTCGAGGGTGGCGAAATTGTCAATTAAGGAAGTGGTGTTTTGGTCGTTGTGGCCTTGAGGTGGAAATTCAAGTCACCCAGGTGGAGGTATTTGGTGGACACCAGGGTTTGGGGGTTGGCAATGTCTAGAATGGCGTCAATGAAGGCTGGGCGGGAGCCAGGCGGTCTGTAGACCAGGGTGCAGTGGAAGGAGGAGTTGTGAGTGTCGCAGATCAGGAAGTATAGGTGTTCCATTGTGGTGCAGCGTTCCTCCGCGTTGACCATGATGAGGAGTGAGGACTTGTGTACAATGGCCAGTCCTCCACCCAGACGGGAGGGTCGGTCCTTCCTTACGAAGTTCTAGCCGTCTGGGATTGTGATGGTGATGTCCGGTCCAGAGGTAGGGTTGGTCCAGGTCTTTGTTAAAAAGGCAATGTCTGGACGGGTGGAATCGATCAGGTCCCATAGTTTGGTGGTGTGGTTGTGGAGGGAGCATATGTTAAGAAGGAGGTAGTTAATGAGGTTGTTGCGAGCGTCGGTGGTTTCAAGTTTGGGGTGTTCCGGTTGTCTGCTGTGGCTGAAACTGAGGTTGCAGTTCTGGCAGGAAAAAGGTCTGTTGGTGTCCTTAGGAGATGCAGTGCAGCAGGAGCTGAGATGTCAGGTGTTAAGGCGGTGGAGGGTCTTGATGTCATAATGGAGGGTGGCCAGGGAATGGCTGGTCGGAGATTGAGGGTTGCTGGCACGGTCCGGGTGCAGTCCAGGTGCGGACAGGTTCAAACGGGCTTAATTAAGCATGCTGGGGCCACAATTAAGAAGGGGGTGGAGGTGAGGGTCCAGTCATCTGGGAGGTAGGAAGGGCGGGAAAAGCACTTCATGGGGAAGCACGGGGCGGGGCTGAAGGGGCAAGAGCGGTGCAGGAGTGAAAGGGGAACAGAAAAACAGAAAAATAGGAGAAGAGGCAGAAAGAAGAAAGAAAGAAAACAAAGTTAAAAACAGAGGAAAAAGGCAGAAGTAAATAGGAGGAGTAAGGAGAGAGAGAAGGAGACAGAAGATACTTTCTTGTAGATGGCCACTAGGCCACCAGAGATGAGGCGCAGGCAGGAGCCTGCAAGTGGAGGAGGGCCTCGAACTGAGAGTCAGTCAGACTCTCAGTTCGTTCCCTGAGGCAGAGGCAGCAGCAGCAGCAGGAGGAGCTGGGGAGGGCAACAGATGTTGGCCAGGAGTTCAGTGGAGTCGCCCTCTCACAGCGCTGCGGCCGCCATTAAGAAGGGGAGGGAGGTGGGGGTACGGTCAGCTGGGAGTGTGGGAAAAGAGCTTCGCGGGGGCATGGGGGTGGGGCATCAGGGGCAGCATGGGGGGGAGAGGGGAGCAGAAACACAGAAAAACAGGAGAAGAGACAGATAGAAGAAGAAAGGAACAAACCTAAGTAAAAAACACAGGAAAAATGCAGAAGTAAAAAGCAGGAGTAAGGAGAGACAGAGAGAGTAGGAAGATACTTACTTGTAGATGGCCACTAGGCCACCAGGGATGAGGCACAGGCAGGAGCCTGCAAGTGGAGGAGGGCCTCGAACTGAGAGGCATGCAGAAACTCAGTTTGTTCCCTGAGGCATAGGCAGCACGAGGCGCTATGGAGAGCAACAGGCACTGGCCAGGAGATCAGTGGAGTCATCATGCAGGTGGAGTTGTAACTGCTTCGTCCTTTTCTGTTACCAGTGGAGTTGGGGGATATAGAATGGTGTATTATGTGTCTGCTGATGTTTGTGACCCATGTATGATGTTTGGATCATGACCTCTGGCTTCACAATGGGTGGAGTACTTGTATTGGCCATGGGACCTAGCTGTGTTTGTGTTCTGACTTTGCTGTCCAAGGTGGAGGTAACTGTATACTGACATAGGTGGCTGACAATCGTACAGGTATGGGGCCTTGTTAGTGTATGGTTGAAGCACAGGGTTCCTCTGTGATGTTCTTTGTGGGTTCCATGGGATATGTGAATATGTAGCTATGGTATGGGTATGTGAAGAGCCTGTACCTGGTGATATGAAGGTCCAATATGTGTGTCCCTGCTTTGTTGGTGGTATACCATGAGCCTGACTTTTGGTACCTGTAGATGAGCATTGTATGACACCATGACTGACATCCTGATGGTACTCTCTATCATGCCCTTTTTGCAGATTGAAATACTGACTATATTGTTTTGTAGACCTTGATTTCTACCTTAATGACATCTGTCCTGTGACATTTCTGTTGTAATGTGTCTCCTGCTGAGGAAGCCTCTTTCCGATGACCATTACAATGGATATTCGATTCAGGGTAGGCATGACCAGACCACTGTTGGCAAGCATGACTATTGTTGATGTATTATAAAAGACACATATACAGTAGATGTGTTTAAATGTGATTTATTGTGCATTCCAAAATAATGAAAGTCAAAATTAAAGTGCATTAATGAAAATTGAGGTGATGGGTGAAGTCATGGTAAATGGATTCATCAGAATAGCTGCTACACCAGTTGGTTACACAGGACCAGTGTCCTTGTACCATGGGAAAATGTTGTGGTAGTATTGATGTCACTCAGCACCCCTGCAATGGTAGTCAAGTGGGCATTTTGTGCCTGCCACTGCTGCATGACTTCCTGGTGATGTTCCCTCTGCAGCCTTTGATTTTCCCCCAACATGGTGATTATTTGGCCCATCCTGTCCTGGGAACTTTGGTATGCTCCTAAGACTTGGGGGTTGGTTTTCTGGTTAGTTGAGTCCCTTGGAGGCCCACAACATCCCTCCTATGCACCTGGCCTCTAGGTGTCTGTGCCCCAGTACGGTGTGCCCGCTGCCAGTGGTTGCAGGTCTTTCATTGTCAGGGGTGGCAAGGTTCGACTTAGGTTCCTATACTGTGGGTCATACTATTGATTGAACAGTCCTTGGGACATAGGCTTGGGGGTTAATGGTTGCCTGTAATGTGGATACACCAGGGATGGGAGGAGTTGATGTGGGCAGGTTGAGGCTGGGAGTCATTGACTGACTAGGTGTTCCAGGTGGGCCAGTTTGTTCATCAGTGTCCAGAAATCCAGGTGTGTTGTCCTCACTGGGGCCTTCATCCTGAGAGGGACTGGCAGTCTCAAGTATGCTCTCCATGGTGAAAACAGCAGGGTTACCTGTGGAGGGAGTGAGTCACAGAGTTCAGGTTAGAATGTGTGTTTGGTCAACTCTTTGTAAGATGCAGACAGTGGCTTCACATGATTCCCTGCAATGACAATGACAGATGCTGCGCAGCATACCTTAGTTGTACATATGACTCAGTGACGTGTTTTCCTTACTCCAGGTTGTTTGCTGTGATACTAATCTGATTCAGGTTTTTGTTTGTTGGGATCTAATATTGTCTGATTATTGACATGACTGTTCATCTCTGTTACCTAATGAATGGTCAGGCTTGCTAGATGTTTCACATTAGAGCTGCACAAAAACACCATGGTGTCCTAGTGGGTATACCACATATGAGTATACAGGGGAAATTGTCCTGTAACTAGATGTTGTGCATGTGCATGGAGTCTGCCATCTTACTTCCCAACCCTGGTATGTCTTTTTCTAGTTTGGGATCTTTGATCTGTGGCCATTGGGAATGTTCACTGGGCTGTAACAGTGTTTTGCTTGGGTTGGTGTTGTATGTATGCCATTGCATTGCTGTCATTGCCATGTACTAGTCCTCAGGGGAACACTCTAGTTGGTGTAGTTAGTACATTAGTCATATATGCATGAAATGTGGTGTGATGTGCACAATCCAGGTTTTCACAGTGATGGGTTAGTGGATTCTGGGAGTCATAGTGATCAGATCAGCCTGTGGTTAACATGCCATTTTCAAGGGCTGTGAGGGCAGTTGGGTTGTGTGGGGTGGTGGCATGCAAGAAAAGGGGCATTTGGTGATTAGGTGAGAAGTGTAGAGGGACATATAGTTAAATAGAGAGGATTTGGGTGGTGAGGCAGCATGCAGGACTAGTCAATTGTGTGACATGACTGTTGTGGGTAATACCAGACTCAAGTCCCGCAGGTATTCCATTCAGGCTCTGCCGATGCAGTATGTCCAAGACCTTCTCCTCCCATGATGTGAACTGTGGAGGAGGAGGTTGACCTGTGCTCCAAACAGTGTGACCCTACCCTGACAATTTTATCCATCATGACCCTCAACTCGTCATCTGTGAAATCTGGGTGTTTTTGTGGGTACATGGAAGTGGTTGTGTAGATGGTGTGTGGGGGTGTTGTAAGTGTAAGGGTGCAGTGTTGGATAAATGGTGTGATGTGAGTGCTGCGTTGTGAGGTGGTGATGGTTGTCGTGGATTGTGTGTGCTAGTGTTTTGTGTATTGTGTTAGTTGTGCTGATGTGGGGTGTGTGCTCAGTGAGATATGTATGTGTGCCTATGGTGCAATAGTACTATATCTATCTTATTGGCTTCTCTGAGTAGGTGTATAGCGTTCAGTTTGGAAAGGGTTGTGTAGGGGTGTGTTATATAGTGAAGTGAGTAGGTGTGTCTGGTGTGTGTATGTGTGTCAGGTGTGTGGTATTTAAACTATCCAATGTGGTATGGTATTCTGACTGCTGTGGGTTCTGACCGTGGTGGGTTGGACCGCCAATGGTTTTTAGCCATGGAAGAACTGCTGTGGTTATTTGTGGCTCGTAATCTGGTGGGTGGAATTGTGTTGGGCTGGTGGTGGAACTGCCTCTTTTCCGTCCTCCAGTGTCCTGGTGGTTTCAGATTTTTGGCTGTTTTGTGGGCGTCTTCACAGTGTGAGTCATAATACAGCAGTCAGATTACTGCCGAGTTGGCAGTCTTTTGGCGGCCGCTACAGCGGCGGTCTTACTGTCAGACCACTAAACTTGTAATGAGGCCCGTAATGTTGACCAACCTATTCCATATGCACCTGTGCCAACTAAGATACTATACTATGTACAGCTTTATAATATCACAATCAGTTGGATAGATTTAGTGTCACTCCGTTTACAATAGGGAGCCAACGAGTTGGCATTCCATTCTGTGGTCAACACTCCATGCCGCTCAGTACTTGTGGAAACACAAGACTATTTTTTTAAACATCACATTACTTTGTTTTAAGGATACTAAGGTACCTACATATATTTAGTCTATCCCCTTGTGATAGGGTTATATACATATGGCTCTGAATATATTTCTTCCCAGATATCCCTAAATGATCCTGATTGCTTTATAAACTGTCTGGCAATCTGATTCCTTGGCCAGTGATCGCATAGTCCACCACCAAAACCACACTTTAGGTGTCTTTGATAATACAGTATCTTCGTCCACTTTCCTGTATTTTAAAACATACTTTTTGACTTCCCAGCACAGGACTTTCACATAGAACTACATATCCCATCAAACCCTATTGATGTTCCATTTGGTATTTCCAAATGAATTTTGCCAACTTCAACCCTGTACTTGGATTCAAGATCTGCAAAAAAAAATTTGTTTGCAATCCTACTAGTGTTCCTGCCCATAGTACAACATCATAGTCATGTGGTAATTAGAGAGTTTTTTACCCCATTATTGACTTTATTTAGGATCTTTCTCTTTTTGGGGTTATAGGTCGCTCATACCTTGTCTGGAACAAGAGTTGAAGCTTTACTCCAACTCAACACGGTAAAGAACTCTGTACTGCTCCAACAAATGGAAGTCTGTGTAGTCATTTGACAAGACCTCACTCTCCACTTTACTCACCAAATCACTGTATGTCTTAATGTATGATTCCAGTTTACTGATTTCTGCAGCTTTTCCAGTACTTGGACTTTAAGGACAATAAATGACCCACTGGTTTCATGTTTTTTTACAATCTATTTTGCACTTTTATTAAGGAAGTTACACTGGCAAAGAGGGGAATGGTCCAGTATGATGCCTAAACACCTCATTTTTGAGGGTGCAATCAAGGCAGAAACATATTGACCTTCCTTGTCAGGTTGAACTTGTCAGTTTTTCTTTTAGCTCCTACCCACTAAAGATAAGAATAAAATATGGGGCTCACCAGTTTTACTCCATTCTTTTTCCCCATTGCATATTCCACAGAATTAGACACCATATTATTCCTCAAATAGGGTCAACTTCAAACCATTTTACACCTCAAGAGCCCTTCTCCATAAGGGTCCCAGCCAACACTAGCACCCCAAAGTGGTCTCAGTATGAGGGGGAACCCTATGATGAAGAATGCCACCCTAGGGTGGGTGAGGGCTTTTGTCTTTTTTCTGGTCACAGCTTCAGTCCATACATTTGTTGAAAATGTATTAATGGTAAGGGCAGGTAAGTACCTACATTTAGCAATAGGCCACTAACCTCCACTTAGGTCCAGTTAGGTCTCAATAAATTAAATCCAGCTCAACCCTTGGTAGCTTAGCAATGAGCGACAAAGCTTAACATAGGAGACAAATGTGTAAAGCATTTAAAATCACAAAACAGTAAATAAGTAAAACACAGAACACAATAAAAATCCAACACCACTTTCTAGAAATAGATTATATTTGTATCTTTACCATGACACCAAAATGATTAAAATCAGATAAGGGGAACCGGAGATATGAATTTTTAAAACATTATTGTTTTCTAGCGCATTGAAATGAAAAGCGCCAATCTGGTCGCAACTCGACTGGGGCAAAGTCAAACTTTAAGCCCTAATCGATGGAGCCCTGCTCAGCTACAGCAAGAGGGAGGCCTCAGTCATAAGTTTACCTTGGGACTCAGTCGTTTTTATGAAGATTTTCTTCAGTGGGACGAAGTCGCCAGTCCGATCTGACCTCCTGGAGCCCAACCTCGGATACGCGTCGCAGGAGTCCTCAGTGAAGATTTCTACGTTCAAACTTAAATGGTTTTTCGAGATGAAAATCCTTCGACGAACCTGAACCTGAATCTTGATCCAACGTCCCTAGAGCCCTCTTCGCATACATTGCCTGGGTGGTCCCAGTCAACTTTCTAGGTTCAGACTTAGTCACTTTTTTGGTTATTTTCTTCAGAAGGACGAACCTGCAAGTCAGGTTGGGTCGTGGTTGAGGCAAGCGGACTACAGTTGCGGTGGTGGGTCTGTCCCTTTATGGAGACCAGAAGGTCTTTTAAGGTTCTGTTGGAGTCCACAGCTCACCCCATGGTTCCAGAAGCTCTGAGTTGCTCCTTGATGGTGCAGACTACAACTCCCAGAATGCACCTAGCTCAAACTCCAAAACGGCCACTGGTCAGCTGGTCAGTTTCTTCAGGAGTTGACGCAGGGGACTCTGGTTAGCAATGTTTCACTTGTAGCAAACAGGGAGTCCCTCCTTGAACCAGTTAAAGCTAGGTAAAGTCCTTCTTGTGGTGAAGCCCAAGAGTGCAGCTGGTGCAGTCTTACTGAGTGCAGTGTCCAGATGCAGGTCAGGGGTCCAACAGGGCAGTTCGTCTTTTTCTGATGTTCCTCCTTGTAGGGATCTGGTAGAGATCTGGCAGGGAATGGAGGCGTGGGTGCAGCTCTGCCACATTTATCCTTGCTCCTGGGTGAAAAACAGGAGGGTCCTCATTCTCCAATCAAATGCAAGGCCCTTCCCCCTGTGATGACCACTTCCTGGGAAGTGTGGCAAAAATCAATCCCAGAGAGCAACATTCTTCAAACACCCATCATGACTGAAACTGATTTTTGGAGGTAACATCTGGTTGAACCAACCCACTGGTGTGGCTAAAAATCCTAAACACACCCCTCTCTTGACCTCTCCTAATCTAATCAAGAGGGCACCTAATTGTCTGGGGTTGCGGGGTGTGAGGGAGGTACCGGGCTACTCCAAATGACCTTCCCTACTTTTGAAGACCAGTTTGGCAGCCCTCCCCCTTCTTGCTACCTCATCTGCCCAGGCCATTTAACACCTCATCAAGGCAGCCTTGCCAGACTGCCAGAGACTGGCCAATCAGGGAAGGGGGCTAAAGAGCTGAAGCTGGCAACTTTTGAGGTAGAGTTTAAAACTCTTTACCTGAACTAGTTATATTAAATCAAACAACTGTAAGTTGTGGGAGTTATTATAACAATTAATTTGATACCAAACTTGATGTATCTGACACTTAAGGGGACTTTGTTAATTAAAATAAAGTCTCCCCATTTTAGCCTACGGAGGCCATTCACTACAGTGAGGGAAAATTTATTTGGTTGTTTTCCCTCACCAGGGCTATATAAAACTATTTTTATAAGGTCCCTGCTTATAGTTATATGGCATCCAACCCTAGGGGCACATAGGGCATACCTTAGGGGTGAGGTATATGTAAAGATAAGGTAGTTTAAGACTTTGGAAGTATTTTTAATTACAAAGTCGAATTTGCATTTAACTTTAATTTAAAAGCAGCCAGCAAGGCAGGCCTGCCTTTAAAATTACCCTGGGCACCTCAGCAGTGCACCTATGGGTGCACTACCTATGCTGGGGTCCCTAGACCGACATGCCCTACCATATACTAGGGACTTAAAGGTAGGCTGACATAGCCAATCATTCTAGCCTAATTTGCATACTTATTTTATACTGAGCACATGCCCTGGGACTGGTTAGCAGTACCAAGGCACCATCAGAGTCAGGAAAACACCAGCAAAAAGTGAAAAATCGGGACAAGAAGTTGGGAGACTCTGCAATCAGCTCTGTTTTCTCACACAAGCCCCTTCAGCCTACACAGGGTCTTCCTGGCTTGTCAGGCGAGGAAGACAGTGAAGAAAACTGGCTGTCCCTTTGCAGGGCCAACTCTGCCTTACATCTTGCTGTCACGGTCACTCCCTCTGGGTAGTGAACCTGTTCCAAAAGTGAAAGGACCCATCTTAAACTGAAACTTCCTTCTAGGGAGGTCTTCCTCCTCTCTCTCTGCCAACTTGGGAAGTGAGGTGCCCACCTCCCCAATTCCTAGCTTTGCTAGGGCAACACCTAGTTTACCCACAGAGGTCACTCAACACTTGAGCAACCCCACCACTGTGATTGGTCGGCTTAGAGTCCACTAGATGATGGCGTAACCTCTCTTGAATACAATTGGGCAAGACGTGCTCCCTCATGATCATATTGAATAACCCCTCATAAATAGTTACTTTGTTACTATGAATCCAGCCCTCTAGTGCCTTAAATGAGATGTCTACAAAGTCAACCCAAGACTGGGTATTGACGTTCTGGGTGTCCCTGAACTTCATCCTATACTGCTCTGGGGTCAGACCAAACTTCTTGGTTAAGCAGCTCTTTATACTAGGGTATGAATCTGCCTCCTCCCCACTTAA
The DNA here is from genome assembly GCF_031143425.1 of Pleurodeles waltl. Classification (NCBI taxonomy): domain Eukaryota; kingdom Metazoa; phylum Chordata; class Amphibia; order Caudata; family Salamandridae; genus Pleurodeles; species Pleurodeles waltl. The sequence goes on from NC_090440.1 coordinate 1,866,225,706, forward strand.
GGTTAGAAGCCTTTCCCTCCCAGAGTTGGTGACCAACTCCCATAGAAGTGAATCCCAGTATTGAGGCTTAACCCTTGTCATTCGGAGGACCCTCTCAAAGGCCCCCAGCCATTTGTCTATATCATCCCTCTTTACATAAGCAGGAACCACCCCCGTTGGTAGTCTGGGACAAAACCCCCCACCCAGGGACACCTCAAGTTCTCTGTCGCTGCCACCATCTCTCTGTTCAATCCTTGCCCACTTCTCCTTCTATAAGGCCAACTTCTCTGCCTCCAAAGCTATGAGGGCTACCTGGACCTCAAGTTCCCTTTCCCTGAGGTCCAGGTCTGCTTCTTCTTGGTCTGACACCACAGACCCTCCCCTCCCTCTAGCTATGAATGGGGCCCTAGCTGCTGAGATTACCATGAGGCAATCATCCTCCTCCTCCTGGAGGTTGGAGAGGAGATCTTACTTCTCCCCTCCTACCTCTGAAGCTTTCTCTCTCTCTTTCTGCACTACCCAGGCTTCAAGGGACTTGACCTTCACAGCCTTCCTAAGGTTGTTAGCAGCAGGTAATCCCCTCTTTCTGCACAACACCCTAAGCTCAGCTCCAGTAAGTGTAAGTATATTAGCCAGAACAAGCTCCATGGTCTCCCTTAACCAGATAAGTGCGGGATTCAGCCACTGGCTGACACCCGCACTACCTCCCTGGTGCGGGTCACGACCAGTGGCCGACACCAGAGAGGGGGTTAAAAATCAATGCAATGCACCAGAGGATTATTATTATTTTTTTTAACCATAGGAGACGCGGAACAACTTCCGTGTTTCCCCCCGCCCCTCTCCCACCCCTATGTGAAGTCAGTGCGTTGCGAGGCGTGCTGATGTCACATTTTTCCCCACTGGAGCAGCAGAGGAGCAGGTAAGCGTCCTCTTCCTACTCCGGTGGGGAAAAAAAGGCCAAAACGGCCTCCCCAGATGCCAGGGAGGCATCGATGGAAAACTTTCCATCAAAGCCTCCCTGGCACCGTTTCCTGGCCATGGATCGCAGCGTGTCTGCGATCCATGGCCAGTAACACCCCTAGACACCAGGGATCTTCTTTGGGGGGGTCGGCCCCCTTGTAAATGGGCCGCCCCGCCCTGTGGGGGCACTATTTTAAAAAAAAACAGTTTTGGGTTGCTTTGGGGGGCAATCGGCCCTCCGAACCCGTGGGGGATAAAAAAAGAATCTAGTTTCCCTGGGGGGGCCCGATCGCCCCCCCCCGGGAAATCTAGATTCTATAAAAAAATTAAAATAATTAAAAAAAATGTTGGGGGTCAGCCCTTAGGCTGACCCTCTATAGGGCCATTTTTTTTTTTTTTACATGAGTGCTTTGCCAAGGGAAAGCACACATGTATGAAAAAAAAGGTTATGTAGAGAGTTAGGTGGTCATTACAACCCTGGCGGACGGTGTTAAAGCTGCGTAAATACCGCAAACAGGCTGGCGCACAAAAAAACGGAAATATGACCCTGGCGGTAACCGCCAACAAAGACAGCCACGTTAACACACCGCCCGCCACGGCGGTACAGACAAGCAGCGCGGCGGTTACCGCCAACAGACAGGCGGGAGACAATGTACCGCCCACACAATTACAACCCGCCAATCCGCCACCTTTACCGGGGCGGATTCACCGTGGATAAAAACACAACGGAAACAGCTTTTGCTATGGGAAAAAGCTCACCTGAACACATCCCACGAGGAAGGAGGACACCATGGAGCCCGAATTGCAAATCCTACCTGCCCTTGTCTTTCTGCTCCTTTACGACCAACAGCTACGTAGGCGCCGAAGACACCGGTGAGTACTGCACCTATGACACGGGGGAGGGGGAAGGCAAAAGTTAGGTGGACACCCAACAAACACCCCCTCCCCCACCCTCGCATATTACAACATACACACCAATGCAGTCACAAAAATCACAGTAACAACCCACAATCCCCCCGGAAGAATGAAAACACAAAGCGAATTTCGGGCAAACATTGTAATGTGGCAATATACATGTCATACAAAAATATACAGATATATATATCTCAAAATCACTCTTATTTACACATACAATCCGAGAAATATTGCAGATATGTACACAACAATGTCCGTGCACCAACAGTCCAAAAATGCATGGGCGAGCCAAAAAACTATACCTGACCAAAATCGGAGAGAACACTGCTGGGGCATCAGATAGAAACACTACAGGCACCTCAGGGGGAAGGGAAGTTGGGGCACCTCAGCCACATGAATGCGAAGCCAGATCCACGACAGGGCTCCATGCCCATTGATGTATCCTGGGGAGTGCAAAGCCACAGTCTCTCAAGTCTCTACAGTGGGTGGGTTGCCCACTGTGCCATCCTGGGGAGTGCAAAGCCACAGTCTCTCAAGTCTTTAGAGTGGGTGGGTTGCCCACTGTGCCATCCTGGGGAGTGCAAAGCCACAGTCTCTCAAGTCTCTACAGTGGGTGGCTCGCCCACTGTGCCATCCTGGGGAGTGAAAAGCCACAGTCTCTCAAGTCTCTACAGTGGGTGGCTTGCCCACTGTGCCATCCTGGGGAGTGCAAAGCCACAGTCTCTCAAGTCTGTGCCATCCTGGGGAGTGCAAAGCCACAGTCTCTCAAGTCTCTACAGTGGGTGGCTTGCCCACTGTGCCATCCTGGGGAGTGCAAAGCCACAGTCTCTCAAGTAGATGCAGTTTTCTACTGGTACTGGGTGGGACTGGTGCCCAGACTGGATGAGTCTCCCCGTGAAAGTTCATGTCCTGTCACTGTCCCAGCTGCACATGGGAGAAGGATGCCTGATGTGGTGGCCTCTTCATTCCTACACGGTGCATGCCCTGTTCAGCACTGCTTTGCCATGGCGGTCTTTGCCCTGTTCAGCGGTGCTTTGACATGGCGGTTCTGGACTGTTCAGCGGTGCTTTGCCATGGCGGTCCTAGCCCTGTTCAGCGGTGCTTTGCCATGGCGGTTCAGGACTGTTCAGCGGTGCTTTGACATGGCGGTTCTGGACTGTTCAGAGGTGCTTTGCCATGGTGGTCTTTGCCCTGTTCAGCTGTGCTTTGACATGGCGGTTCTGGACTGTTCAGCGGTGCTTTGCCATGGCGGTCTTTGCCCTGTTCAGCGGTGCTTTGCCATGGCGGTTCAGGACTGTTCAGCGGTGCTTTCACATGGCGGTTCTGGACTGTTCAGCGGTGCTTTGCCATGGCGGTCTTTGCCCTGTTCAGCAGTGCTTTGCCATGGCGGTTCAGGACTGTTCAGCGGTGCTTGGACATGGCGGTTCTGGACTGTTCAGCGGTGCTTTGCCATGGCGGTCTTTGCCCTGTTCAGCGGTACTTTGACATGGCGGTCTTTGCCCTGTTCAGCGGTGCTTTGCCATGGCGGTTCAGGACTGTTCAGCGGTGCTTTCACATGGCGGTTCTGGACTGTTCAGCGGTGCTTTGCCATGGCGGTCTTTGCCCTGTTCAGCGGTGCTTTGCCATGGCGGTTCAGGACTGTTCAGCGGTGCTTTGACATGGCGGTTCTGGACTGTTCAGCGGTGCTTTGCCATGGCGGTCTTTGCCCTGTCCAGCGGTGCTTTGCCATGTCGGTCTTTGCCCTGTTCAGCAGTGCTTTCACATGGCGGTTCTGGACTGTTCAGTGGTGCTTTGCCATGGCAGTCTTTGCCCTGTTCAGCAGTGCTTTGCCATGGCGGTTCAGGACTGTTCAGCGGTGCTTTCACATGGCGGTTCTGGACTGTTCAGCTGTGCTTTGCCATGGCGGTCTTTGCCCTGTTCAGCGGTGCTTTCACATGGCGGTTCTGGACTGTTCAGCGGTGCTTTGCCATGGCGGTCTTTGCCCTGTTCAGCGGTGCTTTGACATGGCTGTTCTGGATTGTTCAGCGGTGCTTTGCCATGGCGGTCTTTGCCCTGTTCAGCGGTGCTTTGCCATGGCGGTTCAGGACTGTTCAGCGGTGCTTTCACATGGCAGTTCTGGACTGTTCAGCGGTGCTTTGCCATGGCGGTCTTTGCCCTGTTCAGCGGTGCTTTGACATGGCGGTTCTGATACGGACATTGGTGTGTGGCATGACGTTCTCTACAATGGGCATTGGTCGGTGGCATGACGTTCCATCATTGCCCAGCCTCCTGGGCTGTGACTCCGGCAGTGGTCTCCTGACCAGTAACGATACTTGGGCCCTCCTGGGCTGTGACTCCGGCGGTGGTCTCCTGACCCCTGACGATACTTGGGCCCTCCTGGGCTGTGACTCCGGCAGTGGTTTCTGGACCAGTGACGATACTTGGGCCCTCCTGGGCTGTGACTCCGGCGGTGGTTTCTGGACCAGTGATGATACTTGGGCCCTCCTGGGCTGTGACTCCGGCGGTGGCGGTGGCCTCTGGACCAGTGACAACGGTGCTGGCGGTTGTGTCTGGACCCCCGGAAATGATGGCACACTTCTCCGCTGTGACACTCACAACTGGCTGGGCAGACTTCCTCTGGACCTTCCCCACCTTTGTTGGAGTTACAGCTGACTCACCAATCCCCTTCGAACCCATGTCACTTGTTGTCCCACCAGGAGTCTTAACACGGTCCCGTCGGCCACTCTCCAATTTTAGAGCCTTTACAGGGGGTGGGCTGCCAGTGCCTTGGCTCCGGGTCCTACTGCCTGCCCTGGTGGCCGGTGCACTCCACAAACCTTGAACACGCACTACTGGTATTGGAGGCTTTTTGGCTGAGGCGCTACGACGGGACTGATGAATTGGAAGGGGGGGGTGGGGGCAAAAAGGTCAATTTGACATAGGGACAGTTTCTGACGGACACTGGGATGGGTAGCTGGAGGGGGTCTGGGAGTGGAGGAAGAGGAGGTGGTTGTAGGAGGTGTCACTTTAGGTGTTTTGGGGGCAGGTGCAGGTACTGGAGGCTGTCGTGAGGTGGATGGATGTTGGGAGAGTGATTGCCGGCGCTTGTGTACTTTGGGAGGGGGCGTCACAGACACACTGGGAGAGGACACAGGGGACGTGTAAATGGCAATGGAGGTGGTGAGTGCAGGTGAGCGGCTTGTGGTGCTGGGTGACCTGGTGCGAGTCCTAGTGCCTGTAGATGTGGTGCATGCAGGTGTGTGTGTAGACGAGACTGGGAGGGAGGAGGGAGAAGAGGAGGAGGGGGACACAGTGGAGACAGTGGATGTTGCTGTGTCTGTATGTGGGTGAGGCTTGCGTGAGTGCCTGTGGTGTGTGTGGTGCCTATGTTTGCTTGAGCTACTTGTGTGTGTTGACTTGTGTGCATGCTGGTCTGTAGGTGTGCTTGGGATGGGCTGGGGTACAGGGGAATGGGTCTGGGTGGAGGAAGTTGGAAGGGGGAGGCTGGACACAGGGACAATGGCTGCCATCAGTGATGAGGCCAGAGATTGCAGGGTTCGCTGAAGGACAGCCTGGCCAGAATGAATGCCCTCCAGGAATGCATTACCATGTTGCAACTCTCGTTCTACACCCTGGATGGCATTCACAATGGTAGACTGGCCAACAGTGAGTGACCTGAGGAGGTCAATGGCCTCCTCACTGAGGGCAGCTGGGGTGACTGGGGCAGGGCCTGAGGTGCCTGGGGCGAAGGTGATGCCCACCCTCCTGGGTGAGCGGGCACGGGGCGAACGCTGAGGGGCTGCTGAGATGGCGGTGCTGGTAGGGTCGGTGGCGGCTGTACCTGTAGAAGTGGGGTGCACAGATGGTGCCGCCACCACAGGGGAGCTCCCATCGGCAGACGAGTCCGTGTCGCTGGTTGGTGATCCGGTGGCCGACGTGAAGCTCCCCTCGCCCTCCGTCCCACAGGTGCATTCAGAGTCTGTGGTGTGGCCCTCCATGGCCATGTGGGATGCAGCTCCCTCGTGCTCCGGTGCCACTGTACCTCCGCCTGATGATGCTGATGTACAAGAGGACAGGGAGAGCAGGAAAAGGGGGGAGACAGAAGAAAGAGAGTTTTAGTGCATGGCATTCCGCTACCTCTGGCGGACAAGACAGACACAGCAGCCCCCTGCATAACGCCGTGCTCCTGCCCTCTGCACATGCAATTTCTGGGATATGGCCTACATGGCAATGGTGGACATCTGCGCACATGGATGCCACAGGGGCAAATATACCTCAACTTGGTACTCTGCTGAGGTGGGGTTAAGTGCCACATGGCCTACATTACGGAGGGGCCTTGCCTACCGAATTCGCCCTGGCCCAGGGACACCCACAGCCCACCTCCCCCACCCTGACACCTCCAATGCACGCAAAGTCCACAGTAGGAGGTTGTACTCACCCCCTTGTGTCTGCTGTGATGTCCTCAAGTGCCCATCCAACTCCGGGTAGGCCACCGCCAGGATCCGGAACATCAGGGGGGTCATGGTGCGACGGGCACCCCTCCCACGTTGGGAGGCCATCCCCAGCTGAGCCTCCGCCGTCTTCTTGCTGCAGCGGCGAATGTCCTCCCATCTCTCCCGGCAGTGGGTGCCCCGTCTCTGGTGGGCCCCCAGGGTCCGGACCTCCTTGGCGATGGCACGCGAAATGTCCCTCTTCTGGTGGGCGCTGACCTACATAACATGCACAAGGGAAGAGGAACAGTCATTACCAACTGCACCGTCAATGTGAGTGTCCCCCTCCCTACTCTGGCCATGTGGCCCATTCATTCACATGCATTAATGTTCTATGTACTCTGCCCCCTTCCCTCTTCCACCCAGCCCTCTCCACCCAGGCCTAGCCCATACAACGTGCTCCCTGTGTACTAACCTGTTGGTCTGGAGGACCGTAGAGTAGCGTGTACTGTGGGAGGACCCCATCCACAAGTTTCTCCAACTCCTGTGCAGTGAAGGCAGGGGCCCTTTCCCCAGACGCAGCAGCCATCGTCGCTTCCAGACCGAGGTCACAGCAGCACTAGCAGTGTAGGTCCTCTCCTGTCGAAGGTCAGGTATCTAGTGATTGAACAGATAGAAAATGGCGGTGACGTCCGCGGCGGTGCGCATTATCACCACCGGCGCACCTGTTCATTGGCTCCTGGGACCCATAGGGTCCAATGTTAACCAATGCAGCATTGCGCCGCGGTCTACGACCGCCTACCGCAATGGTGTGCAACTCCAGCGCAGTTACCCCACAATCCCATTGTCCCAGTTTAGAGGTCAGGCAGCCGCCATTTCAGGGGCCCACATGGCTTAATTTACTACTGCGTCACACATAGCTGGCCTACACTCAACACACATACAGGAAGGGTTTTGTGTCTGGTGTAGTCTTGTGTGTAACAGTGGGTACATACCTGGAGGAATAGTGACTGGTTCTTCGCTGTTGTCCTTCGTAGGCACCGTCAGCTGTGACATATGAGAAGCTGGCGGAATCCTCCGGTGTACCGACCGCTGGTGGACCTGTTGACAATGGAAGAAAGACATGTCATCGTCACCTACAGGTTTGACCGTGCCACTATCCAGGAACTATGTACCCAGCTGGAGCCAGACCTGATGTCACCGATCCGCCATGCGACTGGAATCCCCCCTGACGTGCAGGTGCTGTCAGTGCTCCATTTCCTTGCAAGTGGGTCATTTCAGACAACAGTGGCCATGGCATCAGGGATGTCCCAGCCTATGTTTTCCAACGTCTTGTCCAGAGTGTTGTCTGCTCTGCTGAAACACGTAAGGAGATACATCATATTCCCTCAGGTGGAGGATTTACCTACAGTGAAAGGTGACTTCTATGCCCTTGGACATATCCCCAACGTCATAGGTGCCATTGATGGGACCCATGTAGCTCTGGTCCCCCCCGCAGGAGTGAACAGGTGTACAGGAACAGGAAGAGTTATCATTCCATGAATGTCCAGATGGTCTGTTTGGCAGACCAGTACATCCTTTCCTGGCTATTGACCCCAGTGAGGAATCCCAGGACCAGGGCAGAGGAACGGTACAATGATGCCCATGGGCGGACTAGGAGGGTTATCGAATGCACCTTCGGCCTCCTTAAGGCCAGGTTCAGGTGCCTCCATATGACAGGTGGATCCCTATTCTACTCACCGAAGAAGGTGTGCGACATCATCGTCGCCTGCTCCATGCTCCATAATTTGGCATTGCGACGCCAGGTGCCTTTTCTGCAGGAGGATGATCCAGATGACGGTGTTGTAGCAGCTGAGGAGCCTGTGGAGCCTGTGGACAGTGATGAGGATGAAGCTGAGGAAGAAGAAAACGACAACAGGGAGTCAGTCATACAGCAATATTTCCAGTGACACACAGGTGAGAACATTTTCTGGTTTGACATTACATTAACTTTCACACGTCTACCTCTATCCTGTACCTACATTTCACTCAATATTTGTTAATTGAGTTGTACCCTTCCATTTCTGTTTCACAAGTGTGGTAACCTACATGTCAACTGCTTGCATCCTTCAAGGACTTGTGATGTGTGACATATGTATGTTAGCCTTACAATGGGTAACCCATTATGACACTGTGATTGATAATACAAAGTACCAAATCATAGACTGACTCCAGATTTTTTGGTGTTTCAAGGGTGTTTATTTAAGTGCTCATAAAATGTTGGGGGGTTGTAAAATGGTGATGGGTGATGGTGGAGGAATGTCCATGGCAGAGTCCAGTCTAATACTCTCAGAGGTTCACTGGCCATCTGGGCTTTGAAAGTGGAGCTGGGGCAGTTCGAATATGGACAGGGTAACAAAGTGGGACAGTGGGGGGACAATCAGGGTGGTCTTATTTCCTGGCAGGGGTCTTGCCATCTTGCTCTGTCCTGTTCCTGGATCTCAGGGACCGCTTGCGTGGTGGTTGTCCGTCTGCAGGGGGTGGGGTGCTGGTGTGGTGGTCCTGTGGCGGTGCCTCCTGTCCACTAGTGCCGGCGGAGGTGGTGGGCAGTTCATCGTCCTGGCTAGTGTCAGGGGCCCCTTGGAGTGCCACGGTGTCCCTCAAGGTCTTTTGAATGTCCGTCAGCACCCCTACGATGGTGCCCAGGGCGGAGCCGATGGTCCTGAGCTCCTCCCTGAACCCCAAATACTGCTCCTCCTGCAGACGCAGGGTCTCCTGCAACTTGTCCAGGACCGTCGCCATCATCTCCTGGGAGTGGTGGTAGGCTCCCATGATGGAGGAAAGGGCCTCGTGGAGAGTTGGTTCCCTTGGCCTGACCTCCCTCTGTCGCACAGCAGCCCGCCCAGTTCCCCGGTGTTCCTCTGCCTCCGTCCTTGGACCGTGTGCCCACTACCACTGCCCCCAGGTCCCTGTTGTTGTTGGGGTGGTGGGTTAGACTGGGTGCCCTGTAGTGGTGGACACACCGCTGATAGACCTGTCCTGGGTATGGAGGTTTGGGCCCGCAGGGTGGGTGCTGTGCTGGTGTTCCCAGAGGGTGGAAGCTGGGTGTTGGGCTGTGGCTGGGCAAGGGGAACCGACTGTCCTGAGGCCCACGATGGTCCGGGCTGGTCATCAAGATCCAGTGGGGCAGAGCTGCTGTTGTCACTGTGGGCCTCTTCTGGGGGTGGAGTGGTGTTGTCTGGACCCTCTGGTGTGGTGACGGACCTTCGGGTTCCTGCAGGGGTATAAGTATATGATTATTGCATGTGTGTGTTTCATGGTGTGCAATGGGTAGGTGTGCGTTAACCCCAGTGCAGGCATTCCTGTGTGGGGGCTTGTGTGATGATGGTTGGGGGGGTGTTCTGGGTATGTGCAGTGAGCATGCTTTAGTGAGGGGTGACCATGCTTAGTTGTGTCATGCAGGGCTTGGTGTTGGGATGGGTGGTTTGTGTTATGGGTAGATTAGTGAGGATTTGGGGTGATAGGGGAGGGTGTGAGGGTGGGGGTGTGTGATAGCATGCAGGTAGGGTGGGGGATGTGATAGTTAAGATTTGACTTACCAGTGTCCCATCCTCCACCGACTCCTCTGAGGCCCTCAGGATGCAAGATGGTCAAGACTTGCTCCTCCCATGTTGTTAGTTGTGGGGGAGGAGGTGGGGGTCCGCCGCCAGTCCGCTGCACCTAGATGTTGTGCCTGGAGACCGTGGAACGCACCTTCCCCCGTAGGTCGTTCCACCTCTTCCTGATGTCGTCCCTATTTCTTGGGTGCTGTCCCACGGCGTTCACCCTGTCCACTATTCTGCACCATAACTCCATCTTCCTGGCTATTGATGTGTGCTGTACCTGTGAGCCAAATAGCTGTGGCTCTACCCGGACGATTTCCTCCACCATGACCTTGAGCTCCTCCTCGGAGAAGCAGGGGTGTCTTTGGCGTGACATGGGGTGGTGTGTGTGAGTGTGGGGTGGTGTATGTGGTGATGAGTGTGGTGAATGTAGTGGTATGTGGTGTTTTGTGCGTGGATGTGTGTGTGGGTGACGGTGTTGTGTGCCTCTGTGTGATGGGGGTTGTCAATAGCTGTGCTCTCTCTCTCGCCTTCTCTCAGAATTTCTGGTTGTAGGGGTTTGTGGGTGATGTGGGTGTGTATTTTATATTGTGTTGGGTGTGTGGGAGTGGTGTGTGTATGTGTATCAGGTGTGTGTATTTGTAATTGTCCAATGTGGCGGTGTTTTGGAGCTGTGTGTGTATTTTGAGCACAGCGGTGTGTACCGCCAATGGAATACCGCGGTTGAATGACCGCCATGTGGATTCGTGGGTCGTAATAGCATGGGCGTGTTTCTGTTGGCGTGGAGGTGGAGGATTTGTTTCTGCATGTTTATCGCTGACCTTTGGTGTGGCGGTGTTGTGTGAGTGTCTGAATTTCGGCGGATTCCGTGATGTGTGTCATAATTGCTGTGGCGGTCTACCGCAGCCGCAGCGGTGTATTGGCGGTCTTCTGCACGGCGGTAAGCGCCTTATACCGCCAATGTTGTAATGACCCCCTTAGTGTCTTGCTTTCTCTCTCTCTCTCTCTTTATATATATATATGTATATATTTTTTTTCTTTCTTTTGTGTGTTGTTTTCAAGGAGCCACAATTGGCTCCCCAGGGAAACCACACATAAAAGTGATACCTATCTATATATCTATCTACATATATATATATATATATATATACATATATATATATATATATATAAGCAACACAAATTGGTCAAAAGATTGCACTCCACTGCCGGTGCTCGGTGACGGAGGAGACCAACCTCGAAAATATTTTGTGAACAAGAATCTCATCGCACTCCACGAGGTTCAAATTGACATGTTTTATTGCAAGTATAAAAAATGAAAGAAAAGAGGGACTCATTTACCGTGATCAAGACTCCTTGAGAGTCGAAACACGTAGGTGGCTGTTGCTTGCAATAAAACATGTCAATTTGAACCTCGTGGAGTGCGGTGAGATTCTTGTTCACAAAATATATATATATACATGCATGTATGTCTTTTCTCTAGTGGCAGTTGCCATAAAGTAGCGCAGATGGTTTATTGTCCTGCTGCAAAGGATATACATTTATATGTATTTAGCTGAGTGGATTAGTAAAGGCAAGCGTTACCTGCGCTTTAAAACAAATGTTATGCGAGAGGGACTATGGAGATATGAGCGGCACTTTTGCTGGGTGGTACTTAGGGAATTAGAAGAGGAGGTAATGGGAGGCAGAGCACCAAAAATGACTGCCGCACTGGGGGCCACCAGCGCTGAAGGCTGTGATGATGGGTATGTGGTAAGGTGAAGTAATACATTCTTTTTTGTTTTTTTCAGTGTTTTCAGAGAATCTGCCGAATTGGGTAAGAAGCGAAGGTAAGGTGATGACATTTCCTATTGTACACATCATACACACCCACAAGCAATTTTGTGACTATCTGCCTTCTACGTAAGCTAGTAATTTAGAGGGACAGTTTAGCCAGTAGCAGAGATGGCGTCTTGTTGGATGACTGCTGATCAAGCCCTAACTCGGGTTATGGAAGACAGTTCTGTTGTAGGCTCAGAGACTGAGACAGCAGATACTGAGACAGCATCTGAGGGAGAGGACAATGGGGCAGAATCTGGGAGTGATATTTCAGTCAGCGGAGTTCCATCCGATGAGATCTCTTCCAGTGAGTCTGAAGGAGACAATGATGACAGCCGTGCTGTCCCTTCGCAAGCACATTCTGTACAGCGGGACAACATTGAGTTAGCTGAACCCAGAAAGCAGGTGCTTGCGGCTGCAAGCACAGAGAGAGTGCTCTCTTGGCAGCCCTCCTGTTTAGTTCAGCCCCAAATTCCACCTTTTACTGGTGACGTTGGATGTAAAGTCGATACAGCTAAGTTTTTGCCAGTCGACTACATCCATCTATTTTTGGATGTTGACTACTTCAGGAAATTGTGCAGCAAACAAATTTCTGTACAGACCAATTTCTGAGGGAGCGTGGAGGCACTCTAGGGCCCCGTTCTAGGGCACGCCAGTGAACTCCCACTTCGCTGGGGGAGTTGAAGATATTTTTGGGCCTTACGCTCAAAATGGGGTTAGTGCAGAAACCCACCTTGCAGTCCTACTGGACGACTCGCACGGTTTGGGTCACTTCCAACTTCGCACTATACAAGAGCCGAGATTGTTTATTGCTACTGCAGCGCATGCTGCATTTCAATGACAATTCTGCTGCATTGCCCCGGGACCATCCAGACCATGACAGGTTGTTCAAAATTCAGCCGTGGAACATTTGTCTGCCAGGTTTCCAGAGATCTATACTCCTGGAAAGAATATAGGAGTCGATGAGTTCTTGATCCTGTACAAAGGACGGCTGCTTTTCAGACAGTACATTGCGAGCAAAAGAGCTCGCTATGGCATAAAGCTGTACATGCTGTGTTAGAGCTCTTCTGGCTATGTGTACAGCTTGAGAGTGTATACAGGGAAGGATTCCACCCTAAACCCTGTAGGTTGCCCTCCCGCGTTAGGGGTCACAGGTAAGATTGTATTGGAACTTGTCCAGCCACTTCTTTACAAAGGATGTAACCTTTATGTGGACAATTTCTCTATAGGAGTAGAGATGTTCAGTGAGCTCTACAAAGCTGGCACTGTGGCCTGCGGTACAGTTCGTTGTAACCGCAAAGGATTCCCGCAGGAGCTTGTTTGCAAGAAGCTCCAGAAATCAGAGAGTACTGCATTGCGTTCTAACAAACTGTTTGCAGTCAAGTTCTTGGATAGGCGTGATGTACACGTGCTCACTACAATTCATGATGAGAGCACTTCCCCCATCACAGTTGGGGGTCAGATGGCCAAAGTCCGGAAGCCCATCTGTATACTTGATTACAATAAGTACATGGGTGGAGTGGACAAGAACGACCTGGTTCTTCAACCATACAATGCATGTCATACAACTCACACTTGGTGCAAGAAACTGTTTACCCACCTGATTCAGATGGCAACATATAATGCCTATGTTTTTACCGTCAGACAACCACAGGAAGACTCATGACTTTCCTTGACTTCCAGTTGTCTGTAATTGAAAGCCTCACTGCTGTTACAGAAGCAGCAGCAGCCTCCACCTCATATGTTCTGGAGGATGTAGCAAGGCTGCAGGAGCGACACTTTGCTGATCGCATTCCTAAAACACCCAAAAAGGATCGTCCATGTCGTCGCTGCAAAGTGTGCTCGAAGCATAGAAAGTGTCAGGAGAGTCAGTATTACTGTCCCCATTGTCCATCACAACCAGGCCTCTGTATCCCTACTTGCTTTACGTTGTATCATACTAAAGCAAAGATCTGGGAAATCAACTGAGGTTGAGCTGCCATTGGGTAATCCTTTCAGTGGCAGCGCATGGATACCGAACGTCCATGCACCACTGCTTTGTTAGGCAAGGAGCCACAGAATTTTACTTTATCTACTTCATCATGGACTTCCTTTTGGACTGCTTGAGAGCTAAAGCCACAGTCAGAATGTGGTCGGTGGTCTGTTCAATTAACATGCATTATATTCCCCCTACTGCATATACTAGTGGACAGAACATATGCCACATTGTCACGGAGTACCCTTTCTTCACCAGCATGTCTACCTTACTTTCAACTGTAGATATGCTCTCTCAATTCGAGGAATCACTTTGTACAGCATACTTGGAAACCCCCAACTTGCTTCCACAAACTAGTATAGGTTCACATGGCAATTAGACAGGATTAGTCAGGACTCTGATGAGAACAGATACATGAATGGGTAAGGAAAGCTTATGGTAGGTGTGCATTCACAGGGATATTGCACAGGTAGAAGGCAGTTAGTAAAGGTAGTAAAGATGTACATCATCTACACCTACGGATTCAAACCCATTGGTGCCATCCCAGCACTGAAGGAGAATGATTTGTATAGGTCAGTGTTTGACCTGCTTTTCATGTTCATACTCCATTAGAACTTAATAGATGTTCAGTTTGCTGTATAAGTGCATTACAGTCACATCACTGCACATAATGTTGGCTGGGACATAAGCTACGTTCTCATGGACTCCCCTGTGTACCAAACACTACCCTTTTTCATAGCCTATGACCTTCTCTTTAGGGAACATCATGAGAAATCCCAAGCATGTCTCCCTTAGTTTCAAAGGTAGATATGCTCACTCAGTTCGAGGAATCGCTTTGTACGGCATACTTGGACGCCCCCAAACTTGCATCCACAAACTGGAAGGAGTTGGATTTAGCACAGAGAGTGCGTTAAAGGCGCAGGAAAAACATGCCTTCCTGGGCCTCAGGTGGCTGTCACACGAGTCATTAGTAAAAGTTTGTTATGCATGCATTTGGTAATGTTAAGGAAGAAGGAGGCAGTAACTTGGCAGGTGGTAAAATGTAGTCAAACGTATTCGGTTCTGAGGCATGTGAATGGGATGGGCCCTTGTCTGGCAGCGGTAAGTTAATGAGAGTGCAGTGATTGGTTGGATTGGGGATGTGGCCGGTGGTATGAAAGGGTTGTTTGTTGTGAGTGAATGGCGTGTGAATGGACCATAAAGAGGTTGGTGCCTGGACGCGGCTTAATGGCCCACCTTCAGAAGGCTTGGTTTCAATATTCAGATACTTTGATAAGTATTCATGCTTTGAAACCATAATTTCTGGAGATGCTAAAACCAACCACTGTGAGTGGTGGGTTAACTTTAACAAACTAATACCAGGGGAGTCCAAGGGTGAAGGACTTGCGTGGCTTTCACCAGTTTTCCTTCACCCAGAATCCCCTTGAAATCACAAAATGTGCTTAAAAAACACATTTGCCTTGCATTCCAATGAACAGAAGTTCAGGGATCTGCACGGAGCCACAAGTTCTACTAAGTCTCCAGCAAAAAACTGCCTCACTTTGGTGAGTGGGCAAGTGACCACAACAGTGAAGTACCCAAAACGGACACATTAAAATTACCTACCACAAAACAGCCTTGTTTTTTTAAAGTCAGTTACCTAAGTATTTGGTCCTGGGCTCGGCAGCCACATAGGGAAACCTACCAAACGCAGACATTTCTGAAAACTAGATACCCAAGGCATCCCACGTAAATGTGGCGTGTTTGGATTTAACAAAGTTTTCTTATCCAGAATACCCTGCAAAAGTGAAACGTTGAATAAAACCACTATTTTGCCTTTCTTTTTTATCACAGAAACTACAGGAATGTGCAGGGATCCTCAAAATTCCTACCACCCAGTGTTTCTCCACTTGTCCTGATAAAAACACAAACCCTGCTTGTGTGCCTGCACCTAGTGCCTGCTTCAGGAATGGATCACTCAAGGGTTAACAGCAGCCCTCATGAAAGGACTACCATTGACCCTTGTGTGATCCATTCCTGTTGCGGGCACTAGTCATACCCACACAAGTGAGGTATCATTTTTATCAGGAGACTTGGGGGAACGCTGGGTGGAAGGAAATTTGTGGCTCCTCTCAGATTCCAGAACTTTCTGTCACCGAAATGTGAGGAAAAAGTGTTTTTTGAGCCACATTGTGAGTTTTGCAAAGGATTCTGGGTAACAGAACCTGGTGAGAGCCCCACAAGTCACCTCATCTTGGAATCCCCTAGGTCTCTAGTTTTCAAAAATGCACAGGTTTGGTAGGTTTTCCTAGGTGCCGGCTGAGCTAGAGGCCAAAATCCACAGGTAGGCACTTTGCAAAAAACACCTCTTTTCTGTGGAAAAATGTGATGTGTTCATGTTGTGTTTTGGGGCTTTTCCTGTCGCGGGCACTAGGGCTACCCACACAAGTGAGGTGTCATTTTTATCGTTAGACTTGGGGGAACGCTGCGTGGAAGGAAATGTGTGGCTCCTCTCAGATTCCAGAACTTTCTGTCACCGAAATCTGAGGAAAAAGTGTTTTTTTTGCCACATTTTGAGGCTTGCAAAAGATTCTGGGTAACAGAATCTGGTGAGAGCCCCACAAGTCACCACATCTTTGATTCCCCTAGGTCTCTAGTTGTAAAAAATGCACAGGTTTGGTAGGCTTCCCTAGGTGCCGGCTGAGCTATAGGCCAAAATCCACAGGTAGGCACTTTGCAAAAAACACCTCTGTTTTCTGTGGAAAAATGTGATGTGTCCACGTTGTGTTTTGGGGCATTTCCTGTTGCGGGCACTAGGCATACCCACACAAGTGAGGTATGATTTTTATTGGGAGACTTGGGGGAATGCTGGGTGGAAGGAAATTTGTGGCTCCTCTCAGATTCCAGAAATTTCTGTCACCGAAATGTGAAGAAAAAGTGTTTTTTAGTCAAATTTTGAGGTTTGCAAAGGATTCTGGGTAACAGAACCTGGTGAGAGCCCTACAAGTCACCACATCTTGGATTCCCGTAGGTCTCTAGTTGTCAAAAATGCAC
Organism: Pleurodeles waltl; assembly: GCF_031143425.1. Lineage (NCBI taxonomy): Eukaryota > Metazoa > Chordata > Amphibia > Caudata > Salamandridae > Pleurodeles > Pleurodeles waltl. The sequence goes on from NC_090440.1 coordinate 1,866,242,376, forward strand.
AGGTTTGGTAGGTTTCCCTAGGTGCCGGCTGAGCTAGAGGCCAAAATCCACAGGTAGGCACTTTGCAAAAAACAACTCTGTTTTCTGTGGAAAAATGTGATGTGTCCACGTTGTGTTTTGGGGCATTTCCTGTCGCGGGCACTAGGCCTACCCACACAAGTGAGGTATCATTTTTATCGGGAGACGTGGGGGAATGCTGGGTGAAAGGAAATTTGTGGCTCCTCTCAGATTCCAGAACTGTCTGTCACTGAAATGTGAGGAAAAAGTGTTTTTTAGCCAAATTTTGAGGTTTGCAATGGATTCTGGGTAACAGAAAATGGTGAGAGCCCCACAAGTCACCCCATCCTGGATTTCCCTAGGTCTTTAGGTTTAAAAAATGCACAGGTATGGTAGGTTTCCCTAGGTGCCGGCTGAGCTAGAGCCCAAAATCCACAGGTAGGCACTTTGCAAAAAACACCTCTGTTTTCTGTGGAAAAATGTGATGTGTCCATGTTGTGTTTTGAGGCATTTCCTGTCGCAGGCACTAGGCCTACCCACACAAGTGAGGTTTCATTTTACCAGGAGGTAATTTTAGCAGTTTTACTCCATTCTTTTTCCCCATTGCATATTCCACAGAATTAGACATCATATTATTCCTCAAATAGGGTCAGCTTCAAACCATTTTACACCTCAAGAGCCCTTCTCCATAAGGGTCCCAGTCCACACTAGCACCCCAAAGTGGTCTCAGTGTGAGGGGGAACCCTATGATGAAGAATGCCACCCTAGGGTGGGTGAGGGCTTTTGTCTTTTTGTCTGGTCACAGATTCAGTCCAAACATTTGTTGAAAATGTATTAATGGTAAGGGCAGGTAAGTACCTACACTTAGCAAAAGGCCACTAACCTCCACTTAGGTCCAGTTAGGTCTCAATAAATTAAATCCAGCTCAACCCTTGGTAGCTTAGCAATGACCGACAAAGCTTAACATAGGAGACAAATGTGTAAAGCATTTAAAATCCCAAAACATTGAATAAGTAAAACACAAAACACAATAAAAATCCAACACCACTTTCTAAAAATAGGTTATATTTTTATATTTACCATGTCACCAAAATGATTAAAATCAGATAAAGGGAACCAGAGATATGAATTTTTAAAACATTACTGTTTTCTAGCGCATTGAAATGAAAAGCGCCAATCTGGTCGCAACTCGACTGGGGCAAAGTCAAACTTTAAGCCCAAAGCGATGGAGCCCTGCTCAGCTACAGAACGAGGGAGGCCTCAGTCATAAGTTTACCTTGGGACTCAGTTGTTTTTATGAAGATTTTCTTCAGCGGGACGAAGTCGCCAGTCCGATCTGACCTCCTGGAGCCCAACCTCGGATACACGTCGCAGGAGTCCTCAGTGAAGATTTCTACATTCGAACTTAAGTGATTTTTCGAGATGAAAATCCTTCGACGAACCTGAACCTGAATCTTGATCCAACATCCCTAGAGCCCTCTTCGCATACACTGCCTGGGTGGTCCCAGTCAACTTTCTACGTTCAGACTTAGTCACTTTTTCGGTTATTTTCTTCAGAGGGACGAACCTGCAAGTCAGGTCGGGTCGTGGTTGAGGTAAGCGGACCACAGTTGCGGTGGTGGGTCTGTCCCTTTATGGAGACCAAAAGGTCTTTTAAGTTTCTGTTGGAGTCCACAGCTCACCCCATAGTTCCAGAAGCTCTGAGTTGCTCCTTGATGGTGCGAACTACAACTCCCAGAATGCACCTGGCTCAAACTCCAAAACGGCCACTGGTCAGCTGGTCAGTTTCTTCAGGAGTTGACGCAGGGGACTCTGGTTAGCAATGTTTCACTTGTAGCAAACAGGGAGTCCCTCCTTGAACCAGTTAAAGCTAGGCAAAGTCCTTCTTGTGGTGAAGCCCAAGTGTGCAGCTGGTGCAGTCTTACTGAGTGCAGTGTCCGGGTGCAGGTCAGGGGTCCAACAGGGCAGTCCGTCTTTTTCTGATGTTCTTCCTTGTAGGGATCTGGTAGAGATCTGGCAGGGAATGGAGGTGTGTGTGCAGCTCTGCCACATTTATCCTTGCTCCTGGGTGAAAAACAGGAGGGTCCTGGTTCTCCAATCAGATGCAAGGCCCTTCCTCCTGTGATGACCACTTCCTGGGAAGTGTGGCAAAAATCAATCCCAGAGAGCAACATTCTTCAAACATCCATCATGACTGAAACTGATTTTTGGAGGTTACATCTCGTTGAGCCCACCCACTGGTGTGGCTAAAAATCCTAAACACACCCCTCTCTTGACCTCTCCTAATCTAATCAAGAGGGCACCTAATTGACTGGGGTTGCGGGGTGTGTGGGAGGTACCGGGCTACTCCAAATGACCTTCCCTACCTTTGAAGACCAGTTTGGCAGCCCTCCCCCTTCTTGCTACCTCATCTGCTTAGGTAGTTCTCCTACCTCAGGCACATTCTCTGTGTTCAGCCCAGGCCACTTACTACATCATCAAGGCAGCCTTGCCAGGCTGCCAGAGACTGGCCAATCAGAGAAGGGGGCTAAAGAGCTGAAGCTGGCAACTTTTGAGGTAGAGTTTAAAACCCTTTACCTGAACTAGTTATATTAAATCAAACAACTGTAAGTTGTGGGAGTTATTATAACAATTAATTTGATACCAAACTTGATGTATCTGACACTTAAGGGGACTTTGTTAATTAAAATAAAGTCTCCCCATTTTAGCCTATGGAGGCCATTCACTACAGTGAGGGGAAATTAATTTGGTTGTTTTCCCTCACCAGGGCTTATAAAACTATTTTTATAAGGTCCCTGCTTATAGTTACATGGCATCCAACCCTAGGGGCACATAGGGCATACCTTAGGGGTGAGTTATATGTAACGATAAGGTGGTTTAAGACTTTTGAAGTATTTTTAATTACAAAGTCGAATTTGCATTTAACTTTAATTTAAAAGCAGCCAGCAAGGCAGGCCTGCCTTTAAAATTACCCTGGGCACCTCAGCAGTGCACCTATAGGTGCACTACCTATGCTGGGGTCCCTAGACCGACATGCCCTACCATATACTAGGGACTTAAAGGTAGGCTGACATAGCCAATCATTCTAGCCTAATTTGCATACTTATTTTATACTGAGCACATGCCCTGGGACTGGTTAGCAGTACCCAAGGCACCATCAGAGTCAGGAAAACACCAGCAAAAAGTGAAAAATGGGGACAAGAAGTTGGGAGACTCTGCAATCAGCTCTGTTTTCTCACACAAGCCCCTTCAGCCTACACAGGGTCTTCCTGGCTTGTCAGGCGAGGAAGACAGTGAAGAAAACTGGCTGTCCCTTTGCAGGGCCAACTCTGCCTTACATCTTGCTGTCACGGTCACTCCCTCTGGGTAGTGAACCTGTCCCAACAGTGAAAGGACCCATCTTAAACTGAAACTTCCTTCTAGGGAGGTCTTCCTCCTCTCTCTCTGCCAACTTGGGAAGTGAGGTGCCCACCTCCCCTATTCCTAGCTTTGCTAGGGCAACACCTAGTTTACCCACAGAGGTCACTCAACACTTGAGCAACCCCACCACTGGGATTGGTCGGCTTAGAGTCCACTAGATGATGGCGTAACCTCTCTTGAATACAATTGGGCAAGACGTGCTCCCTCATGATCATATTGAATAACCCCTCATAAATCGTTACTTTGTTACTATGAATCCAGCCCTCTAGTGCCTTAAATGAGATGTCTACAAAGTCAACCCAAGACTGGGTATTGACGTTCTGGGTGTCCCTGAACTTCATCCTATACTGCTCTGGGGTCAGACCAAACTTCTTGGTTAAGCAGCTCTTTATACTAGGGTATGAATCTGCCTCCTCCCGACTTAAGGTTAGAAGCCTTTCCCTCCCAGAGTTGGTGACCAACTCCCATAGAAGTGAATCCCAGTATTGAGGCTTAACCCTTGTCATTCGAAGGGCCCTCTCAAAGGCCCCCAGCCATTTGTCTATATCATCCCTCTTTACATAAGCAGGAACCACCCCCGTTGGTAGTCTGGGACAAAAAACCCCACCCAGGGACACCTCAAGTTCTCTGTCGCTGCCACCATCTCTCTGTTCAATCCTTGCCCACTTCTCCTTCTATAAGGCCAACTTCTCTGCCTCCAAAGCTATGAGGGCTACCTGGACCTCAAGTTCCCTTTCCCTGAGGTCCAGGTCTGCTTCTTCTTGGTCTGACACCACAGACCCTCCCCTCCCTCTAGCTATGAATGGGGCCCTAGCTGCTGAGATTACAGTGAGGCAATCATCCTCCTCCTCCTGGAGGTTGGAGAGGAGATCTTACTTCTCCCCTCCTACCTCTGAAGCTTTCTCTCTCTCTTTCTGCACTACCCAGGCTTCAAGGGACTTGACCTTCACAGCCTTCCTAAGGTTGTTAGCAGCAGGTAATCCCCTCTTTCTGCACAAAACCCTAAGCTCAGCTCCAGTAAGTGTGGGTATATTAGCCAGAACAAGCTCCATGGTCTCCCTTAACCAGATAAGTGCGGGCGTCAGCCACTGGCCGACGCCCGTACTACCTCTCTGGTGCAGGTCACGACCAGTGGCCGACACCAGGGAGGGGGTTAAAAATCCTCTACTGCAATGCACCGGAGTATTTATTTTATTTTTTTTAACCGTAGGAGAAGCGGAACAACTTCTGTGTCTCCCCCGCCCCTCTCCTACCCCTTTGTGAAGTCAGTGCGCTGCGAGGCGTGCTGATGTCACATTTTTCCCCACTGGAGCAGCAGAGGAGCAGGTAAGCGTCCTCTTCCTACTCCGGTGGGGAAAAAAAGGCCAAAACGGCCTTCTCAGATGCCAGGGAGGCATCGATGGAAAGGGGAGACTCTCTCCTTTCCATCGATGCCTCCCTGGCACCGTTTTCTGGCCATGGATCGCAGCGCGTCTGCGATCCATGGCCAGGTAACACCCCAAGACACCAGGGATCTTCTTTGGGGGGGTCGGCCCCCTTGTAAATGGGCCGCCCTGCCCTGTGGGGGCACTATTTTAAAAAAATAACTGTTTTGGGTTGCTTTCGGGGGCCATCGCGCCCCCCAGATAACAAAAATAAAAAATGGCGGGGTCGGCCCTCCGAACACGGGCCGACCCCTGGGGGATAAAAAAAGAATCTAGTTTCCCTGGGGGGGCCCGATCGCCCCCCTCAGGGAAAACTAGATTCTATAAAAAAAAAAAAAAAAAAAATGTTTGGGGGTCAGCCTCTATGGGGCCGTTTTTTTTTTTTTCATGAGTGCTTTGTCAAGGGAAAGCACACATGTATGAAAAAAAAGGTTATGTAGAGAGTTAGGTGCTCATTCTGACCTCGGCGGTAAAAGGCACTTACCGCCAGTCAGAAGGCCGCCACAACACCGCCGCGGTCGCCGTAACCGCCACAGTCATTCTGACCCTCAAGAGGCAAACCGCCAAAAATCCGACATCCACAAAAGTCCGCCCCACCAACGGCCAGCGTTAAACTGGCGAAGACCAAACCTCCACCGTCACGCCAACAGAAATACGCCCATGCCATTACGACCCACGCTCAAAATACACATACAGCTCCAAAACACAGCCACATTGGACAATTTGAAATACACACACCTGAGACACATACACACAACACTCCCACACACCCAATTTACTATAAAACACACACCCACATCACCCACAAACCCCTACGACCACAAATCAGAGACGAAGCCCAGAGAGAGACAGCACAGAATAGAGAACACCATCACACAGAGGCACACTACACCATCACCCACACAACAACCACGCACAAAACACCACAAACCACCACACTCACCACACTCATCACCGCAAACACCACCCCACACCTCATCCACACCACCCCATGGCACCCCCAAGACACCCCAGGTTCTCAGACGCAGAACTCAGGGTCATGGTGGAGGAAATAGTTCGGGTAGAGCCCCAGCTCTTCGGGACACAAGTGCAGCACACCACAATTGCCAGGAAGATGGAGCTATGGCAAAGAATAGTGGACAGGGTCAACGCTGTGGGACAGCATCCACGAAATCGGGACGACATCAGGAAGCGGTGGAACGACCTACGGGAGAAGGTGCGTTCCATGGTATCCAGGCACAACATCGCGGTGCAGAAGACTGGCGGCGGACCCCCACCTCAACCCCCATAATTTACAACATAGGAGGAACAAGTCTTGAACATCCTGCATCCTGAGGGCCTCGCAGGAGTATCTGGAGGAATGGACTCTGGTAAGTCTAATCTCAACTACTTCATCCCCCCCACCCACCAGCATGCCAACTCATACCCCCACCATCCCCCCACCCCCATCACACATCCTCCTTGCTAATGTCTTACCATCACAACCCACCCATCCCAACACCAAACCCTGCATGCCACCACAAACCATCGACACCCATCACCTAAGCATGCCCACTGCACATACCCATCTCCCCCACAAACCGCCGTCACAACAGCCACCACAAAGGAATGCCAGCACTGGGGTACACGGGCACCTGCCCATTGCACGCTATGGCACACACAGAAGCAATAACCATACTCTTATACACCTGCAGGACCCGAATGCCACCACACCGCCCAGGAGGGTCCAGAAATGTCCATCCCACCCCCAGAAGAGGCCCCCAGTGATGACAGCAGCTCTGTCTCCCTGGACCCAGAGGACCAGCCCGGCCCATCGGGGACCTCGGGACAGTCGGTTCCCCTCAGACAGCCACAGGCCACAGCAGACCTACCCCCCTCTGGGAACACCAGCACAGCACCCACCCAGCGGGCCCATGCCTCTGTCTCCAGGACACGTCAATCAGCGGTGTGTCCCCCACTACAGGGCACCCAGGTTAACCCACCACCCCAACAACAACAGGGACCTGGGGGCAGTGGTAGTGGGCACACGGTCCAGGGGACAGAGGCCCAGGGAAACAGGGGAACTGGGAGGGCTGCTGTGCGACAGGGGGGGACAGGCCCAGGGAACCCACTCTCCACGAGGCCCTCACCTCCATCATGGGAGCATACCACCACTCCCAGGAGACGATGGCGACGGTCCTGGCCAAGTTCCAGGAGATCCAGGTACTGCAGGAGGAACAGTTTATGGGGTTCAGGGAAGAACTGAGAAACATTAGTTCCGCAATGGGCACCATCGTTGTGGCTCTCAACCAGATTGTCACCACATTGCGGGACCATGTGGCACCTCAAAGGGCCCCTGTCACTAGCATGGACCAGGAACAGGCTACCACCTCCGCCGGCGCTAGTGGACAGGAGGCCCTGACACAAGAACAACCGGCCACCAGAACCCCACCCCCTGCAGAAGAAGAACCACCCGGTAAGCGGGGCCTGAGATCTAGGAAGAAGACAGAGTAGGATGCCAAGACCCCCGCCAGGAAAGGATACCCCCTGATGTCATCCCACTGTCCCACATTGTCACCCTGTCCAACCTTAAACTGCCCCTGCTCCACCTTCCACAGGCATATGGACAATGCACCTGTGAGACTGAGAATCTGGACTCTGCCATGGACATTCCTCCACCATCACCCATCACCGATTTTCAACCATGTCCCAAAATTGAGCACTTTAATAAACACACTTATTGCACAAAAATAATCTGGAGTCTGCCTGTATTTTTTAAAATATGTATTAGACATAAACGTGCCAAAATGACCAGTTACATTGTGATGACAACATACCACTGTCACACAGCTGTAGTCCATGGGCAAACAAAGCAGAGGTCACGCAGTGGGGCCCACATCTCTGAAATTGGAAGGGAAAGTCACAACTCTGTTAGCATACACTGGGTGAAAAGGACAGACAGTAGAGAGGCAGGAGACTAAGTAAATGTAAAATGCCGGTGTTGATTCTTACCTGTGTGTTATTGAAAATACTGCTGTATCACTGTGTCCCTGTTGTCTGTGTCGTCCTCTTCGTCTTCCTCCTCTTCACTCTCCGCAGGCTCCACAGCTGCTACCACACCACCATCTGGACCATCCTCCTGCAGAAAAGGCACCTGGCATCGCAAAGCCAGGTTGTGAAGCATACAGCAGGCCACGATGATCTGGCACACCTTCTTTGGTGAGTACATTAGGGATCCACCTGTCATATGCAGGCACCTAAACCTGGCCTTCAGGAGGCCGAAGGTCCGCTCGATCACCCTCCTAGTACGCCCATGTGCCTCATTGTACCGTTCCTCTGCCCTTGTCCTGGGATTACTCACTGGGGTCAGTAACCACGACAGGTTGGGGTAACCTGAGTCACCAATTAGCCACACACGGTGTCTCTGTAGTTGTTCCATCACATAAGGGATGCTGCTATTTCGCATGATGTACGCGTCATGCACTGACCCAGGGAACTTGGCATTTACATGGGAGATGTACTGGTCAGCCAAACAGACCACCTGGACATTCATGGAATGATAACTTTTTCTGTTCCTGTACACCTGTTCACTCCTGCTGGGGGGGACCAAAGCCACATGTGTCCCATCAATGGCACCAATGATGTTGGGAATATGTCCAAGGGCATAGAAATCACCCTTCACTGTAGGCAAATCCCCCACTTCAGGGAAAACGATGTATCTCCGCATGTGTTTGAGCAGGGCAGACAACACTCTGGACAACACCTTTGAAAACATAGGCTGAGACATCCCTGATGAAATGGCCACTGTTGTTTGAAATGAGCCACTTGCCAAAAAATGGAGTACTGATAGCACCTGCACTAGAGGGGGGATCCCTGTGGGTTGGCGGATGGGTGACATCAGGTCTGGCTCCAGCTGGGCACACAGTTCCTGTATAGTGGCTCGGTCAAGCCTGTATGTCAGTATGACATGTCTTTCTTCCATTGTCGACAGGTCCACCAGCGGTCTGTACACAGGAACATTCCTCCATCTCCTCGCAAGTCCCATCGGACGGTGCCTAGGAAGGACAACAGCGAGCACAGAGTCAATCAACCCACAGGTACGTTCCCACAGCTTGCACAGTACACGATTCTCTATGCATTGAATGGCTTGTATGAGTGTCGATGCAAGGCCTAGGCATGTGTGACGCAGTAGAAATTAAGCCATGTGGGCCCTTGAAATGGCGGCTGCCTGACCTGTGAAGTGCGACAATGGGATGTGAGGTCAATGCGCTGGCGTGGCACACCGTGGTGGTAGGCGGTCGAAGACCGCGGCGCAAAGCCGCATTGGTTAACATTGAACCCTATGGGTTTCAGGAGCCAATGTCGAAGTGCGCCGGCGGTCGCGGTACGCACCGCCGCGGTACGCACCGCCGCGGACGTGGCCGCCATTTTCTATCTGCTTAATCACTCGAGACCTGATCATCCACAGGAGAGGACCTATACTGCAAGTGCTGCTGTGACCTCGGTCTGGAAGATACAATGGCTGCTGCGACTGGGGAAAGGGCCCCTGCCTTCACTTCTGAAGAATTGGAGAAACTCGTGGATGGGGTCCTCCCCCAGTGTGCGCTACTCTACGGTCCTCCAGACCAACAGGTAAGTACACTGGGAGCATGCTTTGGGGGCAATGCCTGTGTTGAGTCGGGTGGATGAAAGATGGTGGGGAGGGGAGCGATTGAGGCATGCATCAAACGACGGATGAGAGCATGTGCCACATGGCAAGGGTGGGGATGGGGGGCCACTCACATCGAGCATGCAGAAAATTATGACAATGTTATTTCTCCCCCTGTACATGTGACATAGGTCAGCGCCCATCAGAAAATCGACATTTGGCGTGCCATCGCCAAGGACGTCCGGACCCTGGGGGTCCACAACAGATGGGGCACCCACTGTCGCAAGAGGTGGGAGGACATCCGCCGCAGGAGCAGGAAGACCGCGGAGGCTCTGCTGGGGATGGCCTCCCAACGTAGGAGGGGTGGCTCCCGTCAATTGACCCCCCTGATGTCCCGGATCCTGGCGGTGGCCTACCCCGATTTGGATGGGCGCGTGAGGACATCACAGCAGACACAAAGGGGTGAGTACAAGCACATTCTGCTGATTTAGCGCACATTGGAGGTGTCTGGGTGGGGGAGGAGGGCTGTGGGTATCCCTAGGCCAGGGTGATTTCCGTAGGCTAGGCCCCTCCGTTAGGCATGGCCCTGTGCCCCCGCCCCCCCCTCTGTAGGTTGCCTAGTACAGCTAATCATGGCCCTGTGTCACCTATGTGTGGATTTGTCGTCCATAGGCTTGTAGGCCATGTACCACGGATTGAGTAGTGTACCCCAAGTGCACGGTGTAGTGCAGGGGGCTTCTGTGTCTGTCCTCTCCGCCAACGGTGTCGCCAATGCATGCACTCAACATGTCTTTATTTCTCCCCCCCCCCTTTTTTGTTGGTCTTCCTGTTCATGTGCATTAGCATCATCAGGCGGAGGAGAAGTGGCATCGGAGCACGAGGGAGCTGCATCTCACATGGCCCTGGAGGGCCATGCAACTGACTCGGAGTTCACCAGTGAGACGGAGGGCGAGGGGAGCTCCACAGCGGGGACACGTGGTGACACCAGCGACACAGACACGTCCTCGGAAGGGAGCTCCCTTGTGGTGGCGGCAACATCCGTGCCCACCGCAACAACAGGTACAGCCGCCACCCAGCGCACCAGCTCCGCCCTCCCAGCAGCCCCTCAGAGTTCGCCCCGTGCCCGCTCACCCAGGAAGGTGGGCATCTCCTTCACCCCAGGCACCTCAGGCCCTGCCCCAGTTACCCCTGCTGCCCTCAGTGAGGAGGTCATTAACCTCCTCAGGACGCTCATTGTTGGGCAGTCTACCCTTTTGAATGCCATCCAGGGTGTAGAAAGGGAGGTGCACCGGAGTAATGCATACCTGGATGGCATTCATTCGGGTCAGGCTGCCCATCAGCGATCGTTCAACGCTCTGGCCTCAGCACTGACGGCAGCCATTGTCCCTGTCTCCTGCCTCCCTCCTCCAACTTCCTCAACCCAGTCCCACTCCCCTGTTCCTCTGCCTATCCCAGACACACCTACAGACCAGCCTGCACACACCTCAACACCCAAGGCAAGCTCATCCAGACATAAGCACCACACATCACACAAGCATTCACCCAAGCAACATCCACATGCAGACATGCCAACAGCCACTGCCTCCTCTGTGTCCCCCTCCTCCTCGTCTCCCTCCTCCCTCCCTGTGACGTCTCCACTCACACTTGCATGCACAACATCATCAGCCACTACGTCCATCACCAGCACACCCACCAGGACACTCCGCACACGTGCAGTCACCACCCCCACTGCCATTTACACATCCCCTGTGTCCTCTCCCAGTGTGTCTGTCACCCCCTCTTCCAAACCACACAAACGCAGGCAGCCACCCACCCAACACCCATCCACCTCACGACAGCCTCCAGCACAAGCACCTGCACCCAAAGACAACAGACCTGACTCACCTACAACCACATCCTCTTCCTCCACTCCTATACCCACTGCACCTACCCTTCCCACTGCTCCTAAAAAAAAAATCCTGTCCAAAATTAACCTCTTTCCATCACCTGACCCACCCCCTCCATCTCTTAAGAGTCGAATCAGCACCTCAGCCACCACATCCCCTGGACCTACAAAGACAATAGTCCAGGGATTTTGGAGTCCACCACCTTCAAGGGCAGCTACTTCGGCTAGCAGTAAAGGGACAGCCAGCCCACCCCCTGGTAAAAAATCTAAGAAAGGCAAGGCCCGGCGCAAGAGGCCAGAGACAGCAGGCTCCAATGGCACTACCCTGGCACCGTCAGGAAGTGGGGTGCCACCTGTCACACCGACAAAGGGAGGAAAGGGCCACAGAGGAGCAGGGAAGGGTGGCAAGGGCAGCACGCCCGACAAGTCCGGCAGCAGGCGAGCTGCCCAAGTGGGCCCCACCAGCCCCATTCCAGGTGTGAAGGAGGACACCCACGGGCCCGGGACGGCAGCACAGGAGGGCCCCGCAAGCGAGAAGACAGACGTGCACGAAGGGCCCGGCAGCCACATGTCGGGTGGCGAGTGAACTCCATCTCAGGGCCGGATCTGGTGCCCTGGAGACACATGTCAAGAACCACTGAACAGGGCCCTTCAAGACAAGCACCGCTGAACAGGGCCCTTCAAGACAGGCACCGCTGAACAGGGCCCTTCAAGACAGGCACCGCTGAACAGGGCACCACCGTGTCAAGAACCGCTGAACAGGGCACCGCCGTGTCAAGCACCGCTGAACAGGGCCCTTCAAGTCAAGCACCGCTGAACAGGGCACCGCCGTGTCAAGCACCGCTGAACAGGGCCCTTCAAGTCAAGCACCGCTGAACAGGGCACCGCCGTGTCAAGCACCGCTGAACAGTGCCCTTCAAGTCAAGCACCGCTGAACAGGGCACCGCCGTGTCAAGAACCGCTGAACAGGGCCCTTCAAGACAAGCACCGCTGAACAGGGCCCTTCAAGACAGGCACCGCTGAACAGGGCACCGCCGTGTCAAGAACCGCTGAACAGGGCACCGCCGTGTCAAGCACCGCTGAACAGGGCCCTTCAAGACAAGCACCGCTGAACAGGGCCCTTCAAGACTAGCACCGCTGAACAGGGCCCTTCAAGTCGAGCACCGCTGAACAGGGCACCGCCGTGTCAAGAACCGCTGAACAGGGCCCTTCAAGACAAGCACCGCTGAACAGGGCCCTTCAAGACAAGCACCGCTGAACAGGGCACCGCAGTGTCAAGCACCACTGAACAGGGCCCTTCAAGACAAGCACCGCTGAACAGGGGCCTTCAAGAAAAGCACAGCTGAACAGGGCACCGCCGTGTCAAGCACTGCTGAACAGGGCCCTTCAAGACAAGCACCGCTGAACAGGGCCCTTCAAGTCAAGCACCGCTGAACAGGGCACCGCCGTGTCAAGCACCGCTGAACAGGGCCCTTCAAGACAAGCACCGCTGAACAGGGCCCTTCAAGTCAAGCACCGCTGAACAGGGCACCGCGTGTCAAGAACCGCTGAACAGGGCCCTTCAAGACAAGCACCGCTGAACAGGGCCCTTCAAGACAAGCACCGCTGAACAGGGCACCGCCGTGTCAAGCACCGCTCAACAGGGCCCTTCAAGACAAGCACCGCTGAACAGGGCCCTTCAAGTCAAGCACCGCTCCGCTGGGCCCTTCATCTCAAGCACCGCTCCGCTGGGCCCTTCATCTCAAGCACCGCTCCGCTGGGCCCTTCAGCTCAAGCACCGCTCCGCTGGGCCCTTCAGCTCAAGCACCGCTCCGCTGGGCCCTTCATCTCAAGCACCGCTCCGCTGGGCCCTTCAAGTCAAGCACCGTTCCGCTGGGCCCTTCATCTCAAGCACCGCTCCGCTGGGCCCTTCATGTCAAGCACCGCTCTGCTGGGCCCTTCATCTCAAGCACCGCTCCGCTAGGCCCTTCATGTCAAGCACCGCTCCGCTGGGCCCTTCATCTCAAGCACCGCTCCGCTGGGCCCTTCATCTCAAGCACCGCTCCGCTGGGCCCTTCATCTCAAGCACTGCTCCGCTGGGCCCTTCATCTCAAGCACCGCTGGCCCATTGGCAGAAGGGGCAGGGCCGGATCAGTGTCGGGCAGGGCTGCACAAAGCACTCTGGGCACCATGCCTCCTCCAGAACCAGTGGAGTCTGTAATCCACTTGATAGACTGTGGCTTTGCACTCCCCAGGATGGTACAGTGGGCAATCCACCCACTGTAGAGACTTGTGAGACTGTGGCTTTGCACTCCCCAGGATGGTCCAGTGGGCAATCCACCCACTGTAGAGACTTGTGAGACTGTGGCTTTGCACTCCCCAGGATGGAACAGTAGCCATGGAGGCCCCTCGTGGATCTGGCGTTGTGGACTCATCTGGCTGAGGTGCCCCCCCTTCCCCTCCCCCTGAGGTGCCTGTAGTTTTGATATCTGATGCCCCTGCAGTGTTCTCTCCAATGGATTCGGGTCTCCTGTGTGGGCTTTGCCCATGTGTTTCGGCCCATTGGCCCACGTACAATGGCTGATACCCAATTTGGACAAGACAATTTACATATGTATATATAGTTATAGTTGTTTGTTATATTTATTTACTTATCCGTACAATATACTTCAATTTTCATGATCATTTTATTTTGTCTTTGCATTCTTCCGGGGGGTTTGGGGGGTGTCACTCTGAGTTGTTGCTCTGCATTGATGTGTATGTAGTTGTGGGTGAGGGTGAGGGTGAGGGTGGGTGTGTCACGTATGTGTGTGCCCGTAATCTTTTCTCCTCCCCTGTGTCGTAGGTGCAGTACTCACCGTTGTCTCCTGCAGCGGCGTTCGTGCTCCTGGTAGAGGAGCAGGTAGACAATAGCTGGTAGGATGTGTAATTCGGGTTCCATGCTGTCCAGATTCCTCGTGGAGTGTGTAGAGGTGAGCGTTTTCCGTTCGTACTGTCTGTTTCCGCCGTGTTTTTAACGGCGGGGCTACCGCCCCGGAAAAGGTGGGGGATTGGTGGGTTGTGATAGGGTGGGCAGTACATTTTCTCCCGCCTGTCTGTTGGCGGTGACCGCCGCGCTGTTTGTTTGTCCCGCCGTGGCGGTCGGAATGTTAAAGTGGCGGTCTCTGTTGGGCGGTTCCCGCCAGGGTCAGAATTCCATTTTATTTACCGCCTGCCTGTTGGCGGGTTGGCCGCCGCTTTAACACTGACCGCCAGGGTTGGAATGACCCCCTTAGTGTCTTGCTTTCTCTCTCTCTCTCTTTATATATATATATATGTATATGTATTTTTTTTCTTTTGTGTGTTGTTTTCAAGGAGCCACAATTGGCTCCCCAGGGAAACCACACATAAAAGTGATATCTATCTATATATCTATATATATCTATATATATATATATACAACACAAATTGGTCAAAAGATTGTTGCACAGCGCACTCCACTGCCGGTGCTCGGTGATGGAGGAGACCAACCTCGAAAATATTTCGGGAACAAGAATCTCACCGCACTCCACGAGGTTCAAATTGACATGTTTTATTGCAAGTATAAAAAATGAAAGAAAAGAGGGACTCATTTACCATGATCAAGACTCCTTGAGAGTCGAAACACGTAGGTGGCTGTTGCTTGCAATAAAACATGTCAATTTGAACCTCGTGGAATGCGGTGAGATTCTTGTTCACAAAATATATATATATATACATGCATGTATGTCTTTTCTCTAGTGGCAGTTGCCATAAAGTAGCGCAGATGATTTATTGTCCTGCTGCAAAGGATATACATTTATATGTATTTAGCTGAGTGGATTAGTAAAGGCAAGCGTTACCTGCGCTTAATTTTTTTTTTTTTTTTTTGCGGAAAACAGAGCAATTGTAAAAGTTTATTGTGACATTTCAGGTTGCAAGTGTATAACTCGCTCTCAGACTGCAGCCAAAGGAATATGAAGTAGTCTAGAACATGCCCCCCCCAAAGTCTAACATGCTCCTGTTTCCAAATTGTACGTCTAAAAATGATTTTGATATTTAAAGCAGTGATGGGAAAAGCATGGTTAGCCTTTTGTTCATGTTTTAATGTGTGCATTTTTTTTTTTTTTTTTTTTAAGTTTCAAAAGTTTTATTAAGAATATATAAGGCGGTACATACAGCATATAAACAAACTGTTTAGCTTTCAAAACATTGTTTTTGTTCGTTTACCACAATTATTTCCATTGTAAGCATATATACATGTACTGTCAGGTAAGTAAAAATTCCCAGTTGCATAGTTGAGTTGTGTACCCTTATTTTGAAGAAGAGTGGAAAACAGGTGGGGGGGGGTGGTAAGGGGAGGGGGAGCGAGAATAGGGTTGTGTAGGAGGGGTTGGTCTTGGTATAGGGGAGAGGCAAAACAGTCATATGAAATGGGGAGGGGGAGAGAAGGGAAAGAAAGAGGGAGAAAGAGGAAGGGTAATCGCGGGGGAATGTAGAATGAAGAGACTCGAGGTAGGCAGGGGGTCTTTGTATCCTGAGACTAGCTTGTTCAGGCCTAAGAGTAGATCGTTCTGTACTTCTCCGTCTGTAGCAAGTTATTATCTAGGGGTAGATAATATGTATGATAGATATGGTAAAGTCGGTTAGAGAGTGTCTACGTCTTATATGAGTTGATTTCTCAGTACTTGTTTGTGTTAGGAAGCGACTTGTATTACTATGTTGGGTAGTTCAGGGTCTCGGGCATGTGACAAAATTAGAGGCCTGTGGATTGATAGAGAGAGAGAAAAAAGAGAGAGAGAAGAGAGGATAGCGTAGCTAGGGAGAGAGAGAGGGGGCAGTAGGAGATTAAATGTGTTTCCGGAGTCTAGGATTCTCAGAGGGTGATTGGTAATTAATATTCCCTAATCATTGATCATTGAACATTGATCATCCGTTGGTCATCCACCAGCCGCTTCATGGTCTCTTCAAGAATGGGCGCCAGACCTCCTCAAATTGTTCTGCTTGGTCCTGTAGGTTATAAATCACTCGTTCATGGGTAGCCGTTTGATACATGGCCGTCATCCATTCCATGGGTGTGGGGGCAATGCTAGATCTCCAGTGCCGGAGTATGCATATTTTGGCCGTGGCTAGCGCCGTGTGGATTAATCGTTTATGTGCCCGCGATAGGGAGGGATACGGGCGAATGTCATGTAGAATGATAAATGCTGGTGGGGTCGGTTTTGGTATCTGTATGAAGTCCGATAAGGCGAGGCGTACCGCGTCCCATAGTGACTGTACCGTGGGGCAGTGGCATAAAATATGAAGTTGGTCGCAATATGGCTCTGTGCATCTCCAACAGTTCGCGTGAGGTATCAACCCTGCCCTGAAGAGTTTAACGGGGGTCCAGTACCATCCCTGAAGGATTTTAAATAGGCAAAATTTCAGGCGTGCTTCACGTACGCCCCTGTCGAGGGCTTCTAGTATGTCTGGCCATTCTTCGTCCGTGTAGGTTATCTCTAGTATGTCCTGCCACTTTAAGCGTAGTCGTTCAAGTAAAGGCTGAGAGTAAAGGTGGTTAGTTAATTCGGCATAGAGGCCAGCCAAGACGCCTTTTTGTCGGCCCCATTTCTGAAGATAGGTGACGATGGGTGAGGTTTTGAGCAGCCACGGGGGGGTTCCTAATGTTCTCCGCATACAGTGTTTGAGCTGTAGATATCGCCACTCCTGGTTACTTTGGATACCGAATTCTTCCTGGAGGGAGGCGAATGTGCGGAAGCTATCTCCATCTATTATGTGAGATATTTTGTGGATATCTGCCTCGGACCATTGGGGCCATCTGAGAATAGTCCCTCCTATTTTAATGCTTTTATTCCCTGCTATGGGAGCCTGAGTATGCAGGGAGGGGTGTACTCCTAGTAGTCGATGGGCTCTGCACCACGCTGTGTTTGGAGCCTTGAGGATGGGGTTAGTTAAGGGAACGTGGTCGGCGTATGTTCCTCCCATCTCCGTATACTGTCCATATAGGAGTTTCTCTGTGATCACCCATTGCGGTGGATCGGCTATATCCGGAAGCGTATATATTAGCTGTGAGAGTTGTAGGGCCAGAGAGTATTGTTCTACCGAGGGTAGTCCTAATCCTCCGTAGAGCCGTCGTGCCAGTATTATTGCAGGTTTCAGTCTTGGGCGTGAGGAGCCCCAGACGAAGGCCCTTATGGATGCGTCTATTAATCGGAGTGAGGAAAGAGGTATCTGTAGGGGAAGCATGCCTAACACGTATGTGAAGCGTGGTAAGGTGACCATTCTGACCGCCTGTGTCCTGCCCCACATGGACAGGCCTAGTAGGGACCATTTGGCAAAGTCTTGTTTCATTTTAGATATAAGGGGGTCTATGTTGTCCCTGACCATATGTTCTAGACCTCTGTTAATAAACGTTCCTAAATATTTAAGGCGGGTCGGGGTCCATTTGAATTGAAGGCCATGTATCGCTGCCCTCGTCGTTATGCGGGATAATGGTAGTGCCTCACTTTTATCCCAGTTTACCCGATATCCGGATAGGGATGCAAAGTCTTCTATAGTGGAAAGTAGTGCTGGGAGCGAGGTTTCTAGATCGGACATTGTTAACAGAATGTTGTCTGCGTAGAGATATATTTTGGATATGCCCCCGGTGATATGGATCCCTTTTATTTGGTGAGAATTTCGTATGGTGGCAGCTAGGGGTTCCATGGCCAATAAAAATAGAAGTGGCGACAAGGGGCATCCCTGGAGTGTGCCCCTTCCGATAGGGAATGGGTCTGACATGATGCCCCCACAGTTAACCTGTGCTGTGGGGTGGTCATATAATAAACGTACTTTAGAGATAAATTGTTCCCCCAGGCCAAAATGCTTCATGGTTGTGAATAGGTAGGGCCACTCAATGCGGTCGAATGCTTTCTCCGCGTCTAGGGACAGGGCTAGGGCTTCGTCAGGTAATTGTATGGATTCTAACAGTGTATGGCAAAGAGTTCGCATATGATTTCTGGAGGTACGGCCTGGTACAAATCCTACTTGGGTATTGTGAATCAACGATGGTATCACCTTGCGGAGCCGCGCTGCTAGAACACTGGCTAGGAGTTTGACATCCCCATTCAAAAGGGAGATAGGACGGTAACTGCTGCAAAGAAGGGGGTCTCTCCCTGGCTTAGGCAAGATGACAATCGTGGCTTTATTGGATAGAGCGCCCAGGGAGCCTTCTTGACATGCTTCCGTCAGTGCTTCATGTACTGCGGTTATTGCCTCCTCCCCAGCCCATTTATAGAATTCCGCAGGGAATCCGTCCTCTCCTGGTGATTTATGGTAGGGGAGGCTTGTTATAACTTGGGTTATCTCTTCTTTGCTTATGTTACCGTCCAAGAGGGCCCTGCCTGCCTCAGACAGACGGGGTAGATTGGCCGTGGCAAGGAATGTCTCCATTTGTGTTTGATCTGTCGTTGTTTCAGGAGTGTACAAATGTCGGTAGTACTTGGCGAACTCGTTTACAATGTCTTGTGGGCGAGTTAGCACTGCTCCTGAAGAAGATGTTATGGCCACAATGGCAGAGGCTGCCTCTCTTTGTCGGAGCTGCGCCGCTAGGAGGCGACCTGCTTTTTCCCCTTGTTCGTAATGGCGGCCTCGCAATTTTTGCAGTGCGTATTCCGCCTGAGATGTATAGAGTTCATTGTGTGCCATGTGGGCCTGTTCTAAGGCGTGTCGCAGCCTAGGGGATGGTTGGGCGGTATATTGTTTAGTGAGGTCCTGTATCGTGGTCTCTAAGGTGGTTTGGCGGGCTATTCTGTCTTTGTTGGCCAGTGCTGCATCTCGCATCACATTCCCTCTTAGGGTTGCTTTTGCTGCCGCCCATAGGATCCTTTTTGAGGATACAGTGCCTGAATTCTCGGCCATGTATGTGGTTACATGAGCTTTTAATTGTTCCTTTCCTTGTGGAGAGCGATATCTGTGTACAGCCAATCGCCATGGTTTACGACCAGAGAAGGAGAGTCCCACCTGGATCCGGATTAGTATTGGGGAGTGATCTGAGAGCCCACTGTCTAGGATACAGGTGTCTTGTATATGAGGGATTACAGTGTGTGATACTAAGAAATAATCCAGACGCGATTGGGTGCCATGGACGGTGGATAAGAAAGTATATTCCTTATCTTTCGGGTGTTGTATTCTCCAGCAGTCCACCAGACCGACGTCAGTGGTCAGGTCTGTCAGAAGCGCTCTGTCGTGATTGTTACATACATCGACAGGGCCTGTCCTATCCATTATGGCGTCTTGGACGAGATTCCAGTCTCCCCCGATTGTGTATCGAGTAGTTCCGATTTCTGTCAGGAGGCGATTTAGCTGTAGAAGGAATGGGCGTTTTGGGCCGGTTGGTGCGTAAACGGATCCCACGCATAAAACAGTGTCCCCTAGTTTTAATTTAGCAAATATATACCTTCCTTCCGTATCATTCCAGGTTTTAATGATAGTGACCGGGAGGGATTTACGCACTAGTATCGCCACTCCACATTTGCGGGGTCCGTTACTTCCAGATTCCTGACTCGTTGGACGGCAGCTGAAGGCAACCCTCCCTACCCAATCCCGTTTAAGTTTACTGGATTCCAGAGTGTCAAGGTGAGTCTCTTGAATCAGAGCTATATCTGTTTTTTTGGATTGAAGATAGGACAGTATCTTTTTCCGCTTAACATAGCTCGTCATGCCGTGTACATTCCAAGAGAGTATGCGTAATGGTCGCGTCGCTTGAGGGTGGGGCTTCGACATATTGGATAATTGTGAGTAAGTAAGCACCCTCGATCCGGGTGCTTGGATACTCCATTTTTTGTAACCCACATTCTTGCAGGGTCAAAGAGACCGTATTTCATCTCTAGTTTGCGAAGCCGGGGTCGTAGGGCTAGGAAAGCCTTTCTACGTTCGTTGGTTTCCTTGGAGTAATCGGCGGTTATTCGGATCTCGTGCTGGTCTATTCGGAAAGGGCCGTGGTTGCGTGCTACTTGGAGTATTTGTCGGGTTTGATTATGCCGCAGCAAGCATGCGATGATTGGGCGGGGCCTTGAGGAGTTGTCAGAGCGTTTTGGGCCTATCCTGTGTGCCCGTTGGAATTCTAGCGGCGGGTCAAAGTCCAATGAAATCATTTTTGGAAGAGTGGAGGTCAGAAAAGTCTGCATATCCGAGCCTTCTTCGTTTTCCGGGATCCCAAGTATGCGGATATTGTCTCTCCGGCTCCTGTCCTCCATGTCCGTTAGTTTGCTCCTGAGGTAGATGAAGTCTTGTTCTCGCACCTGAGACGTGTTGATCTGCATCTCTAGTGATCCCATGCGTTGTTCTAGCCCTGTCACTCTAGATTGAAAGCCGGCAATGTCAGATCGCATGGATTTGGTTTCTAGTGTCAATGAAGTTATAGAGGCGTCCATCCCCTCTATGCGGCGGCTGACGGTGGTGATCTCTTGTAGTATCCTGTCCATAGTCGTGGATTGATCTTTATCAGGCATCGTGGTGAACTCGTTTAAAGGTGGCGATGTTTGAGGGTTTATCTTCGTGGGGGTTAGGCGTTTGTGTTGTAGCGCTTCTGAGAATAATAGTTGTCGTGCAGGCTTGCTGACAGGTTTATGGTTCGGTTTGTTGCCGGGCATCGCCTCAATTGTCTACAGAGTCTGACCACGTGGGGCCCGAGATTCCCTCCGTAGATTCCGATAAGGATATAGATGTTCGGTGGCTTACACTGGTGTCAGTCCACTCCCTTCTCCTGTATCTCTGTTCTCTTGGCTCCCTCTGGCTCTCCTCATCCCCGGTGCCCCCCCAGTCGCTCACCCCTCTCGTCCCCTCGCCTCCACCTGCCTCCCGTCGTGCCCCTCTGCCTTCCTCAGTATTAGTTGTCTGGAGGGGGGGGGAGAAAGTTTATTATCTCAGCAGGAGGGTTTTTGTTGTCCCTCTGTGATGGAAAAGAGGGGAGAAGTCGTGCCTCTGCCTCCGGCGATGCCGTTCTTATTATGAAGAGATTTGATCCTACCTCTCTTTGGGTTTCTCTCCCGGCTGTCGAAGGGGCCGCACCCCTTTGCTGTGTCTTCCCGTCTCCCTGTGGGGGGGGGGAAGGTCCACGGGTGTTTGTTGGCGTTGTAGGGAGATGGATGCGGGTCGTCACGACTCCCGCAGTCCCTGCGGCCTGTTCAGCTTGCTCCTTGCCGCTACGGGCACGCCGTCCGCGGTCTTCCGAAGACGCGACTCCGCCCCCTTTTTCCAGGCCTTATCAGCCTGGGGCGAGTCGCGAGTTTCCTGCCTTGCGTCCCGCTCCTACGGGGTCCCCGGACATGGTTCCGTGTCGCCGCTGTTGTAGGGGTGGAGGGGCACCGAACCCGGTGTGTTGTCCGGCTGTCTTCTCGCCCCCGTCGCCCCTCCGGGACCGCCTCGGCGCGGAGCTCTCGCTCTAAGCGGCCATCTTGTTTCGTGGCCCGGCCACGCCCCCGTTACCTGCGCTTTAAAACAAATGTTATGCGAGAGGGACTATGGAGATATGAGCGGCACTTTTGCTGGGTGTTACTGAGGGAATTAGAAGAGGACGTAATGGGAGGCAGAGCACCAAAAATGACTGCCTCACTGAGTGCCACCAGTGCTGTAGGCTGTGATGATGGGTATGTGGTAAGGTGAAGTAATACATTCTTTTCCGTTTTTTTCGGTGTTTTCAGAGAATCTGCTGAATTGGGTAAGAAGCGAAGGTAAGGTGACTACATTTCCTATTGTACACATCATACACACCCACGAGCAATTTTGTGACTATCTGCCTTCTACGTAAGCTAGTAATTTAGACGGACAGTTTAGCCAGTAGCAGAGATGGGGTCTCGTTGGATGACTGCTGATCAAGCCCTAACTCGGGTTATGGAGGACAGTTCTGTTGTAGGCTCAGAGACTGAGACAGCAGATACTGAGACAGCATCTGAGGGAGAGGACAATGAGGCAGAATCTGGGAGTGATTTTTCAGTCGGCGGAGTCCCATCCGACGAGATCTCTTCCAGTGAGTCTGAAGGAGACAATGATGACATCCGTGCTGTCCCTTCGCAAGCACATTCTGTACAGCGCGACAACATTGAGTTAGCTGAACCCAGAGAGCAGGTGCTTGCGGCCGCAAGCACAGAGAGAGTGCTCTCTTGGCAGCCCCCCTGTTTAGTTCAGCCCCAAATTCCACCTTTTACTGGTGACGTTGGATGTAAAGTCGATACAGCTAAGTTTTTGCCAGTCGACTACATCCATCTATTTTTGGATGTTGACTACTTCAGGAAATTGTGCAGCAAAAAATTTCTGTACAGACCAATTTCTGAGGGAGCGTGGAGGCACTCTAGGGCCCCGTTCTAGGGCACGCCAGTGAACTCCCACTTCGCTGGCGGAGCTGAAGAAATTTTTGGGCCTTACGCTCAAAATGGGGTTAGTGCAGAAACCCACCTTGCAGTCCTACTGGACGACTCGCACAGTTTGGGTCACTTCCATCTTCGCACTATACATGAGCCGAGATCATTTGTTGCTACTGCAGCGCATGCTGCATTTCAATGACAATTCTGCTGCATTGCCCCCGAACTATCCAGACCATGACAGGTTGTTCAAAATTCAGCCTGTCGTGGAACATTTGTCTGCCAGGTTTCCAGAGATCTATACTCCTGGAAAGAATATAGCAGTCGATGAGTCCTCGATCCTGTACAAAGGACGGCTGCTTTTCAGACAGTACATTGCGAGGAAAAGAGCTCGCTATGGCATAAAGCTGTACATGCTGTGTTAGAGCTCTTCTGGCTATGTGTACAGCTTGAGAGTGTATACAGGGAAGGATTTTACCCTAAACCCTGTAGGTTGCCCTCCCGCGTTAGGGGTCACAGGTAAGATTGTATTTGAACTTGTCCAGCCATTTCTTTACAAAGGTTATAACCTTTATGTGGACAATTTCTATACAGGAGTAGAGCTGTTCAGTGAGCTCTACAAAGCAGGCACTGTGGCCTGCGGTACAGTTCGTTGTAACCGCAAAGGATTCCCGCAGGAGCTTATTTGCAAGAAGCTCCAGAAATCAGAGAGTACTGCATTGCTTTCTAACAAACTGGTTGCAGTCAAGTTCTTGGATAGGCGTGATGTATACTTGCTCACTACAATTCATGATGAGAGCATTTCCCCCATCACGGTTGGGGGTCAGATGGCCGAAGTCCAGAAGACCATCTGTATACGTGATTACAATAAGTAAATTGGTGGAGTGGACAAGAACGAACCATACAATGCGTGTCATAAAACTCACACTTGGTGCAAGAAACTGTTTACCCACCTGATTCAGATGGCAACATATAATGCGTATGTTGTTTACCGTCAGACAACCACAGGAAGACTCATGACTTTCCTTGACTTCCAGTTGTCTGTAATTGAAAGCCTTACTGCTGTTACAGAAGCAGCAGCAGCCTCCACCTCATATGTTCTGGAGAATGTAGCAAGGCTGCAGGAGCAACACTTTGCTGATCGCATTCCTAAAACACCCAAAAAGGATAGTCCATGTCGTCGCTGTAAAGTGTGCTCGAAGCATGGAAAGCGTCAGGAGAGTCGGTATTACTGCCCCCAGTGTCCATCACAACCAGGTCTCTGTATTCCTACTTGCTTTACATTGTATCATACTAAACAAAGTTCTGGGAAATCAACTGAGGTTGAGCTGCCATTGGGTAATCCTTTCGGTGGCAGTGCATGGATACCGAATGTCCATGCGCCACTGCTTCGTTAGGCAAGAAGCAACAGAATTTTACTTTATCTACTTCATCATGGACTTCCTTTTGGACTGCTTGAGAGCTAAATCCACAGTCAGAATGTGGTCGGTGTTCTGTTCAATTAACATGCATTATATTCCCCCTACTGCATATACTAGTGGACAGAACATATGCCACATTGTCACGGAGTACCCTTTCTTCACCAGCATGTCTACCTTACTTTCAACTGTAGATATGCTCTCTCAGTTCGAGGAATCACTTTGTACAGCATACTTGGAAACCCCCAACTTGCTTCCACAAACTAGTATAGGTTCACATGGCAATTAGACAGGATTAGTCAGGACTCTGATGAGAACAGAGACATGAATGGGTAAGGAAAGCTTATGGTAGGTGTGCCTTCACAGGGATATTGCACAGGTAGAAGGCAGTTAGTAAAGGTAGTACAGATGTACATCATCTACACCTACGGATTCAAACCCATTGGTGCCATCCCAGCACTGAAGGAGAATGACTTGTATAGGTCAGTGTTTGACCTGCTTTTCATGTTCATACTCCATCAGAACTTAGTAGATGTTCAGTTTGCTGTATAAGTGCATTACAGTCACATCACTGCACATAATGTTGGCTGGGACATAAGCTACGTTCTCATAGACTCCCCTGTGTGCCAAACACTACCCTTTTTCATAGCCTATGACCTTCTCTTTAGGGAACATCATGAGAAATCCCCAGCATGTCTCCCTTAGGTTCAAAGGTAGATATGCTCACTCAGTTCGAGGAATCGCTTTGTACGGCATACTTGGACGCCCCCCAACTTGCATCCACAAACTGGAAGGAGTTGGATTTAGCACAGAGAGTGTGTTAAAGGCGCAGGAAAAACATGTCTTCCTGGGCCTCAGGTGGCTGTCACAGGAGTCATTAGTAAAAGTTCGTTACGCATGCATTTGGTAATGTTAAGGAAGAAGGAGGCAGTAACTTGGCAGGTGGTAAAATGTAGTCAAACGTATTCGGTTCTGTGGCATGTGAATGTAATGGGCTCTTGTCTGGCAGCGGGAAGTTAATTTGAGTGCAGTGATTGGTTGGATTGGGCCCGTGGCCGGTGGTATGAAAGGGTTGTTTGTTGTGAGAGAATGGCGTGTGAATGGACCATTAAGAGGTTGGTGCCTGGACGTGGCTTAATGGCCCACCTTCAGAAGGCTTGGTTTCAATATTCAGATACTTTGATAAGTATTCATGCTTTGAAACCATAATTTCTGGAGATGCTAAAACCAACCAGTGTGAGTGGTAGGTTAACTTTAACAAACTAATACCAGGGGAGTCCAAGGGTGAAGGACTTGCGTGGCTTTCACCAGTTTTCCTTAACCCAGAATCCCCTTGAAATCACAAAATGTGCTTAAAAAACACATTTGCCTTGCATTCCAATGAACAGAAGTTCAAGGATCTGCAGGGAGCCACACGTTCTACTAAGTCTCCAGCGAAAAACTGCCTCACTTTAGTGAGTGGGCAAGTGACCACAACAGGGAAGTACCCAAAACGGATTGTGGAGACATTAAAATTACCTACCACAAAACAGCCTTGTTTTTTTTAAGTCAGTCACCTAAGTAGTTGGTCCTGGGCTCGGCAGCCACATAGGGAAACCTACCAAACGCAGACATTTCTGAAAACTGGACACCCAAGGCATCCCACGTAAATGTGGAGTGTTTGGATTTAACAAAGTTTTCTTATCCAGAATACCCTGCAAAAGTGAAACGTTAAATAAAACCACTATTTTGCCTTTCTTTTTATCACAGAAACTACAGTAATGTGCAGGGATCCTCAAAATTCCTACCATCCAGTGTTTCTCCACTTGTCCTGATAAAAACACAACCCCGCTTGTGTGCCTGCACCTAGTGCCTGCTTCAGGAATGGATCACTCGAGGGTAAACAGTAGCCCTCATGCAAGGACTACCATTGACCCTTGTGTGATCCATTCCTGTTGCGGGCACTAGGCATACCCACACAAGTGAGGTATCATTTTTATCGGGAGACTTGAGAGAACGCTGGGTGGCAGGCAATTTACGGCTTCTCTCAGATTCCAGAACTTTCGATCATCAAAGTGTGAGGAAAAAGTGTTTTTTTTGGCCACATTTTGAGGTTTGCTAAGTATTCTGGGTAACAGAATCTGGTGAGAGCCCCACAAGTCACCTCATCCTGGAATCCCCTAGGTCTCTAGTTTCCAAAAATGCACAGGTTTGGTAGGTTTCCCTAGGTGCCGGCTGAGCTAGAGGCCAAAATCCACAGATAAGCACTTTGCAAAAAACACCTCTGTTTTCTGTGGAAAAATGTGATGTGTCCACGTTGTGTTTTGGGGCATTTCCTGTCGCGGGCACTAGGCCTACCCACACAAGCGAGGTATAATTTTTATCGGTAGACGTGGGGGAACGCTGGGTGGACGGAAATTTGTGGCTCCTCTCAGATTCCAGAACTGTCTGTCACTGAAATGTGAGGAAAAAGTGTTTTTTTAGCCAAATTTTGAGGTTTGCAAAGGATTCTGGGTAATAGAACCTGGTGAGAGCCCCACAAGTCACCTCATCTTGGAATCCCCTAGGTCTCTAGTTTTCAAAAATGCACAGGTTTGGTAGGTTTCCCTAGGTTCCGGCTCAGCTAGAGGCCAAAATCCACAGGCAGGCACTTTGCAAAAAACACCTCTGTTTTCTGTGGAAAAATGTGATGTGTCCATGTTGTGTTTTGAGGCATTTCCTGTCGCAGGCACTAGGCCTACCCACACAAGTGAGGTATAATTTGTATCGGGAGACTTCAGGGAACGCTGGGTGTAAGGAAGTTTGTGGCTCCTCTCAGATTCCAGGACTGTCTGTCACCGAAATGTGAGGAAAACGTTTTTTTTTAGCTAAACCTTGAGGTTTGCAAAGGATTCTGGGTAACAGAACCTGGTGAGAGCCCCACAAGTCATCCCATCTTTGATTCCCCTAGGTCTCTAGTATTAAAAAATGCACAGGTTTGGTAGGTTTCTCTAGGTGCCGGCTGAGCTAGAGGCCAAAATCCACAGGTAGGCACTTTGCAAAAAACACCTCTGTTTTCTGTTGAAAAATGTGATGTGTCCACGTTGTGTTTTGGGGCATTTCCTGTTGCGGGCACTAGGCCTACCCACACAAGTGAGGTATCATTTTTATCGGGAGACTTGGGGAACGCTGGGTGGAAGGAAATTTGTGGCTCCTCTCAGATTCCAGAACTGTCTGTCACTGAAATGTGAGGAAAAAGTGTTTTTTTAGCCAAATGTTGAGGTTTGCAAAGGATTCTGGGTAACAGAACCTGGTCAGAGCCCCACAAGTCACCTCATCTTGGATTCCCCTAGGTTTAAAAAATGCACAGGTTTGGTAGGTTTCCCTAGGTTCCGGCTGAGCTAGAGGCCAAAATTCACAGGTAGGCACTTTGCAAAAAACACCTCTGTTTTCTGTGGAAAAATGTGATGTGTCCATGTTGTGTTTTGAGGCATTTTCTGTCGGGGAACTAGGCCTACCCACACAAGTGAGGTATCATTTTTATCGGGAGACTTCAGGGAACGCTGGGTGTAAGGAAGTTTGTGGCTCCTCTGAGGTTCCAGAACTTTCTGTCACTGAAATGTGAGGAAAAAGTGTTTTTTTAGCCAAATCTTGACATTCGCAAAGGATTCTGAGTAACAGAACCTGGTGAGAGCCCCACAAGTCACTCCGTCTTGGATTCCCCTAGGTCTCTAGTATTAACAAAATGCACAGGTTTGGCAGGTTTCCCTAGGTGCCGGCTGAGCTATAGGTCAAAATCCACAGGTAGGAACTTCGCAAAAAAACACCTCTGTTTTCTATTGAAAAATTTGATGTATCCACGCTGTGTTTTGGGGCATTTCCGGTTGCGGGCACTAGGCCTACCCACACAAGTGAGGTATCATTTTTATCGGGATTCTTGGGGGAATGCTGGGTGGAAGGAAATGTGTGGCTCTTCTCAGATTCCAGAACTTTCTGTCACCGAAATGTGAGGAAAAAGTGTTTTTTTAGCCACATTTTGAGGTTTGCAAAGGATTCTGAGTATCAGAACCTGGTGAGAGCCCCACAAGTCACCCCATCTTGGGTTCCCCTAGGTCTCTAGGTTTAAAAAATGCACAGGTGTGGTAGGTTTCCCTAGGTGCCTGCTGAGCTAGAGGCCAAAATCCACAGGTAGGCCCCTTGCAAAAAACACCTCTGTTTTCTGTGGAAAAATGTGATGTGTCCACTTTGTGTTTTGGGGCATTTCCTGTCGCGGGCACTAGGCCTACCCACACAAGTGAGGTATCATTTTTATCAGGAGACTTGGGGGAACGCTGGGTGGAAGGAAATTTGTGGCTTCTCTCAGATTCCAGAACTGTCTGTCACTGAAATGTGAGAAAAAAGTGTTTTTTTAACCAAATGTTGAGGTTTGCAAAGGATTCTGGGTAACAGAACCTGGTCAGAGCCCCACAAGTCACCTCATCTTGGAATCCCCTAGGTCTCTAGTTGTCAAAAATGCACAGGTTTGGTAGGCTTCCCTAGGTGCCGGCTGAGCTATAAGCCAAAATCCACAGGTAGGCACTTTTCAAAAAACACCTCTGTTTTCTGTGGAAAAATGTGATGTGTCCATGTTGTGTTTTGAGGCATTTTCTGTCGCGGGAACTAGGCCTACCCACACAAGTGAGGTATCATTTTTATAGGGAGACTTCAGGGAACGCTGGGTGGAAGGAAATTTGTGGCTCCTCTCAGATTCCAAGACTGTCTGTCACTGAAATTTGAGGAAAAAGTGTTTTTTAGCCGAATTTTGAGGTTTGCAAAGGATTCTGGGTAACAGAACCTGGTGAGAGCCCCACAAGTCACCTCATCTTGGAATCCCCTAGGTCTCTAGTTTTCAAAAATGCACAGGTTTGGTAGGTTTGCCTAGGTGCCGGCTCAGCTAGAGGCCAAAATCCACAGGTAGGCACTTTGCAAAAAACACCTCTATTTTCTGTGGAAAAATGTGATGTGTCCATGTTGTGTTTTGAGGCATTTTCTGTCGCGGGAACTAGGCCTACCCACACAAGTGAGGTATCATTTTTATAGGGAGACTTGGGGGAACGCTGGGTGGAAGGAAATTTGTGGCTTCTCTCAGATTCCAGAACTGTCTGTCACTGAAATTTGAGAAAAAAGTGTTTTTTAGCCAAATTTTGAGGTTTGCAAAGGATTCTGGGTAACAGAACCTGGTGAGAGCCCCACAAGTCACCCCATCTTTGATTCCCCTATGTCTCTAGTATTAAAAAATGCACAGGAATGGTAGGTTTCCCTAGGTGCCGGATGAGCTAGAGGGCACAATCCACAGGTAGGCACTTTGCAAAAAACACCTCTGTTTTCTGTGGAAAAATGTGATGTGTCCACGTTGTGTTTTGGGGCATTTCCTGTCGCGGGCACAAGGCCTACCCACACAAGTGAGGTATCATTTTTATCGGAAGACTTGGGGGAACGATGGGTGGAAGGAAATTTGTGGCTCCTCTCAGGTTCCAGAACTTTCTGTCACTGAAATGTGAGGAAAAAGTGTTTTTTTAGCCAAATCTTGACATTCGCAAAGGATTCTGGGTAACAGAACCCGGTGAGAGCCCCACAAGTCACTCCGTCTTGGATTCCCCTAGGTCTCTAGTATTAACAAAATGCACAGGTTTGGCAGGTTTTCCCTAGGTGCCGGCTGAGCTATAGGCCAAAATCCACAGGTAGGAACTTCGCAAAAAAACACCTCTGTTTTCTGTTGAAAAATGTGATGTATCCACGTTGTGTTTTGGGGCATTTCCGGTTGCGGGCACTAGGCCTACCCACACAAGTGAGGTATCATTTTTATCGGGAGACTTGGGGGAATGCTGGGTGGAAGGAAATTTGTGGCTCTTCTCAGATTCCAGAACTTTCTGTCACCGAAATGTGAGGAAAAAGTGTTTTTTTAGCCACATTTTGAGGTTTGCAAAGGATTCTGAGTATCAGAACCTGGTGAGAGCCCCACAAGTCACCCCATCTTGGGTTCCCCTAGGTCTCTAGGTTTAAAAAATGCACAGGTTTTGGAGGTTTCCCTAGGTGCCGGCTGAGCTAGAGCCCAAAATCCACAGGTAGGCACTTTGTGATGTCTTCATGTTGTGTTTTGGGGCTTTTCCTGTCGCGGGCAATAGGGCGACTCACACAAGTGAGGTATCATTTTTATCGGAAGACTTGGGGGAACGATGGGTGGAAGGAAATTTGTGGCTCCTCTCAGATTCCAGAAATTTCTGTCACTGAAATGTGAAGAAAAAGTGTTTTTTAGTCAAATTTTGAGGTTTGCAAAGGATTCTGGGTAACAGAACCTGGTGAAAGCCCTACAAGTCACCACATCTTGGATTCCCGTAGGTCTCTAGTTTTAAAAAATGCACAGGTTTGGTAGGTTTCCTTAGGTGCTGGCTGAGCTAGAGGCCAAAATTCACAGGTAGGCACTTTGCAAAAAACACCTCTGTTTTCTGTGGAAAAATGTGATGTGTCCACCTTGTGTTTTGGGGCTTTTCCTGTTGCGGGCACTAGGCCTACCCACACAAGTGAGGTATCATTTTGATCGGGAGACTTGGGGGAACACTGTGTGGAAGGAAATTTCTGGCTCGTCTCAGATTCCAGAACTTTTTGTCACCGAAATGTGAGGAAAAAGTGTTTTTTTAGCCAGATTTTGAGGTTTGCAAAGGATTGTGGGTAACAGAGCCTGGTGAGAGCCCCACAAGTCACCCCATCTTGGATTCCCCTAGGTCTCTAGTTTTAAAAAATGCACAGGTTTGTTAGGTTTCCCTAGGTGCCGGCTGAGCTACAGGCCAAAATCCACAGGTAGGTACTTTGCAAAAAACACCTCTGTTTTCTTTGGGAAAATGTGATGTGTCCACGTTGTGTTTTGGGGCATTTCCTGTTGCAGGCGCTAGGCCTACCCACACAAGTGAGGTACCATTTTTATCAGAAGTCTTCGGGGAACATAGAATAGCAAAACAAGTGTTATTGCCCCTTGTGTTTCTCTACATTTTTTCCTTCCAAATATAAGAGAGTGTTTAAAAAAGACGTCTATTTGAGAAATGCCCTGTAATTCACATGCTAGTATGGGCACCCCGGAATTCAGAGATGTGCAAATAACCACTGCTCCTCAACACCTTATCTTGTGCCCATTTTGGAAATACAAAGGTTTTATTGATACCTATTTTTCACACTTTATATTTCAGCAAATTAATTGCTGTATACCCGGTATAGAATGAAAACCCACTGCAGGGTGCAGCTCATTTAATGGCTCTGGGTACCTAGGGTTCTTGATGAACCTACAAGCCCTATATATCCCCGCAACCAGAAGAGTCCAGCAGACATAATAGTATATTGTTTTAAAAAATCTGACATCACAGGAAAAAGTTACAGAGTAAAACATAAAGAAAAATGGCTGTTGTTTTCAGCTCAATTTCAATACTTTTTTTTATTTCAGCTGTTATTTTCTGTAGGAAAACCTTGTAGGATCTACACAAATGAACCTTTGCTGAATTCAGAATTTTGTTCATTTTTCAAAAATATTTAGCTTTCCGAGATCCAGCATTGGTTTCACACCCATTTCTGTCACTAACTGGAAGGAGACTGAAAGCACAAAAAATGGTAAAAATGGGGTATGTCTCAGAAAAATGCCAAAATTATGTTGAAAAATGTGGTTTTCTGATTCAAGTCTGCCTTTTCCTGAAAGCTGGGAAGCTGGTG
Source organism: Pleurodeles waltl (assembly GCF_031143425.1). Classification (NCBI taxonomy): domain Eukaryota; kingdom Metazoa; phylum Chordata; class Amphibia; order Caudata; family Salamandridae; genus Pleurodeles; species Pleurodeles waltl. The sequence goes on from NC_090440.1 coordinate 1,866,274,154, forward strand.
ATTTTAGCACCACAAACCCTTTGTTGATGCTATTTTCATGGGAAAAACCACAAGCCTTCTTCGGCAGCCCTTTTTTCCAATTTAAAAAAAAAAAACGAAATGTTTGCTCTATTTTGGCTACTTTCTTGGTCTCCTCCAGGGGAAACCACAAACTCTGGGTACCTTTAGAATCCCTAGGATGTTGTAAAAAAAAAGGACGCAAATTTGGCATGGATAGCTTATGTGGACAAAAAGTTATGAAGGCCTAATGGCAAACTACCCCAAATAGCCAAAAAAGGGCTCAGCACGGGGGGGTAGAAAGGCCCAGCAGCTAGGAGGTTAAGTTTTGTGTCACTTAAAAAATAAACGTTGGCACCAATTGATCAGAACAAGTTAGAAAAATCAAAAATGAAGTAATTAAAAAAATGAGTCCAAATTTGACAAATCAAAAATACTTTTGCTGTAGGTCAATTTAACTTATTCCACTTAAATTACTGGATCCCACCAATGCGCACAAAAAATGTTGGAAAATGGATTATTGGTAAGGGCAGATAAGTCCCTACAATTAGCAACAGGCCACTAACCTCCACTTATGTCCAGTTAGGCCTCAATAAATTAAATCCAGCTCAAACCAAATGTGTAAAGCATTTAAAAATCACAGAACAGTAAATAACTAAAACACAGAACACAATACAAATGCAACACCAATTTTTTAAACATAGATCATATTTTTATCTTTAAGATGACACCAAAACAATTAATGTCAGATAAGGGGAACTGGAGATATGAATTTGTAAAGAATTACTGTTTTCTAGTGCATAGAAATGAAAAGCGCCAATCTGGTCATCTGGTCGCAACTCGACCGGGGCAAAGTCAACCTTTAAGGTCGACAACGATGGAGCCCTGCTCAGCTACAGCAAGCGGGAGGCCTCAGTCGAAAGTTTAGCTTTGGGCTTAATCGTTTTCTTGAAGATTTTCTTCAGCGGGACGAAGTCGCCAGTCCGATGCGACCTGACCTCCTGGAGCCCTTCCTCAGATGCCTGTCGCAGGAGCCCATGGTGAAGATTTCTATTTTCTGGCTTAGATTATTTTTTCAAGATGAAAATCCTTCGACGGGGCCAGACCTGAATCTTGATTCGACATCCCTGGAGCCCTCTTCGGATACACTGCCTGGGAGGTCCAGGTTAACTGTCTACATTCGGACTTAGTCACTTTTTCGGTTATTTTCTTCAGTGGGCAGAACATGCAAGTTAGGCCGGGTCGGGGTTGAGGCAAGCCGGCTAGAGTTGCTGCAGTGGGTCGGTCCCTTTATGGAGCTTTTTTCAAAAATTTCTCCAAACGTGTCCAAACTTCTGGATCTTCTTCCAGAAGGTCTTTTAAGGTTCTTCTGGAGTCCACATCTCACCCAGCTTCCAGAAGCTCTGAGTTGTTCCTTGAGGGGTGAAGACTACAACTCCTAGAATGCACCTGGCTCAAACTCCAAAACGGCCACTGGACAATGGTTAGCTGGACAGTTTCTTCAGGAGTTGATGCAGGGGACTCTGGTTAGCAATTTGTCACCTGTAGCAAACAGGGAGTCCCTCCTTGAACCAATTGAAGCCAAGCAAAGTCCTTCTTGTGTTGAAGCCCAAGTGTGCATCTGGTGCAGTCTTGCTGAGTGAAGTGTCCAGGTGTCCAACATTTGAGACTAATCTTTCAGTTTAGGAAACATAACCTGTGGTATTCTTTATAGCATTATCAAGTTAAAAGAAAGACACCAATGTGTTGAAAATAGGTTTTAAGAATCCTTAAATTTAGGCGCAGCAATCACATCACCAAGGAGGCCTCATTCATAATCAGTTAATGAATATGTTCTCTACCTCAATATGAAAAATGTCTGAGGCAGAATTTTGAACGTTTCTATAAATTATTTTAATCTTGCAAAAATAAAACTTTAAAAAACATGAGCTAAAAACTGATAAGTTAAGCATTCTCATTGCTTTTCAGAACTCGTTCTCTTGTAGTCTTATTCTAAAGTAATGACTGGAAATACTTTTCTGATGCTCTAAATGAATTCCCATAAGTGAATATTATGAGGAAAATATTGTCAAAAAATATCAAGGACACAAATTTTGAATTTAAATATCTTATTTAAGTAAAGGACTAAATACTGACCTCGGAAATATAGAAGGGTAAAATATTGTCACAACATAGGTAGGCATTTCGAATTTTAAAGATTGAACAGTACAGTAACAGTAAAAAACATTAAGTTAAACAATTACACTTGAAAAATACAGATATAAAATAACAAAAATATACAATTAACTTTTATAATTTACGAACATGAAGTAAAAATATATAATTTGACAAAAATGTTCACAAAATAATACACCTAACAGATAAATTAATATAATCATTCAATAAACATAAATAAAGAATACCACTATTAATAGTAATTGAAACGCTTTATAGGAAGAAGGTAATAATATATGTAATAAAATTAATACAATAAAAAAAAAACGATGTAATACCATCTCAAAATAAAAATATATGAATAAAATAATTACATTAAAATAAGTTTCAAAAATAATTCTCAAACTAACTCTCGAAATGTGTCTTAAATAAAACAACTCCTCATCATAAAACAAGTTAGACTTATAGGGGTCAAATTTACTTTTCCCAATGCAAAAGGAGTAACAATATAGAAAGTGTTGGACATTGGAAGGCTCAGATTTACTGTTCCCACTTCTAAATGAAAAACTATATACATAAAAATACATATAATATAAAAATATACATTATTTTTACATTGCATAATTTATAAAAAAGTATGACACGTAATACATTAACAATTAGCTTCATAAACAATAAAATGCAAGAACGAAAGTTAAAGGCATTACAAATATATATATATATATATTTATATATATATATATAATAATATATGTACTTATAGATAGATAGATACTTAAAACACTTTCTAACCTATTGCCCCAAGAATTCAGCACCAAAAAGCAAAGTAAAAAAATTGAAGGAAATTAACAATATACCCCAAGTTAGAAAATAATTGTAATACTGAACATAATTCACAACATCAATAATCTAATTAACCAATTACAATGAATTATGATTTTATTAAAAAATATAAATTAAATATTTTACATATTTAAATAATTTTCATGCTAAGTAATCAATTTAACAGAATAAATATTTAAAAATAAAATATTTATAAAACAATTAAATATACTTTAAAAAAAAAATCCCAACCTACTTTCATACAACCCACCAATAAATAAGTTCATATAGAATAAAATAAAATAAAATAAATCTTTATTATTGAATCAAACGAATTATATGAAAAATGCACATACACACATGCTTAATATTAAAATAGTTTCTCTCAGAACAGAAATGAAAATCCTTATTTTCTATGTCAATTAGCCTTTCAAATTTCTGACAACACACTCATCCCAAATAATGCACTGATAGTAGCTTTCAGATGTGATTATGATCTGTTGCTATGCACTACAGACACAACACAGAAAGTAACAAATATTAACCGTCTGCCACTGTGAATTCCTTAATATACTTTTAAGCTGCAATTCCTGATCAGAAAGGACTAGCTAAATTGTGTTTCTTATCATGGGAATGGTAATGATAAATCCTCTTTAACGGGAAAGTCGGATTTAGCTTTACTGTTTTAGAAATGCCACTTTTAGAAAGTGGGCATTTCTCTGCTCTTACTGCTCTTTGTGCCTTGCAGCCTGTCTCCAATACAAATCTGAGGAAGATAACAACTACACTTTGTGCATTTCCTCTAGACAGCCACAAACACAGGAAGGTTAGGTGTGTTTCAGCACTTATCTGCATTCATCTGTATTCTCATAGGCCTTCCTTGGCAGACAGGGTGGAGGGGAGTTCACAATTACACTTGAATACGAAAGTGCCTGTCCCCACACAAAGGGCTGATTACCCCTTACTAGTTGTCTGGAGCCAGGACTAGGAATTAAGGATCTCTGTACACTTCATGACCCTTCTTTGAAGTCACCTCCACTTCAGAAGCACTTTTGGTATAAGAACTGGGGCTCTGACCCTATCAAATCGGTACACTACTGGACATGGGAAGAACTCCTGGAGTAAGGACTGCTGTGCTACAAAGATTGCCACTCTGCTTGACTGACAGGTCTGAGGAACTGCTTTTCTGAGCTGCCCCTGCTGCATGCTGATCTTTGCCCTGCTGAGGACAAGGACTGGACCCATCTCACTTGAACCCAGAGTGACTCCAAGGACTTGCATCCTGTTTTCTGAAGTTTCATGGACACAAAAGACTTCTTTCAAATCACCTGCTTCAGCTCCTGGATCTGTCTTCAATTAGCTCCTGACCACCAGGATGTGTTTCTCCAATCCTGGGCTCTTGAAAGTGTTCTTTCTGCTGTTTTTAGTCTTCAATCAAGCTTTTGTTTTTTTGCGAACTGGCTCATTGGCACCGGAACCGCGCCATTTGCACAAAGGATCAACGTGAGTGGGCACAATTTTGTCTCATTGCAGAGCAGCGCCACCGCTCACAACTGTGAGGCTCCAGCCCGTCTGTCCGTGATGCCTGGTGGCTCTTCGCTCTTGCAAACTGACTCTTGGCACCAAACTGAGATGGTAAAACTTCATTGGGACTTACCTAGAACTATATCCGACCCACGCTCTATCGCATTCGGCCTGAACTTTGGATTTGCACTGGTCCCTCACTACCTTAATTCACCTTTTGACTGCTAGTGACTTCTAAGCACTAATTTTGTTTATTCTTTACAAATTGATATCTCGACGTCCACAGATTAGACTTTTGTCATTTTGGCCTTGTTTTACTCAGAAAAATATGCTCTATTTTTATAAACCTGTGTGGAGTCTTTTGTGGTGTTTTCATTGTGTTACTGTGTGTGTGCTTCACAAATACTTTACACATTGCCTCTTAAGTTAAGCCTGCCTGCTCTGTGCCAAGCTACCGGAGGGTGAGCACAGGTTAATTTAAGGTCTGTATCTGACTTAACCTGACTAGTATTGTTGTCCCTACTTGAACAGAATACATGAAGAGATCCAATTCCTAACAAACCTATATTGCTAGCATCCATGAATGATCAAAAACAAACAACAAAGTCTGAAGAACAACACAAGAATGATTAGCAAAAACATAATGATCTGAAACCTCCGAGATGATGAAAACCCTGATCGATTTTCGCTACCATAGCAGCCTGCTTGTTTTATAAAACGTACTTTCTCGTTTGGTTTAATCAGCAGCGGCAATCTCTAGAAATGAAGCAGGGCAGGCACACAAAAGAAAGGTTCCAGAATAATCCATACTGCACGCTGCCGATAAGCACCAAATACGCTGTGGAACCAAAGACAATTTACTGTATACATTTTCATTACACAACAGAAATCAAGCGCTCGCTTTTGTTCTATGTCTGCAGAGCCAGCACTCAGCATGAAGTATAAAAAGGCTGCCCGACTGGGCACCGGGCACCGAGATCTCGCATCCACAGACCAGCTGCAATGGGGAAGGTAAGAAAAACATCTGAATAGTCAGATCTAATCGCCATCTCTTAATAATAGAGAGCTGAGGACTTTTTTTTCCAATGCACTGGAATGGGGAGGTGGTGTTTCTGGTTGAGTAGATAAGGACTTGTTGATCCATAGCCGTAATAAGCATTACCAGGAGATCACATTCCTGGCTGCACTAGTACATTATGTGCAAATGTGCAGAAAGGAAAATAACACAAGGCTAAAATTGACTACTGGTTAATTCTCTTATTTGCAGATATATTGAAACTATGACTAAAGCATCCTGTGGGACCTTTGTGAAGTTATTAAGTTGTTATCATAGGTTCTTATAAATAAGCCAATAGAGCTGGAAATAATATGAATCACAGCTCAACAACGATATAAAAATAAAGATTAATGGTATATAAAGCAGAATTGATGAAGCCGAGACAAAAGGAGAAACTAAAGTGGGCTATTTTTGCCAGTGGTGGTTGCTCGAGGGCTGATACCAGAGCGATGAAGTAATGGGCCAATATTCAACGTTTTTACAGTCTTCTAGCGTCTGAATTGCACAAAGTGGAAGGCTCTGTGTGGTTGAAACGCTGAACTGCAATGTATTGAAATGACTGTGTGCCATTGTAACAGTCAAAAGTCTTTTCAGCTCCCAAAATCAATAATGTGATTCTTTGTAAAGTGCAAGGAAAGCCAGGAGGCAAAGAAGCATCTAGTATTTTCATTTGATTGCACTTTGTGACCACTTGTGATCGCAAAGCGTTGAAAGATTACCAACTGCCCTTTTAAGTCAGTAAACATTTGCACAGTGAAAGCCATTTGTAAGGGGCAGCTTCCACTGTGTAAATGACAGTTGTGAGCATCAGGAGGAGCTGTGAACAATTCAAAAGCCCTCTCCAACTCTACATTGGCATCTTGTTGCAAGGATTCACAAGAAGAATCCTGCCTCACAAATGTTCATGAGTCAGGATAGCAATAATCAGGGGCCATCCACTTTGCACTGTGTTGAATCAATAGAATTGCAGGATACATTGACAACCTGTGCAACCAAAGCATCAGAAAATCAACATCACCAGTTATGCATCTCACCCTCCATCGCACTAAAAGGCATTCAGGGTCCCTTAACTGACTATCTTAGGAATCTTTAATCTGGGGCCATTATGAATGAGCACTCAGCTATAGCTATGTTTTGCTTGCGATGATAGTGTGAGTGAGCCATTGCGTTGCTGTCATTGCATGTACTGTTCCACATTAGGGTATTCAAGATGACCCATTTCTCTAATGTTGGTCTGTCCTTATTGTACCATGGATTGGACTCAATGGCAGGCAATACTTCTATTAAAATCCATTGATTTATAGACCTGGTTACTTGCACTTGATTTAATTTCTAACCACTGTTATGCCTTCGTCCTCTACAGATCATCTTCTACGAGGACAGGAACTTCCAGGGCCGCTGCCATGAGTGCAGTGGTGATTGTGCTGACCTGCACTCCTACTTCAGTCGTTGCAATTCAATCAAAGTAGAAAGTGGCTCTTGGATGATCTATGAGCGCCCCAACTACATGGGCCACCAGTACTTCTTGAAAACGGGTGACTATCCTGACTACCAGCAGTGGTTGGGCTTCAGTGATACAATCAAATCCTGCCGTGCTCTGCCTCAGGTAACACTAACAGTGTGGCTAAAGAAGGGGTGCTGCTAACACTTTATTTGTACACATCTCCATTTCTGAATTTCCATGGTAAACCATTCAAAACATCAGGGATTACTTTCTTAATTTGACATCCCTAGTTTTAGCCAGTTTTAGTTCACTTGGCATAGGATGGATTGAGGCAAAACAGGGTAAAACCTTTGAATCAAGAGTCATCAGGCTTCCTCTGGCATCTGTTTTTCAAATGCAGTGTGGTCAAACTCTTATGGGCATTCAAAGAAAACACAGTTACCATGATCTTTCATACAAACTTCTCCATAAATCATTTAAATATATCCTTAGGTCCATCGACTTCCATACCTTCCAATGACGTCAACAAACATTACTTTTTTCCTTTGATTTACTCTTGACTATAGGAGTCACAAATATGTGAGTGGAAACGCTACAAAAATGAATCCTACCACACTGGGGGGCATGGGTGTGTTTTAGCAGGAGTGTTAACAACAGTGTATTCAATAAAAAAGTTTGCCATGCAAACTATGGAACAAGCTAGACTGGTACATGCAAAACTCCAAGCATCATGCAAACTATGGAACAAGCTAGACTGGTACATGCAAAAATCCAAACCCCCATAAACACCTTACACACTCACTCAAAGACACCCTTACCCTAAATACAAGCAGCAACTTTCCACTACCCGTGCATATTAGACATACTCCCTAGTGGATTATACTACAACCAGACCTGGCTACGCTCTTCTAAGAGGTATACTTTATATATACATATTTATTCCTCTTACCTTTCCCTATTACTACTACAGCTCACTTTCTGTCTATCTCTCCCCTGCAGGGCTGTATCTGGATCAACAATATTGTTATACCATTCAGATTCGGTCTTCCTACAAAACCACTTGCCCACATGATTATTTTAGACATACGTGTCTCAGTACATTGCAGTGCCACCATCTGATTATTGTAGTTTTTGGAAAAATCCTAATAAAAACATTTGAAAACAAAAAAAGGTCTGATTAAAAAAACAAAAAAAACAATATGAATATTTTACAAAACAGTGCAATAACATAATCAGCGATAGTTCTTGAGGTCCAAATGCAGTCAAGCACTGGAAATTTTCCCAGTGATAATAGTGAAATAGGTGTGCACATGATTCAACTGAGTTAGGGCTATTTGTATCTTCCTTGTTTTACTAAAAACCTCAGTTGGGACTCGCCTTAAGAAGGAGGATATCCATGGAATGAAGCAAGCTCATGTCTAATTATATTTCCAGCTAGACTTGAAATGCTCATGTGCTTCTTACTGCAGACTATAAGCTGCATTAATAACAGGCTGAAAGTGAGCATGTCATGAAGTGTAATCAACAGTTTTCCTTTTTAATAACGTTTCCTTTCTCACCATTGCAGCAGAGAGGTGCCCACAAGATCAAGATCTATGAGAAGGAAGAATTCCGTGGCCAGACCATTGAATTCCTTGAAGACTGCCCTTCTGTCTTTGATAAGTTCAACTACCACGATATCCACTCTTGCAACGTGTTGGAGGGCTACTGGATCTTCTATGAACAGCCCAACTACAGAGGGCGCCAATACCTGCTGAAGCCTGGGGAGTACAGGAGATTCTCTGACTGGGGCTCCCTGAATGCCAGAGTCGGCTCCTTCAGGAGGGTTCTGGAAACATACTAAAGTACATGTAGATGTTCAAGTGATGATATTGGTACACAATGAAACAATAAAAATTTAGGAAACCAAGACCCTTTCCATCTCTATTTCTAGTATGAATCGGTGTCATGCAGTGTTGCTCATGTGAGGAGACAGAGAGCTGAGGATGCTGTGCCATGATTTGGGATAAAAGCCAGTGTTTCGGTAATACTACCCTGTGCCAGTAATCAGTATTTTTGTAATGGTGTTTTGTCATGCTGTTACCTGCTGAAAACAAGCTGTCAGGGACCATCTTGATGCTGTAGCGATTGAGACTGATAGACCACTCCAGTGCACTAAACTCACACTGATAATTTAATGAACTCCAGAACCGTACAGCACTAACGCCCATATTTATACTTTTTTTGCTCTGCATTTGCGTAATTTTTTTGATGCAAATGTGGCGTAAACTTAACTCCATATTTATATTTTGACGCTAGACGCGTCTAGCGTCAAAATATTGGAGTTTGCACCATTTTTTAAATGTGTGAACCTACCTTGCTTCAATGAGATGCAACGTTGGCATTCCCATCCAAAAAATGGTGCTATCCCCATAGCGCCATATTTATCCCCCGTGCTAAAGGGTGGGAGACGGGGCTTAATAATGGTGCTAAGCTTATTTGGCACCATTATTTAACACCTGCCTCAGACCAGGCGTTAGGGGACCTGTTGACCCATTTATATGGTTAATACCATGGAATGGGTCCACAGGTGCCCTCCCCAATCCCCAGGAACAACCCCACACACCCACAGAGGGACATTGGAGGATGGGGGACCCCATCCTAGGTAAGTAGGGTAAGTATTGGTAAGTATGTTTTTTTTTTTAAGTGCCCTCTGCATGGCACAGGTTGCAAAGACCAAGCCCAGGTGACACTTGTCCCAGGTGCTGGCCACTGGGGTGGTGGCCATGACTCCTGTCTTTACTAAGACAGGAGTCATGTTTTTAGTGGTTGTGCGCCAGGAAATGGCGCTAGTCTGGTTAGAGGCATTTTTTTGTGCCTCTAACCGGGCTAGCATATTTTTTTTGGAGCACAACCTCCTCCTTCCCTACTGCCACGCCCACCCGGCTAGCGTCATTTTCAGTGACTCAAGACCAAGCTGAGCGCCGGCTTGCGCCATTCCCTTAACTTGGTGCCCGGCTAGTGCTTAGGAATGGCTCAAGCCAGCGCTATACTTTTTGATGTAAAACTGCGTTTGTGCAGTTTTCCACCAAAAACTATAATTCGGGCCCAAGTAGGTACACCAGAGCTAGGGAAGGTGCCTTTCTACCATGAAGTGGCAACTGTGTTTCTGTATGTATGTATGTTTCTATGTATGTATGTATGCATGTATGTATGTATGTATGATGACACCAAGTTAATGGACAACCACATACACTAATTAGAATCCAAATGGGTCTCAACAAGAGAACCTAAATACTGAAGGGGAAACAAGTCAACAATTCAAGAGATCAGGTGAAGGGAAAGATGCAGACAAACTAAAATATCACTTAAATAGAATGTAGGGTGATTACTAAAAGGATTGATCAGAAAGAAAGGATTCGCAGAAAGGGAGATACTGGAAACAATAAGGCAATACTAAAAGGTAACCAAGTAAACTAGAAAGCCTCAAACATGAAAGCAGGTAATTGGGTTATTGCAAGGTGGTAACTATTATTTTAAGTGCTGCATTTAAAGCACTGTGGAAAGGAAGGGGCAGCCAGAACTGGCATATTTAGCCGGCACGAGCAAGGGAGTACCACCTGTGGAGTAAAGTATTCTCTTTTACAGCGCTGTGTAGATTAGGAATGATCACACTCCTTTCACAAGCAAAGTATTATAGGCGCTATTAGAAACCATCATCCAGTCCTACACAAGATCAGAAGAGTCCAAACATTTTCAGCATAACATCCAAGGAACTAACTGAGCATTGCTTCCAAAACCTTGCTTTGGACACACACTAGTTACAAGTCAAATGAGAGTATCTCTGCTCTCAGCCGAGAAGTGTTACTCTATCCCTACGTCTACCTGGATGTTGCCTCAGCTTGATTGGCTGGGGAATCATTAGATATGCAGTATTCAGTGTACCTAATTAAGAGTCATGATGCGTATCGATCGCATCAGGATGACTGGAAAGTAATGATTTCCCATCTGTCAGTACTGGTACCTCAGCACAATGCTTTTTGGGAGCAACAGATTCCAGGATACAATACGATACACAAATCGAGGCTGAAAACATTGGGCCAGATGTAGCATTTTCCGATTTTGCGAATCGGAAATTGCGAGTCGGTGTGACTCGCAATTTCCGATTCACAAAATCGGATGCAGAACTGTATCTCAGACACCGTCTGCGAGTCGCTATGGGGTCGCAAAGATCCACCTCATTTATATTAATGAGGTGGGTCGCATTTTGCGACCCCAAAGCGAGTCACTGCACTCACAGGGATGGTGGCCTGCTGAAGACAGCAGACCTCCATGTCTGTGACTGCTTTTTCAATAAAGCAGTTTTTTATTTTTATTTTGCAGCCCGTTTTCCTTAAAGGAAAACGAGTTGCAAAATAAAAAAACATAACAAAACCATTTGGTTTCGGTTTTTCAGAGCAGGCACTGGTCCATTGGACCACTGCCTGCTCTGAAAAACCCTTTTTGGCAACATTTACAAAGGGGAAGGGGACCCCTTCCCTTTTGCAAATGGGTTACCACCACTGTGACACTGGTGGTAACTGTGAATTTGCGGTCACAAAGCAATTTAGCATAGCGATGTGAGTCACAAATAGGAAGGGGACACCCCTTCCTATTTGCGAGTCGCATTCACAATTTGCGAGTCGGTACCGACTCGCAAATTGTGAATGAGCATCGCAATCAGCATTTTGCATGGCGCAAACTGCGATTTTCGCAGTTTGCACCATGCAAAATGCTTGCTACATCTGGCCCATTGTCTCGGGGCAATAGATGCTTTCAATCGTTTATCACAAAACTCTAAAAGAGACAAAGAAACGGTCAGATGTTAGATAAGAAACACAGAAGGTCGCTCAATATATGTCATCATAACTTCCTTAACATCAAGGGTGTCCCGTCATTACCAGGGAAGGGAGAAGGAAATAGGTATGGAGGTGCTACTTCTTTATTAATATAGACTTTCAGTTGAATCAAACTATCAGTGATAAGGAATGTGTTTACAACAAACACTGAGACCTGGCTTTTTTTTGTAGATGTATTGTTATAGCAGCAGGACAGTTGGAGGGACAAACATCATGCACTCAAGCGGGACAGCAGTGGACAAAGTCTTAGTCCACACAACCCAGATCATTAGCTTTGGAGGGCTCAAAACTATTTATGTAATTGTCATTGTTATAGGGCACAAATTGCCAATTTTTTATCACAGCACAATCGAACAGAAAAGGAATGCGCTAAAGCTTGCCTAGGAAAAAACAACGACAAGCACACCTACTAATCCAAGAGAGTGAAGAAAGTAAAATGCATGTACACTACAGATTGAAATACACATTAAAGGAAGCACATGTCTGCTTTATTTAAACTCCATTTGTCATTGTCAGCAGCACAGTAAAAGAAGAAGGGTACCAGCTCCATCCACACGTACCCTTCCACCTCATCGCACATCACATGTAGGTGAGATAAGACATAGGACGGTGGTACTTGTCATGGTGGTAGCTGCGGAGCTCAGGAGGGCATGACATGCTTTAAGAGGTGGTACAGCCTAGATGGCATACATTGCTAGAGAGCACAGGAGATCCGGTGACTCTAAATGGTAGTTTGACTTCTTGGGCATGGTGGTGTCTCAGCATCATCACCTTGACTTCACAGATCCAGCTCCATGCACTTGTGAAACAGCACTCCCAATTAAATTGTTATTGTAAAACTCATCATGACTCACATTGGTTCTAATATGAACTGATTACAATTTTGAGAGAAGTTTGATTAATTAAGGGTGAAACTTGGAAGAGAAGGAGGGGTTAAGCAGGTGCAAGAAGTAGGGTTTTGATTAGGGGGGAGATGTTCTCAAATAACAACCACAATCGTTGTGGGAGAGAGCTGGCTTGGGAGCAGGTCCCGGGTCTGATCCCCCTTGCTGCTGCCTAGCTCTCTCCTGTTTGCTGCCTCGTTCTCACTACCTTCTGCTCTTTCCCCCCTATTTTTCTGAATGCTTTCTCCTGCTCTCTGCCTCATTTTACTACCTTCTCACTTCTTTCCCCCCATATTTCTAAGCACTTTCTCCTGCTTTTTGCCTCCTCCTTTAATTCCTTTTTCCCCATTCCTGATCCCACCTGCAGCCCGTTTCCCTGTCTCCTGCCTTGCCCCACCGACCACCTCCCAGCGCCCCTCCCTGCTCCTAGGACATACTTAATGGGGCCTTCAGCGCCACCCCATTGAGCAGGTCCCAGGCCACCTCTCCCTTGCTGCTGTATTGCTCTCTTCTGTTTGCTGCCTCATTCTTACTACCTTCTTCTTCTCTGCCCCTGATTTTCCGAGTGCTTTCTCCTCCTTTCTGCCTCATTTCACTGCTGTCTCCCTCCTTTCCCTCTGTTTTTCTGAGTGCTTTACCTGTTATCTGCCTCGCTTTTACTGCTTTCCCCATTCTTTCCGCCCATTTTTTTCTGAGTGCTTTCTCTTATATTCACTGCTTTCTCCCTCATTTTGCTCTGTTTTTCTGAGTGCTTTCTCCTGCCTTCTGCCTCGTTTTCACTGCTTTCTCCCTTCTTTCCCTCAATTTTTCTGTGTGTTTTCTCCTGCTGTCTGCCTCATTTTAACTGCTTTCTCCATCCTTCCCCCTATTTTTCTGAGTGCTTTCTCCTGCTTTCTACCTCATTTTCACTGCTTTCTCCCTCCTTTCCCTCAAGTTTCTAACTACTTTCTCCTGCTTTTTACCTCCTTTTTTCTCTGTTTATTCCTTTTTTTCTCCATTCCTGCTCCTGCCTGCTGCCCGTTTTCCTGTTATCATCCAAGCCCTGCCCACCGTCTCCCAGCACCCCTCCCAGGACCTACTTAATGGATGCTGCAGCACAATCCCATTGAGAAGGTCCCAGGCCAGCTCTGACCTGCTGCTAGCATGCTAAAGGCAAGCCCATCTGTGCCTGTACCGCACCCAGCACCAAGACCCCTGGCTCTTCCACCACACAAACATATGCCACCACTGACCTCCCAGCCCTGGACCCCGGATGCACCAACAACCACTGCTGACACCCACCGCTGCGTACCACCAGGGGACAATTCTCCTGCTGATACTGCCACCTTACCTTCAGCACTGTAGCAACCTACGCACCCAACACATCGACCAAGACCCCCATGACACAACTCCAGTGCATCCTACTCAACGTATGTTCACAAGTTAAACAGGCGGCCGAGGTCTGGGACAGGATTTCCTCCCTCACCTCAGACATCATCTTCCTCACAGAAACCTGGCTCAACCCCGCCTCTGCACCACAGATCACCACCGCCATCCCTGAAGGTTACAAGATAACACACCAGGACCGAACCAATGAGCAACGAGGCGGAATCGATATCATCTACAGGACACCATGTGCGGCACAACATCCCCTGATGACCCGACACTGGTAATGGAACACCTCAACTTCCAACTCCCCACAGACGGAAAAAGCCCCATCAGAGGCACCCTTACCTACAGACCACCAGGACCACGACACAGCTTCTGCAATACCATCCAAGATCTCATTGCCTTGCAAGCAATAGACTTCGAGCACTACATATTCCTAGGGGACCTCAACTTCCATCCCGACAACCCCAGTGATGCCAACTCCACCGACCTCCTCGAAAGCTTGAGCAACATCGACCTCAAGCAGCTGGTCACGACCCTACCCACATTGCAGGACACATGATCGACCCATCTACACCTTCAGCAACAGAATCAGGTGCATCCACTCCACTTCACACTACTCACCTAGTCCGACCACCACAACGTACATTTCGCCATCTCTGGACCCACATACCCCAGCATCATGCCCACCAGATCCACACAAAGAAACTGGAAAAAGGTATCAGTAGACTAGTGGAATGACACTCTCCGCTACCACCACCCAGACTCTACACACGACCCTCAACAAGCAGCAAACAGCGTCTCCCAGTGGATCACAGAATGCACCAATGTCATCACCCCCACCAAGACAGCCAAGGTCAAAGAACAAAGCAAAAGAGAACGCTAATTCACCAAGGAACTGAACTCCTCCAAATGCAACTGGCAACAACTTGAAAGGAAGTGACCATCAGCAAAAATACAGGAGACCGCACCACCTTCAGGACAGCCCTCAACCGGTACCACCGCCTCCTGAAAGCAACCAAGGAGAACACACTAGCAGACCCTATCAAAGTCAGCATAAGCCACAGCAAAGAACTCTTCACCATCAAGAAGGAGTTCACCAATCCTGCAGCCACCAAGAACATCAGTCCCTCCCAGGAACTGTGTGATAACCTTGCAGACTTCATCCATTACAAGATCTTCGCTATCTACGAAAACTTTGAACGCCAACCCTCCACCACAGACCGCATGAACCAGCTCACATGCACAAACACAAACCCCGAACACCTTCTCACCCACTTGGAACTCCTGACCATGTAAGACTCTATCTGCATTATGAACTCCATGCACTCAGAAGAAACCAAAGACCTTTGCCCCCACTACGTCATCAACCTCGGAAGCAAGACAATCGGTGACAAGCTCAGGAAGGTCCTGAATACCTCCATCACTGTGGTCTCCTTCATGGAGGTCCGTAAACATGTTGAAGTGAGGCCACTCCTGAAAAAAACATCCGTCGACCTAGCCGACTGAGGAACTACCAGCCCATCTCTCTGCTCCTCTATCTCACAAAAGTCCTTGAGAAAGCAATCAACCAGCAACTCACCCAACACCTAGAAGACTACAACCTCCTTGACTTCTCCAAATCTGGATTTCAAGCTAACCGCATCACTGAGACAGCACTGATTGCAGCCAGAGATGACATCAGAGTCCTCCTGGACCATGGGGAAACAGCAGGTCCCATCCTTCTGGACCGGTTGTTATGGTCCAAACTGTGAGTCTTGGTCATACCTTATTTCCCACATGAGTGATATCAGAGATGTTTTTATTTTATTTTCATCACAGGACCAGTTTGAATCATGTTATGCCTTTGAAACATTGTGTAATTTGGTAACTTACTTATTAACATAATAGCAATGTTTAAAGCAAAGCTAGACCAATGCTTATTGTCAAGATAACTCTGAACACCTGGGCGCCACCCAGGTAATCCAGGAAACACGCCAACTGTTTATAACCACCTGGGCCTCACCCAGGTAATCCAGGAAGCACATGTTAACTGTTGGTTCTTTAATTGATACTCCTAAAAGAGACAGTTGAGAAACATGTGCAATTGCAATAATGACTAACAAGTTCCTCTGTTTTTCCCATGTGTTTCCGTGCACCTGGTTCAGGCCAGCTATAAAAGCTGGTGTTGCAGACTAAGGTGGTCATTCTGACCCTGGCGGTCTTTGACCGCCAGGGCGGAGGACCGCGGGAGCACCGCCGACAGGCCGGCGGTGCTCCAATGGGGATTCCGACCGCGGCGGTAAAGCCGCGGTCGGACCGGCACCACTGGCGGGGTCCCGCCAGTGTACCGCGGCCCCATTGAATCCTCCGCGGCGGCGCAGCTTGCTGCACCGCCGCGGGGATTCCGACCCCCCCTACCGCCATCCAGATCCCGGCGGTCGGACCGCCGAGATCCGGATGGCGGTAGGGGGGGTCGCGGGGCCCCTGGGGGCCCCTGCAGTGCCCATGCCACTGGCATGGGCATTGCAGGGGCCCCCGTAAGAGGGCCCCTACATGTATTTCACTGTCTGCTGCGCAGACAGTGAAATACGCGACGGGTGCAACTGCACCCGTCGCACAGCTTCCACTCCGCCGGCTCGATTCCGAGCCGGCTTCATCGTGGAAGCCTCTTTCCCGCTGGGCTGGCTGGCGGTCTGAAGGCGACCGCCCGCCAGCCCAGCGGGAAAGTCAGAATTACCGCCGCGGTCTTTCGACCGCGGAACGGTAACCTGACGGCGGGACTTTGGCGGGCGGCCTCCGCCGCCCGCCAAGGTCAGAATGAGGGCCTAAATCCTGCTTATCCTAATTTAACTTGAAAGTGACGCTTACCTTTCTCCAGTCTTTAGCAGCCTTCCCTTAGCAGTGGCAGTCCTCTCTTCGCAGAAGCATCAACACCTTCACAGCGACAGGCTTCTCATCGCAGGACACGCTTCCTGAGTTCCGACCTAATATTTCCAATCTTCTCTGCAGTTAGCACAGTACCTGTAAATAGCGGGCAGCTTGCCATTCATCTCTTGTATCACACTTTCTTGCTCTGGCAAAAAGACACAAGTCATCTCAAATAAGATAGCACAAGATTTTCTGTTCAATTTGGGATCTTGATCAGTGCTAATTAATCAAACATATCTAAAGCCAGCAATAATATTGGGATCAATCTCGTGACTGAAAGACATTAGAGAAAAGTTGTATTTCTTGTAATAGCTGGGACTTCCTGGATCATGTGCTCATAGTTGGTTTTCAATCCGTGTGATCTTGATCATAATCTGATGATGGTATTCTAAAGGCTTGGGACAATTAAGATCTATTATCTCATTGAAATTGCATAGTTGCATATGAACCTTGAACTCTTGAGACTCTTAAACTACTGAAGAATTTGAAGTTGTTTTGTTGTGGCACACATTGTAGATTTACCTGAGAACTGCACAGAATTCATTATTCTGGTTGTTAAACTGGATCATAGGCTTAGTGAATGTAAAAGTCAGTGGCCACAAAATGACACACAAGTAGTAGTCCTGAAAACAGAAAGAATGGTAAGGTATCTGAATCAGAACTCATGCAAATTGGAGGTATAAAGGGGCCCTTATCATCAGAAGAGAAAGACTGACAATGTAACACTAATCTTTGTCTTTATTGTGCCAATCCTGTTCATTTTCTCTGAGATTGTACTGCCAAGTCCAAAAAGATAAAGACTGTAGCTTGCATAGATACAAATGACACAGTGCAGTAAAACTAACACTCTCGAAGAATGACATGATCACCTCTTTGAGAGTTATAGTTCCTCAGATCTTGCAATATATGACTAATGCTATTAATCGAGTCCCAAGACATATAACCATTCGAATGACTTTCACTTTATCTCCACTAAAAAGACACAGGCCCTCATTATGACCTTGGCGGTAAATCCCACTTACCACCATGCTGACTGCCGCCTACATACTGCCGCTGCAGCAGATTACCGCCACCCATATTATGACCCACACTTAGCAATCTGTCACTATACAGCCACACACACAAGTCTGCCATCCAAAAGGTCAGTGATAAACTGGCAGTAGCAAAACCCACACCGTTACGCCAACAGAACTACGCCCACAGCATTATGACCCACGAATCACTGCGGCGGACATTCAATGGTGCTAAACCTTTGGCGGTACATACAGCTGTGCTCAAAATACACACACTCAAACAAAACTACACCACATTGGACAATTTGAATAACAAACACCTGACACACATACACACACCACACCCATACCACTATAAAACACACACATTACCCTCAACCCTTTACAATTACAAACAAGTGCGACAAGAGAGATAGCAAGACCACAGACAAGACCACAGACACACACCACAATCACCTACACATCATCCACGCACCCCACATCACACACCCCAACACAGCACCCCACACACCCTCACCCACACCACTCACACAACACCCATGGCACCGCAACAACACCCCAGGTTCCCTGAGGAGGAGCTAAGAGTCATGGTGGAGGAAATCATCCGGGTAGAGCCACAGCTATTCTGATTACAGGTGCAGCAGATGTCCATTGCAAGGAAGATGGAGCTATGGCAGAGAATCGTAGACAGGGTCAACGCCGTGGGACAGCACCCCAGAACAAGGAATGACATCAGGAAGATGTGGAACGACCTACGGGGAAGGTACGTTCCACAGCAGCAAGACACCAACTAGTTGTACAGAGGACTGGGGTGGACCCCCACATCCTCCCCCACAACTAACAACATGAGATGAGCAAGTCTTGGCGATCTGGCATCCTGAGGGCCTGGCTGGAGTAGAAGGAGGGCTGGACTCTGGTAGGTCAAATCTCTATTACTATCACCCCCCCTACCTGCATGCCATCACAAGCCCCCATCCCTAAGTTCATTCCCATAACTTCACCACCTCCCACATACCCCACCATCACAACCCACTCATCCCAATACCAAGCCCTGCATGCAACACCAATGCATGGACACCACTCACAGACCTGCATGGACACCTATCACCACTGCATGCACGCTGGAGAGAATCACCTAGCCCACCAAATAGCTACTCACTCAAAGGCAAATCTGCCAGGGCAATAACAACCATACAGGGCAACACACCCATGCACAAGGTGACACACATAGAAACAATAAGACTGTATTTACATCCCCACACGTCCCCCACCCAACGTTACCAGAGAGGAGGTGCCAGCAACTTCCAGTCCACCCCCAGAAGAGGCCCACAGTGATGACAGCAGCTCTGGATGCCTGGATCTGGATGATTAACCTGGCCCATCGGGGATCTCCGGACAGTTAGTTACCCAGGCCCAGTCCCATACCACCACAGAGCCTCCTCCCTCAGGAAACACCACCACAGTACCCACCCAGCGGGCCTATACCTCTGTCCCCAAGACACGTCAATCAGCAGTGTGTCCAGCACTACAGGGACCCCAGGGCACACCTCATACCCAAGACAATAAGGGACCTGGGGTCAGTGGGCACACAGTTCAGGGGACAGAGGCACAGGACAACAGGGAAACTGGGAGGAGTGCTGTGCACCAGGGGGAGGATAGGCCCAGAGAACCGACTCCCCATGAGGCACTTCCAGAGATCCTGAGAGCCTACCAACATTCCCAGGATACCCTGAGCCAGATCCTGGACAACGTGCAGGAGAACAGGCGGCTGCAGGAGGGACAGTACCAGGGGATCAGGGAGGACTTGCAGGCCATCAAGACCACCCTGGTCTCCATAGCAGGGGTGCTGGCAGACATGGCCAACATTATGAGGGAGGCAGTCTCACAACAGAGGGCCCCTGCCACTAGCCCGACACCTGAACTGCCTTCCACGTCCGATGCTGCTAGTGGACAGGAGGCCCGCCACAGTACCAACAGGCTACCAGCAACCCCCCCTGCGGAAGGAGAACCTGTGATCCAGGCAGAAGCAAGAGACTATTACCAAGACCCCTGCCAGGAAATTAGACTCTCCTGATTGTCACCCTTGTGTCCCACTCTGTCACCCTGTCCACCTTGAACTGCCATTGCTCCCCTTCCTATGTCCCCATGGACAATGCACCAGTGCACCAAATAGACTGGAATAATACCCAGGACTTTCCTCCATCATCACCCCATCCCAATGCACTCGCCCCTCTACTTCTTAGCACTTAAATAAACACCCTTTGAAAAAATACAAGTATGGAGTATTTCAAACTTATTTTACTATGTATTAATTTAACCAGGTACAAACATTGCTATTCAATTGTATAGTAATGTTCATTGCACATCCCCCTCTAATCATTAGCACTTAAATAAACGCCATTTGAAAAAATACGTTTATGGAGTCTGTCAAATCATTTAACCATGTATTCGTTTAACAATCTTTAAACTCTGCAATATAACTGTACAGTATTGTATACATAGGAATGACCAGTAGTTGGCTGCAGTCAACACACCAGGAGTGATAGTAGGACACAAATATCTGAAAATAAAGATGCCAAAGGGTACAGTAAGTGGGCATAGAATTTTGAAAATTATCCTGCCAGTGACAATCTCAAATACAAAACTGTCAATGTAAATTGTAATTACAGTGTCTTACCTGTGTTTTATTGGAAGTACTGTCTTATAATTGCACTTCTGTTGTCCTCATCCTCATCCTCTGCCTCCGAATCTTCACTGTCCACAGGGTCTACTGCTGCCACACGCCCATCTCTAGCCCCATCCTCCTGCAGAAAAGGCACCTGGCAACCTAAGGCAAGGTTGTGCAACATACAGCATGCCACGATGATCTGGCACACCTTCTTGGGTGAGTAGTACAGGCATCCACCTGTTAGATGGAGGCAACGAAACCTGGCCTTCAGGAGGCTGAGGGGGTCATTCCAACCCTGGCGGTCGGTGTTAAAGCGGCGGCCAACCCGCAAACAGGCAGGCGGCCCAAAAAATGGAATTCCGACCCTGGCGGGAACCGCCAACACAGCCCGCCACTTTAACACTCCGACTGCCACGGCGGTACAGACAAGCAGCGCGGCGGTCACCACCAACAGACAGGCGGCAGACAATGTACCGCCCACCCTATCACAACTCACCAATCCGCCACCTTTTCCGGGGCGGGAGCTCCGCTGATAAAAACACGGCGGAAACAGACTACGAACGGGAAAACGCTCACCTCTACACACTCCACGAGGAATCTGGACAGCATGGAACCAGAACTACACATCCTACCAGCTATTGTCTACCTGCTCCTCTACCAGGAGCACGAACGCCGGCGCAGAAGACAACGGTGAGTACTGCACCTACGACACACGGGAGGGGGGAGGAGAAAAGATTACGGGCACACACATACGCGACCCCCCCCCAACTACCTACACACCAATGCAGAGCAACAACTCAGAGTGACACCCCCCAAATCCCCCGGAAGAATGCAAAGACAAAATAATAAGTAATTGTAATACAAATATATTGTAAGGCACAGTAAATAAGTAAGACGAACATCCCATAACTATATACATATATGTATATTGTCCCATCAGAATTGGCTTTCTGTCATTGTACGTGGGCCAATGGTCCTCAACACATGGGCAAAGCCCACACATGAGACCCGAATCCATTGGAGAGAACACTGCAGGGGCATCAGATAGGAAAACTACAGGCACCTCAGGGGGAAGGGAAGGGGGGCCACCTCAGCCACATGAGTCCACGACGCCAGATCCACGAGGGGCCTCCACGGCCAATGTTCAATCCTGGGGAGTGCAAAGGCACAGTCTCTCAAGTCTCTACAGTGGATGGGTTGCCCACTGTGCCATCCTGGGGAGTGGAAAGCCACAGTCTCTCAAGTCTCTACAGTGGGTGGCTTGCCCACTGTGCCATCCTGGGGAGTGCAAAGCCACAGTCTCACAAGTGGATGACAGACTCCAGCGGTACTGGAGGACTCGTGGTGCCCAGAGTGTATCGTGCAGCCCTGTCCGACACTGATCTGGGCCTGCCCCTTCTGCCAATGTGTCAGCGGTGCTTGAGATGAAGGCCCCAGCGGAGCGGTGCTTGAGATGAAGGCCCCAGCGGAGCGGTGCTTGAGATGAAGGGCCCAGCGGAGCGGTGCTTGAGATGAAGGGCCAAGCGGAGCGGTGCAGAGACGGCAGTGCCCAGCGGAGCGGTGCAGAGAAGGCGGTGCCCAGCGGAGTGGTGCTTGAGATGAAGGGCCCAGCGGAGCGGTGCTTGAGATGAAGGGCCCAGCGGAGCGGTGCTTGAGATGAAGGGCCAAGCGGAGCGGTGCAGAGACGGCGGTGCCCAGCGGAGCGGTGCAGAGACGGCGGTGCCCAGCGGAGCGGTGCTTGAGATGAAGGGCCCAGCGGAGCGGTGCTTGAGATGAAGGGCCCAGCAGAGCGGTGCTTGAGATGAAGGGCCAAGCGGAGCGGTGCAGAGACGGCGGTGCCCTGTTCAGCGGTGCCTGTCTTGAAGGGCCCTGTTCAGCGGTGCTTGACACGGCGGTGCCCTGTTCAGCGGTGCTTGTCTTGAAGGGCCCTGTTCAGCGGTGCCTGTCTTGAAGGGCCCTGTTCAGCAGTTCTTGACACGGCGGTGCCCTGTTCAGCGGTGCCTGTCTTGAAGGGCCCTGTTCAGCGGTGCTTGACACGCGGTGCCCTGTTCAGCGGTGCCTGTCTTGAAGGGCCCTGTTCAGCGGTGCTTGACACAGCGGTGCCCTTTTCAGCGGTGCTTGTCTTGAAGGGCCCTGTTTAGCGGTGCCTGTCTTGAAGGGCCCTGTTCAGCGGTGCTTGACACGGCGGTGCCCTGTTCAGTGGTGCCTGTCTTGAAGGGCCCTGTTCAGCGGTGCTTGTCTTGAAGGGCCCTGTTCAGCGGTTCTTGACACGGCGGTGCCCTGTTCAGCGGTGCCTGTCTTGAAGGGCCCTGTTCAGCGGTGCTTGTCTTGAAGGGCCCTGTTCAGCGGTGCCTGTCTTGAAGGGCCCTGTTCAGCGGTGCCTGTCTTGAAGGGCCCTGTTCAGCGGTTCTTGACACGGCGGTGCCCTGTTCAGCGGTGCCTGTCTTGAAGGGCCCTGTTCAGCGGTGCTTGACACGGCGGTGCCCTGTTCAGCGGTGCTTGTCTTGAAGGGCCCTGTTCAGCGGTGCCTGTTTTGAAGGGCCCTGTTCAGCGGTTCTTGACACGGCGGTGCCCTGTTCAGCGGTGCCTGTCTTGAAGGGCCCTGTTCAGCGGTGCTTGTCTTGAAGGGCCCTGTTCAGCGGTGCCTGTCTTGAAGGGCCCTGTTCAGCGGTACTTGACACGGCGGTGCCCTGTTCAGCGGTGCTTGTCTTGAAGAGCCCTGTTCAGCGGTTCATGAGACGGCGGTGCCCTGTTCAGCGGTGCTTCACATGTGTCTCCAGGGCACCAGATCCGGCCAATAGATGGTGTTCACTCGCCATCCGACTTCTCGCTTGCTCCGGGACTTGCTCACCTCATCTTCCCTAGACGTCACCTTCCTCACTGAAACCTGATGACTCCCTTCTCGGAACCTGACATCGCCATAGCCATCCCCGCAGAGACCGCACCAACAGACCGGGAGGAGGAATCGCCATAGTCCACAAGAACACCATCAGAATCTCAACTAACACAGATGACACCCTCGATGCAGCCGAACACTTCCACTTCCAGATGCACATCAACGCCAACACCACCCTCAGAGGAACCCTTGTCTACAGGCCCCCAGGTCCCCGACCTCAGCTCAGCGACTCCATCTCTGACATAATCAGCACCCAGGCCCTTGCCTCTACAGACTACATTCTCCTCGGCGACTTGAATTTTCACCTTGAGAGCGCCAACAACAGCAACTCCACTGCTCTGATCACCAACCTCGGTCTCAAACAACTGATCACAATGCCCACCCACTCCACCGGCCACACACTCAACCCAGTCTTCTCTGCCAGCAGCCACGGCACCTTCAGCCATACCACCGAACTCCACTGGACCCACTACCGCTGCGTCCACTTCACTTTCCAGAAACCCGCCACTCACCACCACCCACAACAGATCCACCGCTGCAGCTGGAACAAGATCTCAGAAGACCAACTGATCTCCACCCTCACCCGGGCCCCGCCACCCAGTACCACCGACCCCAACACAGCCTAACTCAACCTCAGATATTGGATAGACGACTGTGCCAACACCCTCGCTCCGCTCAGGAAATCCTCCAACAACCGCACCAGCACCAAGGCCATCTGGTTCACCACCGACCTTCAGGCCTCCAAACAGGAGTGCTGGGAAATTGAGAAGAAGTGGAGCCACAAACCAACAGAGAGCAACCACGCCGCCCTCAAGACAGCCATCCGCAAGCACCACCAGCTCATCCGGACCACCAAAAGATCCTTCTTCAAAGATCGCATCGACAACAACACCCATAACAGCAAAGAGCTCTTCAGCATCATCAAAGAACTCACCAATCCCAGGTCATGCTCCATCGACCCCCCCTCCATTGCAAGAGCTCTGCGACTCACTCACCACCTTTTTCCATCGCAAGATCACGGAAATCCACAACAGCTTCAACTCCTCGACCCCCACTACCACCACGGCCACCACCAACCCCAATGCACCCAGCCACTCCAATCTCTTGCTCCGGATCTCCCTCCGACCCCTGCCCCCACCATGTCTTCAAGTGAGACCCATCATCGTCCCCCAACTCTGTATGATCATCAGTAGCTCATTCGAGACCGCCACCTTCCCAGAGAGCTGGAAGCACGCCAAAGTCAACACCCTACTAAAGAAACACAAAGCAGACCCCGAAGACCTCAAGAATTACCGATCCATCGCCATCCTTCCCTTCCTGGCGAAGGTCATCGAGAAGATCGTCAACAGCCAACTGACCCGCTTCCTGGAGGACAACAACACTCTGGACATATCCCAGACTGGATTCTGTAGGAACCACCGCGCCGAGACAGCCCTCATCGTCGCAAGCAAGGACATCAGGACCATGCTCGACAAAGGCGAAACCGTGGCCTTCATCCTCCTGCACCTCTCGGCTGCTTTTGACACCCTCTGCCACCACACCCTCTGCACTCGCCTCTATGACACTGGGATCCACCACAAGGCCCTGGACTGGATCACATCCTTCCTCTCCGGCAGAACTCAGAGATTCGGCCGCCTTCTTCCCTTCCTGTCGGAAGCCACCAAGACTATCTGCGGCGCTACCCAAGGATCTTCTCTCAGCCCAACCCTTTTTAACATCTACATGGCACCGCTCGCCAACATCGTCTGATCCCACAACCTCAAAATCGTCCCCTACGCCGACAACACCCAGCTGATCCTCTCACTCACCAAGGACCCCGCCACTGCCAAAACCAACCTCAACAACGGACTGCATGCCATCGCCAACTGGATGGAGAAGAGAATCCTCAAACTTAACTCAGACAAGACAGAGATCCTCATCCTCGGCTCCAACCGCTCTGCATGGGATGATTCCTGGTGGCCAGCCACCCGAGAAACCGCACCAAGACCCACCACCCACTCGCGCAATCTAGGTTTCATCCTAGACTCATCCCTCACCATGACCCAGCAAGTCAACGCTGTCTCATCTTCCTGCTTCAACACCCTCCACATGCTTTGCAAGATCTTCAGATGGATCCCCACCAAAACCAGGACAATCACCGATGCCCTCCTCAGCAGCACACTGGACTACGGCAACGCACTCTACGCAGGAACCACAGCCAAGCTCCAGAAGAAACTACACCGTATACAGAACACCTCCCCACGCCTCATCCTCAACATCCCACGCCGCGACCACATCTCAGCCCACCTCAGAGACCTACACTGGCTTCCCGTCACCAAGAGGATCACCTTCAAACTACTCATCCACGCCCACAAAGCTCTTCACAACACGGGCCCTGCCTACCTCAACGAGAGACTCACTTTCCACACTCCCAACCGCCAACTCCGCTCCGCCAACCTCGCCCTCGCCGCCGTCCCTCGCATCCATCAAACTACAGCCGGCGGCAGATCCTTTTCCCACCTCGCCGCAAAGACCTGGAACACCCTCCCCGCCCACCTACGACAGACCCAAGACCTCCTGACCTTCAGGAAACGCCTCAAGACCTGGTTATTCGAGCAGTAGCAGTCCTTTCCCCCCCAGTCAGCGCCTTGAGACCCTAGCGGGTGAGAAGCGTGCTTTACACATGATTGATTGATTGACAGTGTGTTCTTCATTGCTAGCCTGTCAGTTCTCAGTGGGATTATCGTGGCCCCATTGGAACCACCTGGAGTTCAGTTGAGTGACTCGCAACACCTGTCCACAACATTTGACACCGTCTACCGCCACATCCTGATCAACAGACTCCACCACATCATGATTCAAGGAAATGCCCTCAAATGGATCGCCTCCTACCTCACCTGCAGAACCTAAAGGATCAGTCTCCCACTGTTCACCTCAGAGCCCAAGAAGATCATCTGTATAGTCCCCCAAAGATCCTCCCTCAGCCTGACCCTCTTCAACACCTACATGACCCCCCGGCCACTGATGTTAGATCACACTGACTCAACATCATCTCCTATGCCAACGACACACAGCTCATCCTCTAACTGTTCGAAGAGCCCTTTACCACAAAAGCTAACTTCCACAGGTGCATGATGAATGTAGCAGACTGGATAAAGGGCAAGTGTCTGAAACGCAACACCTAAAAAAATGGAAGCCCTCATCTTTGGGAACAACATCTCGCCATGGACTGAGACATGGTAGCCTGTGGAGCTTGGCACACCCCATGCCCTAACAGACCACATGTGTAAACTTGGCATCATCCTGGGAAGCAAGCTATCCATGAAGAAACAATCTCATCCGTCTGCTTCCACACCCTTCGCTTGCTCAGCAAGATCTACAGGTGGCTTCCAGCAGACACCAGAAGGACCATCATGCAGGCCCTTATCATCAGCAGACTTGACTATTGAAACACACTCTACAAAGGGATCACAGCACGTCTCCTGAAGAGACTCTAGACAATACAGGTCTCAGCAGCAAGACCCATACTTGACCTTCCCAATAGGACCCACACCACACCCTATTGAAAAAACTACACTGGCTCCCAATTCAGAAGAGTTACCAGTTCAAGATGCTGACCCACGCCTACAAGACCCTGCACAATAAAGGACATGCATAAATCAACAGATGCCTGACCTTCCACCAACCGACCAGACACCTCTGATCAGCTTCCATCTGTTGAGCTAACAGTGGAGGAATGCTCCTTCTCGCCCCTGGCAGCCAAAGCTTTAAACGACCTCCCCTTACACCTGAGGACCCCACCGTCATTCCAGAGATTTAGAAGAGATCTAAAGACCTGGATGTTCTAATGATCATTCCTCCAAGCAGCAGCATACAGCTCTAGTGCCTTGAGACCCTCACAGGTGATTTACTGCGCTCTTTAAATGTTTGATTTATTTATCCTAGTCAGGGTGAACCACAAAAGTCACTTAATTAACCTATGCTTAACCCTCTGGTAGCTTGCCACGAAAACCATCAGGCTTAACTTAGAGGTAATGCGTAAAGTATGTATGTAGCACTTTAAATATTAATAAAGTTAAGACACAACACTAGAAAAATGCCACAGCACTTTAGAAAGATAGAGTAAAATTTAATAAATTAGTTGACACCAAACAACAAAAATCCAAAGATTTAGTTAGCAATAGTGCCTAAAAAAACAAATCTCTAATTGTGGTTATCTGGTTGTGCCAGATTGGGACAAAGTCACAAGTTCAGGTTGACCGCGATGGAGATAGGGCCAGATACAGGGACAAAGTTAGGCCTGCTGAACAAAGTATCTTAATTCCTGGTTGTGGAGCATTGTGATTTCCTGCATCCAGGTTGCAGGGAGCTGCAAGACTGTGAAGCAAGGTCCTGCATTGCTGATGAGTCACGCAGTGGCAGTTCCAATCAATCCTCCTAGGGGGCTTCGGGTGTAACTTCCTGCATCATCATCGAGGATGTTGTTACTAAAGGCTTCCGATGCAAAGTCATGAGCCTGGGATGCATCATACAGCGGCAAGTTTGATGAGGTACTGCAAGAAGATGCGTTGAGAGAAACAACTGGAAATGTTTTTGACATGTGCCTGTGAAAACCATTCACCCAATCTTTCAAGAAACTGTGCGGGGCAGAGCCAAGCCCTGGAGAGCATGGGAGCTTTATAGGCTTGCTCTGCGGATCCCAACTCACATTATGTATTAAGCTGGCATCCTCATCTCCACCCTTCCTGGAGAAGCGTCCCATTGCTGCAGGCTTATCCTGTTGCATACGTCCTTTTGTAACACCAGGGGTGAGAACTGAACCGGTGGGCTACAATAACAACCAGGAGATGGTGTTGGGGCCTTGCCTACAGCAGGGCCTTCCTACTGGCCCCGGGGGTTAACTTCCCCTGCACTACAGGCATGAAAGGGTGCTGTTGCTACCAGTATTCTTCATCTATCGATAAGCCACCCTCTGTGCTTCTCTTGACCCGGGGTGAAGAGGCCTCTCTCTGTGGATCAATGGAGTCACCTGAGGCCTACCACCGATGTGCCTCTTTGGCCCCTACTGGAGCACACTAGAGAACCTGTTCATTGCCTGGCACCTCAGACCTTGCACTAGCTCCTTCACCGACAACGAAGCCCTGATGATGGTGGCACTCGTTTTTTGAGGTCATCTTGGATTGTGTTCGGTCAGCCATGTTACTGGGTGTCACCATCCTGTTGAGATCTCCCTGCTTCTCCCTGCACTTGGGATATTTATGCTTGTCTTGTCTCACTATTGTCTTACCTGGATCAGTGGTCAAAGAGGGGACTTGCAGCATTTATTGCTTCCTCTGGAACCAGGCTTAGAGTGCTCTGCCACTGTCACTGAAATGTGAGGGAAGATGTTATGGCCCCCTGGATCTAGTGGTCATGATTGTGAATGATGTTACCAGGGAGTTCAGAGAACGCCTGGTGCTGGAAACCTTCTTGAACATGGTATCTGGCCAACCTATGGATGCTACACCTGCCTTTTGCCCACACCTCTTCCCTCCAGCAAGAGTCCAACAACCACATAGAGAACAGCTTGGATAAAAGTGAGGATGAGGGAGGTTGCACACTTTCCCATCACAACGCTGGCCACACCCGCAAGACCCCTGCTAAAACCTTTAGAGACAGAGATAAATCTAGGTCTTCTATGAAGTCTCATTTGGGGGACTCCTCAGTAGCACTGATACTCCTGCTTGTGGCCAGCATGCTAAGCCCGGCATTTACAGAGGCTGGGATTGGCCATAAAGCCTTGACTAAAGTCCTTCTTGTTCGTTCCTCCTCAATCTGTCTCAGCCTCTGGCTTTGTTGACACTCTGATAGGTTAAACCTCCACCACTTTCATTGTCTGACTGCAGGGGTCAATCCCCCTGCCTCGGCAAGCTCTACCCTTATTGTGTCTCCAAGGGCCTTCATAGTGCTTTCCCTCAACGCCCAGGAACTTAACAGCTATGCCAGATTCAAAGAAATACTGGCCCTCATTACAACATTGGCGGTAAAAGGCGCTTACCGCCGTGCAGAAGACCGCCAAAATACCGCTGCGGCCACGGAATTCACACACATCTCGGAATCCGCCGAAATTCAGACACCAACACAACTCCGCCACACCAAAGGTCAGTGATAAACTGGCGAAAACAAATCCTCCACCGTCACGCCAACAGAAACACGCCCATGCTATCACAACCCACGAATCCACGCGGCGGTCTTTCAACCGCAGTATTCCATTGGCGGTACACACCGCCGCGCTCAAAATACACACACAGCTCCAAAACACCGCCACATTGACAATTCAAAATACACACTCCTGACACACATACCAACACCACTCCCACACACCCAACACAATATAAAACACACACCCACTTCACCCACAAACCCCTATGACCACAATTCACGGACGAAGGCCAGATAGACAGAGAGCACAGCAACTGAGAACCCCACCACACAGAGGCACACAACACCATCACCCATACAACATTACACGCACAAAACACCACACACCACTACACATTAACACACACATCAACACCTACAGCACCCCAAACATCACCCCATGTCACGCCAAAGACACCCCCGGTTTTCCGAGGAGGAGCTCAGGGTCATGGTGGAGGAAATCCTACGGGTAGAGCCACAGCTATTTGGCTCACAGGTGCAGCACACATCCATAGCCAGGAAGATGGA
Source organism: Pleurodeles waltl (assembly GCF_031143425.1). Lineage (NCBI taxonomy): Eukaryota > Metazoa > Chordata > Amphibia > Caudata > Salamandridae > Pleurodeles > Pleurodeles waltl. The sequence continues at coordinate 1,866,304,455 of NC_090440.1, forward strand.
GCTATGGAAAAGAATCGTGGACAGGGTCAACGCTGTGGGACAGCATCCAAGAAATCGGGAGGAAATCAGGAAGAGGTGGAACGACCTACAGGGGAGGTGCGTTCAGTGGTCTCCAGGCACAACATCGCGGTACAGCGGACTGGCGGCGGACCCCCACCTCCTCTCCCACAACTAACAACATGGGAGGAGCAAGTCTTGACCATCATGCATCCAGAGGGCCTCGGAGGAGTCGATGGGGGAATGGACACTGGTAAGCTAAATCTCAAATATCATATCCCCCACCCTACCTGCATGCTATCACACACCCCCACCCTCAAGCCCTCCCCTAACACTCACACACCTCACTAATGTCCTAATAACACAAACCACTCATCCCAACACCAAGCCCTGCATGACACAACTAAGCATGGTCACCCCTCACCAAAGCATGCTCACTGCACATACCCAGAACAACCCCCTAACCATCATCACACAAACTCACAAACAGGAATGCTTGCACTGGGGTACACAAAACCCACCCATTGCACACCATTACACACACACATGCAATAATCATGCTCTTATATCCCTGAAGGACCACTAAGGAACGTCACCACACCGGAGGGTCCAGACAACTCCACTCCACCCACAGAAGAGGCTCACAGTGACGACAGCAGCTCTGCCCTACTGGATCCTAATGACCAGCCCGGACCATCGTGGGCCTCGGGATAGTTGGTTCCCCTTGCACAGGCACAGCCCAACACTGACCTTCCACCCTCTGGTAACACCAGCACAGCACCCTCCCAGCGGGCCCATACCTCCGTACCCAGGACACGTCAATCAGCGGTGTGTCCACCACTACAGGGAAACCAGGATAACCCACCAGCCCAACAACAACAGGGACCTGGGGGCAGAGGTAGTGGGCACACGGTCCAGGGGACGGAGGCACAGGAACACAGGGGAACTGGGAGGGCTGCTGTGCGACAGGGGGCGGACAGGCCAAGGGAACCCACTCTTCACGAGGCCCTATCCTCCATCATGGGAGCATACCACCACTCCCAGGAGACGATGGCGATGGTCCTGGACAAGTTTCAGGAGACCCAGCGCCTGCAGGAGGAGCAGTATTTGGGGTTCAGGGAAGAGCTCAGAACCATCAGCTCCGCCCTGGGCACCATCCTAGGGGTTCTGAAGGACATACAAAAGACCATGAGGGACACCGTGGCACTCCAAGGGGCCCCTGACACTTCCAGGACGATGAACTGCCCACCACCTCCGCCGGCGCTAGTGGACAGGACGCCCCGCCACAGGACCACCACACCAGCACCCCACCCCCTGCAGACGGACAACCACCACGCAAGCGGTCACTGAGATCCAGGAACAGGACAGAGCAAGATGGCAAGACCCCCGCCAGGAAATGAGACCACCCTGATTGTCCTCCCACTGTCCCACTTTGTTACCCTGTCCATACAGAAACTGCCCCAGCTCCACTTCCTATGCCCATATGCGCAGTGCACCTGTGTGACCAATGGACTAGACTCTGCCATGGACATTCCTCCACCGTCCCCCATCACCAAATTACTACCCCACTCCATTTTTGGGCACTTAAATAAACACCCTTGAACCACAAAACAATCTGGAGTCAGTCTGTGATTTGGTAAATATGTATTATCAATGACAGTGTCAAAATGCGTTTCCAATTGTAAAGCCAACATACCTATGTCACACATCACAAGTCCTTGAAGGATGCAAGCAGATGACACACGTTGCTAGCCACACCTGTGAAACCGTAATGGAAAGGTACAACTCAGTGACTGTTGGAAAATGGGTTATTGGTAGGGCAGGTAGGTACCTACACCTAGCAACAAGCCACAAACCTCCACAAAAGTACAGTTAGGTCTCAGTAAATTAATCCCAGCTCTACCCTTGGTAGCTTGGCAACGAGCGTCAAGGCTTAACTTAGGAGACAAAGTGTAAAGCATTCAAATATCACAAAACAGTAATTAAATAAAACACAGGAAACAGTTTAAAAATCCAAAACCAATTTATAAAAATAGTTTATATTTTTATCTTTAAAATGACACAAAAACGATTAAAATCGGTTCAGGGGAACCGGAGATATGAATTTTTAAAGAATTATTACTTTTCTAGCGCTTAGAAACAAAAAGCGCCAATCGGGTCATCTGGTTGCACCTCGACCGGGGCAAAGTCAAACTTTCAGGCCGACCGCGATGGAGCCCTGCTCGGCTACAGGTCGCGGGAGGCCTCGGTTAAAAAGTTACCTTCTGACTTTGTCTCTTTTTTTATGTTTTTCTTCCCCGGGACGAACCTGCCAGTTGGATCCGACCTCCTGGAGCCCTTGTCCGGATACGCGAAGTCGGTTTCCTCGGTGGTGATTTTTACCTTCGGACTTAGTCGTTTTTTCGAGATGAAAATCCTTCGACCGGGGTAAACCTGGATCTTGATCCGACGTCCGTGGAGCCCTTCTCGGATACGATGGCTGAAAGGTCCCGGTCAACTTTTTACGTTCGGACTTAGTCTCTTTTTTGGATGTTTTTCTTTACCGGGACGAACCACGAAGTCAGGCCGGGTCGCGGTTGAGGCAAGCCGGCTAGAATTTCCGCGGCGGGTCGGTCCCTCTCTGGAGCTTTTTTCCAAAAATTCTCAAATCTTTTCCAAACTTCTGGGGCTTCACCCAGATGTTCTTTTAAGGTTCTTTTGGGGTCCACAGCTCACCCCAAGGGTCCAGAAGTTCTGTGATGGTCCTTGGGGGGTGCGGACTTCAACTCCCAGAATGCACCTGGCGCAAACTCCTTTTTGGCCACTGGACAGTGGTCAGCTGGTCGCTTTCTTCAGGAGTTGGTGCAGGGGACTCTGGTTTAGCAATTTTTCACCTGTAGCAAACAGGGAGTCCCTCCTTGAACCAGTTGAAGCCAGGCAAAGTCCTTCTTGTGGTGAAGCCCAAGTGTGCAGCTGGTGCAGTCCTTCTGAGTGCAGGGTCCAGGTGCAGGCCAGGGGTCCAGCAGGGCAGTCCTTCTTCTTCTTTAGTTCCTTTCTTGATGAATTCTGGAGGGGATCTGAGGTGTGGGTGCAGGTCTGCCAGTTTTATCCTTGCTCCTGGGTGAAAAGCAGGGGGGCCCTGGTTCTCCAATCAGGGACAGGTTCGTCCCCCTGTGATGACCACTTCCTGGGAAGTGTGGCAAAAATCCATCCCAGAAGGCAACAGTCTCTAAAAATCCAACATGGATGAATCTGATTTTTGGAGGTTACATCTGGCTGAGCCCACCCACTGGTGTGGCTAAAAATCATAAACACACCCCTCTCCTGCCCTCTCCTAATCTAATCAAGGGGGCACCTAGCTGTCTGGGGTTGCAGGATGTGGGGGTGTTGCTGGGTGCTGCAAATGTCCTTCTCTGCCTTTGAAGACTAGTTTGGCAGCCCTCCCCCTTCCTGCCTCACCATCTGCTGAGGGGAGATTCTCTCCCCCAAGCACATTCCTTTGTGTGAAGTCTGGCCACTTCACACCTCATCAAGGCAGCCTGGCAGAAGCTGCTGCAGGCTGGCCAATCAGAGCACAGCAGCAAAAACAATGCAGAGCTGAAATTGGCAACTTTTTAGGTAAAGTCTAAACTTTTTACCTGGACAAGTTATATTAAATCCAATAACTGGAAGTTGTGGGATTTATTACAACAATCAATTTGATACCAAATTCTTGGTATGTAACATTTAAGGAGACTTTAACATTTAAAATAAAGTCTGCCCATTCTAGCCTATGAAGGCCATTTACTTCAATGAGGGAAAAACTAATTTGGCTGTTTTTACCTCACCAGGGCTTATAAATCTATTTTTATAAAGTCCCTGCTTATAGTTACATGGCACCCAGCCCTAGGGGCACATAGGGCACACCTTAGGGGTGACTTATATGTAAAAATAAGGTAGTTTAAGACTTTGGAAGTACCTTTAATTCCAAAGTCGAATTTGCATATAACTTTAATTTAAAAGCAGCCAGCAAGGCAGGCTTGCTTTTAAAATGACACTGGGCACCTCAGCAATGCACCTAGGTGTGCACCACCTATGCTGTGGTCCCTAAACCTACATGCCCTACCATATACTAGGGACTTATAGGTAGGTTAACTTAGCCAATTATAATTAGCCTAATTTGCATATCCATTTTACACAGAGCACAGGCCCTGGGACTGGTTAGCAGTACCCAGGGCACCATCAGAGTCAGGAAAACACCAGCATAAAGTGGAAAATGGGGGCAAAAAGTTATGGGGCCTCTGCAATCAGCCCCAGTTTCTCACAGTGACCAAATACTGCTATGAAATGACAGACAGGATAGAGGTAGAAGTGTGAAAGTGAACGTAATGGTAAAAAGAAAATTGTTCTCACCTGTGTGTCACTGGAAATATTGCTGTATGACTGACTCCCTGTTGTCTATGTCTTCTTCCTCAGCGTCCTCCTCATCACTGTCCACAGGCTCCACAGCTGCCACAACACCGCCATCTTGATCATCCTCCTGCAGAAAAGGCACCTGGCGTCGCAAAGCAATATTGTGAAGCATCGAGCAGGCGATGATGATCTGGCTCACCTTCTTCGGTGAGTAGAATAGGGAACCACCTGTCATATGGAGGCACCTGAACCTGGCCTTCAGGAGGCCAAAGGTGCGTTCGATCATCCTCCTAGTCCGCCCATGGGCCTCATTGTAGCGTTCCTCTGCCCTGGTCCTGGGATTCCTCACTGGGGTCAATAGCCATGACAGGATGGGGTAAACAGAGTCCCCTAATAGCCACACACGGTGCCTCTGGAGTTGACCCATCATATAAGGGATGCTGCTATTGCGCAGGATGTAGGCGTCATGCACTGAGCCAGGGAACATAGCATTTACCTGGGAGATGTACTGGTCTGCCAAACATACCATGTGTACATTCATCAAATGATAACTCTTCCTGTTCCTGTACACCTGTTCACTCCTGTAGAGGGGGACCAGAGCTACATTGGTCCCATCAATAGCATCTATGATGTTGGGGATATGTCCAAGGGCATAGATGTCACCTTTCACTGTAGCCAAATCCTCCACCTGAGGGAAAACGAAGTAGCTCCTTACGTGTTTCAGCAGGGCAGACAACACTCTGGACAACACGTTGGAAAACATAGGCTGGGACATCCCTGATGCCATGGCCACTGTTGTCTGAAAAGACCCACTTGCAAGGAAATGGAGCACTGACAGCACCTGCACGTCAGGGGGGATTCCTGTGGGATGGCGGATTGGGGACATCAGGTCTGGCTCCAACTGGGTACATAGTTCCTGGATAGTAGCACGGTCAAACCTGTAGGTGATGATTAAATGTCGCTCCTCCATTGTCAACAGGTCCACCAGCGGTCGGTACACCGGAGGATTCCGCAATCTTCTCAAATGTCCCAGCTGACGGTGCCTAGGAAGGACAACAGCGACCACAGAGTCAACAAATTCCCAGGTATGTACCCACAGATACACAGAACACGACACCAAACACAAAACTCTTCCTGTGTGTGTGTTGAGTGTAGTCCTAGGTATGTGTGACGCAGAAGTAAATGAAGCCATGTGGGCCCCTGAAATGGCGGCTGCCTGACCTCTAAACTGGGACAATGGGATGTGAGGTATCTGCGCTGGTGTTGTACACCGTCGCGGTAGGCGGTCGTAGACCGCGGCGCAATGTTGCATTGGTTAACATTGGACCCTATGGGTCCCACGAGTCAATGATGAAGTGCGCCGGCGGTGATGATACGCACCGCCGCGGACGTCACCGCCGCGGACGTGACTGCCATTTTCTATCTGTTCAATCACTCGATACCTGATCTTCGACAGGAGAGGACCTACACTGCAAGTGCTGCTGTGACCTCGGTCTGGAAGAGACAATGGCTGCTGCGTCTGGGGAAAGGGCCCCTGCCTTCACTGCTCAGGAGTTGGAGAAGCTAGTAGACAGGGTCCTCCCCCAGTACACGCTACTCTACGGTCCTCCAGACCAACAGGTAAGTACACAGGGAGCACGTTGTATGGGCTATGCCTGGGTGGGGAGGGCTGGTTGTAAGAGGGAAGGGGGCAGAGTTCAGGGAACATGAATGAGTGTGAATGCATGTGCCACATGGCAAGGGCAGGGATGTGGGCCACTCACTTCGACAGTGCAGTTGGTAATGACTTCTCTTCTTCCCCTGTGCATGTCATGTAGGTCAGCGCCCACCAGAAGAAGGACATTTGGCGTGCCATCGCTATGGACGTACGGACCCTGGGGGTCCACCAGAGACGGGCCACCCACTGCCGGAAAAGATGGGAGGACATTCGCCGCTGGAGCAAGAAGACGGCAGAGGCTCAGCTGGGGATGGCCTCCCAACGTGGGAGGTGTGCCCATCGCCCCATGACCCCCCTGATGTTCCAGATCCTGGCGGTGGCCTACCCGGAGTTGGATGGGCGCTTGAGTGCATCACAGCAGACACAAAGGGGTGAGTACACCCTCATTCTGGGGACTCTGCGCGCAGTTGAGGGGTCTGGTTGTGGGAGGAGGGCTGTGGGTTTCCCTAGGCCAGGGTGACTTCCGTTGGCTAGGCCCCTCCATAATGCAGGCCATGTGCCACTCCACCCCACCTCAGTAGAGTGCCAAGTACAGGTATACATGTCCCTGTGTCATCTATGTGTGCAGATGACCACCATAGCCATATAGGGCAGATCCAAGGAATTGCTACTGTAGAGGCCAAGAGCACGGCGTAGTGCAGGGGGCTGCTGTGTCTGTATTGTCCGCCAACGGTAGCGGTAAGCCATGCACTCAACCTGTCTTTCTTCTGTCGTTCCCCCCCCCCCTTTTCTGCTCTCCCTGTTCTTTTGTGCATCAGCATCATCAGGCGGAGGTACAGTGGCACCGGAGCACGAGGGAGCTGCATCCCACATGGCCATGGATGGCCACACCACGGACTCAGAATGCACCAGTGGGACGGAGGGCGAGGGGAGCTACACGTCGGTTACCAGATCACCAACAAGTGACACAGACTCGATGGGAGCTCCCTTGTGGTGGCGGCACCATCTGTGCCCCCCACTTCTACAGGTACAGTGCCACCTCCCCTACCAGCACCGCCCTCCCAGCATCCCCTCAGCGTTCGCCCCGTGCCCGCTCACCCAGGAGGGTGGGCATCACCTTCGCCCCAGGCACCGCAGGCCCTGCCCCAGTCACCCCTGCTGCCCTCAGTGAGGAGGCCAGTGACCTCCTCAGGTCACTCACTGTTGGGCAGTCTACCATGGTGAATGCCATCCAGGGTGTAGAAAGGGAGTTACAACACGGTAATGCATTCCTGGAGGACATTCATTCTGGTCAGGCTGCCCTTCAGCGAACCCTGCAATCTCTGGCCTCAGCACTGATGGCAGCCATTGTCCCTGTGTCTAGCCTCCCCCCTCCAACTTTCTCCACCCAGACCCAATCCCCTGTACCCCCGCCTATCCCAAGCACACCATCAGACAAGTATGCATACACCTCAACACACAAATGTAGCTCAGGCAAACACAGGCACCACACATCCCACAGGCACTCACACAAGCATCACACACATACAGACACAGCAACATCCACTGCCTCCACTGTGTCCCCCTCCTCGTCGTCTCCCTCCTCCCTCCCAGTCTCATCTACACTCTCACCTGCATGCACTACATCTACAGGCACTAGGACTCACACCAGAACACCCAGCACCACACCCCGCTCACCTGCACTCACCCCCCCCACTACCATTTACACGTCCCCTGTGTCCTCTCCCAGTGTGTCTGTGACGCCCCCTCCCAAAGTACACAAACACGGGCACCCACACACCCAACATCCACCCACCTCACGACAGCCTCCAGTACCTGCACCTGCACCTGCACCCAAAACACATAAAGTGACACCTCCTACAACCACCTCCTCTTCCTCCACTCCCAGACCCCCTCCAGCTACCCATCCCAGTGTTCATCAGAAACTCTTCCTCAGCACTGCCAGTCCACCCCCTGTAAAGCACCTAAAGTTGGAAAGTGGCCTACGGGAGAGTGTGAAGACTCCTGGCGGCAAAACTGCTCACAAGGGTCCCAGGGGGATTGCAGAGTCAGCTGTGACTCCTCCAAAGGTGGTGAAGTGCGAGAAGAAGTATGCACAGTCTGGTAAGAGCAGCACGGCGGAGAAGGGCGCCATCCTCCCCGGTGTCCGGGACGCCACCGCCAGCACCGTAGTCACTAGTCAGGACACCAACGCCGGAGTCATTGGCCATGAGGGCAGAAGTATCGTCACTGGTCAGGAGACCACCGCCGGAGTCATTGGCCATGAGGGCAGCAGTATCGTCACTGGTCAGGGGACCACCACCGGAGTCATTGCCCAAGAGGGCAGCAGTATCGTCACTGGTCAGGAGACCATTGCCGGAGTCATTGCCCAGGAGGGCAGGAGTATCGTCACTGGTCAGGAGACCACCGCCAGAGTCATTGCCCAGGAGGGCAGCAGTATCGTCACTGGTCAGGAGACCACCGCCGGAGTCATTGCCCAGGAGGGCAGGAGTATCGTCACTGGTCAGGAGACCACCGCCGGAGTCAGTGCCCAGGAGGGCCCCGGCTGCCACAGCCCCGCTGGGCAATGAGGGACCGTCATGCCACACACCAATGCACAGGTCAGAGACCGCCATGGCAAAGCACCGCTGAACAAGGAACTCACTGCCATGGTGAAGACCGCTGAACAGAGCAAAGCACCGCTGAACAGGGCAGAGAACCGCTGAACAGGTCAGAGACCGCCATGGCAAAGCACCGCTGAACAGGGCAGAGAACCGCTGAACAGGTCAGAGACCGCCATGGCAAAGCACCGCTGAACAAGGAACTCACCGCCATGGTGAAGACCGCTGAACAGGGCAAAGCACCGCTGAACAGGGCAGAGCACCGCTGAAGAAGGAAAACACTGCCACATCAAGCATCGTTATCCCATGTACAGCTGGGACAGTGACGGAACAGGAACCGTCACGGGGAGCCTAATGCAGTGTGGGCACCATTCCCCCTCCAGAACCAGTGGAGACATGCATCCACTCTGTCTGTCCTTAACAGGATGAAGCACTCTGGGCACCAGTCCCCCTCCAGAACCAGTGGAGACTGTTATCCACTTGAGAGACTGTGGCTTTGCACTCCCCAGGATTGAACAGTGGGCAACCCACCCACTGTAGAGACTTGAGAGACTGTGGCTTTGCACTCCCCAGGATTGAACAGTGGGCAACCCACCCACTGTAGAGACTTGAGAGACTGTGGCTTTGCACTCCCCAGGATGGAACAGTGGGCATGGAGCCCTGTCGTGGATCTGCCGTGGTGTAGTCATCCGGCTGAGGTGCCCCCCCTTCCATTCCCCCTGAGGTGCCTGTTGTATTTCTATCTGATGCCCCAGCAGTGTTCTCTCCGTTTGCGGACAGGTATCTAATGTGGGCCTCGCCCATGCATTTTTGGCCCAGTGGTGCACGGACATTGATATGTGCATACCTGCACTACTTCTCGTAATGTATAAAATCTGGAATGTGTATATATATCTGTATATATTTGGTAACTGTATTTTGATACATTACAATTTTTGAACTGATTTCCTTTGGTCTTTGCATACTTCCGGGGGGGTTGTGGGTTGTTCCTGTGATGTTTGGAAATGCATTGGTGTGTTGTAATGTGCGAGGGTGAGGGTGGGGGCGGGGGTGTTGCGTGTGTGTCCCCCTGACTTTTGCCTCCCCCATGTCGTAGGTGCAGTACTTACCGTTGTCTTCGCCGCCGCCATTGCTGGTGTTCGTAAATGAGCAGGAAGACAAGGGCAGGTAGGATTTATAATTCCGGCTCCATGGTGTCCTCCTTCCTCGTGGGATGTGTAGAAGGTGAGCATTTTCCCATTGCAAAAGCTGTTTACGCCGTGTTTTTATCCACGGTGAATCCGCCCCGGAAACGGTGGCGGATTGGCAGGTTGTGATACTGTGGGCGGTACATTGTCTCCCGCCTGTCTGTTGGCGGTGACCGCCGTGCTGCTTGTCTGTACCGCCGTGGCGGTCGGAGTGTTAAAGTGGCTGTCTATGTTGGCGGTTTCCACCACGGTCATGATTCCCTTTTTTTGTCCGCCGACCTGTTTGCGGTATTACCGCACCTTTAACACCGTCCGCCAGGGTTGTAATGACCCCCACTGTCTTTCCTGATGTCACATTGTTAGACCTGTCATCCTTGTTGTGGTTTCCCTTAACTTTTTGCCCTCTAATTTCCAGTTTTTCTGACTTCATTTTTGCTGCCTTTAGGATTCTGGGCACTTTATCACTGCTGAACAGTGCTAAAGTGCAGATGCTCTGTACTATAAACATAGTGACACTGGCCTATCCTGATTTTTTTTTATTTTTATTTTTTTTATTGAATTTTGCCATATACAATACGTACATTAACACAAACGGGTCCCCTCGTCTTAGCAATAAATGAAATAATGTAATAATCTCTTTCAACCACAGCATTGTCCCAGACAGCAAGAGAAAATCAATAAACATATCTCACAGTGAGCATCAGTATCAAGGGGCACTTCTCCAAACCACCTAACTGGCTGTCAAACGGCATAGTCCACAACGCCAATGCAGAGGGCAAGTCATAATCAGCAGAAGACTCAGCATAACATAGCAGAGGGGCAAACCCACCGAAAAAACAACAAATAGAAGGCAGGTGGAGCTCCGGAACAAACCGTGCAAGCCTATCTCAACAGCACAAGATGATACCAAATCTAATTGAGGGGATGTGTCTCTCGCGTGGGCATCACCAGTCGCATCACTTACATACTTCAGGTAGCCAGATATTCAGTTAACGGGGCCCAGATGACCTTAGGGCGAGACCCCTCAGGCATGAGTTCCCAAAAGACCATCAGCTGGTCATGGCAAAAGGCAGCGTCTCGCTCAGACTTACACGGCGCCCTCTTCCTACCCCAGCACATGGCAACCCTACGCTTGGCCAGCAACAGGAGCAGGCCCACCAGACGTCTGTGCGGCCCCTGGATCTCATCCACACATCCCAGCAGCCCAACGCTGGGGGAAAGGGGCATCTCCAGATCGACCATTTCAATAATCACTTGCCAAACTTGTACCCAAAAATCGTGGACTTCCGCAAACTCCCACGCCAGATGCAAGAAACCCGCATCCGGCGCCCGACAACGAGCACAGCACGCATCCAAACGCAAGCCAATAGAGTGGAGAACCTTGGGTGTATGATACAGTCGGTGCATGCAGACGCAGCCTATAATTCGGGGACAGCGCTCTCATATGTGCACAGCAGCCGCGCCACATTGCCTCAGTGATGGGCTCTCCCACATCTCTCTCCCAGGCAATCCTGGAGGACTCCCCAGAGCTACCTCTCTGCTCTTGCATACAATTATACAGTTTGGTAACCAACTTGCCCGGGGACCGCGCGCCCCAAAGCACCTTCAGAGCTTGAAACTCCAATAGGGTCCCAGCCGGACCAAGGAATCGGTCACGCAACAAAGCACGGACGCGAAGAGCGCACAGGCGCTGCAGTGCCGTACCCTCACAGCCAGCAAAAGCCTCAGAAACGTCAAGCAGGCACCCGACCACCAGCCAGCCTCCTAGCTCAGTCAAGCCGGCATCCTGGAGAAAACCGCGCACCCCGCCATCTCGAAACATCTGAACATCAGCAACCGCCATGACGGGCAGCGAAGGAGTAAATGGAGCAGTAACCCCAGAACGGTGCATCAACGCCCCCCACGCTCTCATCGTACATGCCACTGTGTCTATTCCCTTAACTCGGGACTGCACCCGGCTTCCAAGTCCGCGCATTAGGCCATCCGGCCACACGGAGTCACTCTCAGGTGCCAGATGCGGCAAGTAGCGAACCGGATTCGGCCAATAATACACAAAGTGCGCCTGTGCACAGTAGTAATAAAGCTCCAGATCCGGAGCAGCAAGCCCGCCCAATTCAAACGGCAGGGTCAGTCTCTCCCAGGAAATGCGCGGCTGACGTCCCACCCACGCCAAACGAATTAGCGCAGAGCGCAGACTTCGTAAGTAGCCCCTAGTGAGCGGAAGAGGAAGATTCACAAACAAATACAAGAACTTAGGGAGCACCACCATCTTTGCTATGGCAATGCGCCCGATTAGCGAGAGTGGCAGAGCACGCCAGATCTCAACCTTTTCCTCCAGCCACGACAGTGCAGCACCGTAATTAGCCTGTCGTAGTGAGGAAATTCGATTTTTAATACGACCGTATCGACCCGCCATTTTGTGGCCCGCCGCCATTTTATGTTGCCTTCACTCAGGCAGCACAGCGAACGAAGTCCATTCTGCCTTTTCTGCTTATTCTGCAACATGGTGTTCAAAACAGCCTTCTGCCTCTATCTTTACAAGGCTGGTATTAAGGTCTGACCGAGTACACTAATCCCTGTCTGGTTTTCTAATCCTTGTTTCAACTATCTGTAGGCTCACACTATTCTCCGCCGATCTTATCTTATCGTCTGGCCTTCGCTGTCCTTTGCTAGTATTCTCTCATTTCACAACTGTCCTCCAAACGCACACAAACTTATCACACCACATGCAACTTCGTTGTGGATCGGTTAATGAATTAGTTCAAGGGAGGGGTGACAAACACAGCTGGAGGGGAGGCAACCTTAAGTCACTTGATACTTTGTTTTCCAATTCCTTCTATTGGTGCTGTCTTGTTTTCCGACATTTCTATTGGCTCTGTTCTATCTTTACATTATTCTTACTGGCTCCTTTCTATGTGTTCTGGGAGTGTATGTAGTTAATAAATGGTTTTTATACGGTATATAAGATTGTGCGCCACAAAGTAAAGTGGCAGTCTCCTGAGAACATACCTTGTGTACTTCTTGGACAACTGTACTAGCTGCAGCTAATAAAATCTGATCTTTTACGCCTGACAGAGTGTCCCGTGTCTCTGTTAGTTGAGGCAGGTGAATCCAAGGAGATTTCAGGCGTACCCTGCGCCGCCAGGCCCATAAGGTTCTGGTTCTTCAACTGGCGCCCAACGTGGGGCGGCTTCAGCGGTACCGGTTCTGCCTGAAGGTCGTGAGGAACCCCGCAAGAAAATTCTGGAGGAATCGCGAGCCACGTCAAGCGACCCCTGTATGTCGAAGTGGTCCGAAGGTCTTTTTCAGCGCGGTTACTCCTTCCTGACGGCTACTGACGACTGCTGCCCTGACTGCCGCCCTGCCTTGGCCCTTTCTTTGATGATGTATGGTAAAGCGAGACGATAGACGGGCCTCTGTTGGTGTAAGAAGACATCCTTAGTTAAGTATTTGGTGGGTCGCGCCCACAAATTTTGGTCTTTGTTTTGTCCTTAGGTCCTTAGATTTGGCCATTGCAGTGGCCAAAGCCGAGGGGTAAGTGCATTTGTGCTGTGTAAACTGAAAGTTTTACCCCCTTGATGTTTGTGAACAGCCAGTAAAAATCGTGAGATGTCTGGTCTGACTAAGTTTGGAAAACTTTGTTGCTTTGGTTGTAATAGGGACTCCCAGCTTGAGGACTCCTGTCCGATTCCTTCGGTTGGAACTCCCACATATGAGCTCTATTCTAAACATGGTGTTGGTCCTATTGCCTTTAATAAGACATGGACCCGATATACAAAGAAAGATGGTATTTTAAAATGGCCAGAAAATGGTAGTTTCGAAACTGATGTGCTAGATAATTTAGAAGCAACGTTATTTAAAAGAAAAGCCCGGCCGGCAATGTTTGACTCTTTTCGCCTTTGGCGTAAGGAAGCCAAACAGAGAGAAATTAAACAAGCGAAACGAGATAGGAAAGCACAGGGAATGACGATTATACAGGCTGCTCAGCAATTCAAAGATGATGAAATAGATAATGCAATGGAAATTTCAGACAGACAGCATCGAATGGCAATAGATAAATGCTATCCGACGTTGCCTATCTCTTCCCTTGATAAGAGAAAAGATTTTGAGGAAGATTCCTTAATGTCCCACTTATTGAAATTGCCTCCGCCCTATGTACAAGGTGCTAATGCACCCCCGATGTTACAGCCTGTTCAGCCGCCAGTTGTGCTTCCGCCTGCTCTAGCTTTTCCACATTTGCCTCCTCAAGTATTGCCTATGCCAGCTTTGCCTTTAACTCCTTTGCCTTCTGCTCCTTTGGCAATTCCTAATGCTCCTTTAGTTAATTCACCTAATACCTTGTCCCCTATCCTTATGTCAAATTCTCCATCTATGCGTAAGCGATTTGCAGATACTGTCTCTGATCTCTTATCACCTTTCTTTGAAGCTTTAAACGTGTCTCCAGCTTTTTCTCGAAGACAGTCTCGTAGTCAATTCCCAGACTCCGAAGAGCGAGAAAAATTGGACTCACTTGCTTGTAGATGGATCAAGAAGGGTCCCCAATATAGTACGTCTGATATTATGTCCACCTTTCTGCAATGGAATGCACCTACGCAGAGATATGTTTTTAAAGTTATGTGCGATACTCTCGCTAAAGAATGGGAGGATATGAATTTGGGTTCGGTCCCAAAGGATCTGTTAGATGTTCAGGCTGACTTTGACAAAGGACTTATTGTGGGTCCTAAGGTTGAAAACGCTGTCAGAACACTTATTTCTTTCAGATCCCTATTGTTCTCACAGACTTTTCCTGATTCTGATCCTTCAGTTAGGACAGCACTGAAAAACTATCCCATGAGAGAGGTTTCTCCAATATGGAAGGAAGAAGTTGCAGCAGCAGGTGCTAATCCAGCTATTCCTGCGCATTTTCAGCGCATATGGATACATGTCCCCTGGAAAAGGTCTGAAGTTTTAGCACTTAAACAGTCACTACCAGATCCATGCAAAAATCCTGCTGGTTACTATAAAGAGTTGTCGCAAACAGTTGATGCATGTACTATGAATCTAGCAGATATTGACATGTTGATGGGAAATGTAGTTCCACAGACAATATGGGCTAAAATTCGTAGAGAGGATCACGCTCAAGAATTAGGCGGCGATTGGAACGCTATTATTGCCGCAGATAGAGGTCAAGTAGGTGGTGCAAAGCCCGACGCTTTGATCTCAGAACTCCCTGGTAGGATTATTACATTAATGAAAACAATGATGCCTGCTTTGAGAGTTAATTGGGATAAGCTAGCAGCATGTAAACAAAAGAAAGATGAAAGTGTTTCCGATTTCTTTACCCGATTCGAGGAGACATTCATTGATCACAGTGGTCAAGATATGGCTACAGAAGGGGGACAGCGATTATTTGTGGATAAGTTCGTATATAACTTGCTTCCTGAACTATCACACAAGCTAAAAGACTCCGAGAGTTCATGGGCAGTTTCTTCTTCCGCCCAGATATTGGCTACTGCACAATATTATGAAAATAGAGACAAAGAAGAAAGGGAAAAACAAGAGAAAAAGACGAAAGAATTAAAAACTAAAGTTCTCTTGCAACAGGCTTATCCTCCTCGTTATGTTCAGCCTCAGTTTCAACAGCCTCCGCAGTTTCAGAGGTTGTATCAAAAGCCTGAACCATTCATTCCAAGACCTTTGCTAGGTCCCAATCAATGTGCTTATTGTAGGGAGGAAGGTCATTTTAAGAACAGTTGTCCGGCATTGTTGCAGCGTAATGGAGCAACATCTGCTTCACGAGGTCGTGGTGGTCCTCAGTCAGCAAATAGAGGTAGAGGTCGAGGTGTGTTAACCCAAGAGCAGCGTTCTTTTGTTCCTCCAAATTCCGGAAATTACTTTGACCAGCAAAATGTTAGGTCTACACAGTATTACAGTGAGGATCAGTATATTGAAGGAGGGAATGAAAGTCTTCATTTTGAATAGGACAGCCATGGACAAAGTAAGGGGGTTACGTCAATTCCAGTGGATCAGAATGGACCTTATGTTAATGTCACTACAATGGGTGTTTCAGAGCCATTTCTTTTAGATACTGGTGCCATGAGAAGCTCTATCATTCATTCTAAACTCCCTGGCGCACCTTTGTCTGGCTTAACGAATGTATCTGTAGGATTTTCTGGCGCCCCTGTTCGCAATCCAGTTTCTTGCCCTTTGCCTGTTTCAATAGGCCCTTATGATTTAGAAGCTCCGCTTCTTCTGACGAATGGTTGTGGTGAAAATCTGTTGGGTTTAGATCTATTAAAAAGAATGCATGCTACGATATATTGTTCACCTTCTGGTGTATACCTCACTCTAGGACAGAAAATGACTAGTCCAATGTACTTATCAAAAGATCAATTCCCACCTGAATTGCTTTCTCTTCCCGAAACGCTTTGGGCTACGGGTCCGAATGACGTTGGTTGTCTTGAGATCCCACCTTATGTTGTTACTCTTAAGCCCAATGCTGAAATGCCACGTATTCCGCAATACAGAATCTCTACTGAAGGTGAGAAAGCACTTCTGGAAATTGTCCATGATTTGATTCAGAAGGGTGTGGTTGAGGAAACGAGAGGAAATACATGTAACAGTCCTGTTCTTCCGGTTCTTAAACGCACTGATCCTTCTCAGCCTCCTGTTTATCGTTTTGTAATTGATCTTCGGGAGGTAAACAAGATTGTCGTACCGCAGTTTCCTGTAGTCCCAGATATCACTGCTCTGTTGACGATGATACCTTCTACAGCGACTTGGTTTTCAGTTATTGATCTAAAGAATGCTTTCTTTAGTATTCCCATCGCCGAAGAGAGTAGAGATATTTTTGGTTTTTCCCTCGGAGGCCGAAGCTTCCGGTTTAAACGCGCACCTCAAGGTTATTGTGAAAGTCCCTCTATTTACAGTCAAGCTCTAAAATGTCATCTTGATGCCTTTTCCTTACCGTCCGGTGCCGCTCTCATTCAGTGCATGGATGACTTATTAGTTGCCGCTGATTCAGAGGAGATTTGCAAAAACGTGACCGTTGCACTGTTGCGTCATTTGTTTGATCTGAATCACAAGGTTTCTCCTTCTAAATTACAATATGTCTGTCGCGAGGTGACTTATTTGGGTCATCTCTTGTCAAAGGAGGGACGACGATTGACCCCCGAACGAATTCAGGCAATTGCACAAATGTCAGTGCCATCCACACAAAGAGAGGTACGTGCCTTTTTGGGCATTACTTCTTATTGTAGACAGTGGATTCCGAGTTTCTCTTTATTGGCTAAACCGCTGTTGGCGCTAACTTTAAAAGATACGCCTCAGCCTCTTCCGTGGACTGACGAATGTCAGAAGAGTTTTACTGATTTGCGTATTGCTTTGTGTTCTGCTCCTGTATTGGGTACTCCTGATTACAGTAAGCCCTTTACGCTCTATGTCCACGAAAGAGAGGGTTGTGCATTGTCAGTCTTAACGCAGCGTTTTGGAGATCAACAGCGACCATGCGCATATTTCTCAGCTACGTTAGATCCAGTAGCTAAAGCATTGCCTAGTTGTCTTAAGGCGACAGCGGCAGCAGCAATTTCTATTCGACAGTCTGCTGGAGTAGTGCTAGATAATACTCTCATTGTTATGGTGCCACATGCAGTGGATACTTTACTAAATAGGACAAAAACGCAGCATCTTACGAGTGCTCGGTTGTCCGGATATGAGCTGACGCTGTTGGCTAGTCACATACACATCAAACGATGTAATACCCTGAATCCAGCTACTTTGTTGCCTCTTCCAGAAGAGAAAGATGTCTCTGAACAGCATGATTGTTTTCTCCGTACTGAAGAAGAGACTAAGGGTAGAATTGACCTAAAAGACACGCCATTAGTGAATCCAGATGGAACACTATGGGTAGATGGTTCTTGTTTCAAGCTCCCGAATGGAGATACAGTTTCAGCCTACGCTATTACTACTTTGCATACGATTGTGGAGACAGCACGCATTAGACATAATTCAGCTCAGGCAGCTGAATTGATAGCCTTAACTAGAGCGTGTGTGTTATCCAAAGGAAAAAGAGTAAACGTGTACACTGATAGCCAATACGCTTTTGGTGTAGCGTTTAACTTTGGGCGTTTATAGAAGGAAAGAGGATTCTTTACTTCCCATGGTACTAAGATACAACATGGTCAATTAGTGACTGAACTTCTTGAGTCACTTACAATGCCTACTCAGATAGCGATCGTGAAGTGTAGTGCACACAAAAAGATTGTGGACGATGTTGATCGAGGAAATGCATTTGCAGATGAGGTAGCGAAAAAGACAGCCAGAGACAACACAAGTCGAATGTATGTTGCAGGTCCCGCAAACTGCGTAAGAGAAAAGGGAATGTGTGAAGATACAGTAGAGAGTGTGAAATCAATTCAAGGAGAGGCTACGGAGAATGAGTTGAGAAAGTGGAAGGAAAGTACAGGAATGTTAGATGAGATGAGATGTTGGGTTGAATTATCAGAACATCAACGTTGGCTGTTACCAGATGCTTATGTACTACCTGTAGTTACTATGGCACATGGTCCAGCTCACCTAAGTGCAAAAGGAATATGTAAACTTCTGGCTCCAGTGTGGCAAAATGAGGGGATCCCAAAGTGTGCAAATAATGTAGTAAAACATTGTATTGTTTGCTTAATGTACAATCCGGGAAAGGGAACCCCAACTCCAGCAGGTCATTTTGCTCCTCCAACATATCCATTTGAGGTGTTGCAGATCGATTATATTCACATGGAACGATGCAACAACCTCAAATATGTTCTGGTGGTAGTATGTGCTTTTTCTAGATGGGTAGAAGCCTACCCTCTGAAGGACAATACTGCTTTATCAACTGCCAAAATACTTTTGAAAGAATTCTTCCCTAGGTTTGGTTTGCCGCGCATTGTCTGGAGTGACAATGGGAGCGAATTTGTGGGTCAAGTCATGCAAAAAGTTTGTGCAAGTCTTGGCATAAAACAGAAGTTCCACGCGGCGAATCACCCACAGTCGGCTGGTTTAGTAGAATGCTACAATGGAACCTTGAAGCTTAAAATTGCTAAGGTGCAAGCTAGCACAGGACTTAATTGGCCTGATGCTTTACCATTGGCTCTTCTGTCCACCAGAACAGCAGTACACTCTCGTTTTGGGGCTTAGCCCTTACGAAGTGATATTTGGTCGCCCAGCTAATGTATGGGGAGTTCCTCGCCCTAAGAAATACTCAGACTTGCCATACCCGATGTTGATTGACTACTTGCATGACCTTACAACTAAATTGCGTGTTCTTCATCAACAGGTTCAGAGTGCTCTACCAGAGGCTTCCACAGACCCAGGTCATTCCATCCGACCAGGTGACTGGGTCTGCACGAAAAATTTCCAACGACAGAGAAATTTGGAGCCCAGATGGAGAGAGCCACGCCTGGTTCTTTTGACCACAAGAACAGCAGTTAAAGTCGAAGGAAAGAAAAACTGGGTGCATGCCGTGCACTGCAAGAAAGTGCCTTTGCCCTTGCCTTTCGATCAGTGGGTCCGTAGAGGCATCAGTGACTCTGAAAGTGAGAAAGTTCCGCAATTTGTACCATTCAGTGATGCGCGTCTAATTGGAACACTTTCTGAGAAAGAGGACGACGACATCCTTCAAGAAGCAATACCATCGCATCGTCGCTTGAACACGACAAATCCAGGAACATTGTTTCAAAACCAGACTGCCTCTGGACAGGAACGCTATAATTTGAGACCAAGACCAAAGAACTTGTAAATTTCTCTCCTATGTAGTACTCTATCCCGGTTGCAGGGTCACGGTAGGAGTCTTAGTTACGACCTGAGTAAGTGGCAATAGGCATGCAGGACCTCACAGTGTCATAGGACGGTAGATAGTCGTGACTACAGTGATTGAGGAAGATTGCCGTGAGCATCCACTTAGAAAGATGGAGGCTACATTAGATAAAAGAGAAAGTAAAAATGTAAAGAATAATTGTAAAGAAATATATAGTCGTTGTAGTATTGCTCTATGCGTCATTATATTGTCGTGTATTCTTTTGGCATCTGTAAACTGGATCATTATTACTCTGCAGCAAAAAGTTGTCTCTTCTCCTACCTCTACATCTTCTTCTACTATCTCTCCGCACCTATTTCACACTCTTCCCCAGCATGAACTCATCAGAAGAACTGAATACTTTAACAATTCCTTCGTCCAGTTGTTACATCAACATCAGTTAGTGATCAATACAACTGACTGTTGGGTGTGTGGACTCATACCACATACGGTAGAAAAAGGAATGCCATATTTAGTTCTTCCATTCTCCTATGAAGGTTCCGCTTGGGCTTATTTTGTCATTTTCAATAATGCATATCAAAGTAAAATTAAACAACCTGTCAGTTCACATAGTGTTGGTTCAGATTTCAGTCATAGTTTATTGATAAAGGGAATGGTAGCTATGGCTAAAATCATGGAAAAAAGTGAAGCTTCCATAGATGAAAGAAAAGCATATACCAATTGGAACATAACTAATTACATTTCCAGCCTCAATAATAAGGTTAAGCAAGGAAAATCTCCTCCGATACGGGTCATACCCCAACAAGGAAATTTCTGTCTGCAAATAAATGGTAGAACTCCAAACACCGGACAAAGAGAAAGTTTATGTTCCCATACATATGTTTATTCAGCCCTGAATTCATTGCCGTTAGTACCATCTCAAGGTACATACTTCGTTTGCCACGATAGGGCTTATACATGGTTGCCAGCTGATTTCTCTGGTACTTGTTATATAGCCTTTCTTCTTCCCCCTACATACACCGCTCCTGCGAACCATCATAAAAATAGATATGGCAGAGGGATTGTGGATTCGAAAGACACAGCAGGACAAGAGGGAGGAGATTTCCTCAAAGGATTTCTTCCCTTCTGGGGTCCAATGGCCAACAGCAGAAATATAAGGCAATTGGTTCGTGTCGTAGAAACCACCATAGACATCACTGTAGGAGCTTTAAGTAACATTACAGCTGAACTACAGGCTGATCGTCTTATGACCTTGCAGAACCGTGTTGCCTTAGACTTTGTTCTTGCGGACCGTGGTGGAGTATGCAAATTGATCGGATCAAGTTGCTGTATTTTCATACCTAATGACGCTCCGACAGTATACCAAGCTATCTCTAAGTTACACATAATCTCCGAGTCGATTCATCAGGACGAAGGAGATTGGTCCTTTTCAGAGTGGTTTTGGGGATTACTGTCCAAATGGGGTTGGAAGGTATTGACATTCTTTGGAGTAATTTTAGCTTTTATATTCTCTTGTTGTCTTTGTATGCACTGCGGTCCTGCCATCTGTAACCTATGTGCTACTGCATGTATTCCCAAACCCAAGTCACAAAGAGCAGAGAATATCAAAATGATGGTACAGCAACAGCTTGATGACCTCATGGCCATAGACATCGACTCAGATTAACATGAGTTTGTGTACCTTGCCTGAGTTCTGGCAAAAGGAGGGTCTGAGGAAATTCGATTTTTAATACGATCGTATCGACCCGCCATTTTGTGGCCCGCCGCCATTTTATGTTGCCTTCACTCAGGCAGCACAGCGAACGAAGTCCATTCTGCCTTTTCTGCTTATTCTGCAACATGGTGTTCAAAACAGCCTTCTGCCTCTATCTTTACAAGGCTGGTATTAAGGTCTGACCGAGTACACTAATCCCTGTCTGGTTTTCTAATCCTTGTTTCAACTATCTGTAGGCTCACACTATTCTCCGCCGATCTTATCTTATCGTCTGGCCTTCGCTGTCCTTTGCTAGTATTCTCTCATTTCACAACTGTCCTCCAAACGCACACAAACTTATCACACCACATGCAACTTCGTTGTGGATCGGTTAATGAATTAGTTCAAGGGAGGGGTGACAAACACAGCTGGAGGGGAGGCAACCTTAAGTCACTTGATACTTTGTTTTCCAATTCCTTCTATTGGTGCTGTCTTGTTTTCCGACATTTCTATTGGCTCTGTTCTATTTTTACATTATTCTTACTGGCTCCTTTCTATGTGTTCTGGGAGTGTATGTAGTTAATAAATGGTTTTTATACGGTATATAAGATTGTGCGCCACAAAGTAAAGTGGCAGTCTCCTGAGAACATACCTTGTGTACTTCTTGGACAACTGTACTAGCTGCAGCTAATAAAATCTGATCTTTTACGCCTGACAGAGTGTCCCGTGTCTCTGTTAGTTGAGGCAGGTGAATCCAAGGAGATTTCAGGCGTACCCTGCGCCGCCAGGCCCATAAGGTTCTGGTTCTTCAGTAGTGTGTCAACATCACGGCTCAGCTGTATACCCAAATAACGCACCGGCCCCTCTGCCCAAACTAGAGGGTATCGAGAATCAAATCGCGCCTCACCGGGGGTCAGAGGCAGCACCATCGATTTCGACCAATTAATAGTGATACCAGAAAAAGTGCCCAAGCGCACGACTTCATCCAATAAAATATCCAGATTCTGATCAGGGTTCCGCACATATAGTGCAATGCCATCAGCATACAAAGATATCAGAACCGGTCGCTGTCTAAACTGCAAGCCTCTATCATTAGATTTCTGTTGCAACCCCGCCGCCAAAGGCTCCATAGCCGCTGCAAAAAGGAGGGGGGACAGTGGGCACCCCTGGCGCGTACCGCGCGCATCCGGGAAAGGGGCCGACACACATCTGTTAAGACGCAACCTGGCAGTTGGGAGAGTATATAACAGTCGAATCCAATTTGCGAAACGCACGCTGAGTCCCACTTGGCCTAAAAGCGCAAACATATAATCCCAGGCTAGGGAGTCAAAAGCCTTGGCGGCATCGAGAAATACCGCAGCCACATTATCTTCGGCTCCCAAAGAGCCTGCCACCGCAAAAAAAGTGCGCAAGTTGTGACATGTGGACCTTCCAGGAACAAATTCCGACTGGTCCGGTAGCACCAACCTAGAAAGAAGGGGCTGCAGGCGCGCCGCTATCATCTTTGCCAGGATTTTATTATCAATGTTTATCATAGAGAGGGGACGGTACGAGTCACATCGGGTCGGGTCTTTCCCAGGCTTCAGAACTGTTACTAACAAAGCCTCTCGGAGCGAGACCGGCAGTGACTCAGCCTCCAGGGACTCTGGGGCAAGAATATCCACATATTCTTTATAAAATGCTGGGGTCAGGCCGTCTACACCCGGGGACTTATCGCTAGGCAAACCACGGATCGCCGCTGTTACCTCCTCCACAGTGAACGGTTCATCTAAATACACCCTGTGTGCCTCTTCAAACCATACAAGCGCAATATCCGCAAAATATGTCTGCGCAGCCTCCTCACTTAGGCCCTCTGCGGCCGCATAGATCTGCGTAAAATAGTCTGTAAACACCTGCATGACTCCATTCAATCCAGTCACCCTTCCGCCCCCATCGTCAACAATCTCCGTAACATAATTACTGGCCCAGGGCCTGCGGAGCATACCTGCAAGTGTTCGCCCCGCTCTCTCACCCTCCCCATACCGGCGAGCTTGTGCATGCCTCCAGGAGAAGCAGATCTCTCTCATGGAGGCCTCCTCATATAGGGACACCTCTCGCAGAATCTCGGCAAGGACCTCTCTTGACCAACTAGTAGCCAATCGCCTCTCCAATTCTGTAAGCCTTCCCTCGATATCAGCCATCTCCCGTCGCATGGCCTTCACGATGCCGTGTTGCTTCGATAGACACACTCCTCGAATAACAACCTTAAATGTCTCCCATAAGATACCCACAGATTCCACAGGTCCGCGATTCTCAGCAAAAAATACACGCACTTCCTTCCGAAAGATCTCATCCCGGAGCGCCACACTGGGTAACCGCCACATAATCGTCTGACGCAGCTCACTAGACATCACTAACTCCAGCCTAACCGGCGAGTGGTCCGACAATGTGCGGGGGAGATGAACCACCGCTCTCGTCCAGACCTCCACATCTCTGGTACCCAGCCAACGATCTATTCGGGACCAACTGCCATGGACGTAATTCAGACACGTCCCCTCTCTCACGTCTGCATGCTTCCGACTTCACAAGTCGACCAGCTTGCCATTCCGCATCACTGCCGCCAAAGACTTTGCCGCAGAGACATGCTGCACCCTGGCCACACTCTTGCGATCCATCCGAGCATCCAAGATCACGTTAAAATCACCACCCCAGATTACTGCCCCAGCACCCAGAGACTCCACGAGATGCCACAGCACCAGGAAGAACTCTGGGCCATCAATGTTTGGTCCATACACTGCCACAAGACGACAGACCCTGTCGAGTAACGTACCGGTCAGTAAAACATATCTGCCATTTGGGTCTACGATAACTTCTCGCGTACACCACCGCAACCCCTTACGAATTAAAATTGCAACTCCACAAGCATAACCAGAATACATGGAGCAGTGAGCCTAGCCAACCCACCCAGCTTTCAGTCTGCCCACCGCGGTCGCCACCAGGTGCGTCTCCTGCAGCATACAAATATCAATGTTATGTTGCTTAACATATGCAGCCACCAATCGAGCCTTTCGCCTGTCATTAAGCCCACGCACATTCCACGTCAAGCATCGAACCACTGTCGTATCATCACCCCCCATCTCATTCTACAGACATCCAATGTTGCACGAGCAAGCTCATCTCCACCTGCCAGAAACAGAAAGAAAGACCAACCAGAACAACAATCAAAACAGTCATTCTACGATCAGAAACAACCCAGGCCTCCCCCCACCCACACAGGCCCCCGAATCGGACCCTTTCAGTAGCCCACCCAATCAACCCCAAAACCCACCCCCTATAGCTAAAGCAAAAAGTGATAGGATTCATCCCGGGGGCAGTAGCCGGCCAACAGTTCTCCACCCAGAGTACACTAGGGGAGAGGGTCCCATGGGCCAATTAGCGAACCACACTACAGGCGAATCCGCGCAAGGAGCTGCCCCGCGCACCCCCCCGGCAGCCCCAATCAATGCCCCTAGGCCAATCAAAGCCGGTTAGTCATTATCACTTAAAGCGGCATCCCCCGCCGCCGGCACCCCCGACCCTGCAGCCCCCCACTCTCTGGGTAGATGTCTAGCAAACTTGGCCGCCTGCTTTGGGTCCGTGAAGTACAGCACCTTGCCTTCATGCCACACCCTCAGGCCGGATATAATAAAGCAAACCTGACTCCAGCCTGGCTCAGCAGCCGTTTGGTCGGCAGAAAAGTACGCCTCTGAGCCTGCACACCTGGGGTGTAATCAGGAAAAAAGTTGATTTCCGAGTTCTTGTATACCAGCGGCCTTCTCTCCTTCGCCAGGCGAAGGACAGCATCCCGGTCTCTATAGTTCAACAGGCGTGCAATAATTGGGTGCAGAGGTGTTCCCAGGGGAGTCTGGGGCCCCAAGGACCGGTGCGCCCTCTCAACTACCAGCATCCGTGAGAGCTCGCCTGCTAACAGTTCCAGCAACATGCTCTCCACAAAGTCTTCCATGCGGCCCATATCAGTCGCCTCCGGCAGCCCCACGATACAGATATTATTACGATGAGACCGCGCCTCCAAGTCCTCGTTCTTATTCCGTATCACCTCCAGGATGCGTTCCATTTGTGCAATTTGTTCTCTATCACCCCGGCGCGCATCCTCCACCTCCGACGTGCGTGACTCCAGAGCCTCAAACCGGGAATCATGGTCGTCGACTCGGGCTCTTATGCGGTCAAGCCGTTCCGTCACATGATCCAGCTTGGCATCTATGCCAGCCAAGCTAGTCTTGAGCTCCAAAAACATGGACCGCACAGACACCTCCGGGCTTTCCTCTCCAATCTCGACATCACAAGGCTGGGAGGTAGAAGCAGCACCCCTCTTTTTACCCCCCTCAAAGGTGAGTTTCGCTTGCCGTTGGTCAGACTTGCCCATAATTCAGCACAGCACGCACTGCCTCCTCACCGCGCAAGGGCAATAAAAATATTCGGAACAGTGGGCGCCCACCACCAAGACCGCTCTCCCAGCCGCCCAGCTCACTCCGCAGGACCACCTGTCAGCATCCAAGTCACCAGGCCCACATCAAAACTCCCTGCAGAACAAACCAGCCCGTGCTGGCGCCCCCAGATGCTCCACCGGCCTCAGCTCCAGCACAGAAAATCTGCGCTACAATGGGTATCTAGGTCCCCAGTCAGACCCAGCACCTCCAATAGAAGGGCACTCAGCAGCTTCAGGCCTTCAGTAAATCACCACGTGTGGGGCAGCAGCACCGCCTCTAGGCCGCCTTACTCTTTGTCCAGCAGTAGACTCAAATCTCCAAACAGGCAATCCAGGCAGCGTAGTGCAGGGTTTGGCAGTCCCGCCTAGGCACCACCTCGAGGGGAGCGCCGTAGAGCCAGGCCGCGACCACCCTCAGCCGTCCACTCACTAGTGCCAGGGACCTCCGGTCGCCCCAGTCCTCAGGTCCGTCCCCACCTCTGAGGGCAGAACCTGCATTCCACACCAGGCCCGCTCACCACGCGTCTCCGGCCCGACGAAGGCCAGGCACCACCAGCTGCTAATGGCAGCCGAAAATCCAAAGGGCCGCAGGGCCCGAAAAAGCCTCCTCAACCGCAGGGCCGCGGAAGCCCTGGAGGACACTTGGCAGCAGGGGCCGCAGGGGCCACGAGGGCCGCGGCACGACCCAGCCGCCGACCAGGCCCTCGCACACACACTCGCTCCCGGCACAGCACACTCGCCGGGAGCGGCGGGAGTCCTCCTCACTGCCCTGCCGCAGAAAAGCACGCGGGCCGAGGCGACTTCAGGCCCGCCCGCGCGCCACCAGATCACAGCGCTAGACTCGCCCGCTCCCGCAGCACTCAAATCGTCTCCGGGGCCCCCGGGGAGGCACCGCCCAGCCCGCCCTCGCCGCAGCTGCCTGCAGGATTAACAAAGAACAAAGAAATGGGTCGAGGCCCGGCGGAGCCTCACTCGGTGTCGGCCATCTTGCCCGGCGGCCAGGCCACGCCCCCCCGGCCTATTCTGAATTGACATATTTAATTTACTTGTAAGTCCCTAGTAAAATGCACTGTATATGCCCAGGGCCTGTAAATTGAATGCTACTAGTGGACCTGAGGTGGCCTGGTGACCAAAAGAATTGATGGATTAAACCCAGGTCTGTGATTGGGGGTGAATGTTTGATTGGTTCTGCATTCCGTCCATCATTTGTGTTTGTTTGTGTTTTATTGCAATAAGTGTGCCAGGTATGCCCAGACGTGGGTCCCGGACTCACTGTGCCACTGAATTCAAGCTAGCCTGGCTGAAGAAGGGTGATACCCTGAAACCGGTCCCAGGATCCTTGTTTCTGGCCCAGGGAGGACCTGGCCTGGCAGTTCGGGCTGGACTGTTCCCATGGGAAGCAGGGTCAAGACTGATTTGCATATGGCTGGGTCGAAACTGGGGTGGCATCGTGAGCAAAAGAATTGATGGATTAAGCCCAGATCTGTGACTGGGGGTGAATGTTTGATTGGTTCCGCATCTCGTCCATCATTTGTGTTTGTTTGCTGGTAGACCTGCAGCACTGATTGTGCCACCCACTACAGTACCCTTTAAACATGTCTCAGGCCTGCCACTGCAAAGCCTGTGTGCAATTTTAAACTGGCAGTACAACTTGGCAAGTGCACTCACTTGCCAGGCCCCAACCTTCCTTTTTATTATATGTAAATCACCCCTAAGGTAGGCCATGGTCAGCCCCAAGGGCAGGGTGAAGTCATGTACTTTTAAGTTTAACATGTCCTGGTGGGGATAAACTGCTAAATGAATTTCTCACTCTGCAAGGCCAGTCCTTTCCATAGAGTAACATTGGGGTTACCTTGAAGCAACCTTTGACTGTAACTTTCAATTGGATAAGATAGAAATTTGGATTTTGGTGTCTCTGAACTCACAGTTTGAAATCGCAACTTATGGTGAAGTCAGATTTTAAATTGTAAGCCTGAAAATGCCACTTTTAGATAGTTGACATTTTCTTACTTTTACCATTCTGTTCCTTTTGCCAGTCTCTGAATACACATCTGTGTTGGATGACAGCTGGACTATGAGCAATCCCACTTTTCAGTCACAAAAAGGGAGTGTGACTGTGACATTTGCATCCTGATGGCCTATCACCAGGCTGATGGTTCTTCCTGGATGAGATGGGAGGGAAGAGCTGACACTTACACCTGAATAGG
The DNA here is from genome assembly GCF_031143425.1 of Pleurodeles waltl. Taxonomy (NCBI): domain Eukaryota; kingdom Metazoa; phylum Chordata; class Amphibia; order Caudata; family Salamandridae; genus Pleurodeles; species Pleurodeles waltl. Next base: position 1,866,332,401 of record NC_090440.1, read on the forward strand.
ACTGCGCCTCTCCTCACACAAAGGGCTGCATACCTCCCTGTAGAGTGTCTGGAGCCAGGAAAGGAAGGGCTGAGACCCTGTGATCTTCAAAGGACTTCTTGAAGTCTCCCCCACTTCAAAGGAACATTTAGGTATAAGTACTGGACCCTAAACCACACTAAAGCAGAACTCTACAGGAACCAATGACATTCTGCTATGAAGGAGGGTTTGCCACTCTGCTAACTGCATTGCTGTGCTGGCCTACTGGTTGCTGTGAGCTGTGCTGTAGGCAGGGCTGCCACTTTACTATTTGCTTTGCTGTGTTGGCCTGTTGCTTGTTGTTTCTGGCCTGGAGTGAGAAGGACTGGACCTGTTCTTCATATCCTTGAAACCAAGATTCTCCAAAGGCTTGTTGCCTTGCCCATGTTTTCAAATCTCAGGGCCATCAAAGACTTCAGTCCCTGCTATGGGAATCTACCATACAAGAACCCAGCAGTCACATTTTAGCCCTCAACCACCTGGGCCTGCCTTGTGCGCTGCTTGTGCTGTCCCAAATTGAGCTTCTTATTGGGATCAGAGATTGAGCATTGGGCACCTTGCCCTGGCTCAGCATGGTTGGAAAGAAAGACCAAGCATTGGTCAATTTGCCTGTGGTAATGCTCTGGGAGCCTGTTACCAACTACGCCGCAGCACTGAGGAAAGCCCTCTCTGTGCGGTCCCATCTGGTTGCCCTGATGATGAGAGATCCCGTGTCAGAATTGCTGCCCATGTGGGGATCTCTGACACTGTGGTTCGACCATGAACCCGCCTACCTGTTCGCAGGCAACTCTGCTTTGCTCCATTCACTGGTCCCAAAAGGACTTGTGCAGCTTTCCCCTACGAGTGCAAGTAGGGCAAGACCTGTGTTGGTGAACTCTTAGCGATTCATTGCTTGGATTAAGAGCCCTTTTAGCCCCCGTTGGTCCTAGCATTACCGTAAGGAATTAAATAGGAGCAAATGCACCTTTTGAGCACTGTGGTTCCTTTGTGTGTTTAATGTAAGACCTTGAAACATACTCATCAGAGTTTTGTCATTTTGGTCCTATTTTAATCATATAAGTATTCCCTAAGTTTCTGAACTGGTGTGGACTCTTTTTGTAATGTTCTTCACTGTATTACTGTAATTAAGTGTTGCACAAATACTTTACACATTGCCTCTTAAGTTAAGCCTGACTTCTCTGTGCCAAGCTACTGGGGGGTGAGCACAGGTTAATTTAGGGAGTGTAACTGACTTACCCGGGCAAGGATTGTGGTCTGTCTATGGACAACGTGCATACCTCTACCAACTAGAGTCCCAGTTGCCCTTCTTAAATAGACCCACCACTCAGCTACGGATTTTTCCAAGTTAACATGTGAGTGGGTGGGGACAGTAGTCTTTGCAATCATCCCTCAACCTGAAAAAGGTGCACTGCTATACTGAAACATAAATACGTGGCCGTCTCCATATTTATATCCTGGATGGACAAGGACGGTGGGTACATAATCTCCAAACTCACTATCAAATACTCATAGTTGTGGGAAGCATCTATGCTCCAAATTGTCCCAAACTCCAATCCTTTTATAAGCTTCACTGAGTGCTTACTGATTCTGGCTGTTCTGCTGTTGGGGGGGGGGGTGATTGGAACATCATGGTGGATCACGTTCTGGATAAAACGGGTCCTCCAGAACTGACATACAATAAGGATCGGATGGCCCTCCTTGATCCGATGTCTGACCACTTGCTGATTGATTCTTGACATCTTCTCCACCCCAGAGAATGGAATTATTCTTTCTACTATTATCCACAGGTTACGGAATCCAGAATACAGTTTTTCCTTATGGGTGGATCCCTGGTCCCCAACCTTTTGACTAGCGAGATAGTACTCCATGGGGTATCCAATCATTCTCTTCTCCAGACATAACTGGAATTGGGAGTCCATTGTCCTCTGCTTGGAGATTGGACAATGCCAGTCTGGAAATGTAAAGATCAGAAAACAAAAGAGACATTGCAACAATACCTATAAGAATATCTGGAGCTTAATGAGGGCACCGTTGACTTCATGCAAACTTTGCATTCAGCGTGCAAGGCATATATGCAGGCTCAATTAATGAAAGAATCAGCTCTTATTATTAAACAGAAATCCTTGAAAACTAAATGACAGATGGAAAGACATATCCTTACCCTTCATGAACAGTACTGCAGTGCTCACACGGTTGCCTCCTGGCACAAGCCAAAGTTTATCTGAACTCCCTCTACATATCCTTAGCAGGCAGAGCACTTGGGAATATAAAGTAAAAACACTATGAGCTTGATGAAAAGGGCAACTGGTTAGCCAAACAATTGAACCTGCTGGCACGCATCAGTCCATGCTGGCTATCTCAATAGTCAGGGGGCTGATTACTAACCCAGCTCAGAAAACAGACAAATTCACCTCCTTCCACAGAACATTGTATTCTTCGATTAATCAAGAGGTCCCGATAACAGCTGAACACAGCTTCTTCAAAAACGTACATCTTCCCCACCTTAGGGAGGAATCAACTGATGCCTTGGCACAGGAGATCTCTGAAGCAGAGATACCAGACACCATTATGGATATGCTCTCTGGGAAAGCTCTCGGTAGCAATTGCTTGCTATCAAATTTTATAAAATGAATGCCAAAAACTGTGGCACCTCATTAAAGTTTAGTGTACAAGAACATGAGAGAGACTGCCTTCCCTCATCCTCATTTGATTGCAGCTACCATTGTTCTTCTCCCCAAACCAGACAAGGACCCTCAGCAGTGTGGCAGCTACAGACCTAGCTCCCTGATCAATACTGACATAAAAATTCTTGCCACAGTCATCACCACTAGACTGCAACAGTATATTCCAGCATTGAACCACAATTCCCAGGTGAGACTCATGCCAAGAAGATCATCTACTAACCACATGCATCTACTTTCACATTTCATTTAGCAAGTGAACAAGGACCAGGAACTGAAAGTGGCAATCTCATTGGACACCAAAAAGGCATTTGACCACATCAAGTGGTTCTTTCTTTTCAGAACCCTACAAAGGGCAGAATTCAAAGATTACTTCCTGAAACTTGTTAAATCGCTGAAAAGCTCCTCGATGACCATCATTAACCTCATCGGCTTCTTCTCCGATTAAATTTCAATATCCAGTACACTCAAGGGATGTCCTCTCTCACTCTTAGTTTTCATTCTGGCACTAGAGACATTAGCGATAAAAACCAAATCCACCCAGGACAAAACTGAGATCCTCGCAGCAGCTGGAGAGGGTAACCTGCTTGAAACTTCATTTTAATTTTTCAGCAAACATTCAGCATTGTATGACATACATTACATTAGCATGGCGTGAGTACATTTACACCAGTAAGACAAACAGTGAAACCCACTACAGCTTTAGTCAGAATAACAGACTTCCAGTAGATGATACAGTTTCAGGGTGCATTGCACAATTTAATGTATATGACCACATCAGCACTACTCCATTCGGGCATAGGAAGATTCTGGTCTGCATAACAATATTTTACTACAGCGGTCACAGATACGCCCATTGCGTATGGCATGGGAGCATATCGAAACACAGGTATCCCATCTAGGATAAAGTTGTACCTAGGCTAAGTCCCCCAGGACCCATCTACCCCACAGTCAAACCTGTGGCCTCCACCTCGACTAGTCCCTCTGCTCAAGTCCATTCAAGAAAGCCTGGTAGCATCCTCAGATGTCCCTCAGGCAGCAGCCCATTGGGAGCAGCTCAAGGCAGGTATCACTCTGTGTGTTGTACTACTCAATTGTGCCATTCCTTCAGAGTCAGTAGCAGGCCACAGGCCTAGCTCATCGCTATCCTATGCCTCACAAGAAATAGAGTGATTGCTACTAAACACCTAACTCTGCCCCATACCTCTTTATCATATCTCAGCAGCACCAAAAAAGACTCTGGCTCTACTAACTCAACAGTGATTGTCTTCAGTTCCTGGAACACTGACTGTTAAAACCTTCGCACACCAGGCAAAACCAAGCAAGATGTGCAAATCCTGCATCCTTTTCATTTTAGCATGGGGCAGCCGGCACTATCGCGCAGACCATATCTGGATAGGCAACCTGAGTATAGTACACCCTGTCTTTATGGGGTTGCATCCAATCTGTTAAAGTGGTCAAAGAGCCTCACTTAAACTACCTGTTTGGCATGCACTCAATAGGCTTTCCGACCTTCATGATTGCCAAACTGACCAAAATGATCAAAGACTTCATATGAAATGCTCAAATGCTGCGACTTACGTTATCCAAAGTGCAGGCAGGCACAACTTTGGGAGGCTTGTGCCTATCTGATATGTCACTCTATTATCGAGCCCATCACCTGGCAAATTTGGCATACCTTTTCTCACTCACTATGGAAAGACCAGAATGATTGCCTATTAAGCAGGAGAGCCCACCAGACTTGGGCTTGATTTACAGATTCACTTTCTCAGCCAAGGCAAAGCACCATCCATTCCTTCTCACAATGTCTCAGATGTGTAAGAAAGCTCATAAACAACTGTGTGTCAATACCTATTTACATGATGGCACCGTGATGTGGAACACTACTACCATCTAGATCTATGGTAACTTGATTTGCTGTTTTCTATTCACTCTCACCCCCTTTGCCTTTCTCTAAAGAAAAATTAACAGTTAGACTGGAAAAGAATAGTATGACTGGATGGAACTTTTGGACTTGCACAATAGAGGCCTCCTGAAGGTTAGAATTGAGCTCAGCTTTTTTAAGCTTCTGAATGATTAGCATTGGTCACCACAGAAACTAAACAAAGTCAGCCTTGTCCTAGTGGTCCCCTGTTGGAGATGTCAGCAATATCTTTTACCTGATTTACTCTTGTGCTTCTCTACAACTTTCTGGGGCAGTCTTTGAAACAATGGATGACACCATGACATTTGATCAGTGGCCGAAGATTGAGCTGATCGTCCTCCATGACACCATGACACCTTATCCACCCCAGATCTCAACAATGCTGGATAGAGACAGCATTGGTGATGGCCAAGATGTTGATCCTTCAACAATGGAAATAGGGCTCTCCTCTGACTCACGCCGATGGGATGCTGGCTATATCAGTTGTGGTGCACCATGAGCAGCTCATCTATTGCTTGCAGCACAAGTTTGACAAATTCAAAAGCATTTGATCTCCGTCCCTTTTATTGCTGAGTTGTCTAGCGCACTTGGTGGGAAGAAGAGGTCCAACATCAATAGTTCATCATGTGAGTCTTTTCCTTTTGTTTTTGGTTGAATTTTGAGGAGTACTTAATCTGCCATAGTTTATCATTTTCTATTCTGTCTATTTTCATTCCACTTGCTGAAAGCCAACATAATGTCCAGATGAAAATGGACTTGCAAATCAGGGATAACACGAAGGAATTGGTACAGAAACATTAAATCCTGCCTGCTATTCCCCATTTTCAGGGTTGTACTTGCAAAAGGCTGGCAATCTTGCAACTAGGAAGACGTATTACTCCCTTGTCCCTTTTGCTTGTCTTTCTTACCAGATAAGGCACACCTACAAGTCACCGACACCCCTTTCTCCTAGCATAAAAGCTCCTCCCCTGCCTACTTCTTGTTAGGTCCAGCATAGGCGTACGGCCTCTTGTATACTTTTAAGTATACTTGTACTCTGGGCTTAAAGCCATTTTATTTGTTCATGTTTGTGTCCATTACAAAATCCTGGCTTGCTAATGGTCATTCATGCCTATTTGTCCCTCTTTCTTCTCTTTGCAGAGGCCAATTAATGTATAATTATACTTTGTTGTGTTCATCTGTTCTTTGGGTGACTTTTTTTCTCTTCATTTCCTGCTCCTGTACGGTGAAGCTTCCCTTTTCATTTGCAGAGCATTCTTGCTCTCAGCTTAGCTTGACTCTAAACAAAGCTGTAAATCAGACTGTTGTCTTGGTCACATTTGCTCTTCCTCACTCTACACCCTTTTTTGCTGCTCTCTCTTAGCTGCCTGGCTCCCTATCAGAGTCACCAGATCCTCGGGGTCTACGCATGTTCCCAACACATCCACCACTGAACAGCTCCAAGACTCTGATAGATAAATCACAGAGGCTAAGAGAGTTCAATAGGGGAAGAGGGGATTAGGAAGGGAACAGCTGGGAAGGAGACCTGTAGTAAGAAAAAGGTTAGAACACACAATATGAAAATTATATCTCCTGAAATCAATACTAGACTATGATTCTAAGCCTAGTCATTCTGAAAACATGAACAATCTGAGAATTAAGCTTAAAATGACTAAGTTTCAAGATGGTTGGATACCTGTAAGGGAATTAAGATGGATTAAATGAAAACTTTCTTATTCAAGTACCTTCCTTTACATGAGAATCAGAAAAACATTCTGACTAAAATTTAAACCAGTCCTATCAATCCTTTTTTGAGAATGCATACTAGAACCATACAATATTGCATCTAGAAACTCTGGCCTTCTGTATACTCTGAAAATGTTTCAACACAAATTGCGAATATTGCAGATTTATATATATATATATATATAGTAAACACCATAAAAGGATTGTGCACCATGAATAACACAAAATGGATTCAGGAAACAAATCATATAACTTGTCAACTCGAATATTACATAATATATATCTGAGAATAGTGGCATACAATAAACAACATGAATTAAACTCGAGGAGAGAATCGTGCGTCTTGCCAATTCAAGTGTCACCATGTAAAATGTCAAGAAACGGTAGCACGCAATGAATATCAAAATCAAATCATCATTAAACAAATTGCGCGTCTTGCTGATTCGTAAACCACGATGTCAATGCCAAGAAATAACAGCTCACAATGAATAACAAGATCAAAGTACAATGAAACGAATCGCGCGTCTTTTGCCGATTCTTAGGCTATCATGTAAATGTCAAGACATGGTAGCACGCAATGAACATCAAAGTTAAATCCTCATGAAACGAATCGTGCGTCTTGCCGATTCGTAAGACATCATGTAAATACCAAGAAATGCCAAGAAAAGGTAGCGCGCAATGAATAACAAAGTTAAACCTTTATCAAACAAATCGCGCTTCTTGCTGATTTGTAAACCACCAAATAAATGTCAAGAATGGTAGCGCACAAGTAATTTGTTAATCATTACAGAATGAAACCAAGAATATGAAAATTCTTGATAACGGTGTCGGAACAGTCCAACCACTGTCTTACCGCCTGGAACAATGATCACCAATGAAGGATGAAGGGCAGAAGCCTGGAAGATCCAATAGGCCGCCGGGACAGGATCTCAGGAAGAAGCTGCTGCTCTGCACCGGGACCTCTGAATAGTGAGCACTGGGAGTTGGGCTGGCTCTCTTTTATAGAGTCTTGGCCCAGCCCACAACCACGCCCAGGCATGTTGCAGGGAAAGTCTCTGGAAAGCCCTGAAAAGGGGCCACACCATACCACACTCTGAAAACCTGCAGCAATACATTGCAAAGGAACAGTATTTGTAAGCATATTAAAAATAAGTTTTCAGGATTGAACTCTGCAATGCCAAAGGTTAAACCACAACATATAAGCACAATGCATAAATTACGTTGTTTTGAGAGTGCTTGGTTTTTGCATTCTAGGCGCCAATAGAGCGCGTACTGCTCTGGTGTTGACACTCCCACCCTTCCTTGGTTTGGATTCTGTTTATTGAGTGTGCCTGCCCAGTGTGTTTATTTAATTACTTATTTGCTAATTAGCCCAAACTGCACCCAAAGGTATTAGAGGCTTTACATAAGTAGCAACTACATTACCTAAGGACATATTAATTTTTTTGTAGGCACAGTGGGATTAAGTGATGTTGAGCCAACTCTGTGATTCAAACCCGGGTCCTCAGTTCCAAAGATGGCAGCTCTAGTTGTTATGCCACGCATTCTCCCTGTTCTACCACATTTCCGTGGAGCGCAGAAGACATTCCAGTTGCTTTAATTGTGACAGCCTGGCACGCCACATTTAATGTTTACCTCCTCTTTTTTTTATTTAATTACTTGTTTAAACCTGTTATTGTTTAATGGTAGGGAACCAGGACTTTGCATACGTGAGCTTCCTATGTCACATGACCACCACAGATGCTTGCACAGAACTGCACACACACTCACAGGTTTCACTTTTAAAATAGGCGCATCAAGCATAAGACATGCACAAACTCCACCTGAAGGTATTGGAGGCTTTACATAAGTACCAGCTATATTACACAAGGACATATTTATTTTTTGTAGGCACAGCGAGATTAAGTATCATTGAGCCAAAGCTGTAACTAAAACCCAGGTCCTCAGTTCCAAAGGTCAGCAGCTCTAGTCATTGTGTCACAGCTCTCCCAGTCCTACCACATTTCCGTGGAGCAGATGAGACATTACAGTTCCTATCATTGTTACAGCACAGCACCCGCGCTTTATGTTTACCACCTCCATTTTTGATTTAATTACTTATTTAAGCCTATTATTGTTTAACGGTAGTGAACTAGGACTTTGCACGTGTGAGCGTTCAATGCAGTGTGACAACCACAGATGCTTGCATAAAACTGCACACTCATGGGCAGATCACACTTTTAAAGTAGACGCATCAAGCAAAAGACACTCAATTTGGTGTCTTAGTAGATATAGTGACTGATATAAATCCAAGTGATTGTGAACATGTGATCTTAAAAACACCACAGTTTGTGGAAAATATTTCCATTTGCAATGAAACCACATTTGGTGTAAATAAAAAATAGGCCTACCTTTGTCTTTCTAGGTCAAATGAAGAGATGGCATGAAAGTTTGTGTGCTGGCTAAAATAGGAATCTCCTTAGTACAATCTTTATCTCTCTGCAAATCGCTGTTGTTAGAGCCCGAGTACGTCTTCAGCACCTGCATTTCAGCTCTGAAATAGACTGAGACAAATGAGTGTTAAGTAAACTTAGTGACTGCTAACATCCGCATTCCAGGTAGCTACAAGCTGCTGCTTTCAGCATCACTTCAGATTATGACACCTCCGGCGAGGGCCTTCCCAAAGAACATATGCTGAAATGTCAAGATGTTCCCACAGCCTACTCTGAAACAATTTTTTAAATATGTTAATGTTTTTTTCATCCTTCTTTAATCATCATACTGGAACCTGGCTGCTGCTTTAGCCTTTTGATATCAAATACACAAATGTATCATCCATGTTTAGAAAAGAATGCTGGAAGATCATCACTCTGTTGGAACTTTTACAAAGTAGCATGGCAAATTTAAATTAGGATGCTAAATGGCAATATATATTTTTTTTTTGCTGCAGCTACAGGACAAAGGTAAATGGAAGTGCCTTAGTTATATACAGGGAAACTGGAATTATGCGGCAGGAAAAGACTAAATTATGAGGCAGGGTTGACCAATTTATGCGGCAAGATAAGTCCAGTTATACATTTTCAACGCCAAATGCAAGACCTATTGCAGTGAAAATGCTTGTTTTTTCAATGTCGTCTCCTTCCAAGGACGGGCGTGGTGGGTTTGCTGCAGCAAGATAGTGGCCTGCTTTTCCATTGTGGAGACTCGATACGTGCAGGGACTGGGGGACTGTTTAGGAAGGAGGTGCCACGGCTTGAGTGGAGATTTCCCATGTGAAATGTATGTAACTATCAATTTCTTAAGAGCGATTCCTACAAAGTAGGAATATTAGGAAATCCTATTGCATTTGTTTCAATGGGCTGGTTTTGCATTTCCAAAATAGCGATTTCCTATTAGGAAATCACTATTTGGGAAATGCAAAAACAAGGATGGCTATGGGCAATGGGTCCTCTGTTATGCACCCCAAAATAGTGGTGCACATGAACAGCACACATATGCCCTAGGGGGCAAGTGTATGCTCTAATGCACTATAAAGAAGCATTATTGGGTGTTTTTTTTAAATTGCACATGGTTAACATCGACTTGAAGTCAATGGTAATTGCATTTCCTAAATGCCCATTTTGCATTTAGGACATTTTTTGTACATGTGCTTTCGAAATCGCAAATAGGAAATCCCTATTTGAGATTTCCTATTTGGGAATCGCAAAATGGGATTTCTATCCAGTAGAAATCACATTTTTCAATTTCCTAAAGGGCTTTGTACATCTCAAAATCCCATTTAGCATTTCTTTTTTTTTATGTTTTGATTGCTTTTCGAAAAACAACAGATATTACTGCATCCTGCAACATACAGAACAGCAGTGAGATAAGTAAATGCATAGCATACAACCAAAATGACCAATCCCAAATAAGTGCTAGACCACAGACACAAAAGGAGCCAAGATCACTGTTAGAAATGGGGTTTCTGGTTGGCTAGGGTATGCACCAAAGCCAGGCAGAACCCACCCACTCTAGTCAGGGAAACTGAGTTAAATGTCCAAGATAACCCCTGCTCCCCCCGTGGTGGCTTGAAACGAGCAGTTAGGCCTCTCCCATAGAAAATGTGTAAAGCGGTTGCACAACACACACAACACACGTGACGTACTGTCCCCACCACAAAGGAAACACAACACCAAGTTATATTTAAAAAAACTGTATAGTACACAATGTAATTATTAGACCAAATACAACAGGTCAGTAATATCCTGCTGCCCAATCAGTTGTCAATATGTTACACAATAGTTACTCTGCAGAATCAGCAGTAGTCACACGTAACACACAGGTTACTTATTATGAGAAGTAGTCAGGAATCACATTATGAAAGATATACACTTGTCATCAAAGTATTATCAATGCCTATACCAAGAGCATTATAAACCTATGGTAAGTCATTAAAAAAATCAGCGTGTCATGCCCATAAAAGGAACATCTGCACATATATATAGCACATTGTAACATAAGCAGGTTAACATATACGTCAATAATGTCAATACCAAGAACAGAAGAACTATATATGTCCTTTAAAAAGTACCTGTTTTTATGAGGAAAAGGAACTTACAGTGGTCAGGAGAACAAAAAGGGAGCCCCTGGTGCTCCTCTGTGCCAAAACGGGGGGGCTTGCGATGATTTGGGGGGGGCACACACACCCTCCTGTTTTTATAACAGGCCCCACCTGGGGCCTGCGATCTCTGGGGTCCCCCCCAGGCCGCAACTGGCCTTCCAGAGGGGGGCTAAAGCTAGCACGACAATTGGGCCCACAGATGGGGGACCTGCGGTGCGCCTCCGGTGAGGCTTCCGCCCCACCCGCGGTCTTAGGAGATAACTGGGGCCTCCGTTGAGGCAGGGGGTTCTTCTGATGAGACTTCCTTCCCCTCATAACTGTCCACAACAACAAAGGGGGCCCGGTGGGGCGGGGAGCCTCCGATGAGGCTTCCTTTCCCGTCTGGCTTCCAAATGCAGGAAACAGGCCCACCGGGTGACGGCAGTGATCTGCACATAAGTGGGTGCCTGCTAGTGCCCAGGGGGCACCTCCTTCAGTGCGCTTCACCCAGGGGCACTTCTCAGGACTCACCAGCTTCCGGTCTTCTCCCCCTCGTGCCCCGGGGGCACAAGATGTAGTGCGTCAGGGACATGCTCGGATAATAGGAGAGCCAGGGTCACGGCGGTGACTCTGGCAGCAGAAAAGGACATTCACCTCACAAGAGGGCAACTTCCAGCGCACCAGATCGCTCTTTCAGAGCGCTTGGCAGATCAATAGGTAAGCGCTCCTCCAGGTGCTAGATTTATGATGATGAAGAAAGCACTCCTCATGCACTTGAAGCACTTCTTGGTTTTGAGTAGTTGCAGGGGTCAGGGACCACAGCACCCTGCCTCTAGGGGGGTTGAGGGGCAAAGTTCCATGGAGCACAGGGTGGCAGGGCCCAGCAGCTGGCCAGCGCAAAGTGGATGCAGGCAAGTGGCAGTTCCTTACAGTGACCAGGCAGTTCACAGGTAAGCACAGCAGCAGCAGTCTAAGGTGGTTCCCGGTGAGTCCATCCAGCAGCATTCTGTGTCCAGTTCCAAGATATCTCCAAATAGTGGGGAACATTCCTGTGCTTCTACACAGTTTTACAGTGTGTTTACAAAGAAAGGGAGAGGACGTTCCAAACAGTTACAACTGGTTCTGGGAGTGCCCCATCTCTCCTCCAGCACAGGCTCCAAACATCAGTTGGGGGTAAACAACCCTTTTATGTGAGGCCAGCGCATAGCCTTTACATATGCAAGTGTGACCCTGCCTCCCACTTCTCTCAGCCCAGGAGATCATTCAAAAAGTTGATGCACCTCTGTGACACCTCCACCCTCTCTTTGTTCAGGCTGTCTGAGAAGTATGCACAAGGCCCAACTGTCACTCTGCCCAGACATGGATTGGAGTAAAGATGCAAAACTTCTGAGTCATAAGCACAGAAAAATGCTCACTTTCTGGAAGTGGAATTTCTGTAATAGTATTAAAAAATCCACTTACACCAGTTAGCAGCATTTCTCACTACCATTACAACCATACCAAACATGCCTACGCTACGCCTCATAAATCAGACAATACCCCCTAGACATAAGGCAGGGCATTTCCAATGCAATCCTGTGAGAAGGCAGCACTCACAGCAGTGAGAAAGCAAATAGGCTGTTTGTCACTACCAGGACAGGCCATGCAACCAGGCACATGTCCTGCCTTCTACATACATAGCACCCTGCCCTTAGGGCTAGCTAGGGCCTACCTTAGGGGTGACTTACATGTAGTAAAAGGGGAGTTCTGGACCTGGCAAGTAAATTTAGATGCCAGGTCCCTGTGGAAGAATACTGCGCATGCAGGTCTTGCGCTAGCAGGCATGAGACAGGTTTGAAAGGTTACTTCAGTAGGTGGCGCAAGCAGCGCTGCAGGCCCACTATTAGCATTTAATTTACAGGCACTGGGTATTGAGATACCACTGTACAATAGACTTACAGGTAAATTAAACGTGCCAATTAGTTATAAGCCAATCATACCAACTTTAGAAGTTTCAGCAGTGATAAAGTGCTCAGAGTCCTAAAGCCAACAGTGAGAGGTCAGACAAAATAGGAGGAAGGAGGCAAAAAGTCAGGGGATGAACCAGCCAAAAGGGCCAGGTCCAACAATCACAAATCAAACTCAACATCAAATGGGTCAGTCTCATCATAAGCCAGTAATTAAGAACAAAGAGGGGCCCAACTATCCTTGGGCCTGAACGTAGGAGGCAGAACTGAGGCATAATGTTCACTTGTGATATCACAATAAATTAGGTCAGGCAACCAGTCATTAGTGGTAGGTCTCCTACTGCTACCCCACAGTCCGGCAATGCGCCGTTTAGCTAATAAAAGCACCATAGCTTCAAATCTTCTGTGTAGTGGAGTGAGGGGCTTGACATACCCAAGGAGCACCAGGATAGGGTCAGAATCCACAGCGTGCTCTAACATAGAGGAAAGATGTGTGAATATAGCTTGTTAATAATTCTGTACAATGGTGCAGTTCCAAGTTAGATGCATGAAATCAGCATAGTAAGGTGCGCATTTGGGGCATTTATGAGAATGTGATGGGTCAACTTTGGCAAGGGCCTGGGGGGCGGTATATGCATGTTGCAAAAAACTGTAGTGCAAGAGTTTGTGTCAGCTATTTATTGAAACCAGGCTAGTCTGGATGCAGCAAAATTGCCATACCTTGTCAGAGATGATGGAATTCAGATCATGCTCCCAACCCACTCACACTGCAGTATGACACACTGTTGCAGCTCAAGGATGGCATGGTTTAGGCAGGAGACAAGCCTAGTGTTGTCTGATGATGAGATAACCATAGTGGGGGGGGGGAAGTTGGGCGATTATTCAGTAAAGGTGGATAATATTTACTGTAGGGTACTTTGTAATCGGAGACAGACAAAGTGGTCCATTGTAGTGGTTGTCCCATCAACCTCAAAAATGGGTTGGAGATTTAGTTTACCATTGGTGAAGAGATCAACCAAGGTCCGGATCTGATGTGTAGAGAATGTGCATTATACCACTGTTTCCTGTCTAAGCCGGAGATGTGGGTTATCCTTAAGGGGAATATCGGGTGAGTAAAATACATTATACCCTAGATATATTTGAAGATTAGACTGTGCCCAACATGTCCTGGAGAGGGTGTGGAAGTCTCAGGTTTTTGGAGGTAACCCCTTTGGGAGAATAGAAGACAAGGGAAGGCAATCCACCTGGTGTCTCTCTGGTTTCAGGTATGGAAGTCTGGCATCTGGGTGTTACCAGTAGAATGAAAAATGGCACTGCACCACCAAACATTAGAGCGGAAAATCTGGTATCCCAAAGCCACCAATAGAATAAGGGAGAGTGAGCATTTCCCATTTAATTCTGGTGTGGCAGCCGGCCCATATTAAATGTGTTAAAAAGGTAGGCAGCGTGGAGAAGAAGATGTGCAGCAGTATTGGAATATTGAGGAACAGGTAAAGAAAGCGGGAAAGCACAACCATTTTAATATTTGCAATGGGACTCACAATGGAGAGCGTAAGTGTGATCTGCCTGTCAATTTGGGAGGATAGGGTGTCAATGGCAGGCTCGTAGTTTCGAAGGACCTCTTCGTCCTTCTGTCGGTGAAAAAAGATACCCAAGTATTTAGGGGAATCATCGCACCATTTTAGAGGGTACTCAAGGGGGCAGGGAACACTGGCCTCAGTGAGAAAGAATACTTCAGACTTATGACAGTTTATCAGGAGGCCAGATCTGGTGCTGAACTGGAAAACCTCTGGAATTATTGGAGAAAGGTCCCTGGTGGGGTCTCTTTCAAAAAGCAGTATGTCATTGGCGCACACAGTGGCCAGAATAAGGCCCTTCTGGAAACGCAATCGCCCATGCAGATGGCGTTTCTTGAAAATACCAAATTATCGGGTCAAGAGCGATAATAAAGAGAAGAGGGGAAGGGGCATCCATGTTGGGTGCCTCGGGACATGGGAAACACCTCGCTGAGATGACTATTGATTTGTTGTGGGGCCACTGGTTTGGCGCAGAGAAGTAGGATCAGGTCACAGAAGCCACGGGGTTGCACAGCGTGTCATGTGTAGTCTGTAGAACTGGCCATTTGAGGGAATCAAACACCTTTTACGAGTGAAGGACAACAGCCTCAGGGAGGGTTGGATTAAATTTGTGTATTATTGCAAATATTGTACGCAGATTAATAGTAGTGGAGGGATGCGGCACAAAGCCTGTCTGGAAGGGAGAGATTATGTGTTCCATCAACAGCACCAGTCGAGATGCTATGACTTTCTCTAAAATGTTATTATCATAAGCCCACTTTGCATCTCTTAATGGCCCAAAATGGGGATTTGGACCATTAAAAAATGCTAAATGGCTTTGTGCATCTGGCCAAGAGTTCCTCTGGTGGGAATTTTTTTCCGGAGAATTGGGTGTCATTTTGTTGCACATTTGGGACAATCTGCTTAAGACAATGTGGGGGTGGTCTCTTTTCTCACTTTGCCAAAACAGCTCTTGTGGCTCCTATTTTCCACCCTAAAATCAAGGAAGCCATTATTGAGGGTTGGAGAATGCTGGAACAATACCAGATTTCTAAGTTCCTGCAGAAATCTTATCAGGTGGAGGAAGCGGAAGCTGTACTACCCCAGGCCATTAAAGTAGACTCTATTTTAGCTCCCTTGCTGGGCAGGTCGTCCTTGAACCCTGATGACTGTTCACCATCGGACCCTACAAACAAGAAGGTAAATGCCGGCCTTAAATGTTGATTTGGGCTGCTAATTTGGTCCTGCAGATGGCCTCCTATGCTTCTCTAGCTTCCCAATCTTTGGTGAAAGATTTCAACCATCTGGTGGAAATGATGCAAAAAGGTCTGGATGTGTCAGAGATTTTGGTACAGATTAAACAGCAGTCAAAAATGTTTATGGAGGTTTCAGCTGATATCAATGCAGACTCTGGTGCTTCTAGTTCAGTAGTGATGGCTTATTGAAATCTAAGACACTGGGATTGGAAGGATGACTCTTCATAAGAAGCGTCCCTGATGAAGCTTCCATTTGAGGGTAAGAAGCTCTTCAGCGACCAGCTGGATGACATGATAAAAAAAATCTTTTAATGACAAGAAACATTCCTGGTCTTGTAAGTTTTCTTTTGCGAGGGCTTTCAAACCCTGGTCTAGGGATTCTAGAGATTATCTTAAAAATAAATTCCAAGTCATACGTTTCGAAATGCCGCCATGCAAACCAGGAAGGTCTCAGGATGGATCTAACAAGGTGGGCCACTCACAGCAATCTTGACTATTTCGAACCTCCGGCTTTGGATGTGGTAGGGGGAAGGCTCAAAAACATTTTACCTCAATGGAAAGCATCTATCAAAGATCATTGGGTTCTGAGCATCATTCAGAACAGATACTTTATAGAGTTCAACTCTCTCTTCCTCCAGACTCTGGTTGTATACCTACTCCTGTCACCAAAACTCCAGTCCAGAGGAAGGACTTGTGGGGTGTGATTTCATCAATGCTGCCGAAGAAGGCGATTCTCCATATTCCCCAGGAAGAGTTGGGCCAGGGGGTGTATTACTTTCTGTTTTTGGTACTCAGGGGTTCCGTGTAGTCCTTCAGTCCAATGGGATGATAACTTTGCAAGTCATTATCTCTTTGGTTTCTGGTCAGAATTGTCTGGTTACCATTGATTTGAAGCATTTGCGCATGCCTAGTCATCATGCGCACATTGACATTTCTCTGTCTTGAGGCGTGGGGCTCTCACTTCTAGTTCTGGATGCTCACATTTGGGTTGAAATTGCCCCACTGGTTTTCACAAAGGTTCTTGCTTCATTGATGGATCTTTTTCATCACAAAGGGATTTGTGTCCAGCCATATCGGGATGATTGTCTTGTGTCTGCCGGTTCAGCCAGTCAGGCAATTGACCATGTCAATTGAGGAGTCTAGGTGTAGACATCTCACTGGTTTCTTATCAACACCCAGAAATCACAGTTGCTTCCAGGATTGTGGTTTAATCTGAACTAGATTTTGCACAGACCTGGGGGGCGGCCACCCTTCCAGACAAGTGCAAAACATTCAATCCCATATTCCTGGCCTTCTGATTGCTCTCCTTCCAAGGATATGGGACAGAATGAGAGTTCAGGAGGATTTGGCAGCTATTGTCTTTTTGGTTCCCTGGCTTGCCTCCATCTGAGCATCCTCGTTCGTTGTCTGTTTTGTCCTTCCATCTACCTGTGTCGGAAATCATGACACAGAAACTGGCTTCGGGGTCTTCTGTTTGCTTTCCATTTGTTTAAAAAGTTTCTGATCAGGGTGAGAAGGGAAGGGGCTCAGGCAGTTCTGGTTGCTCCTGGGATGGGTCCGCTCTTCTTGGTTTCCTCTAGTAGGATGAGGAGGGACAGGGAGTGGATGCTGCCCATGAGTTAATCTCCTCTGATTTTCCCGGTCCTTAAGGAAGAGTCCCTGGTTCATCTCAAGCTGACGGTCTAGAGACTGAGTGGGCAAGACTGGTGGATCAGGATTGTTCTGCTGATGTTTTCTCTTCCCCAGGGTCTGATCCAGAAATTGTTTAAAAGGTTTTCTAATATTCATCCTAAGAGGTCACCAGAGTGTCCTTCTTGGGACCTACGTCTGGTGCTGCAGGCTTATGTTACCCCTCTGCCCAAAGTCTCTTCTTTCCATTGATCTCTGGTCTCTTGTACTGAAGGTGTTGTTCCTTGTTGCCATCAGTTCGGCAAGGAGATAGGGGGAACTGGGAGTGCTTTCTTGTACAGCCCCCTTTCTGAGGATGTTTGAGAAAAGGATGGTGTTGGGACTGGTTCCTGGGTTTGTTTCCAAATCAATTCTGCCTTTCATTCCCAACAGGAAGTTATTCTTCCTGTTTTCTTTCCTGACCCAAAGTCTCTCGATAAGATTAGTCTTCATTCTCTGGGTGTTCAAAAAGCTGTTTTGGTTTATCTGGAGAGGGTGGAGAGTTTCTGTCACAATTCCTCTTTTAATTTTAATTTTTGGCCTGCCAGAAAGGGTTGCGAGCCAGCCATAAAAACCTTGAGCAGGTCGATTTGTACTCGGATTGCCTGGGAATATTCTCAGTTTGGCATCCCATCTGCATTAGGAGTTTAGGGTAGGTCAACTCGAGGATTGTTGGATTCTCTGGTGGAGCTTCAGGGTTTTTTTTCTCGTGATATTTGGAGGGCACCCACGTGGGCGATCCTGTCTTCACTTATCAAGCACTACAGAGTCACTCAGGGTCTTGAAGTGGAGTACCTTTTTGGATCTACGGTTTTGTCTGTGGTGAAGTAACCAGGGTTTTCCTCATGATAATGAAGGTTGTTTTCTACATTTGTTCAGTTGCCCTGGCTTTCTTTAGTTTGAATACATCTCATCAGGTAAGGAAGACAAGTGAGAGAGACAAGAGGTAATGCTTTGAATACTTATGCCCTTCCTCCTGTTGTATTATTCAGGCCAACTGGGGTCGGTGGAGCTTGGTGATGATACAAGAAGGGGGGAGCTTTTATACAGCGAGAAAGGGATGTCTGGGGAGGCATGAGGGGGCCTCAGCTGGTAAAGAAGCCAAGCGGAAGAAGGACTCTGAGTAATGCAACAATATGTGAAGTAATAACAACAGTATGAATACTTCTGGGTGCACTATTCCAGTACTGTTTAGGATCGGACCCTGAAAAAGGTGATCATATAGCTATGCACTAAACTATTAGGTGAAAATATCTGGATTAAGTTTGTGTCAAACCTCATTATTGCAATCTTTCAATGACTTAAATAAAAGGTCACAGATGGTATAAGTACAATCATGCTAATTCTTATACATAATAACAGTCATTCATAAACTTTCTCATTTCTTAAGAGTGACTAATGTAAGCACATCAGTTTTTTAGCACACCCATCATTTAGACCATCTTAATGTCTTATAACATTAGTCAAAATTTCTGTATATATAACACCTTAAGAATTCAAACACATTGAGTGCTTCTTTCAAGACTGTTTTCGAATAATTCACCCAGTATGTTTCTCATTGATCTAATCAGTTATATCTATATGCAATGGGTGGCAGCTGAGGTACGTATTCCCGTCTTTGCAGCTTTATTTGAGGTATGGTATGATTCATTTCTTCAAAGGAAGTGACGTAATGTAAAAGGATGGGGCCCCCTGAAGAATGTGAAAAGGGGCCTCTTGGTCTCGTATATCTTACACATATTCATTAGCTTTGGACTAAATAGGGGCCCTCATGAAGGATTTAGGGGCCCCTGTAGGGTTGGCATCCCCCTTGTGCCTCAGGGGCTGCACCGGCCTGTGTTACACCCTGATTAAAGGGGCTTGTTGCTAAGGCCCAGTGGATCTCATGGAGTCACATAAAAGTTCTGTGTGAATCAGTGGAGTTTCGCCATTAGGCAGAAATATGCATGTCGCATGGCTCACACTGCTATTTAGTGCAAGTAGCACGAGCAGTGCTGAAAAGTCAGTGTGAATGGCGCCCTGTAGTGCTTAACAGCACACATCCATTCAAGTTGATTTTGCTGCCCCTCGAGTAGAAAATCTACTGGAGCTGCAGCAAATCTACTCGAGAAAGAAGCCCTCTGACTGCAACTGCCTGTGTTAGAAAGTGGCAATAGGAGTTGCCAAATATCACTCACTCTTGAATTTGTGGAGCCTCACCCGAAAAATTCCACCATGCGGCAATTGGTGGAATTTGGCTGAAACTCTGCGTTGTAAGAGTAACACAGAGTCACCAAATTCTGCCAATTCTGTAGGTGGAATGAAGCATTCCACTCACCCCTATTCATCACAAATGATCTTTGATCTTGAACGTGTACTGTTGACTTCTGGTTATTCCATCTTTCTTTAACCTTACAAGTTGCTTGACCTACAAATAAAACACCACATTACCAATTTGCACAATAAAGTATATACTTGCTCTTGCAGGTGTGTCAGTTGCATAATTTATTCTTTCTCCCCCTATGTGGATCAGCCAGAATATTGCTTTGTATGTTATAGTTTGAACAAGTGATACATTGAAACATTGCCATGTTTTTTTTCGAATCATCTTCTGTATGTTTGTATTTGTTAGTTTGCTCTACAACAATAATAATAATAATTATTATTATTATAATAAGACTATATTTCACATAGACATGAATGGTTCTGGTGATAGAGTTCTATCTACCTTTGTTGTTTGCCTGTCAAGGACTGGATAACTAGAAGGTTTGTGGAGTCTTCTGCTTAATTGCAAGATGTAAGGGAGACTTCTCATAGTAACCACAGTGCCATCTTGAACTAAATAGTATACTTGAAAATTGTCAATTGTTTCCTTCAGACGGTCTCAGGAAGGAGGATAATAGTAACAACCCTCCTTGGCAATCTTATATCTCTTGATCAAAGAGGACAGAACCAAGCAAATGTATCCAGGAGTGGATCCAGTAGGGCTCAAACTGCTAGAAGCAAAAGTCAGGGATAAAAACAGTATGAAAGTGTTATAGAAAGCAGCAAAAAACAAGGATAAGAATACATTTCATTGCACGGCATCCATCACTTGGAATGCCTCTCTATAGATTATTCAAACAGAAACTGACATCTCAGAAAAAGACGCTGCTTTGTCTTAGATTTGGAACCTTGGATAACATTCTATTGATAGACCACCATCGTGGAAAAGGCAGACTATAAGGCTTGCCCATGCTCCTTTCTTGAAACCGGAAAAAAAGGCCCACGTTGCCCATGGTACCCATATACAGTAGATGGTTCGCAGGGGACAAGACAAGTTTCTTCAGACTTTATATAAAGAGCGATATGGTGTTAAAACTTCATCCACTGGCTCAACAGAAGAGCGTTCAGGAAGATAATGACCATTTATCAAAAAAAAGTAAACAGTCACAAAGCCAATCCATAACAGAAAGGCAAGCAATGTCAGTAACATCCACAAAACATACCATGGATAGACCAAATAGTTATTCTTAAGCCATATGTACAGCTTATGTGTCTTTGAAATGGTTTCAGTTGCAGTTGTAGATTAAGTTAAGGAAAAGTCATCTTGGTCGATGAAGTAACCAAAAGTAGTCTGTGAAAACGCAGGAGCTGGTGCATTGTTTGTAGATGAATCCACTTCATGCGGAGGTTCATAGAAGACAATGTTGTCAGTTTGTGTTGCATTAGAGTAAAAAACAGCCACATCTTGGACAGTTGTTGTTGGTAAAGTGGTAACAGAAATTAGCAAAAGCTCATTGTCTACCCTCCCCATGCTCGAGGAGGCATTTGTAGGATTGTTGTACATGCAGGTAAATTCACGGTTCGTCCTCTCCACAACACTGTTACTGTCGGGATGATATAGGGAAGAGTAATGAAGTTTAACATCCATCGCCCTCATGATGTCCCTGAATGCCCTATAGGCAAAAACAGGGCCCTGGTCCATGTGGAATGCTGCAACCGTGTATATATACCTATAAAGACCAGCAAGCCTTCAATAACAGTTTGAGCGTTAGCCGACCATTGTGGCCATACCCACAATAATCTAGAACAAGAATCAACAGTAACTAAGATGTATTTGTATGCACCATCAAGTTGTAAGGGACCACGATGGTCAAGGTACACACATTGTAGTGGCCTATTGGACACTAGGAGGGATGTCTGAGAAGGGCGTTTGATGTTGGGGCCCTTTAATTGTGGCCAAATGTCACAACAAAGGAGATATTGCTTGATCTATTTGTATAGACCCGACCACCAGAAAGTTTCTGTAAAAGTGATATTGTGGCCACCACACCAGCATAAGCAGATACAACACCCTCAAGCACTGCTTATATGTTGGGTGTCACTTGATTTCCTACCCCAGGAACTGTCACAAAGGCAACATTCTGTGCACTGATATGGTAGGAATATTTTGCAGGATATGCTTTTGAAAGAGGCTTGCTCTCAGCCGAAGCTATCATGGCAGCCTGAATCTCATTATTCAACCTTGTGTGAGAACGAGTCGCTGCAGCAACTGAAGCTATAGCTACTGCAGATTTGGTAGCTTCATCAGCCAAGGTGTTTCATACAACGTGTATTCCTACACCTCCTCCTCCTGGTACAACATGAGCATCTGGTAGCTTATCCTTTATATCAGCCACCCTTACCCACAGAGTTCTGTGTTTTATGGTGTTCCCCATGAGTCTCAGAACCCACTCAACTACCAATGATTGAGATAATCATTGTAGAACTGGACACTATAATACGAATCACACACAATCAATGTGAGCTGTTCTGGATCCGTGTGTTCCAGTGCCAAGATAAGAGCTTTAAGCTCTACCAACTGAGCGGTGAAGCCCCCCCAGGGTCTGTGTGTAGGTATTTTGAGGGTGGAATGCACCTTCTCTCATCACCCTGCTCACAGCTGCATGAGTGGCTGAGTATTGATGATATGTACCTTTAGCTGGTTATGCTGAACCATCAGTGTAAATGACAGTTTGGTATCTATCAAGTGGCAAGATGTTAGTAGGTGCGAGGTACTCCTGTCCATATTGGAGAAATTCTTGTGTTGGAAGTTTTGGGTCAAAAATGTGGTCCACATCAGTGGTGGTCAGGGAGGTTGTCCATTGAATCCAACGTGGCTGTAATAGCGTTAGGAATGCTTGCTTTGGTGACAACCTCTAAGGCCGGCACCAGGGTAACGACAATAATAAGTGTCCCTTGGCAAGTGTCCTCTCCTTTGTGGCAGCCATCTTTACGGCACTCAGAATCTTTTCTGTGAGTGCAAAACGTTGTTCTACATTTGAGTACTAATGTGATTTGCATGCTATGGGTACCGTATCACCCTCAATAAAGGTGACATAGGTGACTCCGATGGCACCAGCAATTATTCTGATGACCAAATTTGTTTTGTTGTCATGTGTGTGTAAGTGTTTTGCTTGGGCATGTGTGTTCAACTGTCCAGGGTTTGCTTGAGAAATCTAGGCGGATTAAATCATACAGTGGTCTTATGCGTTGTGCATAATCTGGAATGTACGTTCTACCAAAGTTAAAGAAACCAAGAAATAACTGCAGTTTCTTGATGGTATTTGATGGTTGAAGCTGAGTGCATTTCTCTAGAAAATGTGGGGCCAGGCTCTTGCCTTCATCTGATAGCTTGTATTCCAGAAACATTACACTGAGATAGGGTATTTTAGTTCTTAAAATTGAATTTGTAGCCCACAATCGTCGATTCCTAAAAAGATCTGACCCTGGCAAGATGAATGTTGAGGTTGTCATCTGTGAGATAGATGTCATCCACATAGGACAACTCCTTAGGATCAATATCATCCAATATTGATGTTACACAGTCAGAAAACAATCCTGGGCTGTTGTATAGCCCTGTGGTTAAAGGCAAAAGCACAGCTGAGAGCCAAATGAGAATGCACTCAGGTCCCGACTTTCATGCGCTAAGTTTTGGCAGAAAAAACATTGGAAATATCCAAGGTTGTTTTGTATTTCTTACGCACTGTTGTTAATTAGTGCAGTGCTCTGTGCATTTTGTTTCACACATGTGCATGTGTAGTTCTTTAAGTGCCTATAATCTAAGACTATTCTATATGAATGATCTGATTTTGCAACTGGGAATAACAGGTTATTAATTGCAGAGACACTGGGCTCTATTGCTCCCTGATACTCATGTTGAGTGAGGATCACCCTCACTGGGGCTTTAGCAGCATGTTCGACTAGATATTGAGGCTGAGGCTGGGGTGTAGACCTAATAGGTATTACATAGTAGGGGTAATCCTTATCCACCCTACGTGCTTGTGGTACAGCTTGGGTGCCTGAGCCAAAGCCCAGTCAACAGCATAGGCTTCCTTTACGGCATCTAGAACAAGATGTGAGACAGAAGGCAAAATGACATCTTCCCCATGTGGGAGCTTGCAGACGTACTTGGGTGGCCAATCTTTTTCTGCCAATAATATGCCACAATTAAGTAAGTAAATTACACTAATAGTGCACTCTATGTCTCCCTCAATTTGGATATTTAAATCATAAGCTCTGTCAGGTGCGAAGATGCACCCATCTGCAGTCTTGACTACAAGAAAGTCGTTAGTTGCTGTCATGTCCAGATGATCTTTCAGACACTGGCAACAAATTGTGATCTCTTGTATTGCTTTCACTTAAACTAAGAGGACACAATACCAAAAGAATGCAGCACGCTTAGTCTGAATAATGCATTTATGAAGGCCCTTCCCAAATATCAAATAAAAGTCATACAAATATATATGAGAATAAGCGTGTAAGTCAAGTGCAGCTATACGTGTGTATATACAAAGATAAATGCATATATCAAGAGGTCAACACTTAGAAAGTAATGTACAATGCACTAACAAACTATGTATACATGAGCGAAATAATCAAGATTTAAAATACTTCACAGATTCAGTTGAATTCATCATCCTCACCAGCGCGACTGAGGAAGCCCTCAAATCAGTCAAGCAGGAGACCCGATCGGGATCATAAATCAGTTCCTGGGCAGCATGACCGCTCCGCAGACGAGCTCCTACCTGAGCGCCAAGTCTCTCTGTCTTTTATACCTTAAAACACCTCAAAACGAAGATTCCAGAACACCCCACTCCTCACTGTTATGAAATTAAACACTGGCTGTACTTCATCTGCATTAAAAACACCCATAGAAGCTGGCCAGGCTCCCAATGTTAGTTCTGAGACAGATTCGTACATTCCTATGGTCAAAACGGTCTCAGCCTTGTGAACTCTTATCAAGTCCGAATCCCACATAATATGTTCCTGCACTGTCCGCCTTTCTCTGTTGAAGAGAAAAACATGTTCTGTGAGGAAAAGCACCTGCACTGCCCTGCACCTACAGCAGAGACAAAATGGAATCACTCACACAAAATGGAGCCGATGGTCAAGATGGAGCCCATGGTTACATCTAAAATAGCATCACACATCTGCTGCGCTATGCAGCAGAGTCTCTGCCCACGTCTTGTTCCTCAACAGCATCCTCAATGTTGCTGGCATGTTTAAGTGTTATTGCAGCCATCCTTTTCTTTTTAAATTGGCACTTCTTTTGGGGAGATTTGTCCTCTTTCTTATCTGAGGAACGCTGTGAGTCTTTTCTTTGCTTCACATAGTCAGTGCATTGCTCTGACCAACCCGCTCTCTCACTCCGTTTATCTGGCATGTACTGAAAGGAACGAGAGGGATGTGTATCAGTATATCTGTCAGGAGTCTTTAAAGTTTCTTAATTTCTGAGATCACATCACCTTTATGAGCTCTCCAGATGCGGAGAGTCTGCTCTCTGACTTCTTCTGTCTTCATTTTTTTTTTTTTTAACCCAGCATTCTTTAAAACCCTATTGTGCTTGTTTAGTACCATCCTTAAAGGGGATACTCTGAATTTCCAGTTTTTTCAGCTTGACTCCCAAATTATCCTGTCCTATACTAGTATAGGTTTCAGAAATAATTTTCGGTAGTTGATCCTCCTGTTCAAACTGTGGAATCTCCCGCAACTGCTAGCGTATAGCCAACGCTACCACTTCCCCTTTAATGTTACTTAGTGTTATTGAGGAGACTGTGTCAAAGTTGTGCATCAGTTTGATCTCCAAATCCAGGGCTGGAGCAGCCCTGTTTTCATTTTGAATTTGTTTTTACACTTCTGGTTAATTGGCAAGTGCAAAGTACCATGCATGGTAATGTAAATTGAAGCGAAGACTGTACACCATGTGGTGAAGTCATCCACTGAGGGAACCGTTATGAATGGCAAGCATATTGTGAGAACTCTATGTTTATCTTGGGGCCCCATATGGGGAAACACTGCTGCCAGCTGCTTAGTTTTTTGTGCTATCCAGAACGGAATTTTCTCACGTTCTATGGGCACCTTTCCCATGATATAATATACTGTTTGTGGGTTAATCCCAATAATGGACAATTGGTGTCCAGCTGGTGCAGCCTATGTTGGAGTCGTATACAAGTTCAGCATAGAGAATTGCACCAATCATCTGTAAAGTCCTACTAGCTCATTACATCAGCTATTTGCATTGCCTGTACGCCAGGATGTGGTGTATATGTGGCAAACATGGGCCGCGCTGGTCCGTCCTTACTTAAGGGACCTAATCTCACTGGTTATATTACATGTGGGAGGGTGCCATTGAACCAGTTTTGATGTTAGTGATAGGAAAGTGGTATCTCTAGATACCGGTAAGCTTGGTACTACTGTGGACTGCGGTATGTTCGCTTTTTTATATGTGTGAAATGTATATGTGGTTGTGTCTTCTTCAGAAAAGGTAACCCGGGAATAGACGGTTTCTGTTTGGTAAGCCTTGTGAGCTTCCACTATAAATGTAACATCCCCGCTCTCATCTGTTAAGCCATGGGCTACTAGATGTTGTGGTAATGCATGTCTGACCTTTTCTGGAATGTCTATGGCGTTAGCCATGGTGAGTATTGGGTAAAGAGAAGGAACACCGGATGGGGAAAATCCTTTTTAAAGTTCAAGCTTGAACAACCTAAAGCCCATATAGGTGCTCCCTATTTAGCTGAGGAAGATTACCCCTAAGACCACAGACGTCTCCGTATAATGGTACTTAAGGTACCTGCTGTGTGTGAGAAAGAGATGTCCAAAACTTAGGGCCAAAACACCATCGTTGGTGGCGCCATGTCATAGTTGGACTCTCACTCCATAGCAAGACTGCTGGTTTAGGGATAACAGCACTTCTGTTTGTAGGTGTCTGAGTCACTCCTACAACATGTCGCTATTGTCGGCCCAACCCTCCCAGCTCACAAGCAGTACCTCACCAAAACACAGACAGTAAAGGTGATTTCTCCCAGCCTTACTCTTGCACTCTAGATGAGACCTCTCAGGGAAGTAATGGTGAAACGGAAATTACCATTTTCTCTCGTTAGCACTAAGGCCCTCATTCTGACCTTGGCGGTCTTTTCGCAAGACCGCCGAGTTACCGCCGCGGTGAAGACCGCCGACCGCGGCGGTATGCCGCTGTGCGCATTCTGACCGCTGGGAGCGTTCCGCCGGAAAACCGCCAGCAGCCACACTGGCGGTCGGCGGGAAAGTGGAGACTGGTCAACCTCCACCGCCACGCCAGCAGAACACCGCCCACAGAATTACGACCCACATTTCTGTGTGGCGGTCTTCTGTTGGCGGTCTTCTGTTGGCGGTCACCTCCCCATGGCTCCTGTCGCCTCCCGGAGGACCAACGCACAAGGTAAGTTGATCGTCCGTGAGGGGAGGGGGTGGGGGGGTGTTGTGTGATGTGTGCGTGCATGGGGGTGTGCGTGTGAGTGTGTAGAGGGGGTGTGTGAGTGCGTGCATGCGGGCGGGGGGTGCTGCTGTGCCTATGGGCAATGTGTGTAGTTCGGCGGGTGCGCATGTCGGCATGTATGTGTGCGGGTATGTGTCCCCGTTGTGTATGTGTGTGTGTAGGGGGTGTGTATATGTGCATGTTGGGGGTGTGTGCATGTCGGGGTGCGTGTATGTGCATGTCGGGGTGGGGGTGGGGAGGGGGTTCGTACCACCTCTGGGGGGTGGCAGGGGGGTGGAGGGTGTGGGGGGAGGACTCGGGGGGGGCAGTGGGGGGTGGGGGAGACCCCTATCAGTGCCAGGGAAGGAATTCCCTGGCCCCGATAGTGCCTACCGCCATGGTTCGCATGGCGGTTCCCGACCGCCAGAAACCGCGGCGGTAAGCAGGGTCATGATACCGTTGGCGGTCTTGGGTCGACCGCCGGGCCGGAGTGCGCAGTCTCCAGCCCGTCGGTCATGACCGCCGTGGCGGTCGGAGTGGGGAAGTGGCGGTCGATCGCGGCGGTGACCGCCGCGGTCAGAATGCCATTTTTTTGACCGCCGGTCTGTTCGCGGTCCGACCGCCGCATCTCCGCCGACCGCCAAGGTCAAAATGAGGGCCTAAGTTTGATACATACACAGCCAAGAATGGAGATACAGGAGAGTTTTCAATATATTTATTGAAAAGACTGTAATCTAAGGTAAAATGCATGAATAGCAATGATTAGGATAATGAGCGATAATAGAAGCAAACTTGTGAAGATGAGAGTTGTGAATATAAAACCCCCCACCATATTGAAATAACATAAAATATACGATTCCTAGCATAAAAAGCATAATCTCTGCCCTAATGAGAGCTAGGTGTGATAAACCCTAATCTGCCAGTACCATGGGCACCCTCCATCCCTCATTACCTTGGAATGAGGTCTCTAGATCAGATTCCGTGAAGACACAAAGGCTAAGTTCTGCATCAAGGTGACGTGCAACGTAGATGGCATAGAAGGAAGCCCTCTAATAACCTTGTGCATGTTAGGTGACTCTATACTGATCATGTAGGATCCCTGACACTGGTATGTTCCTAAACAACTGATACTGGCAGATGTGGCAGACCTGTGTCGGCAATTACATAAACAATCCCTAACCAGTGTCCATTTTGTTCCTGTCACACATAAGTGAGAACGGGACATGATGACAAAACCTATGTATATATCACTGATAATGATGCCTTCTCAGATTGGCACTTATAAGCCAAAGAAAAACATTTCTTATAAAATGTAGACAGCTGCAAAGTGCTTAAATAAATAATAAAATGAATATAATAACATAGAACATGCTAAGTGGGTAAAAGGTCACTAGGTGACTGGGGCAACAGGCCTGAAAGCCGAAGGCTAAGCTGACTCCTGTGCCCAGTGGGAAACTAAAATGGATTCACCACAAACTTAACATGTCACAACTTAAACAATATTAAACAGAGATTTTTGATCCCTGTCTGTTTTCACATTTTGTATGTCTTATGTCATGTTCCTAATGTGCAGCTGAATCTGTCATTGGGTCATTCGGGTTACACCTCTTTGATCAGTGATATTTGGTCTAACTTCCCATGAGTTTCAGTTATAACTGGTAGTTTCACCCTATTTGGGTCCCCTTCTTTAATATATGTACAACCCTTATTTACTGCTGAATCTGCTCTTAAGCACAACGGGCCAGATTCACCAAGGTAACACATTTCTGAATAAGTTTACACTTTTGAGTGAGTTTACAAATTTTCAGCATTCACAAACTGTGAATATCGAAAAGTGGTAAACTTACATAGGTGCAATTTCAATTATGTCAATCTAATTGAAGTAATTACACAACTACACCCATTTTTGTAGATTAAGATAATTTTGGGTACAAATGCCTACCCAGCACAAGAACAGAGTGCAAGAGGTTGCTGGATGCAGCTGTTTCTGTTCTGTTGCATTTAGCACTATTTTCTCAAGCAAAATGGTCCCTCACATCCCAAATTAGCCCGCAGATGCATTTTGGTCTAAGAAAATATCACTTTGTTACAGCAAATTAGTGCGAGTTATACACACCCCTACCCAAAAATGGAAACTTACTCAAAAGTGCAGTTTTTAAAAAAAAGGGCCACCGTGTTGATCTCAATGTATGTTGCACAAATGAGGGTAGACCACTATTCAAGGAAGGGAGTGGACATGGTTGTCTGTTTTTGCTGCTAGTGTTGTCAGAATGTTGCCTTAAGTATTTAGTGTAACTGCACCCCAACTTCATCCTTGTTATATTAGAAGAGCTTTATTCTCTTCAGAGGCCCACCTTTTCAAATCCAATATACATCTTTTGACAGATGGTGCCTCACTTGCTTTCCAGTTCATTGCTGTTCTGCTTTGGCTAATGTAAGGGTCAGGTCTATAAACTTACTAGCAGCCTTTGCTTTCTTGGGTCATTGTGTGTGTTAGAAATGGGGTCTTTGGTTGGCAGTCAGGTCAAAGCAAGGACCCTTACTCTAGTCAGGGCAAATGAGAAACACACCTGGTTAACCCCAACTCACCCCCTTGGTAGCTTGGCACAAGCAGAAATACTTAACCCAGTAGCAATGTGTAGAGTAGTTGTACCAACACACACAGTAATACAGTGAAAACACTACAACATAAAAACCACATCAGTTTAGAAACATAGGTAATATTTATCTAAATCAAACAAGACCAAAACAACAAAAATCCAACATACACCAGTCAAGATATGAATTTTCAAAAGAATAAGAGTCTTACTCCATAGGAAACAAGGGTAAAGTTGATTTTACACAAACTATCTGGCTTGCCTCAAAAATAAAGCATCACAGACGAGCATGCGTCAGAAAAAACCAGCAGTGCGTTGATTCCTTACTCGCAATTGAGGCTGCATGCCGTTTCTTCTCAGTTTGGGTAGGCGATGCGTGGTTTTTCTCCCTCGCGATAGAGCGATGCATCAATTTCCGGACAGGGCACCTCAGATCTGCTCAGTTTCACAATGACTTTGATGCCCAGGGACGATGTGTGAGAAATCTGGTCATACTGTGTTAGAAAACCACGCTGTGTGGGGTTTGCATCATTATCAATCAATCAATAAAAAATATTTGTAGAGCGCGCTACTTACCCGTGACGGTCTCAAGGCGCTAGTGGGGGGGGGTGAGGGGCGGTGACTGTTCGAACAGCCATGTCTGGTGGATTTTTCTGAAGAGTAGGTCGTCTTTGGTTTTGCAGAGGTTGGTGGGGAGGGAGTTCCAGGTAGTGGGGGCGAGGTAGGAGAAGGCCCTGCCTCCTGTGGTGGTTCAATGGATGCGGGGGACTGTAGCTAGTGCGAGGTCGGCTGATCGGAGGTTGCGGGTGGGAGTGTGGAAGTTCACTCTTTCGTTGAGGTGGGTCGGGCCGGTGTTGTGTAGGGATTTGTGTGCGTGGATGAGGATCTTGAAAGTGATTCTCTTGTCTATGGGGAGCCAGTGAAGAGATTTGAGGTGTGGTGAGATTCGTTCGTGGCGGGGGAGGCCAAGGACGAGGCGTGCGGCTGTGTTCTGGATTCCCTGGAGTTTGCGTTTGAGTTTGAGTGTGGTGCCAGCGTAGAGGGCGTTACCGTAGTCAAGTCTGTTGCTGATGAGTGCATGGGTGACTGTCTTCCTGGTTAAGGATTTTTTTTAGGGTGCAGAGTGTGTGGAAGCAGGAGGAGGTTAGTGCATTGATTTGTTGTGTCATGGAGAGGGATGGGTCCAGGATGATGCTGAAATTGCGTGCGTGGTTTGCGGGAGTGGGCGCGGGGTCTAGGGCAGTGGGCCACCAGGAGTCGTCTCATATGGTTTTGTTGGGGCCGAAGATGATGTTCTCGGCTTTGTTGGAATTAAACTTGAGGTGGTTAGTTGTCATCCAGTTGGCGGTGTCGAGGAGAGCAGCGTGTAGGTTGGTTTTGGCGGTGGTGGGGTTGCGGGTGAGGGAGAGGATGAGCTGGGTGTCATCTGCGTAGGAGAGGATAGTGATTCCGTGTGGTCGGAGGATGTTGGATAGGGGGAATCATGTAAATGTTGAAAAGTGTGGGGCTGAGGGAGGACCCTTGGGGGACTTCGCAGATGATCTTGGTAGCGGTGGAGTGGAAAGGTGGAAGGCGGACTCTCTGGGTCCGGTCGGTGAGGAAGGAGGTGAGCCAGTCCAAGGCTTGGTGGCGAATTCCTATGTTGTGGAGGCGTGTCCGGAGTGTGTGGTGGCAGACAGTGTCAAAGGCTGCGGAGAGGTCTAGGAGGATGAGTGCAACAGTCTCGCCTTCGTCGACTTTGGTCCTGGTCGTCAGTGCATGCAATGAGGGCGGTTCAGCAGCCCCAATACGGTATTGCGTCATTTCTCCAGTCGTGATGCATAGATTTTAGTCACAAAGCGGGTGGCGAACCGTTTATCAGCCGCGATGTAGATGGTGCGCTGAAAATTTCCCCGCATGGCATTCTGTGCGTGGATGTCAGCTCTTGCTTTGCCTTTCAAGAGTCCAGGGACTGGATAGGGCACCACTTGGCAGGGCAGGAGTTTCAGCAGAGAGTCCAGGTGCTGGCAGAGGAAGTCTTTGATAGCCCTGAGACTTCAAACCAGGAGGCAAGCTCAGTTTAAACCCTTGGAGATTCTTCTTCAAGCAGAAATGCACAACAAAGTCCAATCTTTTTCCCCTTTCACAGGCAGAAGCAGCAACTGCAGGACAGCCCAACAAAGCAGAGTCACAGACAGGGGCAGCACTTCTCCTCAGCTCTTCAGCTTTTCTCCTTGGCAGAGGTTCCTCTTGTTTCCAGAAGTGATCTAAAGTCTGGGGTTTGGGTCCACTACTTATACCCCTTTCTGTCTTTGAAGTCGGCAAACTTCAAAGGAAAATCTCTGTTGTTCAAAAGATCCTGCCTTGCCCAAGCAAGGCCTCAAACACACACCATGTTACGTTCTGCACAATGCTTCTCACCTTTGGCTGAGGAACTTGAAAGAGCACCCAGTCTTCTGCTGGTTCTGGACTGACCAAGATAAGGGAGACGCTTTCTAGTAGCAACGATGGAGGTTGACAGGATACGCCTAAGCAGACCGTACCCTCCAGAAGGAGTCCAAGAGGAATAAAAAAAAATAAAAAAATGTGGGAAAAACCTCTACACAGGAACTCCTGAAAAAGAGGAAAAACAAAGAATGAAAAAAGGGAAAAGATGGAAAATCTCAATCAAAAGCAGAAAGAGCTGGAGAAAAGTACGACGAAACAGGAGCGAGGATCGACACCAAATGGAAGTGTTTGCAACACAAAGAAGACCAGGACTGAATGACTGATATACCAGGAGACAGGAAGTGACAAAACAGGAAAAGAGAGCAATACCATCTTGGATTGGGAAAGGCCAAAAGAAAAGAATAGGAAAAAGGTAGCAGTATAAAAGAAAAGAGCATGCTGGGAAAAAGGAACACAAAGAAGACAAAATGGAGACCAGAAGAAAGAAAAGACAAAGTGAACAGAGAAAAGTAAGAAAAAAGAGAAGAAGAAAAGAAGAGGAGCCCCCCACCAGGTAGAGAAAGAAGATATGTCAGGGAGACAGGTTATAAGGGCGGCGCGACCGGGAGCACGAAATGTGCTTCCTGAAACGTGCCGCCAAAGAAATACAAAAATGCTGGCCACGGTAAGGACAGAGCTCTGGTACACGGAGTGGCGGCCCGACCGCAGCTGGCAAAAGAGACGCCACGGTTAAGGGCGGCATCACAGTAGGCCCCCTTCCCGAGGCCCCAGGTTTATCAGGAAAGCAAGAATAAAAAAGATGAACCAAACGGGGAGAATGGACTGATGATGCATCCTCCCAAGAGCAGTCACTGAGAGGATAACCATTCC
Organism: Pleurodeles waltl; assembly: GCF_031143425.1. Lineage (NCBI taxonomy): Eukaryota > Metazoa > Chordata > Amphibia > Caudata > Salamandridae > Pleurodeles > Pleurodeles waltl. Next base: position 1,866,365,366 of record NC_090440.1, read on the forward strand.
AGTGGATCAAAAACTGCAGTCTGTTCCAAACAAATCGAGAATCACAGATCTCTTGCACCTCATATTCAGGATGGCCATCCACTGAGAGGGGAGGAGAACGCTGAAAACGTTGGTGGTATGGATCAGGAATTAAAGGCTTTAACTGGGACACATGAAAAATGGGATGAGCTCTCCAAGTATGAGGCAACTTAAGCGTAACAGCAATAGGATTCAAGACTTGTAGTAACCGAAAGGGGCCATAAAAGCGAGGTTTGAATTTGTTTTGAGAGAAATGCGAGGGCAGAAATCTGGATGTCCTGGTTGATACAAAGGTGACATCTGACGTTGACGATCCGCCTTCCTTTTTATTGCTTGTTTGGAAGTCAAAAGGGAGGTATCCATTAGGCAATGGATGTGGCGGATTCGTCGTGCAAATGAAGTGACTGCAGTAACAGACGAAGATTTATGAGGAATAGTGGAAAATACCTTAGGATGGATACCATAGGTGCAATAAAAAGGGGTTGCTCCAGTTGCGCTATGCACTGTATTGTTATAGGAAAATTCAGCAAGAGAAAGAAAATCTGACCAGTTACTTTAGGTGGCATTACAGAAACATCGTAAGTATTGCTGGAGTTCTTGATTCAAGAGTTCAGTCTGACCTTTGGTTTGTGGATGAAATCTTGATGACAAGGACACTTCAATGTTTAATAAAGCACAAGAAGTTCTCCAAAAACGTGACACATATTGTGGTTCTCTATCAGAAATAACCTCTTGTGGAAGGCCATGGAGGCGAATATATGACTCATTTCAGGGGCTGTGGGTAATTTCTTTAAGGCTGTGAAATGCGCCATCTTGGTAAAGGAATCCACAATCACCATGATAACATGATGACATGAAGAGGACGGTAGAGAACATATAAAATCTGTGAACAGGGTACACCATGGTGCTGAAGGAACAGGTAAGGGCATCAATAAGCCTGCAGGTGTAGTTTGAGGTATTTTAGTTTGAGCGCATACGGGACATGCTGATACATAAGTTTCAGCATCGTCCTTTAGAGTAGGCCACCAAAAAGAACGTAAAAGCAGCTCCTGGGTCTTCTTGACTCCTCGATGCCCAGCTACAGGAGAATCATGACACATCTGTAATGCCTCCGTTTATACCTTTTTAGGAGGTAGGAAAAGAGTGTCTTGATAATAGAAGTAGTCTTGCTCCCTTTGTAAGTGAGGAGTCAATTTATCCCATTCTTCAAGTGGAAGAAACTGGTACTCAGATTTAACACGATCGAGAAAGGACTGAGTGACCCCGATGATTTGACCAGATTCAATGAGGTATGGAGAGGAGGTATTGGCGCTTTCAGGATACCGACGGGATAATGCATCAGCCATTGAGGTCTGAGATCCGGGTATAGAGGCTATCACAAAATCATATTGACTAAAAAAAAAAGCCCATCTTGCTTGATGACTGTTATAGCATTGAGAACTTTAAAGACATTGTAAATTACGATGGTCAGTCCTTGCTTCAAAGGGTTCTCTAGCGCTTATTAAGAAGTGTCTCCATTCCTTATATGCTACCTTGAGAGCAAGTAACTCCGTTTCTAATACTGAGTAATTGCGTTCTGCTTCTGTTAGTATGTGTGAGAGGTAGAAGATAGGATGTTCCAATTCATCATCATCTTGTCTTTGAAGTAGAACTGCCCATAGGGCTCTTTGCGAAGCATCAGTTACTACTATACATTTTTTTGTGGTTTCAGGGTGTCGCAAAATAGGTGCTTGAGTGAAAGATTTATTTAGATCTTGAAAAGCCCGTTCTGCACTATCGGTCCAGACAATTCCCTTATTCGGATTTTCTTTTTTAATAGCCTGAGTGATATAACTTTGTTGATGGGCAAAGTCCTGAATAAACTGTCGATAGAAGTTTGAAAGCCCAAGGAAACACTGAGTTTCTTTTAAAGAAGAGGGAGAGGCCAGTCTAGGATGGCTCTTACCTTGTCTTGAATGATGGCTATTCCGGTCTGATTGATGCAGAACCCTAGATACAGTACTTCAGTCTTGTGAAATTCACACTTCTCTGGTTTACAATATAACTGATTCTATTCAAGTCTTTCCAGAACCTGCAGTACATGTTCAGTATGTTGTTCAGGGTTACGGGAATATATTAGGATATCATCCAGATAAATCACTACACTCTGATTCAATAAATCAGAAAACTCGGAATCCATGAATCGTTGAAAAATAGAAGGTGCATTGGTTAAGCCAAAGGGCATGACTCGATATTCATAGTGACCAAATGGAGTACGGAAGGCTGTTTTCCATTCATCTCCTTCCTTGATATGCAAAAGATGAAAGCCACCTTTTAGATGTAACTTAGTGAACATCTTGGCTCCTTGGATGGCGTCCAGTATATCCTTAATTAAGGGTAAGGGGTAATGATCTTTGATTGTTATCTTATTAAGTCTGTGAAAGTCGACTCAGGGACGCAGATCTTTAGTCTTATTAGGAACGAAGAAAGGGGGAACCCCAGCAGGAGATTAAAAAGGAGCAAATAACCCATTCTTTAAATTGTCATCTATGTATTCTTTGAGTACCTTCTTTTCTTGATCAGTCAAGGAATACATCCAACCAAATGGAACCACTTTGTCCGAAACCAATGGAATAGCACAGTCATAGATAAGATGAGGAAGTAAGACGGGGTTGCAAGGCTTCTGGAAAACATCAGAGTATTCCTGATAACAACTAGGTACTCGCTGAATAGTATTAATAGAGTTATCATTATTCTTGGGAGAATGATAGAACCCTTTGGGACACCAATACGAGTTGGTAGAATAGAAATTCTGTTGACAAAACTGAGATGTCAAGGATATGGTTCTCGTTTCCCAATTGATATATGGGTTGTGCCGAGTCAACCAAGGTATTCCTAAAATCATTGTGTGGTTTGGCGAGGATATGAGATCAAAACTGATATGTTCTTGGGGTCTCCCAAAATGCAAACAGAGAGTAGGAGTGGACTACACCACAGGCCCTGAAGTTAAGGGGGAGCCATCTACAGTGTGTACTTGCTCTGGCGTTTCCTTTGGAACATGTGGAATAGCTCTGTCCTTGGCCCAGTTCTTGTCCAAATAGATACCATTGGCTCCACAGTCCACAAGAGCAAAGAGCTGCTCTTCTTGGCCTTGTGAACATTGTAATGTAAGTAGATAATATAAACAAGGTGGAAAGATTTTCTCTGGAGGAACATATTGACGGTACTTCAGCTCCTCCCGTCCCCTTCCTCCTCACGGGGCGGGAGTTGGCGTTTCCCAAAGGCCTGGAGGGATGGACAGGACAACTATGAATCAGATAACCAGCCTTGTCACAATAAAGGCAAAGACCCTTTTGCCTCCTGTCCTTTTCAGAATCGGACAAAGGACCACAGACAAGATCAATCTACAAAGATTCTTCCTCGGTAGATGGAGATGCTTCAGAATTGACTTCATCAGATCATCGGCTTGTGGTACAGTGTGCTCCGGACTGGTATGGTAATCGCGTTCTTCATCTTTCCATCCTACATTCTCATAGTCTATATTCGTGTTCATTGCTTGGTCCATCAGTTCTTTCAAAGATCGAGTTGAGTGAACCAATTCATCCTTAATTTCTTCTCGAAGTCCTTGGTGGCCAGGACTGAATGACTTATATACCAGGAAACAGGAAGTGACAAAACAGGAAAAGAGAGCAACACCATCTTGGATTGGGAAAGGCCAAAAGAAAATAATGGGAATAGCAGTATAAAAGAAAAGAGCATGCTGGGAAAAAGGAACACAAAGAAGACAAGATGGAGACCAGAAGAAAGAAAAGGTAAAGTAAACAGAGAAAAGTAAGAAAAAAGAGAACAAAAGAAGAGGAGTCCCCCCCCACCAGGTAGAGAAAGAAGATATGTCAGAGAGACAGGCTATAAGGGCAGTGCGACCAGGAGCACGAAATGTGCTCTCTGAAAAGCGCCGTCAAAGAAATACAAAAATGTGGGCCGCTGTAAGGATGCCGCTCCGATACTCGGAGTGGCGGCCCGACCACAGCTGGCAAAAGAGATGCTGTGGTTAAGCGTGGCGTCACACACCAGGGGGTTGGACACTGCATTGTGTGAGGGCAGGCATAGCCCATTCAGGTGTAAGTGACCACTCCTCCCTCCACTCTAGCTCAGATGGCTCATCAAGATATGCAGGCTACACCCCAGCCCCCTTTGTGTCATTGTCTAGAGGAGATCCACAAACAGACCAACTGTCAGTCTGATCCAGACAGGGAACCCACAAACAGGCAGAGACAAGGAACGTTACTGGCTTTGGAATGAAGATATGGAACAATATTCACAACACATCATCTTCTGGGGCCGTTACATAGACGATATTCTTCTCTGTTTTGGCAGGGTCAAGAGCCACTTCTCCAATGTTTTCTTGACTCTCTTACACCTAATAGATGGAATATCGAGATCACATACCAAATCTTTAAAACCACAGTAAAATCTTACCTTATATATTGATGATAACAACTCTTTACACACTTGCTTCCATCGAAAAAGTTCAGCAGCCAATTCCATTTTACATGCATCAAGCTGTCATCCACTTAGCACGATTCACAATACACCAGCAGGGAAATTTAGATGAGCTAGACTTAACTGTAGCAATTAGGAGGAGTATAAGACAGAAGCCTCTCAAGTTGTTGAGTGACTTTCTATAAGAGGATATGCATCCTCAAACTTGAAAAATACCAAGGATCATTTTGTCAAAATTTATCTTACCGTATTCCTAGATAAAAATAAAGCCACTACTCAGACAACTCCTATCCGTTTTATTACTGGCTTTAATAATGGCCATAAACACATTCACAAACTTTTGCAGAAACACTGTTCCTTGCTGGTCACCCCTAACTTTTGCCTGCCTCCCTCCACTTTTTGGACACTGTTTTGCTTGTTTTTAGACCCTGCACAGTTTACCACTGCTAACCAGTGCTAAAGTGCATATGCTCTCTACCTTTAAACATGGGTGGATCATATACAGTTGGACTATTTATTTACTTATAAGTCCCTAATACTGTGCACTATATGTGCCCAGGGCCTGTAGATTAAATGCTACTAGTGGGCCTGCAGCACTTGTTGTGCCACCCACTTACGTAGCCCCTTAACCTTGTCTCAGGCCTGCCATTGTAAGGCCTGTGTGTGCAGTTTCACTGCCAATTCGACTTGGTATTTAAAAGTACTTGCCAAGCCTAAAACTCAAATTTTTCTACATATAAGACACCCCTAAGGTATGCCCTAGGTAACCCATAGGGCAGGGCGCTGTGTAGGCAAAGAGCAGGGCATGTACCTATGTAGTTTACATGTCCTGGTAGTGTAAAACTCCCAAATTCGTTTTTACACTGCGGTGAGGCCTGCTCCCTTCATAGGCTAACATTGGGGCCGTCCTCATATATGGTTTGAGTGATAGCTGCTGATCTGAAAGGAGTAGGAAGATCATATTTAGTATGGCCAGAATGCTGATAAAAAATCCTGCTGACTGGTGAAGTTGGATTTAATATTACTTTTTTAGAAATGTCACTTTTAGAAAGTGAGCATTTCTCTGCACTTAAATCTTTCTGTGCCTTATAATCCACGTCTGGCTGGGTTTAGTTGACAACTCCTTGTGCATTCACTCAGACACACCCCAAACACAGGATACTCAGCCTCACTTGACATACATCTGCATTTTGAATGGGTCTTCCTGAACTGGGAGGGTGGAGGGCCTGCTCTCACACAAAGGACTGCCACAACCCCTACTGGGACCCTGGCAGACAGGATTGAACTGAAAGGGGACCTGGTGCACTTCTAAGCCACTCTTTGAAGTCTCCCCCACTTCAAAGGCACATTTGGGTATCTAAACAGGGCCTCTGCCTCTTCCAACTCAGACACTTCCTGGAGAAGAAACTTGTAAACAGAACCTGCATCCTGCCAAGAAGAACTGCCTGGCTGCCCAAAGGACTCACCTGACTGCTTTTCTGTGAAGGACTGCTGCCTTGCTGTGGTGAAGAAGTGCTCTCCAAGGGCTTGGATGGATCTTGCCTCCTGTTCCCTGAAGTCTCAGGACCAAAAAGACTTCTCTCTTGCAACTGGACTCCTTGTGCAGAGAAAATTTGATGCACAGCTTGCTAAAAATGACGCGCAGCCTGCCCCGCGGTGAAAAATTCACTGCACGCCGAACCGGAACGACGCAGCACTTGTAACTTCGCTCCACATGCCCAGGATTACACGTAGAGACCCCGGGGCATCGGAAAACCCCGCAACCCGAAGAGGATCCACGACCGAGCACTGGAAATCAACGCACAGCCATCCCTGCGTAGAAACTAAACGACGCATCACCGCGTGCAGACCGAGAAATCGACGCACACCTCCTTTGTTTCCACGCTTCTCCTCCTCTGCGGCCCATTGCGGAGATTTTTCACGCGAAGCAGGTACTTTGTGCTAAAATAGACTTTGTTTGCTTTAAAAAGGCTTAAGACACTTTATATCACTTTTCAGTGATAATTCTACTCATTGCACCTTTGATCGTTTTGACCTGCAAATAACCAGATAAATATTATATATTGTTTTCTAAACACTGTGTGGTGTATTTTTGTGGTGCTATATTGTGTTATTGTATGATTTATTGCACACATATTTTACGCATTGCCTTCTAAGTTAAGCCTGACTGCTCAGTGCCAAGCTACCAGAGGGTGGGCACAGGATAATTTGGATTGTGTGTGACTCACCCTGACTAGAGTGAGGGTCCTTGCTTGGACATGGGGTAACCTGACTTCCAACCAAAGACCCCATTTCTAACATTGGTGATCAGCGGTGAGGATAGGACTTGTATTTGTGCAGTGGCATACAGTAGCTAAGTATTTCACTACCTTCCCACAGTTGAAGGTCAACTTGATTTTTATCTTTTTTCTGCAATTTCGTTTTTCCTGTCAATTTTTTGACCAAAATCCTCACTGAACATGTCTCAGGCTGGGTCTCAAGCAGGAGATTTTGACCTAGTCCTGTTGGAGGCATACACTGTCAAACAGTTGAAAGGGTTCTGTAGGGATATGGGAGTACCCGCCCAAGGTGCCTCCAGAAAGAAGAATTTCAAAAGGCTCTGAGTGCCTGGGCAAAAGCCCATTCAGAGGAGGATGCTGAGGAGGAGCCAGAAGATGGCCCTCCAGAGGATTTTTTGTCATCAGTGGATGTTACCACTGCAACTGTGCCCCCTATCAAATCAGGGAGCAGTGTCTCTGATCGAAGCCTGACAGCAGAGGAAAGGAGAAAGAGTTTCAGTTGCAAATGGCAAGGCTAAAAATTGAGGCTTAACAGGAGGAAAGGAGGACAGAGAGAGAAGCCAAGCAAGCTGAGGCTGAAAGAGCAGCCCAACAGATTGAAGCTGAAAGAGCTGCAGCTGAGAGAGCCTTGGCTGAGAAAAAACTATTGTTGGCTCATGAACTGAGTCTCTAGGAGCTGGAGATCAAGGCGAGACAGTCTGACTCCAGCAGTAATGGTGGCAGCATACAGGCAGGACCTGCTGGAGAAAAGATACCCAAAAATGTGGTGCCCAGTTTTGTGGTGGGAGATGACATAGATAAATGGCTAGCTGCTTATGAAGTTGCACTAAGGACTCATGAGGTTCCTGAAGGGCAATGGGGTACAGCTATGTGGAGTTATGTGCCAGCACTGGGGAGGGACACACTTCTCACGCTGGATGCAAAGGATCAAAACACATACTCACTTCAGAAAGCCATTTTACTTGCCACGTTTGGGCTGACCCCTGAGAAATACCATCAGAGGTTCAGGGCCAGCACCAAATAGTCCACACAAACATGGGTAGATTTCTTTGACTTTTCCAGTAAGGCACTGAATGAATGGGTGCGGGGCAGCAAAGTAGATGATTATAAATGGTTATGTGAGTTGATTCTGAGAGAGCATATACTCAATATTTCTTTTACAGAGTTGCGCCAGCACTTAGTAGATAGTAAGCTGACTGACCCCAGGAAGCTTGCTGAGGAGGCGGACCTCGGGGTTAGCACCAGAGTGTCCAAAAAGGCATCTGGGGAGACTCCCACAAAGGTGGTCAGGGTTCCCAACAAAAGAAAGAGGGGGGAGAAAAACTTCAAGAAAAGGAGTTTTCAAAAGGCCCCCAAAAGGGGTGGATACCATTCCTCTTCTAGGTTTGCAAAGAAGCCAGGGTATTTTGGTAAAACATTAGGGAAATTCATCCCCAAATGCTTAGAGTGCTAACAGCATGGACGCTCTAAGGGCAACTCCCAGTGCCTTAAGAGGGCACAGTCCACCACTGGACAGACATCTGTGTTGGCTAGTGTAGCACTCGGGGGAGACAGTCCCAGTTAGCTTTGGGGAGCAGGTAGAGGTTTCCCTAGTGTCCCTGTGAGAAAGAGAGATGGTGCCTAAAGCCTACATGCCAGAAAATACTTCAAAGTATAGGCAGTGGGTCACCATTGATAGGCAAAGGGAGGAGGCGTTGTGTGACACAGGAGCCAGTATGACTACTGTCAAGAGTCAGCTGGTGTCATCAGAGCAGATAGTCCCAGATACATTCCACCAGGTCATAGTCGATGACAATCGCAAGAGTCACCTACCGGTGGCTCTGGTTCCCTTTGGGGGGGGGAGGCCTCTGGTACTCTGAAAGTAGCTGTGAGTCCTGCCATGCCTGTAGATTGCGTGTTAGGCAATGATCTTAAGCATACTGCCTGGAAAGAGGTAGAGCTCAGATTCCACCTGGAGATGTTAGGTTTGCCTGAGTGGGTCTGCATGGCAACACGGTCTATGGCTGCCCGGGAAGGGGGTCAAGGGCGTCTGGAGCCTGGAACAATGGCCCAGACAGCTGCAAGGAGGAAGGGCAAGAGGCACGCGAAACACGCCTCAGATGAGATCAAGGATGTCATAAATGATGTCATACAACATGTCATGAGTGATGTAGTACATGAGGTCAGAAGCAGTGCATGTCAGGTGCTCAAGCTATTAGCTTCATTGACTGTAACTGGTGAATTTCTGTAGTTTTTTTAGTTCATAATGTTATATTTGCCACTGACATATTCACCTTACTATAACATTACTTGAACCATTGTTTTTTTTCAGTGAATTTTTCAGCGTTTTTTTTTTACAAACGAACACAAACCTAAATATAACGTTACTTTAACCTTTTGTTTTTTCAGTAAAATTCTAGTGTTTTTTAAAGAAAGTAATATTTTATTACCATATGCAATACCAACCACGCACTGAACAGGCCTTTATTCGTGTGCAGCAGAGGGCCAAATCCCCAGCAGGCAGCCAATACTACACCATGCACAGCATAAAGTAGGCATGTGGGCCTTGGGGACCCATTTGGGAGAAAATTCAAGAACAAAATGGTGGGACCACATTGCCCCTATCCCTGAGCCTAGTTATGCCCCAGGGATCCCATCCCTTCGGGGAGGTATCATTAAAAAAGGGAAGGAGGCCATGTGGCTCCCCTCCTCAAGCCTCATTAGGTCATGGGGACCCCATTTCCCAGGGACTAATATAATTTAAAGGGGAGGAGGCCATATAGCGCCATTCTCAAGCCTTAATAAGCCCAGGGTCTTTTTTTATTGAAGGTGAGGGGTCGATGCATCCCCCATCCCAAGCCTATTATTGCCCTGGGAACCCCATTCCCCGAGGCCCGATATATTATAAAGGAAATGGAGACTACCTGGCCCCCCTTTCTGAGTCTCATGGGGCCCTGGAGACCCCATCCTCCAGGGCAGTTTTTTTATTTTAAAGGAGACTGAGGTCATGTGGTCCCCCTCCCAAGCTTATTTTAAGCTTTAACCCCATACCCCAGGGCTATATATGTTTTAATGGAAGGGGCCACGTGCCCCCTCTCCGACACTCTTTCCACCCTGGGGACCCCATCCTGAGGGTTTTTTTTTTTGGGAGGAGGGCCATGGTGCCCTCCTCCCCTACAATATGTTTTCTTTATTAAAGAGGAGGGGGTCAAATGGCCCCTCCCCAAGTCTCCTTAGCCCCTCGGTACTCCCATCCTCCAGGGCCTATTTTTTATTAAAGAGGATGGCTGTGTGGCCACCCTCCCTGAGCCTTATTAGGCCATGGGGACCCTATCCCCAGCACAGTTTTTTTTCCAAAAGTGAAGGGGGCTGTACATCTACAAAGCTTTAAAAGGCCCTGGGGACCCCATCCATGGCGAGTGGGGTGACAACACTGAGTACGGAGGTGCGTGTCTTATAATAATTTGAAGTTGTGCACAAATTAAAAACTAAAGTTTGTATAACATTGTGTATGGAGGTGTGTGACATAGTAATTTGAAGGTGCTGCATAAATCATAAATTTAATTTACAACCATACCATAATTTTAGAATTTCAAATGTTTGTGTTAAATAGAGTTTGTATCAAAATAACAAATACTTTTTTTTCCTAAGTATAACTTATCCCTAACTTTTGTTTTTTTATTGAATTTGAATGTTTTTTTTCAAATAAAAATATGTTTCAAATCGTAGTGTCAAGTGTTATTTATTAAGGTGCCGTACAGAAAAATGGAGAAGATTGTCATAGAGTTGAGTCTAGTAGAGTGGAGTGTTATAGAGTGGAATATAGTGCAATAGAGTACAATGTAGTGCAGTAAGGTAGAGTGGGATACAGTGTAGTAGAGTGTCATAGAGTGGAGTTGCAGAGAGCACAGTAGTGTGTTATACAGTGGAGCTGTGTAGAGTGGAGGGGTACACAGTGGTCTAGTGAGAGGTAGTCTTGTACAGCAGAGTATAGTAGAGCGGAGTCAAGTGTAGTGGCATAGGGTAGTGTAGAGTAAAGTATAATAAAGTGTACTAGCGTGCCATAGAGGAGAGTGGTGTGGAGTGGATTATAGTGTAGTCAAGAAACCTGTTATGAATTGGAGTGGCATCTCATAGAGTGAAGTGCTTTGTTGCAGAGTATTAAAAAGTGTCATATAGTGGAATAAAGTGTTGCACAATGGAGCGTCTGGGCTAGAGTTGGACAATGGGATGTATGCAGCTAGAGTGAAGTCGAGTCTTATAGAGTGCTATAAAGTGTAGCAGAGTTTTATAGAGTGGAGTTATACAGAGTTGAGGAGAGTGTTGTACACTGAAGCGGCATAGAGCAGAGTGGCAGACACTATAATGGTGTAAAGTGGAATCTCATACAATGCAATAACGAACAGTAGAATGTAAAAGAGTAGATTGGCATGGAGTGGAATAGCATACAGTGGAGTGTTGTACAGTGAAGAGGCATAGACTGGACTAGGGTATAGTGAATTAGCATAGAATGAAGTGGCATACATTGAAGGGGTGTAGTGCAGAGATGAGTAAACTGTTATAAATTGGAGTATCATCTCATACAGTTGAGTGGAGTGCCGTGTTGTACAGTGTTTTAAAATGTTGTGGAGTACAGTATTGTACAATAGACTGTACTGCCATTGTTAGAAATTGGGTCTCTAGTTGGCAGAGGTATGCACCCTGTCCAAGTAGAGACCACAATCCTAGTCAGGGTAAGTCAGTTATACTCCCTAAATTAACCTGTGCTCGCCCTCTGGTAGCTTGGCACAGAGCAGTTAAGATTAACTTAAGAGGCAATGTGTAAAGTATTTCTGCAAACACACACACACAGAGTAAAACGTTACAAGGGACTTTTAAGTAAATTGAATATGCCAAAGAGGTGTAAACCAATGTTACCATGTTCAGAGAATAGAGCACATGCACCTTAGCACTGGTTAGCAGTCCTAAAGCCAACAAAAACAAGGTCAGAAAAAGAGGAGGAGAAAGGCAAAAGGTTTGGGGTAACCTTGCCAAAGGGGCCATTTCCAACAGGCAGAATTCAATACAAATGTAGACAGTGGAATGTATGGTGATAGAGTGCAGTAGAGTGCAGTAGAGTATGGTAAAGTGGCATAAAGTGTAGTAGAGATTTGTATTTATATAGCAGGGAAGAAAGTACAGTGGAGCACCCTAAATGGGAATAGTGTACACTGAAGTGTCATGGAGTGGCATACAGTTAAATAGCATGGACTGCAGTGGTGTACAATGGAGTGCCGTACAGTGGAATAGCACATAGTTGAGCAGCGTACAGTAGAGTTGCATACAGTGAAGTGGTGTATATTGGATTGGCATACAGTGGAATACCGTACATTGAAGTGGTGAAAAGTGAAGCTGCATACAGTGTTATAGCATACAGTGGAGTGAGGTACAGTGGAATAGTGCAGAATGTAGTACAGTGGAATGGTGTACAATAGAATACCACTGGAATGACGTAGTATACAGTGGAGTGTGAAACAGGGTTGTGGCATTGGTTGGAGTAGTGTAGAGTGTAATAGCATACAGTGGAGCTGCGTATAGTGGAATGGCATCCAATGGAATAGCGGAAAATGTAGTGTTGCAGAATGAAGTGTTGAACAATGTAGTGGCATTAAGTGGAGCGGTGTACTATAGAACAGCATACAGTGGAATAGCATATAGTGGAGTGCCATACAGTGGAATAACATACAGTGGAGTATGGTAGAGTGGCATGGCATACAGTGGAATAGCATACAGTAAAGTGCGTACATTGCAGTGGCATAGAATGGAATAGAATAGAGTGGCAGTGGAGTGGGGTTGAGTAGAGTATCCTACAGCGGAGTGGCATAGAGTGGATTAACGTACAGTGGAGTAGCAAAGAGTGGAGTGGTGCACAGTGAGGTGGCGTAGACTCAAGTGGCGTAATTGTCAGCTTGGTAAATTGGAATACCATAGAGTAGAATAGTGGATAGTAAAGTGGCATCCAATGGAATAGCGTTAAATGGACTGTAAGAGTGTATTGACACAGATTTGAGTGGCATGCAGTGGAGTGACATACAATGGAATAACTCAGAATTGTGTGGTATACAGTGGAGTAGCATAGAGTGGAATTGTGTATGGTGGAGTGTCGTACAGTGGAGTTGCGTACAGTGGAGTGGGGTAGAGTGGACTAGCATATAGTGGAGTGGTGCAAAGTGGAGTGTCATACAAGGAAATAGAGTAAAATGGAGTACCGTATAGTGGATTGGCATAAAGTGGAATAGCATAGATTATAAAGCCAGAGAGGCACATAGTGGTATATCAGAGTTGAGTGACGTACAGTGGAATAGTGTTTAGTGCGGTTGTGTGTGATGGAGTTGTGCAAAGTGGAGTGGTGTACACTGTAGTGCCAAACAGTGGACTAGCGCAAAGTGGAGTGGTGTATAATGTAGTGCTATGAAGCGTAGTGGTATATGGATGTAGATGAAATTTCGGAGGACTGTAACTATAGTGTGCAAACTAATGAAAGCCAACGACTTACAATGCATAGTGCTTCTCCAAAATCAAAAGGCAGCCATAATCTTTTTAGTACACTTGAGGTGTGTTGTGGCTTATGTCCTTAAATATAGGTAAGTGGTATTTTGCTAAAGTGGTAATAGGTTTGGATTTTTAAAATAATTTTCTATATACATTTTTTAACTAGTTTATGTGGTACCACGGGAGCATCTAGCACGTACCATGTTTTTACAAAATGTACCTCTTTTCAGTAATTCTTAGTAACACAGTAATTTACTGTGTGGAATTTTTCAGACATAATCAAATATGTCAACAATTTTTTTTTCTTTTTTTTTGTCCTTATACATCTCTGGCCCTCAGAACTACTCCATATTGCCCCAGTAGTGTTTACCCTTCTTAGAGAAGTCTGGTGCCAGGGAGAATAGAGCTCTCTCATTCAGCCTTAGACCGCGGTATTTGTCAAAGGCACAAGAGTAAATAAGTTTGTAATCATAGGACAGATATCAACATAAACAAATAGTACATTATACTAAAGTGCTATGCCACTCCCATAAACGTGACCACATCTTAATTTTGTTCTCCTTGTTCGATTTACTCACTCCCACATCCAGTTTTGAAATTCCCATCAAGGCATTAAGCCAATCTATATAAGAGGGGGGCAAGGGAGCCATCCATTTCCTACAGATCTCCCTCCTAGCCGAAAGTATTGCATAGAAAAGTATTGATCTTCTTTCTTTATTCACTACTGCATCCTCTTCCAGTACCATAAAGATAACTAAAGATAAGGTTGGATAAATTTTTTGCCGAATGATACTCGAAAGAGATATACATACTTTTCGCCAAAAGGCTAACACCACTGGACAGCCCAAAAACATATGCGTGTCAGAAGCACCTGACAGACCACATTTTGCACAAATCACTTCTTCTCCTCCCCTAATCTTAGAAAGCCTCTTAGGGGAAAAGAAAGCCCTATGCAGCGTATAAAGATGGTTCCTTCTCAGTGATGCAAGTTTTACAATTTTGAACACCCTTTGCATTGATGACTCCCACCATTTCTGCACCTGAACCTGCCTTAAAGGGAACTCCCCCCAAAGGGCAACCGGTAATCCAAAATCACCCTATAGAACACCCAAGATCCCCCAATACCATTTTGAAACTTTTTGTAAACGCGCATAATTCCTTATCAAAGTGTCCTCTAAAAGATTTGCAGACCCAAACGTAATTGTAGGCTCACATGTCCAATTCCTCAATTGAACATACTTTAATCTTGAGAGGGATCCCTCAGTTGTTTCCAAAAGTTCATCCCAAGATAACAAAATCCCTCCCTAATCAGATCCCCCCAAACTTCAACTCCTGCCCTCTCAGGGGAAAAGAAAGCCCTATGCAGCGTATAAAGATGGTTCCTTCTCAGTGATGCAAGTTTTACTATTTTGAACACCCTTTGCATTGATGACTCCCACCATTTCTGCACCTGAACCTGCCTTAAAGGGAACTCCTCCCCCCAAAGGGCAACCGGTAATCCAAAATCACCCTCTAGAACACCCAAGATCCCCCAATACCATTTTGAAACTTTTTGTAAACGTGCATAATTCCTTATCAAAGTGTCCTCTAGTAGATTTGCAGACCCAAACGTAATTGTAGGCTCACATGTCCAATTCCTCAATTGAACATACTTTGATCTTGAGAGGGATCCCTCAGTTGTTTCCAAAAGCTCATCCCAAGATAAGAAAGTCCCTCCCCTAATCAGATCCCCCCAAACTTCAACTCCTGCCCTCTTAAAAGGCCGAGCCAATACATCTGTTAAACATTCAGGGGTACCTGTAAAATCCCAAACAGGAGCCCTCAAACTATAATATTCTATTTTAGCCACTCTGCGGACCTCAAACCATACCTTAGCAGCATCTTGTAGTATTTTCAATTTCACTTTCTTGAAATACTTGGGATCACCAAACTTATACAAAAAGTATATTGTTGCACATTTTTCGGTGGCCACCATAGAATTAAATATTATACCCACTGCTGACAAATCGGGGGAGGAGAACAACATACTAACGTTCTTAAGATGGAACGCCCTCGCATAATATTGAATATCAGGAAGTGTCAGACCACCCTTCTCCCTTCTTCTACGTAATTTCTTCCAAGCTATCCTAGGATAGCTTGGAACATAACCAATATTTTTTGTCAATATATAGAGGAATAGAATTACAAAGAAAATTCAACTTAGGTAGTATTATCATTTTTACCAAATTGACCCTCCTGATAACTGTGAGAGGCAGGTGGAGCCAACCTAGCATTAGCTTACTACACTCTCTTATAACAGAACTAATGTTTAACACGGGGATTCGTTTCAAATTATGGGCATTTGTTAAACCTAAATACATCATACAGTTAATAGTACGTCAATTTGAACTCTTCAAATTCCAGACCATAATACCGGTCTTATCCGGATTAATGCAATAGCCTGAAATCTTCCCAAACCCTTCTGTAATATCTAAAAGAATAGGCATAGCTGTCAACAAATCAGAGGTATAAATCAAAAGATCGTCAGCGAACAAGGCTACTTTCTTCACCCAACCCTTACTCCTGAAAGGGAGAATTCTCAAATCCTGCCTGATCCTCCTGGCCAAAGGTTCTATGTACAAGTTAAACAACAAAGGGGAAAGGGGACAGCCCTGTTGAGTACCCCTGGTGATCCAAAATGAGTCCGTTAATCTACCGTTAGCCAACAACCTAGCCTTGGGTGCCTGGTAGATAGATCGTATTACATGACAGAATTTCTGCCCCAAATTACTATGATCAAGAATCCTATACAAATATTTCCAATTCACTCTATCAAAGGCTTTCATTGCATCTACAGCTATAACAGCCAAGGGATCTTAATACGTGGCAGCGTCAATGGCCCAAGTAAGGTAAATGACTGCTCATGTAAAAATCTATTCCCAGTGAATCCTCTCTGGTCAGAATGAACCAAATCGCTGTTTGCCAATATCTTAGCGAACAGCTTATAGTCGCTATTAAGCAAAGATATTGGTCTATAAGACTCACACTTGAAAGGGGATTTTCCGGGTTTTAAAATAAGCAAGATAGTAGCATCCTGCCATGAAACTGGCAAGGAAACTCCCCCTCAAAAATCTCCGAAAACAATTGCAGAAGAATAGGAATAATAGCATCCCCTAATGCCTTATAAAACTTAAACGGAATTCAATCCGGCCCAGGGTCCTTACCACTTTTACTTTCTTTTAACACCATTCTTATATCCCCCTCCTAATAGGTCTTGATAAATAATTCTGTCTACTCTCCAACAGGCGGGGGGTCATCCCTTTCAACCATTCATCGATCATCCCCTCGCTCACCTCTCTCTCCTCCATATAAAGTTCCAAAAAAAAGTTATGGAAGGTCTCTCCTATAGACTCAAAAGATGTTACACTCGCCCTTGACTGCGTGTCCACCAATTTCTTAACCATGTTGCGTGTCTGATCTTTTTTGCACTTCCAAGCCAATAACTTTCCCATGTTTTCTCAATGTTCAAAGTGAATTTGCTCCCTTGCCTCCCATCGCTTCGAAATCCTGACTTGTAAAATGGATTCCAACTGTAATTTTAGTTGGGAATCCTATTCCTCAAATACACCTCATCTCCGCCCATATCATAAAAAGTATTGAATAAAGCAATTTGCTGTTCCAGGTATTTCACTTCTCCACTGTACATCTTGTTCCTATAACTCACTAGGCTTATGATTTTACCCCTCATTACTGCTTTAAAGGTGTCCCACTCTACCGTTCTTGATGCTGACCCTTGGTTCAATCTAAAAAAATCCTCAGACTCCTATGGAGAACACAAATCACCTCCTCCTCCAATAAAAGAGTCCGATCAAAGGTCCATCTCACCCCTCCTACCCCATGGGGACAACTCAATCTTAACATCACTGCTGCATGGTCTGATAAGTGAGTGGGTGAATAAGTTATGGTCTCCACCAAATCACAGATAGTGTAATCAACTAAGAATTAATCAATTTGCGACGCATGGCCATACTTTCGATTATGAAATAAGAATTCCTGCTTTTGCCCTTGTTAGACCTGACATGCCTTAGGGTGGTCACCCCTAACTTTTTGCCTGCCTCCCTCCACTTTTTGGACACTGTTTTTGCTGGCTTTTAGACTCTGTGCACTTTACCACTGCTAACCAGTGCTAAGGTGCATATGCTCTCTCCCTTTAAACATGGTAACTTTAGATCATACCCAATTGGACTATTTAATATACTTATAAATCCCTAGTAATGTGCACTGTATGTGCCTAGGGCCGGTACATTAAATGCTACTAGTGGGCCTGCAGCACTGGTTGTGCCACCCACTCAAGTAGCCCCTTTACCTTGTCCCAGGCCTGCCATGGCAAGGCCTGTGTGTGCAGTTTCACTGCCACTTCGACTTGGCATTTAAAAGTACTTGCCAAGCCTAAAGCTCCCCTTTTTCCACACATAAGTCACCTCTAATGTGTGGTCTAGGTAACCCCTAGAGCAGGGTGCTGTGTGGGTAAAAGGCAGGACATGTACCTGTGTAGTTTACATGTCCTGGTAGTGTAAAACTCCTAAATTCGTTTTTACACTACTGTGAGGCCTGCTCCCTTCATAGGCTAACATTGGGGCTGCCCTCATACATTGGTGAAGTGGCAGCTGCTGATCTGAAGGGAGTGGGAAGGACATATTTAGTATGGCCAGAATGGTGATACAAAATCCTGCTGACTGGTGAAGTTGGATTTAATATTACTATTTTCGAAATGACACTTTTAGAAAGTGAGCATTTCTCTGCACTTAAATCCTTCTGTGCCTTACAATCCACGTCTGGATAGGTTTAGTTGACAGCTCCTTGTGCATTCACTCAAACACACCCCAAACACAGGGTACTCAGCCTCACTTGCATACATCTGCATTTTGAATGGGTCTTCTTGGGCTGGGAGGGTGGAGGGCCTGCTCTGACACAAAGGACTGCCACACCCCCTACAGGGACCCTGGCAGACAGGATTGAACTGAAAGGGGACCTGGTGCACTTCTAAACCACTCTTTGAAGTCTCCCCCACTTCAAAGGCACATTTGGGTATAAAACAGGGCCTCTGCCCTACCACCTCAGACACTTGCTGGAGAAGAAACCTGAACCGGAACCTGCATCCTGCATCCTGCCAAGAAGAACTGCCTGGCTGCTCAAAGGACTCACCTGTCTGCTTTCTACAAAGGACTGCTGCCTTGCTGTTGGCCTGCTGCCTTGCTGAACTCTTGTCTGGCTGCCAAAGTGCTCTCCACGGGCTTGGATAGAGCTTGCCTCCTGTTCCCTGGTCTCAGGACCAAAAAGACTTCTCTTTTTCATATGGACTCCTCGTGCGCCGAAAAATTCAACGCACAGCTTGCTCCGCGGTGAGAAAATCGCTGCACGCCGACGCTGCCCGGCGCGACGCCTACGGGGCGACCGGAAAATCGACGCACGGGCTCGCATGGACAACGCCGCCCGGCTTCCAGAGAGGAAATCGACGTGTCGCGTGCCGTGAGAAAGAAAATTCCACATAAAGCCTCCCGGAACGACGTGCAGCCGGATAACAAGCCGAGGAATCCACGCACAGACCCTGGGACATCTGGTAATCCCGTGAACCATAGAAGGAGTCGGCCCGCGTGCCGGAAAACGACGCAAGTCTTCCCCGAGTGAAAAATAACGACGCAAGTCTGTGTGTGAAGGGGCGAAACCGACGAACACACCATTTTTCTTCCCGCAGAACGACGCACGTCTCCCCGCGTGAAAAATAACGACGCAAGTCCGTGTGTGAAGGGGCGAAACCGACGCACACACCATTTTTCCACGCATCTCATCCTCTGCCGCCCTCTGCTGAGATTTTCCACTCCAAAACCAGGTACTTTGTTCTTGAAAGAGACTTTGTTTGCTTTCTAAAGACTTAAGACACTTTATATCACTTTTCAGTGATATTCCTACAAATTCTTATTGCATCTTTTATTGTGTTAATCTACAAATATCCAGATAAATATTCTATATTTTTCTAAACACTGTGTGGTGTATTTTTGTGGTGCTATATGGTGTTACTGTATGATTTATTGCACACATTCTTTACACATTGCCTTCTAAGTTAAGCCTGACTGCTCGTGCCAAGCTACCAGAGGGTGGGCACAGGATAATTTGGATTGTGTGTGACTTACCCAGACTAGAGGGAGGGTTCTTGCTTGGACAGAGGGCAACCTGACTGCCAACCAAAAACCCCATTTCTAACAGCCCTGATCTCTACCTCTACAGGTCAAAGAACCTGAAGTCTTTCATCATTAACTTCAAATATTGTTGGGACTTTGGAGTGCCGACCGACCTAGATTTTGCTGACCTATCGAGCCTATTATCTAAAATCACATTGAAATCACCCACCATAACTGGATCTGAAAAACTCAAAAGCTGGGAAAAAACCTCTCTAAGGAGCTCTAAATCGTCACAATTAGGACCATAATATCCTACCAAAGTAAAAACCCTCACGCCGAGCTGCAACCTGAGTATAATCCATCTCCCTAGTTTGTCTGTTATCACCTTAGATAGAGTTACATTCAACTGACGCTTCACCAAAATTGCCACTCCCTTTGGGTTAAAATTATGCTCGGTGGTAACAAAGTCACCTATCCAGTATTGTGTTCTAAACAAAGTTACACTTTCATCTTTAGTTAAGTGCGTTTCATGGAAAAGTATAATATGGGCTGATGAATCCCTAAGAAACTGCAAGACTCTTCTTGCTCTAGCTTTCGCACGTAACCCATTAACATTCCATGACATCAATTGCACTGATTTTTTCCTATCTCCTGGAGCCCTTGATTATTATCCAGATAGAAATAAACCCGAGGTGTATGAGGTTATTTTAACTTTTTTCCCCCACATGCTTCCCCCTTAGTGCACACCTAAACCCCCTATCGTGCCCCTCCCCCCCTACCTGGGAGAACCCCCACCTTTATTACTTGACCCATTGGCCCAATTTAGAACGCAATGAGCTCCCCGGCTTCCTTAAACCATGTTCCTCTTCTTTATCGCATCTAAATATCATCCGCTGCAGCAGGATCCCTGATGTTATACATTTTGTTATTAAACATCACACGCAAATTTGCTGGAAATTTCAGTCGAGCTACAGCTCCAAAAAATGTTAATTCCTCCAGCCGTTTTCCTAGCTCCCATTGCCTATTCAGTGTTATCCTAGAGAGGTCAGACCTAATTTCAAATTTCATTTTACCACCGCCCAGGGATCCACGGTCTAAAGCCTTTGTGAGAATTTTCTCTTTCAAAAGATAAGTCGGAAAGTTCACCAAAATCCTCTGTGGCTTCTTAATATTTGGATTCCTCCTAAAGGGATCCCGGTGAATTCTCTGAATATCAATAGAGATCTCAACTTCAGTTTCATCAATAGGGATTACCTTTTTAATAAGAGTAGCTATATACTTTTTTAGATCCAACCCTTCTATGCCTTCCAGGATATTCAAAATTCTGAGGTTATTCCTTCTAGAGCTATTTTCTAAATGTTTCAATTTCTCCTGCAAATCCCGCTCTGACCCTTTTAACAGTTGGATCTCTTCCTTGTTCCTCCTCAAACTCTCTCTCAAAGTCTCGACCGACTCCTCAAGGGCCTGAGTCCTAAGTGCCAACAAATCTATTTTTTTTCTCAAGTGAACCACAAGCTAACTTTATTTCCGCTTGGTTTGCCTCCGAGATTGAAAACCTCTTTTTTATACTCTCCGTCAATGAAACAAGCATTTCCAATGCATTAGGCTCTGGAGTTATAATTTGAGTTTGAGTATGTAAAAGCTCTACAGGTCCTGTGTCGGCCAGGCGATACGGAGCATCCTGTGTCTCCAACGCACTCCCATTCCCCCCATTTTCCTTCTGGAACACAAGGGACAAAACAGAGGGTACATTAGAGGGTAAGTCTACTAACGGAATCAGGGCAGATGCCCCCTACCCCACCCTATCTTGACTCATTAGTAACTCAGAGGTAGTGGATATCGTAGGATGAGCTCTAAAATATGCCAGCAGGGAGGGGGTGATTTTGGTAATGGTTGCTGCAGATCTCTGTTTCAATTGTGATTTTTTTGCATTTAAATCCTCAGTTTTTTCCTGAAAGCTTCTTCGGTTAACACCCAAACTTTGTCCTCCCCTCCACTGTCCTGGTCCATAAGCAAATTTTTGCCCTTTTTTACTCCTCCCTCGAGTCCAGCTGTATTAAAAAACAGAATCTCTTACCGGTGGGAGGTTTGAGGCTAATGTACCAGCCTCAGAGACCGACTTCCTTAACCCTCTCACCGGCTTCTGTAAAGTTGGAGGCCCCTGGGACCCTCCTCCTCCAGCACGCGTAGTCACCTTCCCGCTAGTGCTGCCTCTGCCAGCATTCCCCCGGAGGGGAACGCGTGACGCTGCCCGACGACTCCTTCGGAGTTCCAGGGCGGCCCAAATCCAATTTGCTGCCCGGACTCCTCTGCCAACAGCGAGTATCTCCCCGCGCTCATACCTTCCCCCTAGACACCGCTACAAGGATCTGGGGGCGATCCAAAGGGGAAGAAAGAAACTCGAAGCTCGCAGCCGGGGAGCTCAGGTAGGCATTTCAGCACGCGACCATGCTGCCGCCCGTCATGTTCCCCCATGAAAAAAACTTTTTTTGTGATAAAGAATATGCCAACAATTGTAAAGACAATGTAGTACACAGGATTTGTGAAATTTAGTGGATTCGATTTTTTTCAATTTTTTACATATTTTTATTTTTTAAGGTACCGGAACTACTACCTAGGTAGAACTGTGGTACTCTGTCATATATTTTTTTAAATACATAGAAGCTTATAATTATTAGGTCGAGCATTTGAGACCTCTTGTATATACCTTAGTATATACTTCTATACTTCTTTGTGGGGTCTCTGCTTTTTCACTGGTTTGTTTCAGTGTCCTTAAAAAATCCTTGCTTGCTAGTGGTCAATCCTTGCTCTTTGTCCCACCTTTTGCACAGTTGTACCCTCCCCTGGAGCATGGCCCTAGTACTTGTACCCTTCCACCTGTGCCTATGTAGAATGTGCTTAGGGATGACTTTTTTCTTAGGCTAATAACATTTGGCCAGAGCGCTGGATGTTTCAGTGGCTCCAGTCTGTTTCTTGGCATCAGCTCCTGAATCAATGGATTAATGTCTTTGTTTTATTCGTACAAAGGTTGAAAATATATTTTTTGTGTACCTATGTTGCAAAGAATATGACGTTTGCTGCTCTGAAAGGGTTCTTATACCATGGGTGATGTGCAGATTGTTGGCGATTGAGTGAGGTTATAGCACTGCTAGTGTGTTGACCTTTATGATGGCTGTGTTGGAACATTCCAAGTTGTTACTTTCATGATGAATATGCTCTGCAGTTACTCTTTGCTGCTGGAGTTTTCAGTAAAGAAGAAAGCCATGATCTTCGCCTCTTTAAAAGAATATAAATCTCATGTCACATTAATGAGGGAATTTTTCCAAAACATGCAGATGTCCCAGTCAAGAAAACACATTGCATTGAAAATTCGGCTGCCCGAATGTAATCCCTGTCCCGTGGGTGCTTTTACTCTGGCTGAGCTCCACCACTGATTGTTTAAACTCCTCTCAGTGCAGACATGATAAATTACACCCGATTCAACTGCATTCCCCGATATTCATTAAGAACGTCAATCTCTGTTTCCAGTTACAATTTATGACTTACATTTTTTGTGATAAAGAATATGCCAACAATTGTAAAGACAATGTAGTACACAGGATTTGTGAAATTTAGTGGATTCGATTTTTTTCAATTTTTTACATATTTTTATTTTTTAAGGTACCAGAACTACTACCTAGGTAGAACTGTGGTACTCTGTCATATATTTTTTTAAATACATAGAAGCTTATAATTATTAGGTCGAGCATTTGAGACCTCTTGTATATACCTTAGTATATACTTCTATACTTCTTTGTGGGGTCTCTGCTTTTTCACTGGTTTGTTTCAGTGTCCTTAAAAAATCCTTGCTTGCTAGTGGTCAATCCTTGCTCTTTGTCCCACCTTTTGCACAGTTGTACACTCCCATGGAGCATGGCCCTAGTACTTGTACCCTTCCACCTGTGCCTATGTAGAATGTGCTTAGGGATGACTTTTTTCTTAGGCTAATAACATTTGGCCAGAGCGCTGGATGTTTCAGTGGCTCCAGTCTGTTTCTTGGCATCAGCTCCTGAATCAATGGATTAATGTCTTTGTTTTATTCGTACAAAGGTTGAAAATATATTTTTTGTCTACCTATGTTGCAAAGAATATGACGTTTGCTGCTCTGAAAGGGTTCTTATACCATGGGTGATGTGCGGATTGTTGGCGATTGAGTGAGGTTATAGCACTGCTAGTGTGTTGACCTTTATGATGGCTGTGTTGGAACATTCCAAGTTGTTACTTTCATGATGAATATGCTCTGCAGTTACTCTTTGCTGCTGGAGTTTTCAGTAAAGAAGAAAGCCGTGATCTTCGCCTCTTTAAAAGAATATAAATCTCATGTCACATTAATGAGGGAATTTTTCCAAAACATGCAGATGTCCCAGTCAAGAAAACACATTGCATTGAAAATTCTGCTGCCCGAATGTAATCCCTGTCCCATGGGTGCTTTTACTCTGGCTGAGCTCCACCACTGATTGTTTAAACTCCTCTCAGTGCAGACATGATAAATTACACCCGATTCAACTGCATTCCCCGATATTCATTAAGAACGTCAATCTCTGTTTTCAGTTACAATTTATGACTTACATTTTCAGACACTATTGGCATCTAATTGCATTTTATTTGCAATTGTAACTTACTGGCATTATCCTAGGATGTGTTTTCTTCCCCAAAAGACCAATGCGTGAAATGCTGCTTCCTCTGAGTCATGCTGTTACTCGAAGAACTGCCTCTGCACGGGTCTCTGCCAGGGCTGGCAAATCTGTCCCTCAAATTTAGCCAATTGGAGCACTCATCACCCTGATGTCGCTTGCATTTTTTGCTGTGTTATCAGGGTCAGACTAGGAACCAAAAGCAGCCCTGTCTAAAATACTGAGACCACCCCAACTTCCTTCCCATTCGCTTACCCTCTATTCCTTTCCCTTCACCTGTGTCCCTCCTTCAATTATTCCTCTCTTCTCCCCTTCCATTTTCTTTCATTCATTCTCTCTCTCTCTGTCTTTCCCAAGGTCCCTCACCCTAGCAACACTGTCTCTTCACAAGCCTCAAAAGGCTCCCGCCCACCGGGGAAGAAATGCCCTGTGCGTGATGTTTTCAGAGCACTGTGGTTCGGAGTCTTTTGACGTCCACTGAGCTTTAGTCACCACAGAGCACGGTGAATAATAAACACACAAATCATCTGTGCTTCGTACCCATTTGATGATGATAGAGTTACGCCCTGTGGTGCTTCAGTACATCTAGATGTCTTCCATCTGTGATAGATTTATTCATACTCGGGTTTCTTCTCTTTTCTTGTCTACTTCACTTTAAACACATCAGACTTTTGTAGGAAGTTGAATGTGGACTTATGTGTTATTCCAGGAGTGTATCATGTGACAGCATTCTTACAATCAATGATTAGTATCACACTGGAAAAATGCTGATGTGAACACGTTTCTCTTAGCAATCAAATGCTTTTACTGCTCAATTGTATCATACTTCATTACAGAATGCAAACATTAGCACATCTTAATTCTGTTTCGAGAGGTGAAGTGCAGGTGCGATGAATTACACCAAGGAACACTTCTGGAAACTTTCATGGAGATTCATCAAACAGGTGCACAGTGATTAAGGGGCACAAATCTGAGGAATTTCTATCTCTGATAACCCTACCTACAACTACATGTCATTCTGAGTCCTCTTGGTATTCAATGATTTCTAAAGTGAAATGCATTAGTGGAGGCATGCATTTTCTATCTTATTATTGTGTGGGCACTTAAAAGATAATTTAATTTCAATATTGATTGCTCAGTGGGTATTGTGGTTAACTTTATGGCCTCAAACTCAATTAATTTCAATGTGTCTTGCCTCCTCTTGGATAAGGGCAAATATTTTTTTCCATTGGATTTGACCATGGAAGAGGCAGTCAAAATATTGACTGGACAAGAGAAAGTAAAAAAAAAAGTAAAACTTCTGAGTAAGTGTTTCAAAATTGCAGAACGCTAATGGTGTGTGACCTAAAAGATGGAAGCAGACCACATCACCACATCTGTGGAAAAAAGTCATAAAAAATGCATTCGTTTTTTTAGGTGGGCGTGAACTAGATATAACATACACAGAACAAATAAATGATGAGTGACAAAATATTGCTCATACATTTTTTGGTTTTTACAATTTTTAAATAATGATCAATAAAAACATTAATTTACGTGAATTTATTCAGTAGTGTGTTTGCATCTTTGCATCGATTTACAAAATATATATATATATATAAAATGTGATCTGTACAATACAGCAGAAAATGTCACTGAAATGCATATGAAGCCGAAAATATATTGAATAATCACTGCATAGTTGTAATATTTGATACTGAATCAAGAAGAAATGTATCAACTAGGAATTATTAATAAATGATATCATTTGCATTACTACCACCATTACTGCCACTCCCACCATTACTACCAACACCATCATTACAACCACAATTGTCACTACCACTTCTACCAATATTGCGACCACCAACGCTACTATTATCCTTTCCATAACCAACAAAGTCAATAGGTCGGGCTTCAATGAGCTAAAATATACAAATACAGGCAAGAACAAATATTTTTCATTTATAATAGCTTATTAAAGCCAGACCAATTTTTGTTGTCAATGCTTGTTTTAGTTGTGTGGTTGTCATGGCATAATGTTGCTAACAAAGATCTGAATCTGACTCCTAAATTACGTTTAAATACCGTTTTAAATTCATAACATAAACCACTCTATTATTTTACCACTCATAGAAAACTTTGAGATTGTACTGAGAAAAAATCTTAGCATCCTAACTGACTTGGTAGTAATTTAAGGAAGCAAATATATATACATTGTATATTCTCGAACACCCAGGATTGTACAAGTAAGGACTGCAATTACACTCTCTAATTTAACAGGTGCTGATGTATATTCTATCTGAACCTGAAACAAATTTGTTTAAAGAACACCATCACAAAATGTGTACACGAATACAAAAAGGAAAATTATATTTACAAAATGATTATTTAACTGTTACCAGGAACATAAACATAAGTGTAAATTAAATAAATCTACTTGAAAGTGAGAGGTTAGGTTTAGAGTAGTACAGAGTCATAGACGGTGCTGACATAGACCTTGGCACTAAAGGTAATTTAGGCAGAAAGTGTTCCCAGAACGCAGAGTGCAAAATGTAATAATATTCACTACTGATATTGTGCAGACAACAAACTTGATTGTATTTAAGGCTATCGCTAAGGTTAAGGGACGTCTGCTTATCCGCTTCTGACAATCATTCAAACCCCATGAGTGAAATGTGCATCTTACTTTTACAAAGATTAAATATGATTCGCTAAGAACCTTTTTGTTGTATTGGGAATTGCTGGGTGCTGGGGAGAATGTGGAATGTGGGTTGTGGAATGCAGGGCACGAGGGCGGCATTCTGGACGGGGACGGTTGGAGAGAGAGCAGGCCGGTGAACGGGGAGCCGCACGTCACTGTATCTTTATGGAATAAACTTCGAGTTGTTTCACCTGGACATAATTCTGTGATTTATTTTCTCCCGACGACCGCTCTACATCACATCAATTTTGGCGACGAAGTACTCACCGGTCTACCGGTACAGCGCGTGCCATTAACCCACGGGTGTCTTGGTTCTTTCTTTCTGTCAAGGCAGCGGACGCTTCTTCTGTTCAGCATACCGATGTTGGCATTTCAGTATTGTGGGCTCCAATTGTCAAGCGACACACAAGGTAAATGAAATAGCGCTACACCTTACTTGGATTGTGTTGCCAGGGTTACAGTAACACTATTCAATGCGCTCCGAGCTGCGCAGTTAAAAAAATATATATATATAAAGAACTGCTATCGACGAAACGAAGAAGCTGTAGGAAACAGTGCAAAAGGACTAAAAGTATATTCTCTTGGTTGTGCATGGACATAGAAAGTGGACAGGAAAGCTTAATAACCTTATGGCAGAACAGTGATTACTTGAAGGTTTTCTGTGTTGTAAAGAGCACATTGTTAAATATATATATATATTTTTTTAAATAAGCCTAAGTATGAGTAATTCAGCTATTATTCCACCACCTATGTTTTTACAAGATGTAGGGTCACCAGATATTGAATGGGAAGAATGGGTCGATATGTTTGAAAATTATTTAGAAGCCTTAGATGGCCAAACATTTAGACCGTCAAGGAAAAAAGCTATTTTATTGAGTGTTCTTGGAAAAGAGGGCCAACATGTGTTCAAGTATTTACCGGAATATGTTAATGAAGACGGCACACATGTTGAGGATGTGTTTCTTGAGGCAAAACTTAGACTTAAAAAAAGGTTTTCAAAGGAGACAAGTGTGGCTTTGTGCAGATATAAGTTTTATACACAGCCTCAGAGCTTGGATGAATCCATTGATGATTTTGTTTCACGCTTGAGACAACTGTCCACTAAATGTCAATTTGGAAGTATGTCAGATGAAATGGTAAGGGACCAACTTATGGTTCAGTGTAAAAGCAAGAAAATCCAAGAACGTTTGTGGGCAATGAAGAATACCTCACTCAGAGATGCCACTGAAGTTGCTAAAATAGTTGAACAATCTGAATATTACATGAAAGAAATGGCGAGAAAAGATGTTATGAAGAGTGAAGTTTCTGTTGTTGCGAAAGAGAAAAAATCAGAAAACCTCTCAAGTAATCACGAAAATTTCTTGCTCACAAGAGTATCCCTAAAATGTGCTTCAGGTGTGGAAGTACTACGCACAACGCTGATTTCAATGGTTGCAATGCGTGGGGTAAAGAGTGCAGAAAATGTGGGAAAAAAGGCCATTTCGCAAAAGTTTGTAGAGCGTCGTCGGGTAAAGTGGCTATGGTGCAAGAAAGTAAGAACATGTTTGCTGATGAAGAAACTGAAGACAGGATTTTGTGTGTACAAAGCCAAAATAATGGGAGATGTTCTCGACCTAAGGCGAACTTCACGATTGATGGTAGAGTTGTTCAACTTATGATAGACTCAGGGTCTCTGTATACCATCATTCCCAACGATATTGTGGATCAGAAATGGCAAGGAATCACTCTAAAGCCAAAAGATATAAACCCAGGTGGTTATCAAGGAGAACAGATTGACATTATAGGGTATATGCTTTCAAATATAACATTTAGAGATAGGTCAGTAGAAGGCAAAGTATATGTTGCCAGATCTGGACCACCTATTTTAGGGTGGCAACACCAATATGATCTGCATATTGTCATCACTCCTCGAACACCTTCGCAAGTCATGGTGGTGGAGAACTTGTCTATAGATGAAATAATTGATGGAGCAAATGAGGTTTTTGTTGACGGCATAGGAACGTTAAAAGGGTATGTACACAAAATTGTTCTAAAAGAGAATGCAGTCACAATACAACATCCTCCACGGAAGATTCCCATAACGGTTCGTGGGGAAGTACAGAAGCTCATTGAGGAAATGGTAGCAAAAAAAAATAATTGAGCCCGTGGAAAGCTCGGAATGGATCTCACCAGTTGTAATCACAAAGAAGTCTGATGGAAATCTGAGATTCTGTGTGGACTTACGCAGCCTTAATCACAATATTGTTGTAGATACTTTTCCTCTACCGAACATTAATGAGATGTTATTGTTATTGAAAGGAGCGTGTTTTTTCAGCAAACTAGATCTCAAGAGTGCATACCACCAAATCAGATTACATTGATGTAGGAAGTTGGCTCTGTATGCACTATTTCAAAGTAAGGAATAGTATGCACAGAGTCCAAGGGTTCCCCTTAGAGGTAAGATAGTGGCAAAAAGAGATAATACTAATGCTCTATTTTGTGGTAGTGTGGTCGAGCAGTAGGCTTATCAAAGGAGTAGTGTTAAGCATTTGTTGTACATACACACAGGCAATAAATGAGGAACACACACTCAGAGACAATTCCAGGCCAATAGGTTTTTGTATAGAAAAATATATTTTCTTAGTTTATTTTAAGAACCACCGGTTCAAATTCTACATGTAATACTTTGCATGAAAGGTATTGCAGGTAAGTACTTTAGGAACATTGAATAATCACAATAGCATATATACTTTTCAAATAAAACACATATAGCTATTTTAAAACTAGACACAGTGCAATTTTCAACAGTTCCTGTGGGAGGTAAGTATTTGTTAGTTTTTGTAGGTAAGTAAACCACCTATGAGGTTCAAGTTTGGGTCCAAGGTAGCCCACCGTTGGGGGTTCAGAGCAACCCCAAAGTTACCACACCAGCAGCTCAGGGCCGGTCAGGTGCAGAGGTCAAAATGGTGCCCAAAACGCATAGGCTTCAATGGAGAAGGGGGTGCCCCGGTTCCAGTCTGCCAGCAGGTAAGTACCTGCGTCTTCGGAGGGCAGACCAGGGGGTTTTGTAGGGCACCGGGGGACACACAAGTCAGCACAGAAAGTACACCCTCAGCAGCACGGGGGCGGCCGGGTGCAGTGTGCAAACACACGTCGGGTTTGTAATTGGAATCAATGGGAGACCAAGGGGTCTCTTCAGCGATGCAGGCAGGCAAGGGGGGGGCTCCTCGGGGTAGCCACCACCTGGGCAAGGGAGAGGGCCTCCTGGGGGTCACTCCTGCACTGGAGTTCCAATCCTTCAGGTCCCGGGGGCTGCGGGTGCAGGGTCTTTTCCAGGCGTCGGGATCTGAGAGTCAGGCAGTCGCGGTCAGGGGGAGCCTCGGGATTCCTTCTGCAAGCGTCGCTGTGGGGGCTCAGGGGGGGCAACTCTGGCTACTCACAGTCTTGTAGTCACCGGGGAGTCCTCCCTGAAGTGTTGTTTCTCCACAAGTCGAGCCGGGGGCGTCGGGTGCAGAGTAGCAAGTCTCACGCTTCCGGCGGGAAACGCAGTTGTCTTGAAGTTGCTTCTTTGGAAACAAAGTTGCAGTCTTGGGTGAACAGAGCCGCTGTCCTCGGGAGTTTCTTGGTCCTTCTAGAGCAGGGCAGTCCTCTGAGGATTCAGAGGTCGCTGGTCCTGGGGAAAGCGTCGCTGGAGCAGTGTCTTTAGAAGTGGGGAGACAGGCCGGTAGAGCTGGGGCCAAAGCAGTTGGTGTCTCCGTCTTCTCTGCAGGGTTTTTCAGCTTAGCAGTCCTCTTCTTCTTAGGTTGCAGGAATCTGGTTTCCTAGGTTCTGGGGAGCCCCTAAATACTAAATTTAAGGGCGTGTTTAGGTCTGGGGGGTTAGTAGCCAATGGCTACTAGCCCTGAGGGTGGGTACACCCTCTTTGTGCCCCCTCCCTGATAATAAATCCAACACTGGCATCAGTGTGGGTTTATTATTCTGAGAAGTTTGGTACCAAACTTCCCAGTATTCAGTGTAGCCATTATGGAGCTGTGGAGTTTGTTTTTGACAGACTCCCAGTCCATATACTCTTATGGCTACCCTGCACTTACAATGTCTAAGGTTTTGCTTAGACACTGTAGGGGCATAGTGCTCATGCACCTATGCCCTTACCTGTGGTATAGTGCACCCTGCCTTAGGGCTGTAAGGCCTGTTAGAGGGGTGACTTATCTATGCCATAGGCAGTGTGAGGTTGGCATGGCACCCTGAGGGGAGTGCCATGTCGACTTAGTCATTTTCTCCCCACCAGCACACACAAGCTGGTAAGCAGTGTGTCTGTGCTGAGTGAGGGGTCCCCAGGGTGGCATAAGACATGCTGCAGCCCTTAGAGACCTTCCCTGGCATCAGGGCCCTTGGTACCAGGGGTACCAGTTGCAAGGGACTTACCTAGGTGCCAGGGTTGTGCCAATTGTGGAAACAATCGTACATTTTAGGTGAAAGAACACTGGTGCTGGGGCCTGGTTAGCAGGGTCCCAGCATACTTCTCAGTCAAGTCAGCATCAGTATCAGGCAAAAAGTGGGGGGTAACTGCAACAGGGAGCCATTTCTTTACACAAGTCCCCCGCAGCCCACAGGCCAGGAGACTCAGCCAAAGCTGGGAGAGTCTTCCTAGTCTGTCAGGCGAGGAAGAGTAGAGGAAATAGGCTGGTTTGTTGCAGGGCCTACTCTGCCTTACATCCTCCTGTTCAGGTCATTCCCTCTGGGGAACTGACCCACTTCCACAGTGATAGGACCTAGTCTGAATTGCCTCTGGTCTGTGTCTTTAATGTCTCCACCCATTCTCTCTAATTTGGGGTTAGAGGTATCCACCTCTGCTAATCTTATCTTAGCCAGGGTCACCTCTAGCTTACCCAAAGAGGTTACCCAGAGCTGGAGTAACCCCAACATGACCAACAGGTTCAGGGGGCCTAACTTGCTATTTGGCATGGGGTCAGACCACCATGCCAAGGATAGTGCAGCCATAAAGGCTAACACCCAGCAGAGGCCACTGACAGCTGTCAGTGCCCAGAACCACACCTTTAGCTCTTCACCTACAAGGGAAGGGGCTAAGTTACAGGCTTCTTTGGGTTCAGGGTGCCTGTCTGCTGTATTAGAGTGGGGGTTACCACATCTTGTAGTAAACACCCTTCTTCCACTCTTTCTTCTGTTAGCTGAGGAGCCACCCACTCAGACTCAGCAGTTGCCTGCCTAGCCAGGACTTCTTGTGGGTCAGGATGGACTTTACCAGTGCCACTTTTGGAGGTCTCCCCTACTGGAGCAGACTCTATCTGGCTTGCTGGGACCTTGGCTAAAGGTTGTCCACCTTTCCTACACTGTTTTCTTTTCTTTTTCTTCTGGGGCCTACTTGCAGTTACTGCAGGGGCAGGAACTCCAGAATCCTTGGGAGAGGACTGGCACTGGACCAGTTCCTCTCTTGGGCTCTGACTAACCTCTGGGTAGTCATTTTCAAGGGGGAGGTCTGTACTGACTACCACCCTTCTCCAGCTAAAAGTCCCACCCACTTCTATGGGCACAAAAGCCACAGGCCTATCAGTGACCCTGTCTGGGCTAACTCTTACTCTGGCCATCTCACCTGGGATGTACTGGTTTGAGAACACCAGCCTGTCATGCACAATAGTGTGACTGGCACAAGTGTCTCTCAGGGCAGTGGCTGGGATTCCATTCACCAGTAGGTGGTGGAAGTGTCTACTTCCCTCTGGAATCTCCAACTCACCTGTTGGGCCCTTTTTCCAGTTGAAGGCTATGAAGACCTCCTCATCTGAGGAGTCATCCCCAATGGCTACACTGGTCACCCCTGGGATTTTGCTAGGGGGTTTGTTTTTGGGACAAGAAGTGTCCTTGGTGTGGTGCCCTGTCTGTCTACAGTTATGGGACCATACCTTAGTGGCATCCCAGTTCTTACCCTGGTACACACCTTTGTTTTGGGTTGTGTCTCTAAGCCCACCCACCTGGTCTGGTTTTTGGGGGCCTACAGAGGACTCTTTTTCTTTATTTCTAGTGTCACCCACTTTCTCCTGGGGAGGCTTTGTAACCCCTTTCTTTTGGTCACCCCCAGTGGAAGTTTTGGTTACCCTAGTCTTGACCCAGTGGTCTGCCTTCTTTCCCAATTCTTGGGGAGAAATTGGACCTAGGTCTACCATATACTGATGCAACTTTTCATTGAAGCAGTTACTTAAAATGTGTTCTTTCATAAACAAATTATAAAGCCCAACATAGTCATGCACTTCATTTCCAGTTACCCAACCATCCAGTGTTTTTACTTAGTCAACAAAATCAACCCAGGTCTGGCTTGAGGATTTTTTAGCCCCCCTGAACCTAATTCTATACTCCTCAGTGGAGAATCCAAAGCCCTCAATCAGGGTAGCCTTCATGAGGTCATAGGATTCTGCATCTTTTCCAGAGAGTGTGAGGAGTTTATCCCTACACTTTCCAGTGAACATTTCCCAAAGGAGAGCACCCCAGTGAGATCTGCTTACTTTTCTGGTTACACAAGCCCTCTCAAAAGCTGTGAACCATTTGGTGATGTCATCACCATCTTCATATTTAGTTACAATCCCTTTAGGGATTTTCAACATGTCAGGAGAATCTCTGACCCTATTTATGTTGCTGCCACCATTGGTGGGACCTAGGCCCATCTCTTGTCTTTCCCTTTCTATGGCTAGGATCTGTCTTTCCAAAGCCAATCTTTTGGCCATCCTGGCTAGCAGGAGGTCCTCTTCACTGAGGCTATCCTCAGTGATTTCAGAGGTGCTGGCCCCTCCTGTGAGGGAAGCAGCATCTCTGACTATCACAGTTGGAATCAGGGATTGAGGGTCCCTGGGTTCCCTAGTTAGGACTGGAAGGGGGGAATTCTCCTCCATGTCACTAACATCATCCTCTGGGTTGTCATCCTCAGAGGGGTTGGCTTTTTCAAACTCTGCCACAAGCTCCTGGAACTGTTGTTTGGAGGGTCTTGAGCCAATTGTGATTTTCTTTATTTTGCAGAGTGACCTTAGCTCCCTCATCTTAAGATGGAGGTAAGGTGTGAGGTCGAGTACCTCCATATTCACATCTGCACCAGGCATTATGTTTCTAAAAGTTGGAATACTTTTTAAGAATCTAAAACTAGTTCTAGAATCTAATTTAAACTTTCACAAAACTTTTAAACTCTAAAAGAAATGCTACACATGGACTAACACAAGGCCCTAGCAGGACTTTTATGAAATTAGAAAAATAGTTCAAATTGCAAAAATCAATTTCTAATGACAATTTTTGGAATTTGTCGTGTGATCAGGTATTGGCTGAGTAGTCCAGCAAATGCAAAGTCTTGTACCCCACCGCTGATCCACCAATGTAGGAAGTTGGCTCTGTATGCACTATTTCAAAGTAAGGAATAGTATACACAGAGTCCAAGGGTTCCCCTTAGAGGTAAGATAGTGGCAAAAAGAGATAATACTAATGCTCTATTTTGTGGTAGTGTGGTCGAGCAGTAGGCTTATCAAAGGAGTAGTGTTAAGCATTTGTTGTACATACACACAGGCAATAAATGAGGAACACACACTCAGAGACAATTCCAGGCCAATAGGTTTTTGTATAGAAAAATATATTTTCTTAGTTTATTTTAAGAACCACCGGTTCAAATTCTACATGTAATACTTTGCATGAAAGGTATTGCAGGTAAGTACTTTAGGAACTTTGAAGAATCACAATAGCATATATACTTTTCAAATAAAACACATATAGCTATTTTAAAACTAGACACAGTGCAATTTTCAACAGTTCCTGGAGGAGGTAAGTATTTGTTAGTTTTTGTAGGTAAGTAAACCACCTATGGGGTTCAAGTTTGGGTCCAAGGTAGCCCACCGTTGGGGGTTCAGAGCAACCCCAAAGTTACCACACCAGCAGCTCAGGGCCGGTCAGGTGTAGAGGTCAAAGTGGTGCCCAAAACGCATAGGCTTCAATGGAGAAGGGGGTGCCCCGGTTCCAGTCTGCCAGCAGGTAAGTACCCGCGTCTTCGGAGGGCAGACCAGGGGGTTTTTGTAGGGCACCGGGGGGGACACAAGTCAGCACAGAAAGTACACCCTCAGCAGCACGGGGGCGGCCGGGTGCAGTGTGCAAACACACGTCGGGTTTGTAATTGGAATCAATGGGAGACCAAGGGGTCTCTTCAGCGATGCAGGCAGGCAAGGGGGAGGCTCCTCGGGGTAGCCACCACTTGGGCAAGGGAGAAGGCCTCCTGGGGGTCACTCCTGCACTGGAGTTCCAATCCTTCAGGTCCTGGGGGCTGCGGGTGCAGGGTCTTTTCCAGGCGTCGGGATCTGAGAGTCAGGCAGTCGCGGTCAGGGGGAGCCTCGGGATTCCCTCTGCAGGCGTCGCTGTGGGGGCTCAGGGGGGGCAACTCTGGCTACTCACAGTCTTGTAGTCGCCGGGGAGTCCTCCCTGAAGTGTTGTTTCTCCACAAGTCGAGCCGGGGGTGTCGGGTGCAGAGTAGCAAGTCTCACGCTTCCGGCGGGAAACGCAGTTGTCTTGAAGTTGCTTCTTTGGAAACAAAGTTGCAGTCTTGGGTGAACAGAGCCACTGTCCTCGGGAGTTTCTTGGTCCTTCTAGAGCAGGGCAGTCCTCTGAGGATTCAGAGGTCGCTGGTCCTGAGGAAAGCGTCGCTGGAGCAGTGTCTTTAGAAGTGGGGAGACAGGCCGGTAGAGCTGGGGCCAAAGCAGTTGGTGCACCGTCTTCTCTGCAGGGTTTTTCAGCTTAGCAGTCCTCTTCTTCTTAGGTTGCAGGAATCTGGTTTCCTAGGTTCTGGGGAGCCCCTAAATACTAAATTTAAGGGCGTGTTTAGGTCTGGGGGTTTAGTAGCCAATGGCTACTAGCCCTGAGGGTGGGTACACCCTCTTTGTGCCCCCTCCCTGAGGAGAGGGGGGCACATCCCTAATCCTATTGGGGGAATCCTCCACCTGCAAGATGGAGGATTTCTAAAAGTCAGTCACCTCAGCTCAGGACACCTTAGGGGCTGTCCTGACTGGCCAGTGACTCCTCCTTGTTTTTCTCATTATCTCTCCTGGACTTGCCGCCAAAAGTGGGGGCTGTGTCCAGGGGGCGGGCATCTCCACTAATTGGAGTGCCCTGGGGCATTGTAACACAAAGCTTGAGCCTTTGAAGCTCACTGCTAGGTGTTACAGTTCCTGCAGGGGGGAGGTGTGAAGCACCTCCACCCAGAGCAGGCTTTGTTTCTGTCCTCAGAGAGCACAAAGGCTCTCACCGCATGGGGTCAGAAACTCGTCTCTCAGCAGCAGGCTGGCAGAGACCAGTCAGTCCTGCACTGAACAATTGGGTAAAATACAGGGGGCATCTCTAAGAGGCCCTCTGTGTGCATTTTTTAGTAAATCCAACACTGGCATCAGTGTGGGTTTATTATTCTGAGAAGTTTGGTACCAAACTTCCCAGTATTCAGTGTAGCCATTATGGAGCTGTGGAGTTCGTTTTTGACAAACTCCCAGCCCATATACTCTTATGGCTACCCTGCACTTACAATGTCTAAGGTTTTACTTAGACACTGTAGGAGCATAGAGCTCATGCACCTATGCCCTCGCCTGTGATATAGTGCACCCTACCATAGGGCTGTAAGGCCTGTTAGAGGGGTGACTTACCTATGCCATAGGCAGTGTGAGGTTGGCATGGCACCCTGTGGGGAGTGCCATGTCGACTTAGTCATTTTCTCCCCACCAGCACACACAAGCTGGTAAGCAGTGTGTCTGTGCTGAGTGAGGGGTCCCTAGGGTGGCATAAGACATGCTGCAGCCCTTAGAGACCTTCCCTGGCATCAGGGCCCTTGGTACCAGGGGTACCAGTTGCAAGGGACTTACCTAGGTGCCAGGGTTGTGCCAATTGTGGAAACAATTGTACATTTTAGGTGAAAGAACACTGGTGCTGGGGCCTGGTTAGCAGGGTCCCAGCACACTTCTCAGTCAAGTCAGCATCAGGCAAAAAGTGGGGGGTAACTGCAACAGGGAGCCATTTCTTTACAATCGAGATTCTAAGAAATTTACCGCCTTTGTGACATCGGAAGGGACTTTTCAATTTAACAGGATGTCATTTGGCTTATCTTCGGCTGCCAGTGTGTTCCAAAGGATGATGTCACATGTGTTTAAGGGGGTGGAGAATATTATTTTTTTTCAAGATGACATTTTAGTGTTTGGGGATTCTATTCTAAGTCATAATGTTGCGTTGAAAGCTGTGTTTGATAAGCTGAAATTGGCTGGATTAACTCTCAAAAAAGAGAAATGTAAGCTTTTGGTGGAGGAGGTGGAATACTTAGGTCATACTCTTTCAAGGGAGGGTGTGAAGCCTAAAGGAGATTTATTAAGATCAATCAGAGAGGCCCCTCCACCAAATAACAAAGATCAAGTGAGATCATTTATGGGTCTTATTGAATATTATTCAAAATGTATTCAAAATTTTGCGGATAAGACTGAAGGTTTAAGGAAGTTACTTAAGAAAAACATGAATTTCTGTTGGGGTGCGGAACAAGAAAAATGTTTTGTTAGTATCAAAGAAGAATTGTTCAATGCGGGGGTCTTAGCACCGTTTGATGTGAATCGCAAGTCTATAGTTACGGTGGATGCTAGTGCTGTGGGTGTGGGTGCTATGTTATCACAACATCATGCGGGGGTGAAAGAACTGTAGCATTTGCCTCCAGAACTCTATCTCCGAGTGAGAGGAATTATTCTGTTATCGAACTAGAGGCCGTAGCGGCGGTTTGGGCATTGGAGCATTTTTGCACGTTCATTTGGGGGACGACAATTGTGCTATGCACAGATCACAAACCCTTAGTTAAAATTTTGGCACCTGGTGGAGCGGGGAAAGGATCACCTAGATTACTCCGTTTGGCCTCTAAGTTACAAGGATATATGTTTGTGGTGGAACACATTTCGGGTTGGCGGAATGTACAAGCCGATTGTTTGTCCCGCTTGCCTGTGCAGGAGATTGTTTGAACTTCTGTGGAGTGTGAGGGAGATATTGTTGTAGCTAGTGTTGAGGATATTGTTGAGAGCACGCATGGGGCCATATCTAAGGGTGTGTGGGTAAGAAGTCTTGAAGAAGACGTTGTTCTATGTGAAGTGATTGAATTAATGAAGTGTGGTGTGAAGAGAGAGAGTTGTGTAAGCACTCCTACACGGCCATATTTAAAAGTCTTGGATGAGTTAACTTTATGTGATAATGTATTTTTGATGAGGGTGGAAAAATTCATTCCTCCAACATGTTTACGTTTTGAGTTGTTTAAATTGACACATTCGGGGCATTTGGGTCAAACGTTGACCAAGAAAAGGTTGAGAGAAAATTTTTGGTGGCCAGGCATGGACAATGATGTTGAGCAATGGGTAGAAAGGTGCAGTTTGAGTAAACAGGGTGAGAAAAGATTGAAGGTTGCCAGTCAATCTTTGGGTGGTGTAATTGAAAATCCTGGCTTAGCTTGGCATAGTGTATGTGTGGATTTTATAGGACCATTATCACAAGTTGGTAGTCGTTTGAAATTTGCATTGGTGGTGGTTGATATTTATTCTAAGTGGTTAGTGGTGAGATTCATGAAGAAAATTACGACAAAGGCTACTATCGAGGTATTAGAGATGATCTTTAGGGAAGAAGGTTATCCCTACAGGATCATTACAGATAATGGTACTCAGTTGGTTTCCACGGAAATGAAAGATTATTTGCAACGGGCAGGTGTCCAACATTCTTGCACCAGTTTGTATAATCCCCGTGCCAACGGTATTGTAGAAAGGGCTAATCGTTTGGTAAAGGGAACAGTACAGATGGCAGTAAGTGGCAGCAACAGTGTTGAATCATTGGTTTCAGACATGGTTTGGGCATATCGCACTGCGAGGAATGGAGTGACAGGGGAGGTACCTTTTGAGTTGATGAGAGGACGTAAGGTGGGAACAAGAGTGTTTCCGAAGTGGATGAGAACCATGTTGGACAGGTGTCTTTGCGAGTGTAAGGATAACAAGTCTAGTGAAAACAATGGAGAGTGCTCCAATTTGTGCAGAAAAAAAATTCAAAAAGGTGACTGGGTAAAAATTTAAATCAATATGGGCATGTTGAAGAAGTTTCGTGGCCCTTTCAAGGTGAAAGAAGTGCATCGCTTCTTTGTAGTCTTGGAGAATGGGGAAAAATGGAATTTGAGGAGAGTGGCCAAGTTTGGTGGGGCGAGTTCAGTACGGATGGAGGAGAACCAACATTCTGCAGATGAGCAAAGCAGTGAAGTTGCGGATGGGTGTAGCAGTTACATGTTGATGGATGATTATGATTTGATTCATGGAGTTGGTGGTAGTGAAGGTAGTAAAGTTGGTGATTGTAGTGTTGGTGAAGGGGAGAGTACGGGAAAGAGGTTGTTACGAAGAACTCAGAGGACTCACAGGACGCCCTTTTACATGAAAGATTATGTGAGTTATGTAAGCTAAAGTTTCAATATAAGAGGTTATTTTAGTACGGAATAGTGCCCCAAAGAACCATATGGGCGCTTGTTAGACTAAGGTCGTGTAGCAAATTATTTTTCTTCAGGTTGTTTCTAAAATAATGTTTTCCTGGTCTTTGTTGGTTTTGTTTCTGTTTCTTAACTCATTTATGTTTGTTTCTTTTGTTTTTGTTCAAAAGGGAAAGATGTGTTGTATTGGGAATTGCTGGGTGCTGGGGAGAATGTGGAATGTGGGTTGTGGAATGCAGGGCACGAGGGCGGCATTCCGGACGGGGACGTTTGGAGAGAGAGCTGGCCGGTGAACGGGGAGCCGCACGTCGCTGTATCTTTATGGAATAAACTTCGAGTTGTTTCACCTGGACATAATTGTGTGATTTATTTTCTCCCCACGACCGCTCTACATCACATCACTTTTAAGATGCTATTGCCAGGTGTGAACTGTTTAGCCAACAATTACTTTATAAAGTAGCCTCACTCTGTTGGGAGGTATGTATACAGTGCTTACTACCTCTGAAGAGGCGTTACTTCATGGGCTGTGTTTATAATGAGCACTGTAAAGCTACAAGTACCAGAATGCAAGGGCTTATAAACCCAGGATACCAGGATAAACATCTCACCATCTAACCTGAGACCATAATGTATTTTAACACTATATTCCAGCCTGATTGTTGGGGAATCTGAAGCTCGTATCCCCCGCCCTTTCAACCGTACTGACAAAGCTCACCGAACACACCCTGAACTCCTTTATGTGCTGACGGATCAGCACTGCAATCTTGCTGGATCAGCCAATCGTTTTCGCGGGTGCTGGCCCCACCCCGGAAGAGGGGTGCAATAAAAGCAAACTGCAACCCATCAAGGAGGTGGTACGGATTTCTTTTTTTTTGGTGGGCGGGCGAGCGTTTGTTTGTTTGTTTGTTTGTTTGTTTGTTTGTTTGTTTATG
This sequence comes from Pleurodeles waltl, assembly GCF_031143425.1. Classification (NCBI taxonomy): domain Eukaryota; kingdom Metazoa; phylum Chordata; class Amphibia; order Caudata; family Salamandridae; genus Pleurodeles; species Pleurodeles waltl. The sequence continues at coordinate 1,866,405,579 of NC_090440.1, forward strand.
AAGGCTGGTGGATCGGCAGGTTGTTAATTTAAATAACGCTAATATTCTGACTAGCTTGTTTCTCTTCCGAAGTTTAGTAAATTAGCTGGGTGATGGAGTTGGATTGTGAGAACCGTGGTAGTTGTAGGAAGTGGTAGAATCAGTGTGGTCCTAGCAATAATCGCCTCGCATAACCTAATTGTGAACTGCTGTCTGTCCGGCCGCCCTAGGCAAACGCAGCCGTAGTGTATACGTTCTTTCTGTTTTTCGATAGTGTTTGACAGTGTGCAGTTTTGTTGCCAAACAGACTGGATTCAAAACTAATTTGTGCACCTTATTACGGTTTTAGGAAAATATCCGTAATTGATGGGAGAACAGATAACTTGGTATGAAAACTGCCTACTTAACTTCTTTACAAATCTGTAATCAGAATCCAATTGAATAGATCGGTAAAACATAATAAAAAGTATTTGTTTGGTATTTATGTGTGGCAAACTAGATTGCAATGCAGAAGCGGTTTAAACCCATTCGTGGCATGTGACACGTGTGACGCTCGCGGCAAATGCCACGACTCATTTGACACGTGCCAAAGCGTGTCACAGATTTCTGACCTGCTGCTTTATGCCTAACTGCAAATCGTGCTTGTGGGTGATGGAAATATTGCTTGGGGGCGATTTCCAAATGATCCTCTTTCGTTTGGATAAAATAAAAAAAATAAACACAGAAAAACATTGCAAGTCAAAAACGCTTATGGTGGGGTTTGAACTCTTGATCTAGGAAAACACAAACTCAATGGTTTTACCCACTAGACTAACCATTACGTGGATAACACATGTTTTCTAAGAGGCATTTTATCAAGGACGTATTGTGGACGTCCCTCTTCTATTGCCATTGTCATTGATACATGCCACAAATTCACACCTGCTTTCCACACTTAATAAACAAATAACGCTTCCTCTCTTTCAGCCTGGCACAGACACCAGGCATTTACTTTTACTATACAAGCTTCCTCTTTCTCATTCCACAAATTAAGGGATTTCTTTCAATGCAAACCTTGCTCCCCTTCCACATGCCACAGGATGTCACAAATTTCTAGCATTTACTGCCGTGACTAAATAGGCCACAGATCATCCAGACAGTGTCGGGGGTGATTTACCATGGGACCTCTTTCATTTGGCTAACATTTAACAAAAACTTCAATAATGATTTTTCTCCAGGCGTGGTTTGAACCCTGGTCAAAATGGATGCTAACCCAAGCTGCTATCTACTAAACCAAGCTCCGTTACAATGACAATGGGTGGCAAAAGCCCTTGTAATCAGAGAGAGAGAGGAAGTCCTCCTTGTATGTCCATGGCGACTACTTTAGGTTACATGCCACAAATTCACAGTTGCTTTCCACACTTCAGAAACAAATAACCCTTACTCTCTTTCACCCTGGTACTAGCCCCATGCATTTATTTTTACTATACAAGCTTCCTCTATCTCTCATTCCCCAGATTAAGGGATTACTTTCACTGCAAACCTTGCTCCCCCTTCTACATGCCACAGCATGTCACACGTTTCTAGCATGCACTGCCATGACTAAATAGGCCACAAATCGTCCAGACAGTGCCAGGGGGTGATTTAAAATGGGACCTATTTCATTTGGCTCACATTACAAAAAAAATAAAAAAACAACTGCAAAAACAATTTTTCTCCAGGTGAGGTTTAAACGTTGGTCAAAAACAATGCTAACTAGAGGTACTCTCTATTAAGCCAATCAGTTTTACAATAATTGTACCTAGCAAAAAGCCTTTTAATGTAAAATTTCCTAGCTAACGTGAAGGAAAGTTTCAATTCTATTAAGGACACAGAGGCAAGGATTATGCAGATCTTTCTTCACTTTTTTATTATTGTACAGCAGGTTCAAAGTACAATAATAAAAAACATCAAACTACAAGTCCCATGAATCCGTAGTCATGGCAACCATCAACCAATGAACAGCTATACTATTGACAGCATAAATGCCTCAGAGGAACGTCATCCTCCCTCGACTTCACTGTGAAGGGACAGCAGAACCTCAAGTAGCCGTTGACTTGGAACCTACGAGAGAATGTAACACAGCATCAGCCACCCGAAAGGTGATTGTAATAAAACAACTAAAACCGAAAGAAGCATGAGGCATACAATGCAACCAAGCATAAAGAAACCAACAATCTGGTATCCATACCCAAATCATATATCCCTTTAAGCAGAGTCCCCCACATAGATAATAAGTCATTAGACAACGGAGACTGCACTCCAAATCACAGGAAGTATACCACCTTGAACTTGGTCCACTTGTCCTTTCCGGGTGGGAAAGTAAGTGATGTGCTTTGAGGCGCTGGATAGCCCTGTAATGAAGAGGACCTGGAAAAGTAGCTTGAATCGATGAGGACAGTAAGCCCACCACTCTGGCTAACTGGCAAAGTGAGATCTTGTCCCGTCTCAGCACGATCCTTAGCTCCTTCTTGATTTTCGCAGTCTTCTGGAGCGGGAGACTTAGGGAAGCTGCTTGGGAATCTATCAGGAACCCCAAGAAAGTCATCGATTGCGATGGGGTCAGATCGGACTTCTGGAAGTTGATAACAAACCCCAGGTCCTGCAACAGCGCAATAGTCGTGTTCACATTGTAAATAAGAAGAGTTTTGGACTGATCCATCAAGAGGATATCGTCCAGGTAAATAATGAGGCGGATTCCCCTCGAACGAAGGAACTCCACCACCGGTTTGAGGAGCTTGGTGAAGCGCCACGGGGCTGACGAAAGACCAAAGGGGAGAGAGGTGAACTCGAACACCTGTTGTCACTACCGAAATTGCAGAAACCTGCGATGTGGAGGGAAAATGGGGACCGTGAGGTACGCGTCTTTGAGGTCCAGACGGACCACCCAGTCCCCTTGGAGTAAAATGTCCCTCAGGAGGTGAATCCCCTCCATCTTGAAGTGGCGATAAACGACCCACTTGTTGAAGGCCCGCAAATTGATCACCGGGCGAAAACCTTTGTCCTTCTTCTCAACCAGGAAAAGGTTGCTGACGAAACCTCTTGGGTGAAGCGACTCCTGCACCTCTGTATCTATGAGGCGGGAATCCGCGTCCGAAAAAAATAATAGGTTTGGGAATCGATTCCTGAACTGGAGTTCCCCAAAACTCTATGTGAAAATCTGACACTGTTTGTAGTACCCATGCATCCGAAGTGATGAGTTCCCAGTTGTGTCTGAACCAGCGGAGACGCCCTCCCAGATCTTGAGGGAAAGAAGGGGTAATCCTTACAAGAGGGTCCTCCAGGAGCATTGGCTGCCCCACGGGCTCCTCTACCCACTCGTCTTCGTTCTTTCCCCCTGTTGGGGAAGAAAGTTCCCTGACGACCGTCTTGCCAGCCGAACTGTCGGGAAGTGCCAGGGCCTTGCTGGAATTGGTGGCCCGAAGAGCGACCCCTACCTCGTCCAGCCCCTCCAAAAACCTTCCCAGGAAAAAATTTCTTTATGGGAGATTGGGCCTTATCCAGGGCCGAAAAAGTGGCTACAAACTTCCCCAGTTCCTTGACGAAGGGGTCACCGAACAGATTCCCCTGCACCACCGCTCCTGCTTCTGAAGCTGACAATTCCCCCAGCTTGGGATCAATTTTAATCAGCAGGGAACGGCGCCTCTCCGCTGAAATAGCGCAGTTGGCATTCCCAAGAAGGAATAAAGCCCTCTGGGCCCAACCCGCAACGACTTCAGTCTGAAGCGGTGTACCTGACAATTTGGCCCGCTCGGCCAATTGGATAATTTGCGTGAGGGGTCCAACGACATCCAGGAGTTTATCCTGGCACGCTCGCCAAGACCTATCGATCCCCTTTTTTGGGTCTTTAACATAATTCCCGAAGAAAGTACAAAGCTTCGGGTCCAACTCCGGAGTGGCGGCCACTCTATCTGGGAGAGTGGGGTGGGGGCATTTGGCCCTGAGCCGTGCCCGTACATCCTTGTCCAACGGTTGGCGAAGTTTACCTGCCACATAATCGCCACCTTAGGATCCGGGTGCCATTCAGATGAGCGGGGATGGTATATGCCCTCCGGCTCAAACATATCGGAATCCGACTCCCCCGGATCCTGGGCATCCGGGAGAGAGGCTCCCGGGTGCCAGGTACGACCCGTTTCCACCTCCTCCACCGAGGAAGAATCCCCCTCAGAGTCGCCAACCATGCTCAATGAAGAGCCCAGAAAGAGATCTGATTTGGGGTAACCCTTGTCACCAGTAACCCCGGGCGTAGAACCCTCCTGGGAGGGTAAACGCAGTTGCGTGAGCGCACCCTTATCTGAAAGGGAAGGAGCAACCTCCGTTTCCCCGAGGTGCCCCGCATCATGCTTGCGTGGTTTCCTGGGGGAAGCCCCATGGGCAACTCCGTCACGCCAGGGCCCCTAGATACCTGCACGGCCAGTTGCGCCATGCTTTCCCTAAAAGGAGCCAAAGCCTGCGCAATGGCCTGCGACAAAACCACCTCCACCCCAGAGGGAAGGTCGCGGAGGAAGGGGCCTCAGGGGGCGTGAGGGGAAAAGAATCCTGGACAGGTTGCATAGCGCTCATGAGGAAAGACAGGAGACAAAACCAAATTTGCGCCCCAAAAAATTTGTGGGGTAACCCTCCTCCTACTCCTGTCTTCTACCAAAATATAGCCAAGACACAATGTCGAACGAAGAAATCAACCAAATGGTGTCACAGGAGGGGGCACGGCACCGGGCAGTAAAAACCAGCCCAAACGCGTTAAAAACGCAACAGCACGCGTTGAAAAACGCGCAACCAGAAACGTGACGCGCGCCCTCTAGAGGGCCCGACGTGTCACCGCAAAAGAAACAAAGCGCTCGGGCTCCGATGCCTACCACGCGTGTGTAGCAACAGCGTTGCTACAAACAATAAAACCCTAAAAAGGCAAAGAAAAAATGCTCCGCTTGACGCGCGCAAGACAAATTATCAAGTACACATCCTAGACCAGTTTGAAAACTAGCAAGAGGCAGAAAGGCACTTATCTGTCACCGCGAGCAGTGAAGAAAGAGGGAGGATGACGTTGCTCGGAGGCATTTATACTGTCAATAATATAGCTGTTCATTGGTTGATGGTTGCCATGACTACGCATTCATGGGACTTGTAGTTTGATGTTTTTTATTATTCTACTTTGAACCTGCTGTACAATAATAAAAAGTGAGGAAAGATCTGCATAATCCTCGCCTCCTGTCCTGCTATAGAATCAGAGACAGTGATGCAGTCAGTCTTTTATTTCCATGGCGATTTTTAGGGTACATGCCACATATTCACAGTTGACTTTCACACTTCAGAAACAAATAAACCTTACTCTCTTTCACCCTGGTACTGGTCCCATGCATTTATCTTTACTATATAAGCGTCCTCTATCTCTCATTCCACAGATTAAGGGAGTTCTTTCACTGCAAACCTTGCTCCCCCTTCTACATGCCACAGCATGTCACAAATTTCTACCTTGCACTGCCATGACTAACTAGGCCACAAATCGTCCAGACAGTGCCAGAGGTAGATTTACAAAGGGACCTCTTTCATTTGGCTAACATAAAAAAAAAAAAGAAAAACAACTTAAAAAACTATTTTTCTCCAGGTGAGGTTTGAACCCTGGCCAAAAGCAATACTAACCTAAGCTGCTAACCACTAAATCAAGCACTATAGCAATGACCTGTGTTGGCAAAAGATCTTGTAATCATTGAGGCAGTGATAAAGACCATCTTTTATCTCCATGGCGATTATTAGGTTACGTGCCATAAATGTAGATTTTCCTAGTCTATGACGGGATGGGATTGAAAACGTAGTCCTAACACATGATCCAATAAGGATGAACACATGGTATTATGACATCTATTGACTGCGAACAGCCCTCTTTTTTTGCGAAACAAATCAAGCAGAATTAAATAGAGGAAAAATGTGACAAAGAATAAAAATCGCCAAAATGAAAGCAAATAAGTCAGAACAAAAGTTCAAAAATCCGTTGAGATGCGGAAGATCCGGAAATCCAGTAACTGTAGACCATGAAACTGTAGAGGTAGACGAAGCAGAATGAAGTCTGGCATTGGAGACGAAGGATGAAGGATTAGGAGGAAGTTTGGTTGGCGGATGATGTTGCCAGAAAAAGGGAGGGAGAGAATATTAAACAAGAGGTAGGATAATATTCGCCTCCGTGTCTTTAATAAAATTAAGACTTTCCGTCATAGACTAGGAAAATCTAAATTTTATGTGAAGACCGGAGGCTCCTATTATGCAAGTTTAAAGCATATTAATTCCATTCAATGAGTCATCAACTGGTTTGCAATAAAATACTTTAAATGCATTATCGTTAGACCAGTCTGCAGATTTAAGAATATCCTCTAGACGGGAACCAGCCCAAAAAGCTTTGGAAGCCATAGCTCCTCTAGAAGAATGAGCCCCAAACTTTGAAGTGTCAATACCCGCCAGGGACATAATCCATTTGACCCAACAAGCCAAAGTGGCGGCGGAAACAGGATTATAGGGTTTCCTGAAAGAAATAAGGAGTTGGGATACAGAGGGTGTTCTCAAATCTGCAGTCTTTTGTTCATATATTTTCAAACATTGTTCAACACATAACTTCGGGTACTGTGGAAAATAAGGATAGAAAACAGAAGTTAAATTAGTCTTGGTTCGACGTACTACTGTAAATAACAGTCCCAATGGAGTGAATTGGCAGTTGGAAATGTCCAAAGCTTTGACATCAGACAGACGTTTGATAGAAATCAGACATAACAACATGGTTAGCTTAGCGGATAACATTTTCAAAGAAAGCATTAAATTATCAGGACAATGACAAAAGTAATTTTAAAACAACATTGACATCCCATAATTGACTGCATTTGGGCATAGGAGGCGTATAAAACTTTACTCCCTTCAAAAGTCGGCAGACTAGAGGATGTTCTCCCACAGGTTTTCTATTCACATAGGCATGATTGGAGGATATAGCTGATCTGTAAAGGTTAATGGTGCGAAAGGCTTTGCCTTTGCTGACTTCTGCAGCAAGGAAATTGACTATAAAGATCACATCTGCTGAAAAGGAATCAATGTGTTTTCCCAAACACCAGCTGTGCCATAAAGACCAGGCTGATTTGTAAGCCTTTTTGGTGCCTGGGGCCCAGGAATGTGAAATGTATTGTGAAGCCTCTGACGAAATGATAGGGAGAGACTGGGATGTCCTGAGATTTTCCATGCCGATAGGGTCAGGATATTGTCCAAAATAAGGGAGTGGGGACGGTGAAGAGGGTCTAACAACAGATTCGGGAAAAAAGGAAGGAAAAAAGGGAGGTCCACAGAAAGTTCCAAAAGGGTAGGAAACCAGACTTGGGATTGCCAAAAGGGGGCTATAAGAACCAAGGTGGCTTGTGGACGACTGAGCTGTGCTAGTACCCTGATGATCATGATAAAAGGAAGGAAAGCGTAATTGAGGAAGAGAGACCAAACTTGTAAAAAGGCATCTGATACCAAGGCTAATGGATCTGGGCATCAACTGTAAGATTCAGGAAGCTGAGTGTTTAGGCAGGATGCAAACAGATCTAATATAAAAGGTTCCCATTTGTTCTGAATTTTTTGAAAAATTGAAGAATTAAGCTTCCAATCGCTGGAGTCTCGAAGATGACGGGAATGCCAATCTGCTACTGAGTTGAAAGAACCTGGAAGATACTCTGCATGAACCGGAAGATGGTTTGAAAGGCAAAATTCCCAGAAGCTTTTGTCCAGTTCTGCTAAGGCTTTAGATTTTATGCCCCGAGGTGATTCACATAGCAGACCGCTGAAATATTGTCCATCCTCTGAAGGATAGCGCAATGGACCTTGTTCTTTGCTAGGCTTCTGATTGCAAAGGAGCCGGCAAGCATCTCTAAACAATTGATATGCAATTTGGACTCCTCTGAAGACCAAGTACCTCCAGTCGAGACTGGACCACAACGGGGCCCCAGCCTAAGCGGCTTGCATCTGATTCTAACACAAGATCTGGGGCTGATTCAAAGTTACTACTTCTGTTCCAAGCGTCTAAATGGTCTATCCACCATTGAAGTTCTATACGCGAGTCGAGATCTAGAGGGATAATATCTGAAGACAGACCTTTTCTTCAAATGTTGGATCTTCAGTCTTTGAAGAGCACGATAGTGCAGGGGATCTGGGAATATTGCTTGAATAGAGGAAGAAAGGAGGCCCACTATTCGAGCCAGAGATCTGAGGGAGATGAGTGAGCTGCGTAACATATGAAGGATTTCTGATTTTATGAATTAGATTTTTGAAGCCGGGAGAAGGAGGGTAGCCGAAAGAGAATTTATTTGGAAGCCTAAAAATTCTATGAGTTGAGTCGGAATGAGAATGGATTTTTCTTTTTGATGATAAAACCTAAGTCTGCTAGAAGAGAACAGGTCAGAGCTAAGTGTGCAAGAAGAGACTGGGAAGACTGGCTCAATATGAGAATGTAATCTAGATAAATTATGAGTCTTTACCCCCTGAGCCCTCAAAAAGGCTACTACCGGTTTCATGAGCTTGGTGGAGCACCAAGGCGCTGATGATAGACCGAAGGGTAGAGAGGTAAAATGAAATTGTTGGTCTAGCCACTGAAATTGGAGATATTTTCTGAAGTCTAGATGAATTGGAACCATGAGATATACATCTTGGAGGTCTAGACGGACCATCCAATCTTTTTGAAGGAGTGTATCTCTGAGGTGAAGGATGGTCTCCATTTTGAAATGACGATAGACTACAAACCGATTGAAATGTTTGAGATTGATTACTGGCCTCATCTTTTTGTTTTTCTTTTGCACTAAGAAAATGGGGCTGGTAAATCCTGAAGGATGTGAATGGGTAAGAGACATGGCTTGTTTTTGAATAAGAGACTGTACTTCCAGAGAAAGGAGATCAGTCATTTCTTTGGAAAAACGATGAGAGGGAGGTAACTTTTTTAAATAGGAGTTAAATAAAGGTCTATCATGTAACCTTGAACTGTGTTGAGAACCAAGGATCTGAAGTAATTGACAACCATTTTGGAAGAAAATAACAAAGACGACCTCCTATCGGAAAGGATCTGAAAGGTGGGCTTACCTGCTTGGTTAGAGGATCTGGAATTCCGGTAGGCTCTGGAACGGATGCCTCTGCTTCTCTGGGGATAAAATTGTGGCCTATATTCCTGGTGGGACGCATTGTAGAATCCACGGGAACCTTGGTTAGAGTATCTGCGGCCGGCAAAGCGGTTCCTGCCTCTGCCGGCCCTGGCAGAAACACGTTGGGTGAACATTTTCTTGAGGGATTGCTGAGCCTTCTCAAGTGAGGTGAAAATGGCTACGTTTTTGCTCAGTTCTTTAAAAAACAAATCGCCAAAAAGTAACCCCTCAGTTTTGATGTGAGGATGAACAGTTGCAAAATTAACCAATTTCAGGTCCAGCTTCAGAAGAAGGCCTTTCCTCTTCTCATGAATAAGGGCAGAATTGGCATTTCCAAGGAGGCAGCAAGAGCGTTGAACCCACAAAGAGAGTTCCTCAGGGTTGATAAACATGCCATCCATTCTGGCTGCCTCAGTTAAGTAAAAAATCTGAATAAGGGGACCGATTACATCTAAAAGTTTGTCCTGGCAGGAAGACCATGCCTTGTCAACCCCTTTCCGAGGATCTTTACCAAGCTTTGTGAAAAAGGTGAGTAAAGGTTGATCGATGGAGGGCGTAATAGTGGATTTATGAGGAAGGGAACGACGAGGGCATTTGGATTTCAACTTAGACCTGGTTTGCTTGTCCAAAGGGGAAGACAGTTTGGCAGCAACATATTCACCCACATGGTCTGCAGGAGTCCATTCGGTAGAGTTGGGATGAAGGATATGACAAGGGTCAAACATGGGTAAACCTTCCGCATCAGAAAGGGGTTTTGAAGAGTTAAAAGAGGAAATCTTAGGTTTCTTTGAAGGAGGGGAAGGTAGTGAACTATTGTCATCCCTGTCAGATAAATAGGTATCTGAATCAATGTCAGGCATGTCATCATCCGTATCAGGGAAGGAAGAAATCACAATAGGAGGAATAATATTTTTTGATTTTGATTTTCGTTTTAAAGACGTTCTGACAGAATCCATATTTTTATTCTCCTTGGAAGGAGCCTTGTAAGGAACCGCGTCCTCTGCCATGTGTGAGGAAACCTCACTGCCCTTTTGTGCCAAATGTAGAGATTTTTTGGGTGAGAGGGGCGGACTGCATTCCCCTGCAGTTTGGGGCGAAATAGATTTGGAAATTAAATTAGAAAAAGAAGTTTCCAAATGTTTTGATAATTTCTGAATGGATTAAGAGACAGCTTGTTGCACAGAACTTTTCACATTTCAGAAACAAATAACCCTTACTCTCTTTCACCCTGGCACCGGCCCCATGCATTTATTTTTATTATACAAGCCTCCGCTCTATCTCATTCCACAAAGTAAGGGATTCCTTTCATGGTAAACTAGCCCACCTTCCACATGCCACAGGATGTCACCAATTTTTGACATGCACTGCCATGAGTAAATAGGCCACAAATCTCTTAGACAGTGCTAGGGGTTGATTTACAGTGGGGCTTTTTTCATTTGGGCAAAATAAAAATAAATAAAAAACAACGTAAACATGAATTTCTCCAGGTGGTGTTTGAACCCCGGTCAAAAGGGATATGTACCCACATGCTTAACCACTATACCAACAAAAGCACTGATTATATGTTGTGGCAAAATCCCTTGCAATCATAGAAATGGTATGGAGGTCCTTATTTTATGTACATTATGACTTTGTTACATGCCACAAATTGCGATTTTCCTAGTCATGGTGTCTGAAAGGTTACATTTTATTAAAGACGCAGAGGAGATTATTGTGCTTTCTTTTCTTTCTTTAATAAACACGGGAGTCAAGAAAAAACATGTTAACCCAGAAAACCCTGGGAAAGAACTACTAAGTTGCATCACAATAGAAAAATACATTTTATTATAAGACCCAGAAGCTTATACTATGCCTGTTCAAAGCACTGAAATAACAGATTCAGACGGATGATCAATGTTTTTAAAACAAGAGGTTCTAAACCTAATAATGTTTGAACAGTCTGCATATCTGAGAATATCATGTAAACTTGTACCCCATCCCAGAAGGCATGAGAGGCCATAGCCCCTTTGACTGAATGAGTGCCAAAAGATTCGATAGAATTGACAGCCAAAGACATAACCACCTAACTCAATGGGCATAAGTAGGAGCAAACACATGCTTATGGTGTTTTTGAAAGGAAACAAGGAGTTGGGAAGAGGAGGAGCTTCTGAGATCTGCAGTTCATGAAACGTAAGTCTTCAAACAATTGTCAATACACAATTTAGGTTGAGAGTGAAATACAGGGTAATGGATTGATGATAATTCTGTTTTGGAATATCTATTCATCTGAAAATAAACCACTAAGAAGGAATAATGGAAAGAGGAGACATCTATGGCCAGATTTACAAGGCCCTAACGCCTCTTAGCGCCAAACTTGCATAATTTGTTTATGCTAATGTTACGTTAAGGAGGCCATTCTCCTTCACCATATTTACAGAGTGGCACAATGCATGCATTGAACCACTTCGTAACCCCTTGTGCCACACTATGCCTATGCCAGGTATAATGTATGCAAGGGGGGTGTCCCCATGCAAGCAGGCATGTTAAAATGGCGCAGTGAATTTTTAATTTTACTGTGCCATTTTTAGCATCATTTTTAGTGCCTGGTTAGGGAAGGCTTTAAAATGACACACCCATTACTTTCAATGGGCCTCCCTTTACTTTGCAGGGTTAGCTCCACAATTTATGGTGCTAATCCTGCAGAGTACCACAATAGCATCCAAAATCTTGGATGCTATTGTCCTAACATGCGCTATGGTGCGCCGTATTGTCAATATGGCACAAACATTGTGTCAGTAGGGGGGCACGGGGATCACAAGAAAAGTGGCACACCAAAGTTGAGACCACTTCCTTGTAAATATGGCCCCCTAATACTTTAACATCAGAGACACATTTGATAGAGACCAAACACAAAAGCATAGCTGTTAGACCTGACAACCTTAGGGTGGTTATCCCCCATTTTTTGGCCTCCCTCCCTCCACTTTTCTTACACTGGTTTTGCTGGTTTTAGGACTTCTCACAGTTTACAACTGCAAACCAATGAGAATAAATGCATATGCTCTCTCCCTTAAACATGGTAACATTAGTTCATCACCAATTGTCATATTTGATGTACTTACAACAATGCACTACATGTGCTCGGGCCTGTAAATTAAATGCTACTAGAGTGCCTGTATCACTGATTGTGCCATCCACATATGTAGCCCCTTAACCATGTTTCCAGCCTGCCATTGCAAGGCCTGTGTGTGCAGGTTCACTGCCACTTCGACTTGGTGTTTAAAGGTAATTGCAAAGCCTTAAACTCCCCTTTTTCTACATATGTCACCCCTAAGGAAGCCCCTAGTTAATCCCTAGGACAAGGTGCCATGTAGGTAAAAAGCAGGACATGTACATATGTGTTTTATATGTCCTGGCAGCGAAAAACTCCTAAACTCATTTTTCATCACTGTGAGGCCTGCTTTTTTCATAGACTAGCATTAGGACTGCCCTCTCATACGTTTTCAGTGGTAGATTCTGATCTGAAAGGGGTAACTGTGTCATATTTAGCATGGCCAGAATGGTAATAGAAAATCCTGCTTACTGGTAAGGTTGGAATTTATATTAATAGTCTAGAAATGCCCCTTTTAGAGAGTAGGCATTTCTCTCCACTTAAAACCATCTGTGCTCCAGTCAACATCTGGTATGTGCTGGTTGACAGCTCCCTTGTGCATTTCACCCAGACAATCACAAACACAGGGCACTCAGTCACATCTGCATTTATCTGTATACTGAGTGGGTCTTCCTGGGGTGGAGGCGTGGAGGGCCTAACACTTACATTTCAAAGGTCAGTGGCCTGCCCTCACACAAAGGACTGATAAACCTCCACGGAACCCTGACAGGACTGGGCTGAAAGGGAACTTGACCACTTCAAAACCACTCTTTGAAGTCTCCCCCACTTCAAAGGCATTTTTAGATACATAAATTGGGTCTCAGACCCCACCAACTCAGACACTTCTGAACCTACACCTGCACCCTGTCAGAGGAGCTACGTAGGCTGCTCAAAGGACTCATCTTGCCTGCTTTGCTGCGAAGGACTGCTGCCCTGCAGGCCTCTGATTTTGCTGGAAGGACTTTGCCTTCCCCTGCGGTGCTCGCCAAGGGCTTGGGTCGTGCTTTTCTGCTGTTTTTAAAGTATCAGGGCCCACAAAGACTTCACCTCTTCAAGAAACTCCTTGTGCGTCGCAAATTGATGCAATTCCTGCATTGCAACTGAGAAATCGCCATATAGCCGACCAGAACAATGCAGCACCGACTTCCCAACTAGAAATTCGATGCAGTGCATGCTTTGCGATAGAAAATTTTACACATCACCTACTGGATCGACGCAGTGCCTGCTTATTTTTCCAGTTCATCAAGAATTTTCAACTCATCATCCCTGGGTGTCAAAATATTCCCGCTTTGCAGTGAGGAACCAAGACTGCACACCAAAAAATGATGCAAACCCTTTGTAGCGTGGAAAGAAATGACGCATTGTTGTCCCACATCGGAAAATCAAATGCAACACCGTATTTTTTCACGATTCTCCTCCTCTGTAACAATGTAAGAACTGCTTATTTCTAAGGATTGAGACTTTTTAAAACCTTTTGAAGGTTGTGCTTGTTGGATTTTTGTCGTTTTGACCTTATTTTATTCAGATAAATATTATCTATCTTTCTAAACATGTGTGGTATATTTTTGTGGTGTTTTCACTTTGTTACTGTATGATTTATTGCACAAATACTTTACACATTCCTTCTAGGTTAAACCTGACTGCTCAGTGCCAAGCTACCAGAGGTTGGGCACAGGATCATTTGAATTGTGTTGTGACTTACCCTGACTAGGATTGTGATCCCTACTTGGACAAGCGTGTATACTTCTGGCAGGAGACCCCATTTTTAACAATAGTGAATTTAGCTGATAAATGCTTGAGAGAAAAGGCAACATTGCCTGGGCATGAAATAAACACACGTAGTACCAAGTTAACATTCCACATAGCAGTACACTTGGTAACAGGAGGTTTAGCAAAACATACTCCCTTTAACGTATGACAAACCAGTGGGTGTTCAAAGATAGGTTTTCCATCTACTCTGATATATTCTCCAGATATTGTTGATCTGTAAATGGTAATGGTCTGATAAACTTTCCCTGGAAATGCAAAGGAAGCTAGAAAATTCACTAACAGGCTTACATGTACTGAAATGAGCTCGGAATCCCTGTCCAAACACCAGCTACATCAGAGCAATCAGGCTGAACTGTAAACCTTTGCTGTGCCCAAGGCCCAGGATTGTTGGCTAAATTGGACAGCCTCCTCCGAATTTCCTGTGGTTCTCCAGGATGCCCCAAAATACTCCATGCTATGAGGTAAAAGGAGCCCTGTAGAATGAGATTGGGATGAAGACCCTAAGGATTGAGGATCAAGTTGGGAAATGGAGGAATTCACACTGAAAGGTCTGGAGACAGTTTCAATAATGTTTGGTACCATGGTTGGAATTGCCAATACAGGGTTATTAGAACAAGAGATGATTGTTGTCTGCAGGCTTCAGAAAGGACTCAGGCAATGAAAAGGAACAGGTGAAGCCATAAAGGAGGGACTGATGCCAAGACTGAAGGGACGCATCTGTAGCAAAAGCTAGAGGATCTGGTCTTCTATTGAAAAACAGAAGGCAGTTGAGAATTGGTATGGGCAAAGAGGTCAATTGACATTGCTCCGAAGATTGAAGAACGATGATTGAATACTGGAGGATGAAGCCTCCAGTTACTTAAATCGCATAGATGTCTGAAATACCAGTCGGCCACTGTGTTCAATTTGCCTGGAAGATACTCTTCTTTAACGGAGATGCTCCTTTAAAGGGAAAATTCCCAAAGACTCTTCCCAACGATTGCCCAGTGTTTGTACCTTGTACCTCCAAGACTGTTTATGTACCTGACAGCCGACAGATTGTCCACGTGTAAAAGGACTGTGCATTTTACTATGTCTTTTATAAACGACTGGATGGTAAAGTAACCTGCAAGCATCTCTAAACAATTGATGTGCAGTGAATACTCACGAAGAGACCATGTACCTCCAGTTGAAAGTTGACTATATCTTGTGCCCTAACCTGTCCGACTTGCATCTGACTCTAACACAAGATCTGGTGCAGCAGAGTAAATTGTTTTCCCGTTCCAAGCATCTAAATGACTCAGCCACCAGAGGAGTTCCTCCCTGGATTCTGAATCCAAACTTACCGGATCCAAATACCAACCCCCTGGATTCTGAATCCAAACTTATCAGATCCAAATACCAACCCTTTGAGCAGATGTCTAATCTTCAATCTTTACAGGCCTCTGTAATGGGGAGGGCTTGGAAAAATGGCTTAAATTAAGAAAGTTAGAAGAAAGGGCATGTCAAATCTCCTTCTTTATTAAGTCCACTTTTTTTTTTTTAAACTGAAGCATTGACCGAGAAGTGTCTATGATGAAACCTAAAAATTCCAGATGTTGGGATCGGATCAGAGAAGACCTTTGAACATTTATTAGGAATCCTAATCTTAATGAAAGATCTTGACAAAGAGTTAGATTGGCTAGAAGGCAAGGCTGGTCCTGGGCCATGTTTAAGAAATCGTCTAGGTAGACAATGAGTCTTACACCTTGACTTCTGAGGAAGGATACCACCAATTTCAGAATCTTGGTGAAACACCAAGGGGTAGAAGAGAGATGGAAAGGAAGAGTTTTGAAACTGAAAAATGATTGACCCCACTGAAATTAAAGACATTTCTTGTAGGAAGTATGAACAGGAACTGTCAAGTAAGCGTCTTGAAGATCTAGGCGTACCAACCAAGCATCCTGAAAAAGGAGGTCTCTGAGATGAAGAATGGCTTCCATTATGAAATGATGGTAAACCACAAAGTTGTGGAATAGTTTTTGGTTGTTGAGTGGACAATGCTTCTTATTCTTTTTGAGAACTAGATAAATGGTGCTGATAAAACCAGATGGGGCAAAAGGAGTCTGTTCTATAGCATGTTTTGAAAGAAGGCATTGCACTTCCTTTTGAAAAAGCCCGGACTGTTCCTGTGAGAACTGTAGAGTTTAGGGTAGACAACTCTGGTGCTGGAATCTGGTATAGCTCTATGCAATAACCCTGAATATGCGGAATCACCCAAGGATCTGACATCAGAGACAACCAAGCATCCAAACTGCCTCCTTCGGGAGAAAGGCCAAAATTGGAAGTTCTTACCTGAGGATTGGTCGCCTTTGGCCCTGTATCCCCTGTTGTGGAATCCACAGGGTTTATACTCTTGATAATAGTCTTGTTGGTGGCCTTGATTGTAGAAGCCTCTAAGGGGATGACCCCATGAGGAATAACAGCAAGCAAAGTGACCCTTTCCTTTGCCAGGCCTGCCAAAAGTCAGAGAACAGAAAATCTTTTTCATGCAAAACTGGTCTTTGTATATGGTTGCAAATGTTGGGACATATTTGTCCATTTTTTCTTTTATAAAAGAATCTTCAAACAAGAGCCCATTAGCCTGAGGTTCCTTCAACTTAGTTGTCATTCTATTGAGCTTTATGTCTATTTTTAATAATATATAAAAATATATTTTTAAGAAAAGGCTCTTACGCCTTTCTCACGAAATGTAGGCATTTGTATTCTCCAACATACAATTTGCATGTTGTGCCCAATTAGAATGGGTTTCAGTGTCTACTTGTTCCACTTCCATCTTTGCCTCCTCGGCCAGATCTATTATCTTGGTCAATGGACCCACCAAGTTCAAAATTCTACCACAGCAGTTAGATCAGGCTCTATCTACTCCTTTATTGTGGTCCTGTTTTGAAAAAAACCAGTTACATGTTTGGATTTAATCAAATCGAATCAAAATCAGCTTTATTAAATTTGTTGTTAAAATCATAAAAGTGCATGATAAAAGACTATAATAAATAATTGTTTATTTTTTTATTTCTTTATTCATGCTTTTCAACACAAGTTAATACAGAAAGCGATAGCACCATCGCGCAACATAATATCCACATAGCCCACGCACTCAAATATTGTCTTCCATAGCCTTCACTTATTTTGGCAATAAATACAACAAATGGCAGTCCCATTCAACTTGGACCCTTTCCCGTCTCTCCCTACACCTACCCACCTAGGAAAATAATATGTTGCAGCTTCCTACGGGCCCCAAGGAACCACAAAACTGTAACAGCATGTATATAGGGGTTATAGATCGTCCCATCTTGAAGACCTTCTCCCTCCTGCTCACCCATTTCTTTGCCAATCAGGTATTTTTTATACACTTCCCAATATTGTGCAGGCCTGTTGCTTGGGGGGAAACAATTATTTATATGTGTCAGTTTGCGTGTTGCAGTACACCATATTCTTGTGCCACTCCTCTATTGTTGGCACCGGACCCCGATCCCAGCGCATTGCTTTGCGATGCTTAGTCAGCATCAGCCCAATAGCTATCAAACACCGAACCAACTTCTGTACTCCCCTGTCCCAGCCTAGCAGCGCCACAAGTGGCTTGCATTCCAGCTGATGCCCTCCTATGCTTTCTAGTTCTGCGAATACTTGTCCCCAGAACGGCTGAATGTCTGGACAGGACCGTGACATATGGAAAAAACCTACCTGGTCTTCCCCACATCTTGGACAAGTGTCCTTCATATGAAACCCATATCTACAGAGTTTGTGGGGTGTATAATATACCCTATTCATGTATTTAAAGTGTATCAAGCGGTGTCTGCCATTCAAGGAGACTTTGTGGGTTGTCGAACAGCAGTATTGACACTGTTCATCCGTTAACTGCAACCCCTAGTCTCTCTGCCATTCAACTCTAGCCTTTATCAGCTCATGTACACACTCCTTTTGTACCTGCGCATAGAGTTTAGACACCAAATGCCAGGGTTTCTCATCTATAATAATCACAGAGAGGGACTGAATGTCCAGTGGTTCACGCAACTTCTCACCCAGAAGGGCACCCATTGCATGCCTGGCTCTATAAAACTGATATTGCAGAAGCGTAGCCGCCTCACTCACCTGCTCCATCGCCATGTCCCATGTACACATGCTACCATCTTGGAAAAAATTCAGAGTCGCGTAATAGTTAACCTGTGCATGGCCTCCACCGCACTTTCATCTCGCCACAACGCGTACCACACACACACCACTTCAGAGGCACGTGCAGAGAATATAGCAGGGTGAGCCCCTGCCAGCCCATCAGGCTATGCCAGGCCTGTGTGGTAGTGTTCAAGGAAGCAAATTCCCCATATCTTCGAGACGGGGAATGAAAGATCCTACCTGGCAAACCATCTGGGACCGCCAGCTCACGTTCTATTCTTAAAAATGTCAAGTCTTGAGAGCCATGTATCCAGGTTTAGGCAAACACAGCATGGGCGACTCAGTAATACAGCTCCAGATCAGGTGCGTTAAGCCCACCCATCTCGTACGGTAGGGTCAGGGTCTGCCATTTGACTCTCGGCTGCTTTCCTGCCCAGGCTAGCTTAACAAGCAGAGCCCTCAAGGTCGCAAAAAATGCCCTTGGTAACGACATAGGGAGATTCTGAAAAAGGAACAAAAATCTTGGAAGCACCACCATTTTCATGAGGGCTATTTGACCCACCAACGAGAGCAGCAGCCTGACCCATCTCTCCAAATTTCTTGCCAGTGCTTTAATCGCGATCTCATAGTTATCCGCCATTATTATCTTAGGATCTGTATGGACTCGGATGCCTAGGTACCAAACCGATCCCGTTTCCCACTTAAGGGGGAAATCCACATCCACTGGAGTCGTGGCTGGCATCAGGGGGAACACTATGTACTTATCCCAGTTAATCCTTAGGCCAGAATGGGTGCCGTATTTTGTAATCTCTCTTAATATCAGTGCTACGTTACTGTGTGGGTCTTGGATATATAGCAAGGTGTCATCCGCATATGCAGAGATCACCAAATTATAGTTCTGGAAATGGAGATCCTGATAACTATGATATTCTCGCGATGCACATGCCAGTGGCTCCGCAACAATCACATACAGCAGGGGCAACAGCAGTCATCCCTGCCTAGTACCCCCAGTAATATGAAAGGCGTCTGAAACCATGCCATTAACTCTGAGTCTGGCCAAAGGCTTTGCGTGCAATGTTGTCATTAGTTGTAGAAAGACAGTCCCCACTCCCAACCACCGCAGAACTGCTGTCACAAAATGCCACTCCACTGAATCAAAGGCCTTCTTCACATCCAAGAAAACAGCCACAGCTTTCATCTCCGGATTCACATTCTCTATAGCCCCAAAGACTGTACTGAGGTTATTAATAAGACTACGTCCTGGAATAAACCCCGATTGCTCAGGCTTTATCAATTTCGGTAAGAGTATGGCCAGTCGGTCTGCCAGGATCTTAGCATAGATTTTGGTGTCAACATTTATTAATGACAAAGGGCTGTAGGACGAGCACTGCGTTGGAAGTTTGCCAGGCTTCAGAAGCGCAATCAACATCGCCTCTCTCATCGAGGGCGGCATAACAACAGCATCTGCCATCTCTGCATAGACTGCCCTCAGATGTGGGAATAATATGTCCTTAAAAGCCTTATAGAATCTTACTGTCAGCTCGTCAGGACCCCGGGCCTTTCCCTCGGCCATACCCTCTTAAGCCCTGCTCATCTCTTCTAGGGACAGAGGCGCCATAAGGGACTCTGTCTGCTGCTGTCAGCCATGGCAATTCTATATGTAGCAGGTAATCTAGCGCATCCTCCTGATTCAGGGCAATCTTGGAGATGTAGAGTGCCTCATAATACGTGCAGAACCTATCTGCTATGTGTTTTGGATCTGTGATCTCGCTGCCATCCTCGGCCTGCACCACCGTAATAGTGTCTTTCTCTCTGTTGGGACACGCCAGGTTCGCCAGCACCGCCCCTGGTCATTCACCCTCCCCATAAATGCGGGCTATTTCCCCATATGTTATACCTCAGTGAGTGCTGTGTCCTAAAATTCCACCAATTTGGTGCGTATGCGACCCAAGTTCTGACTGTCAGACGTGCGTAGGTGCTCCCGCTATAATTGGGCAAGCTCTTTTTCCAAAAAGTCCAGACGTCCTGGAATCAATTGTAGAACCTCAGCGTGCTTTGCTATGTTTATCCCACGTATGTACACTTTAAATGTCTCCCACACAGTGCATATGCTATCTACAGAGCCAATATCAGCTCGTCGCAAAATGTTGAGTCGAGCAGCGAGTATGGGGGAAATCATAATGTAAACGGAGGAATCGACCTGGGCCTCAAGACCATCTCCAGTGGAACCGGGGAATGATCTGAGTATGTTCTTGGCCAGGGAGCCTCCACCTGCAAGTTACCTACCATACTTTTGGACACCAGCCATAGGTCGATTCATCTATATAAATCATGTGCTGCCGAGTAGTGTGTGTACCCCCCCGGAGCAGGGTGCCTGTATCGCTATATGTTGACCAGCCCCAACTCCGCCGCCACCCCGGTCACCGCTCTGGCCGTCAAAGCTGGTTTCCTATGTGCGCTCCCGACCTGTCTAGTGAAGGGTCCAATGTGCAATTAAAGTCCCCTCTCCAAATCTGCGTGCGCTTCCCACAGGTGCCCGCCCTGTCTGCCAGGTCGTAATGAAATTGGGGGTTATCAAAATTAGGCCCATAGAGCCCAATCAGGAGAAACGTGACAGCCCTGTTACTGCAATGTGCCCCTATAAACCTGCCATTATGGTCCATTTCGTTCTCTTGAAGGCAGAAACTGGAGGTCCTCGATGCTCAAATCATCACCCCCTAAGAATAGGACGTGAACTCCGCGGCCAAAATTGGCCCCCGCATCCTCCTAGGGGTAAGCATAGGGCTACCCGAAACCAGGTGAGTTTCTTGCAAAGGAGCTAGGTCCCCTCTGTGCTGCTGTAAATAGGCCACTACCTTACATGCCTTTCTGGCATCATTTAAACCTCTCACATTCCGCTTGACCATGCGTATCATATTCACACCCTTATTGTTATCTGATTCTGCATTGCTATTTGCCATTAGCTACAAAATGCTTATAACCCTGTGCCTGCCAACCAGCGCATGTGAGTCTGCAATCGCTTTGCTAAAAAAAAAAATTGGAACATATAACTCCCTGTGAATCTACCCCCCACCCACAACAGGAATTGCCCCAACCCACCTGTCTGCAGATATACATCCCATCCTCCACCCTTGCATGGACCAAAGTGACCCTCTCTTAAGCCAACAAGTGTTCCGCACGCTCGTGAGGATGTTCTTCAGCTATGCTTATCGTCCCTCTTGTGCCGGCCAGCTACTGTGTTGTAGTGGTCAATTAGCTAAGTACTTGAATCTTACACCAGAAGACCACTGGTCATCTGTTTTGTAGCATACTATGCGGCGCCACTGCCGATAGCCAGTGCCCCACTAAAAACATTCCACTCCCCACCGGTATTCATCTCTGATGCCTTGTCTCCAGCCCTGAATCACTCTTGTCCAGCGTCCACAGGACATCTCTCCTACTGGCACCTGCGGTTGCACAAAATCTAGTCACAGCCAATTTGCAAGAGGGTGTTCACCGTTTTGCGTCCTTTCCCCTCAGCTATCCTTCGCTTCATGAATTGGGCAAGGTTTTTATGGTGTGTAAAGAGGAGCGGCTTGCCATCCACCATCACTCGCAACCTGGCCGGGTATAGCATGTGGTATTCCAAACGTAGATCCTGCAGCTGCTGTTTCCCTGCAAAAATAAATAAAAAAATGCTGAAGGGTTTTGAGTTCTCTAGCTCATTGCTGGGCAGCATCACGGTCTCTGTAGTTTAGTAATCTGGCTATAATGGGGCATGGTGGGGCACCTGGGTGCGGCTGGCCTGCCAGCGAGTGATGCGCTCTTTCTATTGCAAACAGACTGTAAAACATGTCGTGCTCCAGCAGCTGGATGAGCAGGCATTCTGTGTAACCCTCCATGTTATCTATAGCAGTAGGTTCAGCTACACCCACTGTACGTAGGTAATTCCTGCGGTATCTGGCCTCCAAGTCATACTCTTCCGTTTGCAGGGCCAACAGCTGTTTGCCCATCTTAGCCTGTCCGGAGGACATAATTAACTGGCTGTCCTCCACCTTTGAAACGCGCCTCTCCGACTAGTCTAGCCATTCCACGTGCCTATCCATCCGCTCAGTCATTCTGTCCATTCTGAAGAAGAGGGAGTCTATTTTACTGTCTATGTGGGTCAGGCTTTGCTGCATTGCTGCTAATATTTGTCTCAGTTCCGGTTCCTCCCCCGATGGCATATCAGCTCCTCCAGACACACCCACCACCGTGTGGTCCCCTGCAGAGGTCTCCGATTTGTGCTGGTCAAACTGTAGTATGGCTTGGTTTTTGTCCGTCTTGCCCATGTTTCGAGCCTTAGTTGGTGCACAGGTTATACTCTCCCAAAGGCACTACTTCAGGATGCCTCCTCCGTGCCAATATATACCGGGTTGCACGCCAAGTCCTCTGCACCACTACCATGAGACAGGGCTTCCGCCATCACCAGACAGCCGTATTTTTAGCCGCCACTGCTGCAACTCACCACCCGGAATAGACCCCGCTCCGCGCAGCTCACTGTCCTGTTGGCGATGTCTGTAGTTCTCCTACTGTCTCCACCGATGCCTGCTGGGACACCCCAAGATGCTCCACAACTCGACTAGGTTCCAGCACAGGACCACGAGGGCTCCCCCACCTCATCTTAGCAAGGAGTGTGCAGAGCCAGGGGCCGCCTTGTGTCGCCACCAACCCGAGGCCGCGTGGGCCGCACCCCGCTGTCACCAGCCCGGCCAATTCACTAAGCCTCCAGGCCCAGCCTACTTCTCTCGCCAGCTGTGGCGCTGCACAGCCCTTTTCAGGCCACAGTGCTGAGCACCAGTGGCGCACCCATTTTGTTCTCACTCGGTGCTGTGCACTTCGCGGCCCAGCTGCGGCCCTTCCGCAGGCCGAGCAGGCCTCCATCAAGCTCCCTCCCGGGCCAGCTCACTTATGGACCTCTCTGGTCGACTTCACCCAGTCCTCCTCCTTTCTGCTCTCGGCAGCCAAGGTGCAGCCTCTCCTATTGCCACTATGTCTGTGGTCCCCCGGTCGGGGCACTACCGGCCCAGGCCACCTCCCATGCTGTGTTGCTGTCCAGGCCGCTCCAGACTCGCACCAGGCCCCATATCATCTTTCTACACCTTAAAATAGCCCATAAAAACTTAGACATAACATTACAAATATAACTAATTGGCACAGACTGTAAAAACACATAGGTTGGGCGACATTGTATCAAATCCCTGGATCTCAACAATGGTAGCAGCAGGGCCTTTCTTTGTGTCTTATACAAGTTAATGTTTGGATCATTCATGGGGGTATCAACCACCTTATTATGAAGGGACAGCCAAGGATACTTTGATTTTAATTTATTTCTGGAGGACTAGGGAGTGTCTTAAATAAAAATAAATATAATCTGACACATGATCAGAAGGGAGCCATTCGGAAGAATATGAATGATGGATTAACATTGGGTCAAAATGGGTTCTCCTAAATGATCTAAAAAGTCATAGGACACTGAATCTGAAAGAGAAATGTTGTGCCTTTTTTCTGGAGGCCCATTATTAGAGGTATCAGTACTGCAAGCCACTAGTCCCATTTAATTAATAGGTCATAGTCATGTGTAGTGCACTTTGCTAGGGGCTTATAAGTACATTAAATATGCCAACTGTGGCTAAGCCAATATTACCCTGTTTTAATCAGGAAGAACAAGCACTTTAGTGCTGGTTAGCAGTGGTAAAGCGCACAGAGTCCTAAAGCCAACAAAAACATATTCAGTAAAAATGTAGGAGTGAACTTAAAAAGTTTAGGGATGATCCTGCAGAGAGGGCCATTTCCAACAAGTGCCTTTATATATTAGCACAGTTTCAGTTAGTATTAACATGAAAGCCTAGTTGATGTAGCACCCCATCTTAAATATTGCACTCTATGGTAATCATTTTGATACTTAAGTTCCTCAAACCAATAAGTGATGTACAATATCATTGTGATTGCATGTGACAGGATATTCTTTTGTTTGGAACAGATTAGATATGAAATAGAATCAATATAAGCATGAAAAACAACATGTTGTGTGTTCATCCCATTTACTAGTACAAATACCACCATTTGTTTGGTTTTATAATTAAAGAAACCACAAAAACATTTATGCATATTTCCTTTTAGCCAAAAATAGCTTATTAACAGTTTTTTACTTAAATCATGTGTAATATTATACAAGAGTTGACATAAATATGCTAAATAATAGTTCAATGTACTGAACAAGACAAAACAGAAGTCCTATTTTAGAGCATCTCTTTTGACTTTTTTTCATTTTTTGAACTTCATCAAGTTCATCCTCATCAGAGGGTAGGAGGTATCCTCTCATTAGCACTAGTTCTGCTTCATGTCTATTTAGGCTTTCTATTTTTTGGAGAAGTTTGATTGTTATCTGCAATAGAAAAACAAAAAACATAAAAAATCTCCATACATTTTTACTTTTAGCATTAAAGGTTACTTAGAAAGTAAAAATACCATTTGACATGCCTTACAAGAAAGTCACCTGTTATTTCTCTTTGACGTTTACTATATATTTCTCCCCAAGCTTGTCATGGACGGAAAAGGCCAGGGTGCTTTACAGTACCTGCAGAATCCGTCTTATAGAAATATTTTCAGCACACTGGATCTTATCAACCCTCATGTATCTCCATACATCACAGCCACATTGACCCATGGAGATGCACTTGGCCTGATATAGCTCAACTAAAATGCTTGGAGACCAAGAGCTTGAACTCTAGGTTAAACTGGCTACTGCCCCTGTGGCCTTATCAAGCTTGTATCTCCTTTCCTCAATATGGAGCTTCCAATTGTTATTCACAACAAATAGCACCCTAGGTAAGAAAAAGTCAATACTTTGGCCAATGTGTGATTTCCCACCTTAAACGTTTTGGAACTGGTGTATCATGGACCTGACCTATGGTTTTGTGAAGTTTACCTCAAGGTCAAAACTGTAGTTTACCGGTGCTGTGTAGGCGGGGTAAACACTGGAAAAGTCATGACGTATGCATGCCTTTTACAAATGAAAGCAAGCAGATTTTAAAGAGCAAGCCCAGGAACCAATGAAAGAGACTGACGTAACCTGGACGTGGTTTGAAGCCCAAGGAGAGATTAATTTATGGATGGAACGCTTTGCGCTCGCCCATAAAAAGAGATGCACTTGGAAATACACTGCACAGGTGAACTTACAGGTAAGTCCTGTGGGTCTCCTTGGAGGGAGGAGGTTGCAAAGGCCTTGGGATCACAGCAGCACAGCTGGATTGTCGGTGCCGGGAATGCTGGGGCTGTGTGCATTGTGGACTGGTCAGCCGGAAGTTGAGCATCTTGGAGACCTGGGGCTAGGAGCAGGCAGCTTTGAAGGGTGCTGTCGGAGTCACCAGATCCTCGGGTCTGTGCACGTTCCCAACACGTCCACCACTGAACAGCTCCAAGACTCTGATAGATAAATCACAGAGACTGAGAGAGTCCAAGAGGGGAAAAGGGGATTAGGAAGGGAACAGCTGGGAAGGAGACCTGTAGTAAGAAAAAGGTTAGAACACATAATATGAAAATCCTCCTGAAATCAATACTAGACTATGATTCTCAGCCTAGTCACTCTGAAAACATGAACAATCTAAGAGTTAAGTTTAAAATGACTAAGTTTCAAGATGGCCAGATACCTGTAGGGGAATCAAGATGAATTAAATGAAAACTTTCTTATTCAAGTACTTTCCTTTACATGAGAATCAGAAAAAACATTCTGACTAAATTTTAAACCAGTCATATAAAGCCTGTTTTTTAGAATGTATACTAGGACCATACAATATTGCATCTAGAAACTCTGTGTACTCTTAAAATGTTTCAACACCAATTGCGCATATTGCAGATATATATATATATATATATATATATATATAGTAAACACCATAAAGGATTGTGCACCATGAATAACACAATATGGATTCAGGAAACAAATCACATAACTTATCAACTCGAATATTACATAATAAATATCTTAGAATAGTAGCATACAATAAACAACATGAATTAAACTCGAGGAGAGAATTGTGCGTCTTGCCAATTCGTGTGTTACCATGTAAAATACCAAGAAATGGTAGCACGCAATGAATTTCAAAGTCAAATCATCATTAATCGAATCGTGCGTCTCGTGATTCGTAAAACACGATGTAAATGTCAAGGAATAACAGCTCACAATAAATAACAAGATCAAAGTACAATGAAACGAATCGCGATTCTTTTGCAGATTCTTAAGCCACCATTTAAAATATCGAGACATGGTAGCGCGCAATCAACAACAAAGTTAAATGCTCATGAAACGAGTTGTCTGTCTTGCCAATTCATAAAAAATCATGTTAATGTCTAGAAATAGTAGCGCGCAATGGACAACAATGTTTAAACACCATAAAACAAATCGCGCGTCTTGCCGATTCTTAAGCCACCATGTAAATGTCAAGAAATGATAGCGCGCAATGAACCTTTATGAAATAAATTGCGCGTCTTGCCTATTTCTAAACTACCATATAAATGTCAAGAAATGGTAGCGCGCAAGTAATCTGTTACTCATTTAAGAATTTAATCCAAGAATATGAAAATTCGAAATAACGGTGTCGGGACAGTCCAACCACCGTCTTACCGCCTGGAATAATGATCACCAATGAAGGATTAGGGCAGAAGACTGGAAGATCCAAATAGGCCGCCGGGACAGGAGCTCAGGAAGAAGCTTCTGCTCTGCACGGGACCTCTGAATAGTGAGCACTGGGAGTTGGGCTCGCTTTCTTTTATAGAGTCTTGGCCCAGCCCAGAACCACGCCCAGGCATGTTGCAGGGAAAGTCTCTGGAAGGCCCTGGAAAGGGGCCACACCCTAACACACTCTGAAAACCTGCAGCAATACATTGCAAAGGAACAGTATTTGTAAGCATATTAAAAATAAGTTTTCAGGATTGAAGTCTGCAATGCAAAAGGTTAAACCACATCATATCAGCACAATGCATAAATTACTTTGTTTTGAGAGTGCTGGGTTTTTGCATTTTTGTCGCCAATAGAGCGCGTATTGCTCTGGTGTTGACAGTTGCTCACAGCGCAGCTGGGCCACTCAGGAGGTGGGTCTTGGTTGCCCTGAAATCTCTCAGCGGGTGATTAGTCCTGGTGCTTTTGGGGTCTGCAGAGGACTCTGGGCCTTATTATGAGTTTTGCAGATGGTTTAGGCCGTCAGCAGAACTTCGTACAGGAAGGTTGCCACTATAGTGGCTACCTTCCCGCCGAGCCCATTCAGATTTTCCTGCTCGGTTAGCGGACAGAAACCTGAGTTTCTGCCCACTGGCCTAGCAGAATGCACCCTACAAGCATTGTCTCCGGCTCATAATGGAGCCAGCGGCAATGCTGTAGGATGCAGTGTGTACCAGCACCATCGCAATGTTCACTGACTGCAAAGCAGCCAGTGAACATTGCGATGGGGCTGGACAGGGGGCCCCCTGCACTGTCCATGCTAATAGAATGGGCAGTGCAGGGGCCACCCTGGGGCCCCCTGCACCCATTCTCTGCCAGTCTCTTCATGACCGTGCTACCACTATGAAATCGCTGGCAGAGAATGAGGTCGTAATCCCCAGAGCAGTGCTGCTTGCTGCGCTGTCCTGGTGGATTAGGACAGCCGCAACTACCACACTGCCAGGATCTCTGATCCTGATGGTCCGACTGCAGCACAACCACCGCAGTTATAATGTGGCGCTCGGACCACTGCATTGGCGGATGCCCGACTGCCACCGTGAGCCTAGCGGTCAAGTGACTGTCAGACTCATAATGAGTGTTTTTATTCTTTCAGCTGAGGGTCCGGTACCCTAGGTATTCGTGCAGTGCAGCCCAGGTAAATCCTCAAACTGGGTGTGGATGCAGGTCTTGTCCTCCAGGGTTGCTGCACAGGTTTAGGTTTCTCTACTGCATCTCAATCGACGGTCAGCAGCAGGTCTCAGAACCCGAGTTCATGGGTCTTGGTGCCTCCAGGTTGCAGGGAGTGATGCTTTTACTCAGAGGGAGGGTTGTGGTAATTTGCAGAAGGCTGGAGGTGCTCTGGGATTTCTGGTAGTCCTTCAGTGTTTTCAGGACAACACAGGAGCAACTGTTGAGTCCTTCTCACAGTTGGCTGGGTTATCACCTTTTTCTTCTGCAGACAGGGCTTCAGTTCTCGTGCAGATGTCCTCTTTAGTCCTTTTCTTTTTGTGTCCATCCAATGTGGTTTCTTGGTCTAGGGTTGCCCTCTAAATACTAAATTTAGAGGGTGTTAAAGGGAATACCTGGTATTAGCCAATGGGCTACCTACCTTAGGGTGATTACACCCACTAAGTGCCCACTTCCTTTGGGAAGTGTGCACAATCCTATACCTAATTGAATATTTTCCTTCCATCCAAGATGGAGGAAGATGGAATAGAAAGGTGACCTCGACTACCACACCTGAGCGTTGGTGCAGGCTGAGGATTAACACTCCTTTGGTCCTTTGTTAATTTTCCTGACCGACCTCCTGCTAAAAGTGGGGTCTGGTGCAGGGGGTGGCCATCTGTTGCTAGCAGCAGAGACCAGGGGTAGGATTTCAAAGGCAGGTAGGCCTTTAAAGCTTCCCGCCCAAGCAATGTGCCTTCCTGGGGGAGGAGGTGTAACACATCCACCCAGGAAATGCTTTGTATTTTGGTCCCTGGGATCGTGAGCTCTCACCCCAGGAACCTAGACTCTTGTCTGGTGGTGGCAGGCTGGTAGAGACCGGCCAGCAATCATGCCAGACCTGTTAGAGTTTCAGGGGACACCTCTAAGGTTTGATGAGTGCACAATGCACGTTAAAACATGCGATTCTTACACAGCTAAGAAACTCATGACAGCTGCAAAATTCACGGACTTCTAAAATTAATCTACTAATTATTATTTAAGCAAGACATATTTGGAATTAGTGAAACAGCATGAAGCGTTAGGTAAGGTGACTATGATTCAAACACAGTTAACATAAACTCACCTTTATGAATTCTGTACATGCCGTTCAGTGTTGCATTTTTTGTAATTAATTTAGGCTCAAGCCGTGATGGCGGTGTGGGTCCAGGGCAGTAAGGACAATGCGTTTCTATTGGAATGAATTTTGGTGGAATTTTTGTGTCTTCCATGGTTAATGTCTCAGGAATATATTCTGGAATCCGCTTGTGAGAGTACATGTATTCCACCATTTTCCTCATATGCTTTTTGCTTTGAGGGTACTCCCTCACTTCCACGAGTGCTGCAGGAGACATTTCAAACTCTGAGTCCATTGAGTTTTCAAAACTGTCATAATTTGATATACTTTCTTCCTCCTGTTCTAAAACTTTCTTGCCTAACAGTTCGGGACGTTCTTGGAATAGCCACCACTTTGAAAGATATCTATGAGTGAATATGGATGCTTTGTGGGTGCCCTTACATTGGCACTGCCATTGTCCTGACTTAGTATCGAAAGTAACACGTGTCCTTAGGAAAATACACCAGTAGTCCTGTTTGCCAGTGTATACAGAAAAATAAATCTCCCAGAAAAACCATGCTCAGAAAGAAATACTGGAAATACTGCACAAACACCTGCTTCAGCCGCTGATGCTATTATTTCTTTGTATTCTTTTTCTTGTGTTATAGAAATTAAATTTCTCTGTAGCATTTACCTTAGTGATGACTCTTGAAGTTCTTTTGGGCATTGGAATGGTTTTGCATTTTTGGCCATTTCAAGGTGTTTACATTCGAGTGCAGGATGTCAACTACGGCTAGCCATTGCTATAAATTCTCTACACTGAGCAATTTCACAATTGTAGTGTTGTTTAATAATTGTTTTTTTAACATGAATTGGTGCTCTTTGTACACTTTTGCAACAGGCCATGAAATATATTCAATTTTTGCAATCCACACAATACACTAGAATTGAACATTTTTTGTGAATGTTTTGTTGATGACGCCAGAGTGTTGAATGACTTACAAACGTTATACTGCAAATACTACACTTTATTGTTTTTGAAATACCATCATTTCTCTCATTGGAAGCTGGTATTAATTGAAGTAGTTGATTTGATTTCTTTATATCCTTCACTAAAATAAGTAGAATAATAATGTTATTTGAAAGCTAAACATTTATGTACATGGCCATAAACATGAATTATCAGCTGAACATATGCATTATTACTGTATGCACTTGTATAATGCATGCATTTAGTGGCTTTCCATATTATAACATTAATAAAACATTGTTGGAAATCAATTAAATGAAGTTAATAATTTTTCTTTACTATTATGAAAAAGGTAATTGAAAATAAATCTTGCCTTCGTTAGTCTGATTTTCTTTCACTTTGTAGCCTAAAAGAAAGAAGTACTTAAAATGAGTAACATTGTACAGAATGAACATTTTGGTATTAATTTTAATGTCAAATTGTCAGCACAGCAGTGAGATTTTATTAAAACATGCCAAGAATTACTGGTATATTACTTTTGTTAATAAACTCTAGATATTTTGTAACCATGCACTCCCTTCAGGCCTATGATCTTAGAACAATGAGATTTACAATATATTCGATATGTCAAAACTCTGAAAAAAGAAGTTGTTAATTTATTTTATATTTATACCTTTGAAACTGATATGATAGAACAAATAACATACCACGTTGTTTATCCATATGACCTTTGAAGTTTAATGAACGGGTTATAAGTATCTGACAGACAGGACAGTGCCAATGGCTTCTAGATGAACTGGATTGTAACTGTAGACAATGTAGATTTTCCTAGTCTATGACGGAAAGTCTTAATTTTATTAAAAACACGGAGGCAAGTATTATGCGTTTCTTTTCTTACTTTATTCTATAGCAGCAGTCAAGAAAAAAACTACAAATCCCATGAGTCTAACACAAACAGCCAATGGGATTCAAAACGTAGTTCAAGACACATCCACCAATAGGGGTACACATATAGCATTATGATGTCACTTGACTGCAAGCAGCCCTCTTTTCTTGCGAGCGAAGTCAATCACAGGTGAATAAAGGGAATAAGGAACAAAGAATAAATAGAGCCATATCAAAGGCGAA
The DNA here is from genome assembly GCF_031143425.1 of Pleurodeles waltl. Lineage (NCBI taxonomy): Eukaryota > Metazoa > Chordata > Amphibia > Caudata > Salamandridae > Pleurodeles > Pleurodeles waltl. The sequence continues at coordinate 1,866,436,818 of NC_090440.1, forward strand.
CACGTCAGAACAGAAGTCCAAAATTCCATTAAGGTAAGTATGCTCCGAGAATCCAAAAGGGGAAGTTCCAGAACTTGAAGAGATCGAAGATTTCAGCTGGAAGATAGTGTTGGAGAAGGATGGACATCTAAACTGCCGGTTGACTGGTGGAAACTGGCGCTGGAAGAAAGGGAGGGAGAAACAACATTTATACCAGAGGTGGGATAATACTCGCCGCTGTGTCTTTAATAAAATTAGGACTTTCCGTCATATACTAGGAAAATCTACATTTTATGACAAGACCGGAGGCTCCTATTATGCGAGTTTAAAGCATATTAATTACATTGACTGAAACACTATCAACAGGTTTGCAATAAAAAAACTTTAAATATGTTATCATTAGACCAGTCTGCAGATTTCAGAATATCCTCCAGGCGGGAACCAGCCCAAAAAGCCTTGGAAGCCATAGACCGTCTGGAAGAATGAGCTCCAAATCTGGAAGTGTCAATACCCGCTAAGGACATGATCCACCTAACCCAACAGGCCAACGTAGCGGAAGAAACAGGATTATATGGTTTCCTGAAGGAGATAAGGAGTTGGGAAACAGAGGATGTTCTCAAATCTGCAGTCTTTTTGTTCATAAACTTTTAAACATTGACACACACATAATTTCGGATGATGTGGAAAATAAGGATAGAAAACTGATAAGTTAGTCTTAGTTCGTCGTTCAACCAAGAATAACACCCCAGAAGGAGTGAATTGCCGATTGGAGACGTCCAAAGCTTTAACATCAGATAAACATTTGATGGAAACCAGACATAATAACATTGTTAATTTAGCAGATAACAATTTCAAGGAAAGAACCGAATTATCAGGTAAAGACATCAGGAATTTTAAAACAACATTAACGTCCCACAACTGACTGTAAAGGAGGTTTGGGAAATTTTACTCCCTTCAAAAGTCGGCACACCAACGGATGTTCGCCTACTGGTTTCCCGTTGACATGGATATGATTAGAAGAAATGGCTGACCTGTAAATGTTGATAGTTCGGAAAGCTTTACCTTTACTGGCCTCTGCGGCCAGAAAATTGACTACAAATATTACATCTGCTGAAAGGGAATCAATATGTTTTCCCAAACACCAGCTGTGACATAAAGACCAGGCTGATTTGTAGGCCTTCTTGGTGCCAGGGGCCCAGGAATTTGAGATGTATTGTGAAGCTTCTGACGAAATAAGAGGGGTAGATTGTGAATTCCCGAAATGTTCCAGGCAGATAGGGTGAGGATGTTGTCCACAATAAGGGGATGGGGACAATGAAGAGGGTCCAACAATAGGTCTGGGAAGGACGGAAGGATCAAGGGAAAGTCCACAGAAAGTTCCAAGAGAGTGGGGAACCAGACTTGGGACTGCCAACACGGGGTTATCAGAATTAAAGTGGCATGCTGATGTCTGAGGTGTGCTAGAACCCTGATGATTATGATGAAAGGGGGAAAGGCGTAATTGAGGGAAAGAGACCAATCCTGTAAAAAGGCATATGATGCCGAGGCTAAGGGATTTGGGCGCCAGCTGTAAAATTGAGGAAGCTGAGTGTTCAGACGGGATGCAAACAGGTCTATAGACAGAGGACCCCATAGCGACTGAATTTTGTGGAAAATCGATGGATGGAGTTTCCAATCGCTGGCATCTCGAAGATGCTGGGAATGCCAAACCGCTACTGAATTGAGAGCACCTGGCAGATACTCTGCATGAACCGAAAGATGGTTTGAAAGGCAAAATTGCCAGAAGCTCTTGGCTAAATCCACCAGGGGTTTGGATTTTGTGCCCCGAGGTGATTTATATACCTGACCGCTGAGAGATTGTCCATCCTAAGAAGGATTGCACAGTCAACTTTGTGTTTTGCTAAACTTCTGATTGCAAAGGAGCCAGCAAGCATCTCTAAACAATTGATGTGCAATTTGGACTCCTCGGATGACCAAATACCTCCAGTCGAGATGGGACCACAACGGGCCCCCCAACCCAGACGGCTTGCATCTGATTCTAACACAAGATCTGGGGCTGATGGAAAACTACTTTTCCCGTTCCAAGCATCTAAATGGTCTATCCACCAATGAAGCTCTCTGTACGTGACTCGAGGTCTAGAGGAATGATGTCTGAATATGTGTTGAATCTTTAGTCTTTGAAGAGAACGGTAATGAAGAGGACCAGGGAAAATTGCCTGTATAGAGGAGGATAGAAGACCTACTATTTGAGCTAAAGACCTGAGAGAAATGAGGAAGCTGCGAAGGATTTGGAGAATTTCTGACTTTATGGATTTTATTTTTGCAGCAGGTAGAAGAAGAGTTGCCGAGAGAGAATTGATTTGGAATCCCAAGAATTCTAGGACTTGAGTGGGAATTAGAAGAGATTTTTCCCTGTTTATTATAAAACCTAAGTCCTCTTAGAGAGAGCAGGTAATCTTTAAATGAACGAGAAGAGTCTGAGAAGACTGACTTAAGATGAGGATATCATCCAGGTAAATTAGAAGTGTTATCCCTTGTGCTCTCAAGGAAGGTACAACAGGTTTCATGAGCTTGGTGAAGCACAGAGGAGCTGACGATAGACCGAAGGGCAGAGAGGTAAAGTGATTAGTTTGTTCCAGCCATTAAAATTGAAGAACATTTCTGAAATTTGGATGAACAGGAACCACCAAATATGCATCCTGTAGATCCAGATGGACCATCCAGTTGCCTCGGAGCAGGATATCTCTGAGGTGAAGAATGGTCTCCATTTTGAAGTGGGGGTATACCACAAACCGATTGAAATGTTTGAGAATGATAATTGGTTGCATCTTTTTGTTTTTCTTTTGAACTAAGAAAATTGGGCTGGTAAAACCCAACGGATGAGGATGGGCGATTGAAATCACCTGTTTTTGTAGCAGAGAGTCTACTTCGAGAGAGAGATGAGGTGGACCATTTCTGAGAAAAAATGGGGGGAAGGACAGGGGTTGAATAAAGATCTATTTTGTAACCCTGAACAGTGTCTAGAACCCACGAATCTGAGGTAATTGCTAACCAATTTGAAAGAAAATGGCAAATACGACCCCCTATCGGAAAGGAACCGACATGAGGGCTTACCTGTTGGATTGGAGCTTCTTGAAATCCTGAAGGATCTGGAACGGGTGGGGGTAAAACTGTGGACTGAATTCTTGATGATAGGAGTTGTAGAATCCTCTGGAGCCTTGATTGACAAATCTGCGGCCGGTAAAGCGCCCCCTGCCTCTACCGGCCCTGGCAAAAAGACGCTGGCTAAACATTTTCTTCATGGACCTCTGAGCCTTGTGCAAGGAAGTGAATGTGGCAACGTATTTACTCTTTCCCCAAAAGCTGTCCTTCCGTTTTTTTAATGAGGGTGGACGGTTGCCAAATTGATTAATTTGGGGGCGAGTTTGAGAAGGAGACCTTTCCTTCGCTCATGACTGAGAGACAAGTTTGCTTTCCCCAAGAGTCAAAAACAGTGTTGGACCCACAATGACAATTCTTCCGGGTCTAAAAAAGTGCCTTCCAACCTGGCCGATTCCACCAGGTCAAAGATCCGTGTAAGCGGACCAATGACGTCCAAGAGTTTGTCCTGACAGGACGACCACGCTTTGTCAACCCCTTTACGAGGGTCTTTGCCCAAGTTGGTGAAAAAGGTCAACAAAGGCTGATCAATAGCAGGAGTGATGGTAGCATTGTGAGGAAGAGCCGGCCGGACTTTAGCTTGGCTCTTGTTTGTTTGTCCAGAGGCGAATATAGTTTTTCAGCCACATAACGACCCACATCGTCTGAGGGGGAACATTCCGTTGAGTTAGGATGAAGAATATGTGTTGGATCAAACATGGGGAAACCCTCTGCATCAAAAAGGGGCGAAACAGCGGAGGAAACCTTAGGTTTCCTTAAAGGAGGAACAGATAATGAGTCATTATCATCCTTGTCAGAAAAATAACAGTCCGAGTCCACATCAGGCATGTCGTCATCCGTATCAGGGATGGCAGAGACAGTGACAGGTAAAGTGATATTATGCGCCTTGAATTTACGTTTTAAAGGAGGTTTGGAAGAAGCCAGATTATTATACTCTTTGGCAGGAGCCTCATAAGGAGCCGCGTCCTCTGTCACGTGTGAGACACGCTCACTATCCTTTTGCGCCAAAACAGTTGCCTTGGGTGATAGGCACTGTCTGCATTCCCCCGCAGTTTCGGCCGAAGATCTGGACAAAAGATTTGAAAATGAAGTTTCTAAATTTTTTGATAATTTTTTAATGGAAGATGACACTGCCTGATGTACAGAACTCCTAATAAATGTGCAGAGTTCATGTCTAATATCCTCCAAATCACTTGGAACACCCTGTTCCATTGCAGAAGTGTCTGTTTCCATACCAAAAGTACAGAAAAACCAAAGCTCTAAGCTCTGTTAGACAGAACACAGGCAACAACGGGTTAAAAAACTGAGGGGAAAGAACAGGAAGCCAAAACTCCTCCCCTGGGCGGAGTTTTATAACAAGACGACGTGCTGACACAATGAAATTAATGCCGGTCGTGCAACAACGAGGAAAGCAGGTAAACAATGTAGGAACGCAGAGAGCGCTTCCTAGGGGTTTCCCTCGCCTCAGGAGCAATGCAAATGACGGTTGCTGCCTGAGGCGAGAAAAGAAGATTATTAACGCTCGCGCGAGAGGAGCGCTGATATTTAAAGAATGCGGCAACTTGCCGACAACAAGCAATTAAAGCGAGCAAAGCAAGATAATTAGGTTTAGAGTGCAGTAAAACTATTATGACTAAATATAACAAGTAATTTTAACAATTGACATGAAGAGAAATGTGAAGAGTGAACTTATCTTGACTGCAGCAGCAAGAAAAGAGGGCTGCTTGCAGTCAAGTGACATCATAATGCGATATGTGTACCCCTATTGGTGGACATGTCTTGAACTACGATTTGAATCCCATTGGCTGTTTGTGTTAGCCTCATGAGATTTGTAGTTTTTTCTTGACTGCTGCTATAGAATAAAGTAAGAAAAGAAACGCATAATAGGAGCCTCCGGTCTTGTCATAAAATTAAATGGAGTCATATATTTATCAGAAGAGGAAAAAGAAATGCCACATAGTGAATAAATATCAGCCTATCAAAATGTATCTCAGTGCCTTTGTTTGGGGAAAGCAGTTTGGGTGGTGCAGCCAGTTCCTAACCACAATAACCATGGTAGGGAGAGAAGAGAGCTGCTGGGTCTCACAGGGACAGTCTTAACATTGTGGACACTCAGTGCAACAATCTATGTTAGCGCTCCCCCATTGACCCCCTTCTGCACAGATTCCCTCACTACCACCCACCATGGATGACCCTCATTTCTCCTTTCCCCTTTCCCACCTTTATTTATTTTATAGCGCTACTCATCCCAACTTAGATAGTCAAACTGCTTTGCATCACAAACATGAAGATACAATGAGTGATACACATGAATAAATCAATATATACAAAATGTTACTTAAGCAAGTGGAACTAAAAGGTGCTGTGTCCAATGAAACGAAGGGAAAGATTAACTATATTTTTAAGCTACATATTAACCAATGTTGCTATGGTCGGTCGTCTGAAAAGGAGAGAGCACAACAGCACCATATCTCCTAAGTTGTCGTAATGTTGCTCTTCTTTCCTTCCCTGTAGTGCTGGCGTACATTTGACTGCCTCACGCCAATGTACACACTTTTGCACTATGGTGCAAGGTGTGTGTGTGTGTGATGTCAAGCATAGATTTTAAAATAGAAGGGTATCCATCCAACATAATATTCTAGGGTTTAATGAGTTTCACATCCTATGACTTTGTCTGTGTTCTCTACGGTGCAGCACACATGCACAGTTGAAAAGGTTTGGAGAAAATACACCTTTTATCCAAATTTAAGCCTCAAGGAGGTGTAATCTTTAGTTTCAAATCCCTTTCTATCAAAGTTAATAGATGAGGATTAGTGCCAAAGTCCATTGTTGAATGAATGGGAACGTCCATGTACAATGCATGCTATAGCTGCTTTACATAAGGTAGTGCGTAGTGCTACTTTGTGTAGCCTAATTAACCTCTGAGCTAACTACAAATGTGTAATCTGCATGTCACACATTGTGTTTTCAAGATGGAACACTAATTCATGTCTGCACTCTTTCATAAACCACATCTGTGCCTTGATCAATCCCAGATCTATCCATCAAGTGCATTAACCACCAGACTTATCGTGCCTTTGTAATTCTTCCTTGAAAAATGACATAAACACAAACATCTCTCCAGGATGCTCTTATCTGAGTACAGCATGTTATGGAGTGGGCTCTTCTTTGACCCTGGCTCCCGATACGATGGCACCAGTCACACAAGCCTAAAGCCAGCACTGGGCTCTTACACTAATATTGTAAACTGGGTCATGTTTGAGGGATTTGGCTGGGGCTTCAACAACATGAGCCTCAATAACACATTATTTAATGCAAGAGTACAAAAAGCGTACAGTTGCATGTTTATTACAGCAGTAAACATGTCATGTTCCATATTATTACAATATCAAAGTTAAAGAGATATAAGAGAAAAATATTTACTGCCTCACAGATTGTATTCACAAGATTTTTACTGTAGCAAACAAAACTCCTAAGAAGCAGGAGGCCTCCTCAAATTTATTTTACCTGGCTCTACAAACATAACACTTGCATCCTGTTCTTTAATACCTGTGAAACATATGCACTTAAAAAGTTCCTTGGCAGGAACTATTTATGCAGGTGCACAAAGTTGTTATATACCATTTTATGACGTGGCATGGTGAGGGATGTTAATAAACAAATTTGGTTTCACCGGTCATGGGTCATGCCATCTTTCCACATTTAGCAATTTATATTACATATGATACCAATAGCTGACATCTTAAGCCACGGGGCAGATAACTGAGTGTATCTTAAATATTACCAGAACCTCAAAATATCTATATAAGACCCTGTTGAACATTTTGTGCTTTATACATTTTTACATAACATGTTTATTTAACAAGATTTAGCTTGAGAAACATGTTTTATTCAAACCACAGCTATTGTTATATACAGCAAGTATACATTAGAATAACCATAATGATGAAATATCAGAACTGGAAAGTTATAGTGCTGGTGAACACTAAGGGGGTGATTCCAACCCTGGCGGTCGGTGATAAAGCGGCGGCCAACCCGCCAACAGGCTGGCGGTCCAAAAAATGGAATTCCGACCCTGGCGGGAACCGCCAACAGAGACCGCCACTTTAACACTCCGACCGCCACGGCGGGACAAACAAACAGCGCGGCGGTCACCGCCAACAGGCAGGCGGCAGACAATGTACCGCCCACCCTATCACAACTCACCAATCCGCCACCTTTTCCGGGGCGGGAGCCCCGCCGATAAAAACACGGCGGAAACAGACTACGAACGGGAAAACGCTCACCTCTACGCACTCCACGAGGACGGAGGACAGCATGGAACCTGAATTGAACATCCTACCTGCTCTCGTCTACCTGCTCATCTACCACGAGTACGAACTCCGCCGCAGACGTCAACGATGAGTACTGCACCTATGACACACGGGAGGGGGGGAGGAGGAAAGGTTACGGGCACACACATATGCGACCCGCACCACCCCCCCAAGATGTACACACCAATGCAGAGCAACAAGTCACAGTGACACCACCCAAACACCCGTAAAAAATACAATCACATAACCAAATTGAGAAAAAATATTTATGTACAAAATAGTTTCAGAAAAGTATCTTTCAACCATCAAATTTTTTTCTGATAAGCAAATTATTTACACAGCAGTGGATAACTGAAGCAAGTAGTCCTGCACATCTTACGAATGCATCATGTCCGTTGGCCAAAGTGTAGCGAAACAAGGGCAAAGCCCACACAGGAGACCTGAGTCCTTTGGAGAGAACACTGCAGGGGCATCTGGTGACAAAACTACAGGCACCTCAGGGGGAAGGGAAGGGGGGGGCACCACAGCCACATGAGTCCACGACGCCAGATCCACGAAGGGCCCACCATGCCCACTGCCATATCCTGGGGAGTGCAAAGCCACAGTCTCGCAAAGTCTCTACAGTGGGTGGATTGCCCACTGTGCCATCCTGGGGAGTGCAAAGCCACAGTCTCGCAAAGTCTCTACAGTGGGTGGATTGCCCACTGTGCCATCCTGGGGAGTGCAAAGCCACAGTCTCTCAAGTCTCTACAGTGGGCGGCTTGCCCACTGTGCCATCCTGGGGTGTGCAAAGCCACAGTCCATCAGGTGGATAAATGTCCCCACTGGACAAGGAGGATGCATGGTGGGCACAGTGAACCCTGAACAGTGCCTGACAGGAAGGGCCCAGCGGAGCGGTGCTTGAGATGAAGGGCCCAGCGGAGGGGTGCTTGAGACGGTGGGGCCCAGCGGAGCGGTGCTTGACAGGAAGGGCCCAGCGGAGCGGTGCTTGAGATGAAGGGCCCAGCGGAGCGGTGCTTGAGAGGAAGGGCCCGGCGGAGCGGTGCTTGAGACGGCGGGGCCCTGTTCAGCGGTGCTCTTCTGCACGGCGGGGCCCTGTTCAGCGGTGCTTGTTTTCACGGCGGGGCCCTGTTCAGCGGTGCTTGTCTTCACGGCGGGGCCCTGTTCAGCGGTGCTTGTCTTCACGGCGGGGCCCGGTTCTGCGGTGCTCTTCTGCACGGCGGGGCCCGGTTCTGCGGTGCTCTTCTGCACGGCAGGGCCCGGTTCAGCGGTGCTCTTCTGCACGGCGGGCCCTGTTCAGCGGTGCTTGTCTTCACGGCGGGGCCCGGTTCAGCGGTGCTTGTCTTCACGGCGGGGCCCGGTTCAGCGGTGCTTGTCTTCACGGCGGGGCCCGGTTCAGCGGTGCTTGTCTTCACGGCGGGGCCCGGTTCAGCGGTGCTTGTCTTCACGGCGGGGCCCGGTTCAGCGGTGCTTGTCTTCACGGCAGGGCCCTGTTCAGCGGTGCTTGTCTTCACGGCGGGGCCCTGTTCAGCGGTGCTTGTCTTCACGGCGGGGCCCGGTTCAGCGGTGCTTGTCTTCGCGGCGGGGCCCGGTTCAGCGGTGCTTGTCTTCGCGGCGGGGCCCGGTTCAGCGGTGCTTGTCTTCACGGCGGGGCCCGGTTCAGCGGTGCTTGTCTTCACGGCGGGGCCCGGTTCAGCGGTGCTTGTCTTCACGGCGGGGCCCGGTTCAGCAGTGCTTGTCTTCACGGCGGGGCCCTGTTCATCGGTGCTTGTCTTCACGGCGGGGCCCTGTTCATCGGTGCTTGTCTTCACGGCGGGGCCCTGTTCATCGGTGCTTGTCTTCACGGCGGGGCCCGGTTCAGCGGTGCTTGTCTTCACGGCGGGGCCCGGTTCAGCGGTGCTTGTCTTCACGGCGGGGCCCGGTTCAGCGGTGCTTGTCTTCGCGGCGGGGCCCGGTTCAGCGGTGCTTGTCTGCACGGCGGGGCCCTGTTCAGCGGTGCTCTTCTGCACGGCGGGGCCCTGTTCAGCGGTGCTCTTCTGCACGGCGGGGCCCTGTTCAGCGGTGCTCTTCTGCACGGCGGGGCCCTGTTCAGCGGTGCTCTTCTGCACGGCGGGGCCCGGTTCAGCGGTGCTTGTCTTCACGGCGGGGCCCGGTTCAGCGGTGCTTGTCTTCACGGCGGGGCCCGGTTCAGCGGTGCTTGTCTTCACGGCGGGGCCCTGTTCAGCGGTGCTTGTCTTCACGGCGGGGCCCTGTTCAGCGGTGCTTGTCTTCACGGCGGGGCCCTGTTCAGCGGTGCTTGTCTTCACGGCGGGGCCCTGTTCAGCGGTGCTTGTCTTCACGGCGGGGCCCGGTTCAGCGGTGCTTGTCTTCACGGCGGGGCCCGGTTCAGCGGTGCTTGTCTTCACGGCGGGGCCCGGTTCAGCGGTGCTTGTCTTCACGGCGGGGCCCTGTTCAGCAGTGCTCTTCTGCACGGCGGGGCCCGGTTCAGCGGTGCTTGTCTTCACGGCGGGGCCCGGTTCAGCGGTGCTTGTCTTCACGGCGGGGCCCGGTTCAGCGGTGCTCTTCTGCACGGCGGGGCCCTGTTCAGCGGTGCTTGTCTTCACGGCGGGGCCCTGTTCAGCGGTGCTCTTCTGCACTGCGGGGCCCGGTTCAGCGGTGCTCTTCTGCACGGCGGGGCCCGGTTCAGCGGTGCTCTTCTGCACGGCGGGGCCCAGTTCAGCGGTGCTCTTCCAGTCAGTGTAGGGAGTCCGACCTGGCCTGGACAACCTGCTCACTCGCCCTCCGAACGTGCAGTGTCAGGCTCCTTCGGAGACGGAGTCCTGGGCCCTTTGGTGTCGTCCCTTGCAGCCGGGCTGTTGTGGCAGGTGAAGTGGCCGGAGTCACCTCCTTGGGGGCAGCCGTCTCAGTCCGCTCACGGCGGCCCTTCACTTTCCGGGTCCTCTTGCCTGGGGGGGGGGCTGCCAGTCCCCTTGCTGCTCAGTGAAGTGTCACTGCCGCCAAAGGTTGGACTCCATATTCCATGCACCACTTGTACCCTAGAAGCTGGGCTGGTGGTGGCTGAGGTGCCTTTGGGACTTTTCCCAGATGGAGGGGGTGGGTCAGGGGAGGGAAAGAGGTTAAGATTTGAGAGGTAATATTTCTTTGGACCAAGGTAAAGGGTAGGAGTAGTGGAGATAGAAGTGGAGGAAGAGGATGTGGTTGTAGGAGAGTCAGGTGTGCTGTCTTTGGGTGCAGGTGACTGAGACGTAGGCTGTCGTGAGGTGGTTGGCTGTTGTTTGGGTGTCTGCCTGCGTTTATGTGTCTTGGAAGAGGGGGTGACAGACACAGTGGGAATGGACACAGGGGATGTGTACATGGCAGTGGGGGTGGTGACTGCATGTGTGAGGACTGTAGTGGAGGGTGTGCTGGTGATGGAAGAACTGGCTGATGTTGGCGTGCATGCAGGTGTGAGTGTAGACGTCACAGGGAGGGAGGAGGGAGACGAGGAGGAGGGGGACACAGAGGTGGTAGTGACTGTTGGTATGTCTGCATCAGGGTGTTGCTTGGGTGAATGCTTGTGTGTTCTGTGGTGCTTATGTTTGGATGAGCTGGCCTTGGGTGTTGAGGTGTGTGCAGGCTGGTCAGATGGTGTGGATGGGATAGGCTGAGGAACAGGAGACAGAGAAAGGCTGGAGGCAGTTAGAAGAGGGAGACTGGAGACAGGGACAATGGCTGCCGTCAGTGCTGAAGCCAGAGAAGTGAACGCTCGTTGATGGGCAGTCTGACCCGAATGAATGCTCTCCAGGTAGGCATTGCTCTGTTGCACCTCCCTCTCCACCCCCTGGATGGCATTCAAAAGGGTAGTCTGCCCAACAATGAGCGTCCTCACGAGGTCAATGAGCTCCGCACTGAGGGCAGCAGGGGTAACAGAGGCAGGGGCTGAGGTGCCTGGGGCGAAGGAGACGCGCGCCTTCCTGGGCGAACGGGCACGGAGTGAAGACTGAGGGGCTGCTGGGAGGGCGGTGCTGGTGCGCTGGGTGGCGGCTGTACCTGTTGTTGCGGGGGGCACAGATGTTGCCGCCCCCGCTAGGGAGCTCCCAAACGAGGACGTGTCCGTGTCGCTGGTGTCTCCACCGGCCCCCGTTGTGGTGCTCCCCTCGCCCTCCGGATCACTGGTGCCCTCGGTGTCTGTGTCAGTGCCCACCGGGACCTGGTGACATGCAGCTCCCTCGTGCTCCGACGCCAATTCTCCTCCGACTGATGATGCTAATGCACAAGAAACAAAGAATAAGGGTGGGGGGAGAAATAAAACAAAGTTGAGTGCATGCCTTGTCGATAGCCTTGGCGGAGAGGACAGACACAGGTGCCTCATGCACTAAGCCGCGAACTTGGGGTACACTACTCTGTACTTCTGACTAGGCCAACAGGTCTAGGGACAACAGACGCGCTCATTGGTGATGTTGGACCATGGATAGCTGCACTTGGCACCCTACAGAGGTGGTGGGCGGGGGCACAGGGCCATGTCTAAGGGAGGGGACTACACTACAGAAAGCGCCCTGGCCTACTGTCACCCACAGCCCTCCTCCCCCACCCAGACGCCTCCACTGCGCGTAAAGATAGGAGAATGTGCTGATACTCACCCCCTTGTGTCTGCTGTGATGTCCTCAAGCGCCCATCCAAATCAGGGTAGGCCACCGCCAGGATCCGGGACATCAGGGGGGTCAGGGTACGACTGGCACCCCTCCTAGGTCGGGAGGCCATCCCCAGCAGTGACTCGGCGGTCTTTCGGGTTCCGCGGCGGATGTCCTCCCACCTCTTCCGACAGTGGGTGCCCCGTCTGGTGTAGACCCCCAGGGCCCGGACTTCCTTGGCGATGGCACGCCAAATATCGATTTTCTGATGGGCGCTCACCTGTTTGACATGTACAGGGTGGGAAAGAGAAAACGTCACATTTCTGCGTGTTTGGAGTACATGCCCCTCCTCCCCAACCTTGCCATACTCTCATCAGTCGTGCGTTGCATTCCTCATTTTCTCCCCAGCCCACCAACTGACAGCCACCCCACTCAACACAGGCTTTACCCATTCAATGTGCACTCAGTGTACTCACCTGTTGGTCTGGAGGACCGTAGAGTAGCACATACTGGGGGAGGTCCCCGTCCACAAGTTTCTCCAACTCTTCAGACGTGAAGGCAGGGGCCCTTTCCTCAGTCGCAGCAGCCATTGTCACTTCCAGACCGAGTTCACAGCAGCACTTGCAGTATAGGTCCTCTCCTGTGGATGATCAGGTCTCGAGTGATTAATCAGATAGAAAATGGCGGTGCGTACCGAGACCGCCGGCGCACATCGTCATTGGCTCCTGAATCCCATAGGGTTCAATGTTAACCAATGCGACTTCGTACAGCGGTCTTCGACCGCCTACCGCCACGGTGTGCCACGCCAGCGCATTGACCTCACATCCCATTGTCCCACTTCACAGGTCAGGCAGCCGCCATTTCAAGGGCCCACATGGCTTAAATTCTACTGCGTCACACAGGCCTAGGCCTTGCTTTTGCACACATACAAACATAGCTATCAATACATTTTCGTGTACTGTGCAAGCTGTGTTGTACGTACCTGTGAGTTGATTGACTCAGTGCTCCATGTTGTCCTTCCTAGGCACCGTCCGCAGGGACTTGCGAGGAGAAGGAGGAATCCTCCCGTGTACCGGCCACTGGTTGACCTGTCGACAATGGAAGAACGCCATATAATACTCCGATACCGACTTGACTGAGCCACTATACATGAACTGTGTGCCCAGCTGGAGCCAGACCTGATGTCACCCATCCGCCAACCCACAGGAATTCCCCCTCTAGTGCAGGTTCTATCAGTCCTCCATTTTTTGGCAAGTGGCTCATTCCAGACAACAGTGGCCATGTCATCTGGAATGTCTCAGCCTATGTTTTCAAAGATTCTGTCCAGAGTGTTGTCTGCCCTGATGAAACTCATGAGGAGCTACATCATATTCCCAGAAGAGGCTGATTTGGCCACAGTGAAGGGTGATTTCTATGCCCTTGGACATATCCCCAACATCATTGGTGCCATTGATGGGACCCATGTGGCAATAGTACCCCCAAACGACGATGAACAGGTGTACAGAAATAGGAAAAACTACCATTCTATGAATGTGCAGGTTGTCTGTTTGGCAGACCAGTACATCTCCCATGTTAATGCCATGTTCCCTGGGTCAGTGCATGACGCGTATGTTATGCGTAATAGCAGCGTCCCCTATGTGATGGAACAGCTACAGAGACAGCGTGTGTGGCTAATAGGTGACTCTGGTTACCCCAACCTGCCGTGGCTATTGACCCCAGTGAGGAATCCCAGGACCAGGGCAGAGGAACGGTACAATGAGGCCCATGGGCGTACTAGGAGGGTCATAGAAAGGACCTTCGGCCTCCTGAAGGCCAGGTTTAGGTGCCTGCATATGACAGGTGGATCCCTAATGTACTCACCAAAGAAGGTGTGCCACATCATCGTGGCCTGCTGTATGCTTCACAACCTGGCTTTGCGACTCCAGGTGCCTTTCCTGCAGGAGGAGGGTCCAGATGGTGGTGTCGTAGAAGCCGTGGAGCCTGTGGAGAGTGAAGAGGAGGAAGACGACGGTGAGGAAACAGACAACAGGGAAGCTGTCATACACCAGTATTTTCAGTAGCACACAGGTAAGGTTCAGCCACGCCATTTCCCATTTACTTAGAGCCTCTTGCATCTCAACTTTATGTATTTCCCCCCAGCTCTTTTGAATAACATATTCTTTTTCCCTTCCCTTCTCAGTGCTTAATGACTCATAGCCCGACTTCTGCTTGGTTTGGCCATGTACTACAGCGTATTGACATTGGTATGTTGTCATCACTAACTGACATCACATATTGTGAACTGTTATGTGTAGTACAATTTTTTGAGAATACAGCATGACTCCAAACGGTTTTCTGTGCAATAATTGTTTTATTTTGTGTGCTTAGATAATGGTACATTATATTAAAACGGTGATGGGTGGGGGTGGAGTAATGTCCATGGCAGAGTCCAGTTCTCAGTCTGACAGGTGTATTGTCCATATGCCTGTGGAAGGATGGAGCAGGGGCTGTTTGAGTTTGGACAGGGTGGCAATGTGGGACAGTGGGATGACTTCTGGGGGTATCTCATGCTGGCGGTGGTCTTGGCATGCTACTCTGCTTTTTTTTTGGGTCTTAGGCTCCTCTTGCGGGGTGGTTGTTCTTTAGCAGGAGGTGGGGTTCTTGTGGCCTGTCGTTGTGTGTGGGCCTCCTGTCCACTAGCGCCGGCGGAGGTGGTAGGCTGTTCCTGGCTAGTGACAGTGGCCCTGTGTGGTGCCACATGGTCCCGCAACGTGTCTTCTATCCTGTTGAGGGCCTGGACCATGCTCCCCATGGCGGTAGCGATGGTGGTGAGTTGGTTTCTGAACCCCATGTAGCGTTCTTCCTGCTGTGCCTGTATCTCGGTGAACCTGGCCAGTACCGTCGCCATCGTCTCTTGGGAGTGGTGGTATGCTCCCATGATGGTAGTGAGGGCCTCTCCTCCCTCCCCTGTCGCACGGCAGCCCTCCGAGTTGCCCTGTTTGCCTGGGCCTCTGTCCCCTGGACGGTGTGCCCACTACCACTGCCCCCAGGTCCCTGTTGTTGTTGGGGTTTTGGGTTGGCCTGGGTGCCCTGTAGTGGCAGACACACCGCTGCTTGACCTGTCCTAGAGACAGAGGCATGGGCCCGCTGGGTGGGAGCTGTGCTGTTGTTCCCAGGGGGGTTTGGGTCTGCTGTGGCCTGTGTCTGTGTTTGGGGAACCCACTGCCCAGAGGTCCCCGATGGTCCGGGCTGGTCATCAGCTTCCAGGTCGACAGAGCTGCTGTCATCACTGGGGGCCTGTTCCGGGGGTGGGATGGACATTTGAGGACCCTCTTGACCGGTGTGTTGGCGTTCGGGTCCTGCATGGGGTGAGAGAGTATGGTTATTGTTTCTGTGTGTGAAATAGCGTGCGATTTATGGGTGCCCTTGTCCCCCAGTGCAGGCATTCTGTTGTGGGTGGTGTTGTGAGGGTGGTTTGTGGGGGGGATGGGTATGTGCAGTGGTCATGCTTAGGTAATGGGTGTCCAATGTTTGTGGTGGCATGCAAGGGTTGGTGAGGGGTTGGGTGGGTTGTGCTAGGGAAACATTCTCAGGGATGATGTGTGATGGGGGGTTGGGGGTGAGGGTGGGGGTGTGGGTTGGCATGCTGGTGGGGTGGGGGGGATGAAGTATATGAGATAGGACTTACCAGAGTCCATTCCACCGGGTACTCCAGCGAGGCCCTCAGGATGCAGGATGTTTAATACTTCTTGCTCCCATGCTGTGAATTCTGGTGGGGTGGGTGGGGGTCCTCCGCCAGTCTTCTGCACCGCGATGTTGTGTCGCGACACCATCGAGCGCACCTTCCCCGTAGGTCGTTCCATCGTTTGCGGATGTCGTCCCTATTTCTGGGATGCTGTCCCACCGCGTTGACCCTGTCCACGATCCGCTGCCATAGCTCCGCCTTCCTTGCTATAGTGGTGTGCTGCACCTGTGAGCCGAAGAGCTGGGGTTCCACTCTTACGATTTCCTCCACCATCACCCTGAGTTCTTGGTCCGTAAAGCGTGGGTGTCTTTGTGGTGCCATGGGGTGGTGTGGATGAGGTGTGGGGTGGTGTATGTGGTGATGAGTGTGTTGGTGTGTGGTGCTTTGTGCTACTATGTGGTGTGTGTGATGTTGTAGTGTGCCTCTGTGTGTCTGGCTCTCTATTCTCTGATGTGTCTCTCTCTCCTTCGTCTCTGATTTTTGGTTGTAGGGGTTTGTGGGTGATATGGGTGTGTGTTTTATATTGTATTGGATGTGTGAGAGTGTTGTTTGTATGTGTATCAGGTGTGTGTATTTCAAATTGTCCAATGTGGTAGTGTTTTGTAAAGGTGTGTGTATTTTGACCGCGGCGGTGTGTACCGCCAATAGACTACCGCGTTTGAAAGACCGCCACGTGGATTTGTGGATCGTAATGGCATGGGCGTATTTCTGTTGGCGTGGCGGTGGAGGTTTGGTCATCTCCAGTTTATCGCTGGCCGCTGATGTGGCGGACTGCAATGGAGGTCGGATTTTTGGAGGTTTGGCAGTTGTGGGTCAGAATGTCCGTAGCGGCTGACCGCGGCCGCGGCGGTATTGTGGCGGTCTTCTGACCGGCGGTAAGCGGCTTTTACCGCCGAGGTCAGAATGACCCCCTAAATGCACAAAACACAATACAAAATTAAAACAAATGATATTTAAATTGTTCCTATGCTGCCAGAAGATCATGACAGAATACATCTGTACTCATACACCCACTACCTGCCTATTAACTACAGCTAGAGAAAGGCACCATTGACAATACACAAGTAACTGCTTCAAAAATGCAGCAAAACAATATTCCATAAGACAAAAACACACCAATCTTGGAACATACAAAACCTCAGATACTTTAAAAGAGATACTTTAAAGAGTACATGAAACCTTTAATTTACCATCCTGATCAATCCCCATAAAATCATTTAGACAGTGGCAATTTTCATTGTTTTGTCAGATAGCTAAAGAAATATTAACCATACTGAGAGATCCTCATATGCATGAAGGGGATATCTGTACTGTGAAGGGAGCAACCGCAGTAATGATACCATTCATAGCACTGAGGTTTTCAGTGGGCGCAATGTTTAAAGCACCTACTCTGCAAATGTTTTTTGTTTTCAAGAAACAAAACAGCCATGATAACAAAATCATGGCCACGATACCAGGGAATTTGCTCTCTGGACACCTAGACCATTAGTACCTGTCCTTACACATGTCCACTGTACATTATACAGCAGATAGAGGTATGGAAAATGAGTGATAGTCACCCTGCATTCAATATTGCAGCATGACCATTACCCTAACCTATTGGCTCCTTAGTTGATGGGCCACTTGAGGGAGGTAAGACCCTTCTAGATTTGCAGTTGTACTTCACAAGGAATCTGGGAGTTATATTGAGAAAAGTACAAATAAAGAGACAAACAGGACCAGTGTAAGAAAGTAGAGGATAGGTCTATGGTGCTGGGACTGAGGAATAGATACTGGCAGAGCATAAGGACCAATCAGAGTTCCCCTCCCAGGCTACCAGATGGGATGGGCACTTCCAAGGAACCACTAACTACAAGCAACTGGAATAACTTAGTGGCAAGCAATATGGTTTCTAAGGTAAGGTTCCTGGTTCTCTTGTTTGCCCCTCCATTCGTATTACATTAATTTATATGACATTTCATCTCACTGATGTGCCATGTGGCATTTACCTGCAGTGTGTCACCCTACTGTCTCCTGTCCTTCTGACTTGCTGACTTGGAGTGAGTGTCTTGGTAAGGTCTGTGGTTCAGTCACCACTTAGAGCTTATGGTAAATCTAGTGTGTCATGAGAGGTGAAGGTTGTCATTCCTATTAAACCGCTAAAGAAATGAATACTCGGTTCTTTAAAGATTTTACCCTGCTGCTGGAAAGCACATTCCATCTCTCCAGTAGCATTCACCTGCTGAAGTTCCACAGACTAGGGTCTGCAACAGTTGTATTCTCTCCCTCTTCTGTCGTATAACCCTTCTATTTCTTTCATAGTGTTTTTGTTCTCCAGATATACATGATGTGTATTATAGTCACTATATAGAATCACTCTACATATAATTAGTTTTCTATCTTCTTACAAGGCACTTAATTCTGAAATTGAAGGAAAAAGACCAAATAAACCCAAGACAAGCATCAATTTTTGCTACACAGTATTAGCTTTGATTGAGACACGCGGACAGCAACATTAGATGTGTTGAGTCCATTTCAAAGAGTACAAAGGTATAGCTGGCCCATGAAAACTGAACTGCAATCTCAAAGTTCAACTCTTAAAGCCTGTAGCTTCATCAATTTTGTAACATTAAAGGAATGTTTTAATTTTTTTTATTCAATTCTGGTGTAGCTTACCAAGCCCCAAAAGCACAAACTGGTTCTTCAGAGCCACATAATAGTAACGTGATAAGAGAGACAGCACATTAAATAACACCAAAACAGCATTGATTTAGTAAGTGAACAAACTGTTTTCATTTGCAGTTGACACATATAGACAAAAAAGTGCATTCCTATAGAAACGATTAATACTGGAAATAATGGAAATGATCCTCTATCTGCATTGTGTCTGCATACAGCTACAGAGAATGTGTAATACTTTTCTCCAAATACTAACACCTTGTTTGGTCAATGTTAGTTATATGATTATTCAACTACACAAAAATTACTGGAAGATGTGATATTGCTCTGTATTTCAAATAGTCTGAGATTGAATAATGCCAACACATAAACATATAAAAACATACTTAAATAAAGAACATCTAATTTTTGGAAAGGTGTTTGTGTTATTAGTCTACAGCGAAGGTCCATTAAGGACAAACAAGAGAGGCTAATATAGGACCCTACTTAGAGATGTTGTTTATTAGTGTCTTAGAAGAAAAGGTTGCATGTAACAACACTGAACATAAAAATATAGATAGATAAAAACTGTATACTTGAAAAACCTTTACATCTAAAGAAAAGGCAAAGTATATTATGAGTGAATTATTGTAATGATTGATTATATATAGACAACCTAATAATTTATATATTTTTAAACAACTCAAATAAAAATATTTCTTACAATTCTATGGTGGTCATTCTGAGTTTGGCAGGCGGCAGAGGCCGCCTGCCAAACTCAACCCGTCACCTGACTGCTTGTGCCGTAAGGACACCGTTGGCCCTATTCCAAGTTCGCTGCAGGGCCGGCGGGTAGAAACAGTGTTTCCGCCCACCGGACCTGCGGTGAAGAGGACCTTAACATTGACGCCAAAGTGGCAGTGCAGCGGGTGCAGCAGTAATTCGGGCAGTGAAATGCACGACGGGGCTGTGCATGGAGACCCCTGCACTGCCCATGCCAAGTGCATGGGCAGTGCAGGGCCCCCAGAGCACCCCAGGCACCCCCATTCCACCAGCTTTTTCATAGCAGTGTTTACTGCCATGGAAAGGCTGGCAGAATGGAAGTCGCTGCCCTGGCAGCTTACAACCCCAGGGACCGCCTGGCTGGAGGCTGACTGCAGCCTGGCGGTGTCGGCGGTTTGACCTCGGCGGTCCGATGGCCACCCCGAGTCTGGCGGTCTCAAGACCCACAGACTCGGAATGAACCCGTAAGTCTGCAAAAAATATCTCAAACTTAAAAATGTTTCCGAATTATTTAGTGAATAAAAAAATCTGCAATATAGTTTTCTTTTAACGTGAAAATTATTTCACATTACATGCTGTAATAATAAAATGATTTAGGTAGAGAAAAGCAAAATATCAATTGACAGGAATATAAATACAATAAATGAAAAATATTAATTAAAAACTACATATGGATAACATCATCAAAGATATTTTGGTCAGAAATCAATTAAAGATTCATGATTGCCATCCTGGTGGTTGATGTTAAACAGATTCTGCAAATGCCTATCTCTATGTGGCTGTTTTGCACAAATTATTTTTCTTAAATACGCTTTTGTTTCTACAGACATAAGCATGGACAAAAATCACAATATATTACTAATTGAATCATCTTGATATTTGAAGCATGGATGCTTATATCGGTAGGAAGACTGAGGAAATATCACAGACTAAAATTAAATAGAGCTGTTTTTTCTTAGTACTTATAGGGGCTACATTGCGATAATAGTTACCATTAGCAAATATCATTCAGACTACTTCAGCTGGCTCTACTTATGAAGAAGTAGTTAATTTCTCTAATAAAACAAAGTTAGTTACTGCCATAACTATTTGATGCCTGCAGCCTTTTCTGTGGGTGACATTACTGGGTGTAGTTGCCAGCTGGACTTCGTTTATTCCTCCCAGACAAACACACAATAGACAAATTAGGTGAATTTGGATGGGCCATCAGCTGGAAGGAAGGGGGGAAGAACCTAGGCACAGCCACATTTGCAAATGAATGGACTGAGTCCTGACCTTTACATAAAGGCTGTGTCACTGCTGCATTGGTTATGAAGCCAGCTTGAGGCAAGCACAGGGGAGGCAGGGAACTTCAAGGACTTCAAAGGGAATTCTCCAGAACCTTCTCCTAACTCAAAGTGGGCACCTTGTATAAATATTGGACCCTCAGCCACCACTTTTCAGTGCACCTCTGCACTTCCGGAAGGTTCAAAAGGACTGCTGTGCTGCTCTGCAAGAAGGACGTCTACTCTGTTGCCCTGCTGGCCATGTGCCTGCTGCACTACTATATGAGATAAGTGCTGAACCTGCATCTTGAACCCAGGACCACTGGAGTTAATCCAGGGGATAGTTGGCTTACCTTCTAATCAGAGCCTCAGAGACAGGAATGACCTTGAACCATGCACCTAAACTCTGCTTGCTGGGAGTCCTGCCCGTCAAGTGAAGCCACCCTAGTCTTGGACATTTGGAAGCCGACCTGAAGGTTCTCTACCAGCCCAGCTATGACCCCCATCGTACCTGACGTAACTAACGTAACTGGCGTAAAGAGACCAGGCGAACTGCGAAGCCTCACTTTGGAGCTGTCAGCCTCCTAGGAATCAATTCAAAGTGCTGCAAAGCTACACAAAACCAACACTGCACAGCTTCATTGAAAGTGGTACCAGACAATGGGAAGCTCCACAAAGTAACGCCACAAGGGCTGTGCACCAGAACTTAAAGTATTTAGCTCAGTCACCAGACAGCGCTACATTGTGGTCAAATGGTAACCCATTTTCCAATACTTGAATCTATGTGTAATAGCACATTCCTTTCCTAGGGCCGATATCATCCCTTGTATTGCACAAATGTAGAGTGTGTAGTGAGACCTAGTATTTTTTGTTGTATGAGTATACAAAACAGTTGATGATCAGAAATTGTATTTCAAAACATGGCAGGATTTGTATGAATCTTTATGAGCTGCTTTAGTATTACAAGCTTCCAACAGGAATGTACCATGTAAAGATGTAAAGAACCACATACATCTTAAGACAACAATCGTAACTCATGGAATGAATTAATGAGCCAAGAAAGTAGGAAGTCCAATGCGATTACAGACAAAATATCACTATATGAAATAATTCCTACATTGTATGATATTCGCACAATTTATCATGAATATGAATGATTAGCAAATCTTTGCCCATAAGCCAGTGGTCCCCAAACTTTTTCGACCTGTGGCTCCCTTGACCTATTGGGAGTTGGCTGCGGCTCCCCACTGTGTTATTTTTGTTTTGGCGAGTGGGGGAGAGGGGCGGGGGGGGCTTGTAAGCCCGGCCTCTGGAGTTCTTCCATTTTGTTCCCTCAAAAATACTTGGTATGAACTATGAAGGTATTATAATCATAGATGTAGCAAAATAAAAAAAATATAACAGTTGTTTAATAAAAAAAAAAACATTCATTGGTTAAAACAGAAACAACGCTCTTCAGCACTGTGGTCCACATAATGATTTTCTTAAAAACGATGTTTTGTTCCATAAAAATTGCCTCCAGCACAGAGAGCTCTTCTTCAAGTCATTCTAGTTGTCAAGGAGCCACTTTTGATATATAAGAATGCAGCTCCACTAATCAGCTCTACTATATTTCACTTTCAAGTACTTTACTAAATGTTCCAGCCGCCGCCATTATTTTAACTCTGCTTCAGTCTCTTCTAGCGTCTGATGGAGTCATTGCACTCTCCTGTCTCAGACCTCAGAATTTGTCTTCAGTCTCTGATTCCTTCTCACTATAGTCGTGTGTCACAGTTCGTGTCAATTCAGTTCTTATTATGGTACAAAACGCCGATGGAGGTCCACATAACACCATATCAAAAGTAAAAACACATTTATGCATTAAACATGTTCCATACTATCATAGTTATAAGAACTTATTCATACACTATAAGAGATGTTACAAAGTCTTCCCCCCAACTAACATTAACAAGACTAATAACAGTGCCCTTCAGGATTAAATAAAATAATTTATTAAAACAATACCACAATTTCCTTAAAAGTGACACCGTACATACCTAAGTCCAACACGTGCCTCTGTTTTTATTTCTGCATTGCTCATAGTTTGTGTTAACTGTTCTGGCAGATAGGAGCAAGTCCTGTGCTATTTTGCATGTCGCACTGCCATCTAGTGGTACTAGAGGGAGTTTATCTTAGCAAAACATGTTTTAAAGCCAGCTTGAAAAACGAAATAAATTACACTGGGAACATTGAGGCTTTACGTCGTGGCGCCCCTGGGTAGTTTTGGAGGCGCACCAGGGTGCCACGGCGCACAGATTGGGAACCTCTGCCATAAGCTATAACACTGCTGTGAGTCATCCTTAACATTATGAGATACTATAATGTTCTGTGTCAGGGCAGTATACCGTAGAACATTTGCTTTTTGAGAGCTCGTTTTACTCAATTATTCATTGCCCCCATGATAGTTGTCTGATATGCAAAGTTAACTTACCCTTCTACCAGTCAGTGCTTAATTTGGGCCAGTGGTTGCCACTGAGGGCCACCAGGATTCTTTTTTGGGAACTGACACTTATTTTTAAGCATCAGTCATTTCACGAGAGCAACAGAGGGAAAAACAAACAATGAGCATAGATGAAGGAAGAAAAAGCTGGGAAAACCTCATATGGGAGGCAAGAGTGAGATAAATTGGCAGGTATAGGTCTGGTAGTATTCTTTTTAGGTAAGCTGACAACAGAAAACCAAAAGACTACCGCACATTCCTATATTCTAGAATATTGTTAAGGTGCTCGAACATTCAAAACATGCCCGTTGTCAAGCATGTGTATTGGAACAAGAAACCTTGTAACAGCAAGTTAGTTCTATTAGAAATAAGAATGGAGCACACGAATAGTGATGTCCTTCTATGAATAATGTTCAGATAGTTATGACTCATTGAGTGTATGAGAGAAACATGGTATAAATTCCCATCAAGGTGGTATCAATATAATAAGTATTCATTAGGAAATTACAGAAGAGAATCATAGTTAGGTGATTGGATAAATCATAAATATAGAGTTTAATGTGGACATAGAAAGTTGTTATACAATAATTACTCAAAGTAATAAACAATAGAACTATAGTTCCATAACACAAAGCCTATTCATAAATGAAGTGGATGCACCAACAAATGTATATGTTGCATCAATCATCGGGTGACTCATCCCCTGAAAAGAGAACATATATAGGGGGTCATTCTGACCCTGGCGGTCAGTGTTAAAGCGGCGGCCAACCCGCCAACAGGCTGGCGGTCCAAAAAATGGAATTCTGACCCTGGCGGGAACCGCCAACACAGTCCGCCGCTTTAACACTCCGACCGCCACGCGGCACAAACAAACAGCGCGGCGGTCACCACCAACAGCCGGGCGGCAGACAATGTACCGCCCACCCTATCACGACTCACCAATCCGCCACCTTTTCCGGGGCGGGAGCCCCGCCGATAAAAACACGGCGGAAACAGACATTTCCAATGGAAAACGCTCACCTCGACACACACCACGCGGAATCGGGACAGCATGGAACCGGAACTCCACATCCTCCCAGCCATTGCCTTCCTGCTCTTCTTCCAGGATCACGAACGTCGCCGCAGACGACAACGGTGAGTACTGCACCTACGCCACAGGGGAGGGGGAGGAGGAAAGCTTACGGGCACACACATACGCCACCCACCCACCCCCACACTCACCCCCACCGAAATACCTACACACCAATGCAGATTAAAAAGTCAGAGTGACGCCCCAAACCCCCAAAACAAAAAAGCCAAGACAAAAGGCAATGATTGTAAAAATATAACTATATTTTAGCAAGAATTAAGTATAGCGAACTTAGCAATATATAAAGAATTATTACACATCTAGAACTATATATATATACAAGTAGCAAAAGTCCGGCACAGTTTTGCAAAGTTCAAATGTCCGTGGGCCAATGTGCAGCAACACATGGGCAAAGCCCACACACGAGATCGAGTCCATTGGAGAGAACACTGCTGGGGCATCACAAAAATCAAATACTGGCACCTCAGGGGGAAGGGAAGGGGGGGCACCTCAGCCACATGAGTCCACGACGCCAGATCCACGAAGGGCCTCCATGCCCACTGTGCCATCCTGGGGAGTGCAAAGCCACAGTCTCAAGTCTCTACAGTGGGTGGGTTGCCCACTGTGCCATCCTGGGGAGTGCAAAGCCACAGTCTCAAGTCTCTACAGTGGGTGGGTTGCCCACTGTGCCATCCTGGGGAGTGCAAAGCCACAGTCTCTCAAGTCTCTACAGTGGGTGGATTGCCCACTGTGCCATCCTGGGGGGTGCAAAGCCACAGTCCATCAGGTGGATTACAGAGTCCACTGGTCATGGAGGAGGCATGGTGGGCAGAGTGCCTCGTGAAGCCCTGCCCGACACAGAACCGGGCCTGCCAATGGGCCAGCGGTGCTTGACAGGAGGGCCCAGCGGAGCGGTGCTTGAGATGAGGGCCCAGCGGAACGGTGCTTGAGATGAGGGCCCAGCGGAGTGGTGCTTGAGATGAGGGCCAAGCGGAGCGGTGCTTGACAGGAGGGCCCAGCGGAGCGGTGCTTGACAGGAGGGCCCAGCGGAGCGGTGCTTGAGATGAGGGCCCAACGGAGCGGTGCTTGAGATGAGGGCCCAACGGAGCGGTGCTTGAGATGAGGGCCCAGCGGAGCGGTGCTTGAGATGAGGGCCCAGCGGAGCGGTGCTTGACAGGAGGGCCCAGCGGAGCGGTGCTTGACAGGAGGGCCCAGCGGAGCGGTGCTTGACAGGAGGGCCCAGCGGAGCGGTGCTTGACAGGAGGGCCCAGCGGAGCGGTGCTTGAGATGAGGGCCCAGCGGAGCGGTGCTTGAGATGAGGGCCCAGCGGAGCGGTGCTTGACTAGAGGGCCCAGCGGAGCGGTGCTTGAGATGAGGGCCCAGCAGAGCGGTGCTTGAGATGAGGGCCCAGCAGAGCGGTGCTTGAGATGGGGGCCCAGCGGAGCGGTGCTTGAGATGAGGGCCCAGCGGAGCGGTGCTTGACAGGAGGGCCCTGTTCAGCGGTGCCTGTCTTGGCGGGGCCCTGTTCAGCGGTGCCTGTCTTGGCGGGGTCCTGTTCAGCGGTGCTTCTCACGGCGGGGCCCTGTTCAGCGGTGCTTCTCACGGCGGGGCCCTGTTCAGCGGTGCTTCTCACGTCGGGGCCCTGTTCAGCGGTGCTCCTCACGGTGGGGCCCTGTTCAGCGGTGCCTGTCTTGGCGGGGCCCTGTTCAGCGGTGCTTCTCACGGCGGGGCCCTGTCCAGCGGTGCTTCTCACGGCGGGGCCCTGTCCAGCGGTGCTTCTCACGGCGGGGCCCTGTCCAGCGGTGCTCCTCACGGCGGGGCCCTGTTCAGCGGTGCTCCTCACGGCGGGGCCCTGTTCAGCGGTGCTCCTCACGGCGGGGCCCTGTTCAGCGGTGCTCCTCACGGCGGGGCCCTGTTCAGCGGTGCTCCTCACGGCGGGGCCCTGTTCAGCGGTGCTCCTCCCGGCGGGGCCCTGTTCAGCGGTGCCTGTCTTGGCGGGGCCCTGTTCAGCGGTGCTAGTCACGGCGGGGCCCTGTTCAGCGGTGCTAGTCACGGCGGGGCCCTGTTCAGCGGTGCTTGTCTTGGCGGGGCCCCGTTCAGCGGTGCTTGTCTTGGCGGGGCCCTGTTCAGCGGTGCTTGTTCAGCGGTGCTCCTCACGGCGGGGCCCTGTTCAGCGGTGCTCCTCACGGCGGGGCCCTGTTCAGCGGTGCTCCTCACGGCGGGGCCCTGTTCAGCGGTGCTCCTCACGGCGGGGCCCTGTTCAGCGGTGCTTCTCACGGCGGGGCCCTGTTCAGCGGTGCCTGTCTTGTGTTTCGAGTGAACCACACCTGGCCAATACTTCCTGCTCAGTCAGCATCGGACATTTCCGTTGCGGGGCCCTCCTGTGATGGAGTCCTGGGGCCCTGGGTCTCCTCCGATACCCCCGGAAGGGGGCTGGTGGGGCCCTCATGGCCAGGTCGGCTGCTCCCTGCCTTTTGCGCTTTGCTGCCCTTGCCCTCCTTGGCAGACTCTCCGTGGCCCTTGGCTCCCTTACCCGATGTGGCAGGTGACGGTGCAAGGCTACCCTCCTTGGGGGCAGGCGTATCAGGCCTGTCGCGCCTGCCCTTCAGTTTTTTGCTCCTCTTCCCAGGGGGGGGGGCTGGCTGTGCCTTTGCTGCTGGCCGATGTCCCTGTACAAGGAAAGGGTGGACTCCAAAAACCAGCCACGACGTTCTTGGGAGTTGCTGGGCTGGTGGTGGCTGAGGTGTTTTTGGAACTCTTACGAGATGGAGGGGGTGGGTCAGGTGAGGAAAAGAGGTCCAGTTTATAGAGGATTAGTTTTTTAGGAGCCATGGGAAGGGTAGCTGGAGTGGGTATGGGAGTGGAGGAAGAGGATGTGGTTGTAGGAGAGTCAAGTCTGGTGTCTTGGGGTGCAGGTGCTTGGGCTGGAGGCGGACGTGTGGTGGATGGCTGTTGGTTGGGTGCCTGCCTGCGTTTGTGTGGTTTGGAAGCGGGGGTGACAGACACACTGGGAGAGGACACAGGGGACGTGTACATGGCAGTGGGGGTGGTGACTGCACGTGTGCGGACTGGTGTGGAGGGTGTGCTGGTGATGGGTGTACTGGCTGATGGTGGTGTGCATGCAGGTGTGAGTGTAGACGTCAGAGGGAGGGAGGAGGGAGACGAGGAGGTGGGGGACACAGAGGAGGTAGTGGCTGTTGGCATGTCTGCATCTGTATGTTGCTTGTGTGAATGCTTGTGTGTTCTGTGGTGCTTATGTCTGGATGAGCTTCCCTTGGGTGTTGAGGTGTGTGCAGGCTGGTCTGTAGGTGTGGATGGGATAGGCAGAGGAACAGGGGAGTGGGACTGGGTGGAGGGAGTTAGAAGAGGGAGGCTGGAGACAGGGACAATCGCTGCAGTCAGTGCTGAGGCCAGAGTGTTGAACGATCGCTGCTGGGCAGCCTGACCCGAATGAAGGCCCTCCAGGTATGCATTGCTTTGATGCACCTCCCTCTCCACACCCTGGATGGCATTCAAAAGGGTAGACTGCCCAACAATGATGGTCCTCAGGAGGTCAATGACCTCCTCACTGAGGGCAGCAGGGGTGACTGGGGAAGGGCCTGAGGTACCTGGGGCGAAGGAGATGGCCGCCTTCCTGGCCGTGCAGGCACGGGCCGAAGGCCGAGGGGCTGCTGGGAGGGCGGAGCTGGTGCGCTGGGTGGCGGCTGTACCTGTAGTATCGGTGGGCACGGATGTTGCCGCCACCGCAAGGGAGCTCCCATCCGAGGACGTGTCGGTGTCACTTACGTCTGCACGGGTCCCCGTGGTGGAGCCCCCCTCGCCCTCCGTCTCACTGGTCATGTCGGAGTCTGTTGCATGGCCCTCCGGGGCCATGTGAGATGCAGCTCCCTCTTGCGCCGATGCCACTTCTCCTCCGCCTGATGATGCTAATGCACACATTCACAGAAAAACAAAGAAAATGGGGGGGGGTGGAGAAATAAAGACAAGTTGAGTGCATGCATTGGCGGAGAGGACAGACACAGAAGCCCCCTGCACTACGCTGCGCACTTGGGGTACACTACTCATTCCCTGGGACATGCCCTACAAGCCTATGGGCGACAACTGCCCACACAGAATACACAGGTCCATGAATAGCGTTACTAGGCACCCTACAGAGGTGGGGGGTGGGGGCACAGGACCATACCTCACGGAGGGGCCTAGCCTACAGAAATCGCCCTGGCCTAGGGATACCCACAGCCCTCCTCCCCCACCCAGGCACCTCCACTGCGCGCAAATATAGCTGAATGTGCTGGTACTCACCCCCTTGTGTCTGCTGTGATGTCCTCAAGCGCCCATCTAAATCGGGGTAGGCCACCGCCAGGATCCGGGACATCAGGGGGGTCAAGGTACGACTGGCACCCCTCCTAGGTTGGGAGGCCATCCCCAGCAGAGCCTCGGCGGTCTTCCTGCTCCTGCGGCGGATGTCCTCCCACCTCTTGCGGCAGTGGGTGCCCCGTCTGTTGTGGACCCCCAGGGCCCGGACGTCCTTGGCGATGGCACGCCAAATATCGATCTTCTGATGGTCGCTGACCTATGTGACATGTACAGGGGGGAAAAGAAACATCATCACTTTTCTGCATGCTCGATGTGAGTGGCCCCCCCTCCCCAAACTTGCCAGGTGGCACATGCTCTCATCTGTCGTGCCATGCATTCGTAATTCGCTCCCCTCCCCTCCATTGTACATCCACCCCACTCATCACAGGCATTGCCCACTATGCATTTGCCCCCGTGTACTCACCTGTTGGTCTGGAGGACCGTAGAGTAGCGCATACTGGGGGAGGACCCCGTCCACGAGCTTCTACAACTCTTCGGAACTGAAGGCTGGGGCCCTTTCCTCAGTCGCAGCAGCCATTGTCACTTCCAGACCGAGGTCACAGCAGCACTTGCAGTATAGGTCCTCTCCTGTGGATGGTCAGGTCTCGTGTGATTAAGCAGAGAGAAAATGGCGGTCACGCCCACCGCGCGCGGTGCGCATCGTCATTGGCTCCTGAAACCCATAGGGTTCAATGTTAACCAATGCTGCTTTGCGCCGCGGTCTTCGACCGCCTACCGCACGGCATGCCACGCCAGCGCAATGACCTCACTTCACATAGTCACACTTCACAGGTCAGGCAGCCGCCATTTCAAGGGCCCACATGGCTTAACTCCTACTGCGTCACACATGGCTAGGCCTTGCATCGACACTCATACAAGCTATTCAATCCAGAGAGATTTGTGTACTGTGCAGGCTGTGGGAACTTACCTGTGGGTTGATTGACTCTGTGCTCCATGTTGTCCTTCCTAGGCACTGTCCGCTGGGACTTGCTAGGAGACGGAGGAATGTTCCCGTGTACAGACCGCTGGTGGACCTGTCGACAATGGAAGAACGACATGTCATACTCACCTACAGATTCAACAGTGCCACTTTACAGGAACTGTGTGCCCAGCTGGAGCCAGACCTGATGTCACCCATCCGCCAACCCACAGGGATTCCGCCTCTAGTGCAGGTGCTGTCAGTATTCCATTCTTTGGCTAGTGGATCATTTCAAACTACAGTGGCCATTTCATCTGGGATGTCTCAGCCTATGTTTTCAAGGGTATTGTCCAGAGTGTTGTCTGCCCTGATGAAATACATGCGGAGCTACATCATTTTCCCTGAGGTGGGTGACTTGCCTACAGTGAAGGGTGATTTCTATGCCCTTGGACACATTCCCAATATCATTGGTGCCATTGATGGTACCCATGTGGCTTTGGTCCCCCCAAAAGACAATGAACAGGTGTACAGGAACCGAAAAAGTTATCATTCCATGAATGTCCAGGTGGTCTGTTTGGCTGACCAGTACATCTCCCATGTAAATGCCAAGTTCCCAGGGTCAGTGCATGACGCGTACGTCATGCGAAATAGCAGCATCCCTTATGTGATGGAACAGCTACAGAGACAGCGTGTGTGGCTAATTGGTGACTCTGGTTACCCCAACCGCCTTGGCTATTGACCCCAGTGAGGAATCCCAGGACAAGGGCAGAGGAACGGTACAATGAGGCCCATGGGCGTACTAGGAGGGTGATCGAGTGGACCTTCGGCCTCCTGAAGGCCAGGTTTAGGTGCCTGCATATGACAGGTGGATCCCTAATGTACTCACCAAAGAAGGTGTGTCATATCATCGTGGCCTGCTGCGTGCTTCACAACCTGGCTTTGCGACGCCAGGTGCCTTTCCTGCAGGAGGATGGTCCAGATGGTGGTGTTGTGGCCGCTGTGGAGCCTGCGGAGAGTGAAGAGGAGGAAGACGAAGAGGACGACACAGACAACAGGGACAGAGTGATACTGCAGTATTTCCAGTAACACAGGTAAGAATCTACTCCTGCATTTTATTATATCTGTAACAGTACTGGCTCTCTACTGTCTGACCTTTCACCCCAATGTATGGTAACTTAGTTGTGAATTTGCCTTCCTATTTCAGTGATCTGGTCCCCACGGAGTGCCCTCTGGTTTATTTCCCCATGGACTACCGCTGTGTGACACTGGTATGTTTATCAACACAATGTATTTGGACATTTTTGGTTGGTTATATCGAATACATTTGGTTAAAAAAAAAAAATAGCAGACTCCAGATGGTTTTTGTGGAATAATTGTGTTTATTGAAGTGCAAAAATTGGTGTATAGTTCAAAAAGGGTGATGGGTGATGGTGGAGGCATGTCCATGGCAGAGTCCAGACTCACGTTGGCACAGGTGCATTGTCCATATGCCTGTGGAAGGTGGAGCAGGGGCAGTTCAAGGTTGGACAGGGTGAACAAGTGGGACAGTGGGATGACATCCGGGGGGATCCGTGCATGGCGGGGGTCTTGACATCCTACTCTGTCTTCTTCCTCGATCTCAGGCCTTTCTTGCAGGGTGGTTCATGTTCTGCAGGGGGTGGGGTCCGGGTGGCCCTTTGCTGTTGTGTCGGGGCCTCCTGACCACTAGCGCCGGCGGAGGTGGTGGGCTGTTCTTCCTCCATGTTAGTGGCAGGGGCCCTTTGGGGGGCCACATGGTCCCGCAATGTGGTGACAATCTGGTTGAGTGCCACCACGATTGTACCCATTGCGGAACTGATGCTGCGCAGTTCTTCCCGGAACCCCATGTACTGGCCCTCCTGCATGGCCTGGATCTCCTGGAACCTGGCCAGGACCGTCGCCATCATCTCTTGGGAGTGGTGGTACGCTCCCATGATGGTGGTGAGGGCCTCTTGGACAGTGGGTTCCCTAGGCCTGTCCTCCCTCTGTCGCACAGCAGCCCTCCCAGTTCCCCTTTGTTCCAGGGCCTCTGTCCCCTGGACGGTGTGCCCACTACCACTGCCCCCAGGTCCCTGTTGTTGTTGGGGTGGTGGGTTGCCCTGGGTGCCCTGTAGTGGTAGACACACCACTGCTCGACCTGTCCTGGAGACAGAGGCATGGGCCCGCTGGGTGGGTGCTGTGCTGGGGTTTCCAGAGGGGGGTAGGTCTGCTGGGGCCTGTGGCTGCCTGAGGGGAACCGACTGTCTAGAGGTCCCCGATGGTCCGGGCTGGTCATCAGGTTCTAGGTCGACAAAGCTGCTGTCATCACTGGGGGCCTGTTCTGGGGGTGGGCTGGACATTTCTGGACCCTCCGGGCCGGTGTGTTGGCGTTCGGGCCCTGCAGGGGTAAAAGAGTATGGTTATTGCTTCTGTGTGTGCCATGGCGTGCGATTTGTGGGTGCCCTTGTTCCCCAGTGCTGGCATTCCCTTGTGGGAGGAGTTGTGAGGGTTGTTTGGGGGGGGATGGGTATGTGCAGTGGTCATGCTTAGGTGATGGGTGTCCATGGTTTGTGTTGGCATTCAGGGGTTGGTGTTGGTTTGGGTGGGTTGTGCTGGTGAGACATTAGCAGGGAGGATATGTGCTGGGGGGTTGGGGGTGAGGGTGGGGGTGGGGGTTGGCATGCTGGTGGTTGGGGGGGGGTGAAGTAGTTGAGATTAGACTTACCAGAGTCCATTCCTCCGCCTACTCCAGCGAGGCCCTCGGGATGCAGGATGTTCAAGACCTCTTGCTCCCATGCTGTGAATTCGGGTGGAGTGGGTGGGGGTCCGCCGTCAGTCTTCTGCACAGCGATGTTGTGTCTTGACACCATCGTCCGCACCTTCCCCCGTAGGTCGTTCCAGCGCTTTCGGATGTCTTCCCGATTTCTGGGATGCTGTCCCACAGCGTTGACCCTGTCGACGATCCTTTGCCATAGCTCCGCCTTCCTGGCTATTGTGGTGTGCTGCACCTGTGTGCCGAAGAGCTGGGGCTCTACCCTAATTATTTCCTCCACCATGACCCTGAGTTCTTGGTCCGAGAACCTGGGGTGTCTTTGGGGTGCCATCGGGTGGTGTGGATGAGGTGTGGGGTGGTGTTTGTGGTGATGAGTGTAGTGGTGTGTGGTGTTTTGTGCGTAGATGTAGTGTGGGGGATGATTTTGGGTTCCTGTGTGTGTTGTGGTTTGCGTTCCCTGTGCTCTCTCTCTGTGTATTGCGCCTTGTCTCCGAATTTCGATTTGTGGGGGTTTGTGGGTGATGTGGGTGTGTGTTTTATATCGTATTGATTGTGTGGGAGTGGTGTTTGTATGTGCCTCAGGTGTGTGTATTTTGAATTATCCAATGTGGCTGTGTTTTGTAAAGGTGTGTGTATTTTGACCGCGGCGGTGTGTACCGCCAATGGGATACCGCGGTTGAAAGACCGCCGCGTGGATTCGTGGGTCGTAATGGCATAGGCGTATTTCTATTGGCGTGACGGTGGAGGTTTGGTCATCTCCAGTTTATCGCTGACCGCTGATGTGGCGGCCTTCAGTGGAGGTCGGGTTTTTGGCGGTTTGGCAGTTGTGGGTCAGAATGACCCTGGCGGGTTACCGCGGCCGCGGCGGTGTTATGGCGGTCTTCTGACCGGCGGTAACTGCCTTTTACCGCCAGGGTCAGAATGACCCCCATAGTCCCATAGATTGATGAAAAGGAATGGCATTGTCCACTTGGAAGATTGAGAAGCTGAAGGATAATATCTTCATCCAATTGACAGAAGGATAGTTCAGTTCATCCAAGTTCAGCCGACACGTGTTTCGTCCTCTGAGGGACTTTATCAAGGCTGACAAAAAACAGAATTCCAAATAATTTGTTTTTACCCCTAGTATCGTTCATGTCCAAGATGATATACATATAAACATTGAAGGTGTCCCGCAATAAATCGGCATGGTAGTGACTGTGTATGTCATAAGAGTGTGAAAACCACCATAATACCACCGATAGATATTTCTGAATTTTAGGTGTGTGACACAAACAGAAACCATGGTTCCAGAGAGTATTACTTAGTGTCAGAAAGTTTGTTAACGTCAAAAGAAGTGATGAGAGAAAATGAAGGGGGTGAAAATCCCAAGTTTATAATGAGGAAAACACCGATAGACAGAAAGAGCTTAATGCATATTTGTTACACTCTATTTCGTAAATCCAAGAATTGGTGATGATTACCCCTACAGATTAGTGGTAATGCCTAATTGTTCATTAGGTTCAAGACTGTGTGCCCAAATATATGTGTTGACGACTGAAAAGATACATTAGATTTTCTACCTTAAGGTTTCCATTAAATTTTCAATGTCTTTATACCCTTCATAGTTTGAGGTAGATACTGTGGGTCCAAAATGTTTTAAAAGTCACGAAAAATCTGTAAAAAAGGCAATCACAACAGTCCCTTAATTCAAAGAACTTGGGAAAGTCCTATGGGGAATGAATTTATAAAAAAGTGAAGTGTCCGATCATTAACTGACCTGTGATAAGATTCTCCTAAATTGGAAGTCAATTGAAATGAGTTCAATGTGGTCCTGCATCCTAAAATATAGTGCCTAAAGCTAATGGAAATGGAAAAAGATTCAATAAGTTGTTCTTAAAAAGAGGGATGAAAAGGACTCCACAACTATATCTGTGGAGTCCCAACAGTTAAGACGACGGAAATTAGTCGTACAAGACATTTAAACTAAGAGTAGCTGTGGGGGAGTTCCCATGTATCGCCTATCTCCCCTCGTTGTCTATGAAAATTATTTGCTGTCCCATTTAAGTCCTTCGGTAGCCATTATCACAAACAATCTGCTGCTTGTTAAGTTCGTTTGGAGCGTGAGAGGAAACAGTAACAAAAAGGACTCTTGTCTTTAAAACGGCGTCCCCATGTGTAGATAGCCAGCGTAAAGTGAAAGTTTCCCAAATTACTTTATGAAGTCCCATGATTGGGACAACCGATATTGATCGTAAGTATTATCTAAACTAAGAGTAACTACCGGGGAGTGCCCGTATATCGCCTATCACCCCTCCTTACCTTTGAGAGTGGTGCGCTGTCCTAAGTCAGTCCTTCGGTGGCAGTTATCACAAATCGGTTGCCCGTGAGACTCGTTTTTAAGCGTAAAAGAAAACAGTAAAAAAGGACTCTTCTTTTTAATCGACGTCTCCAAGTAAAGATAGCCTTCGTAAAAACGACCGCCATCTTGGAATCATCGACCGGTAATTAAGTATAATCCCCGGTTGGTTGGTTAACAGAATAAATATAGCAGTCCTTCTAGAAAACCGGAATGTAAAGAAGGAGGCAGTTGTTAACTGCTAATCTCCAAAAAATACACACAGTCAATACTAGGCGCAACGCAAAGGCTCGTGCGCTATCCAGGAGCAAATCATAAAATCAGCTGATTGCTCAAATCCAACCTCCCTAATGAGTGCTGTAGTTTTTAATGAAAATGAGACCAGTGCTCCTATAAGGGGGCGAAGTATATCCACGGTCAGTTAAAATGAGAAAGTGTAAAAAAGAGAGACTAGACCGCAGTCAAGAAGTCATGGAATCAGTGGATGCCACCTTGAATAATCTATGGAAAAAACGATCGCCGTAGTGATCGCCAGAGATGCTATGGCTAGAAATCGTATGAACAAAAATGTTCTTATGGGTACCTCCCAGATCATAATGAAAAGGTGAAAAAATAACATAGTAGTGATAAGAATAAAAGACTATAGCTGTCATATTATCTACAGGTTAAGATCATTGTGTCATATGATATCGTAACGTAAATTACTGGTCAATGCTGGAGAAAATATCCAAAATATCTGTTCCTAGTCGTCAATAAGAAAGAATGACGTAGTGTGTGTGTGGAGGACTCAGAAATTAGTATAGTATGTTGTTATCACCTGATGGACTGAGGGGCAAGTGTTAATTCCATGTGTGATAAGAAGATTATCTTATGTAGAAAAATCCTGCGACCCAAGGGGTGAAGCATTATACAGGTGAAATAATATCTGTGCATACATAAGAAGAACCGATCAATCGATTATTGACAAGTATATCCATTATACCTAGAACACTTAACAACACAGTTCTGACAGAATTTTTTGATAACATAAACAATCATAGAAAATAGTGCAGTTCATGATCAATATTCATTCCCATTCTTATGCTCTTAAGCCTAAGTATCCATTTTGCCTCGTTTCTTCTAAGTTCCAACTCACGGTTTCCTCCCCTAGGATGTGCCTGTGTTTGACTGATACCCATGTATTTTAGCATCGGGACTTCTGTACCAGAGTGTTCTCTATTGACATGACGTACTATAGGTGACTGAGGGTCGTTGTTTCTTAGGGCACGTACATGTTCTTGAATCCTTTCCTTAAGGGGTCTAATCGTATTCCCGACATAGATTTTTTCACAGTCGCATATGAGTATGGAGACTACATACTTGGAATTACAATTGATAAACTCTTGTATTTTGTATATTTTGCTTCCATTAAAATTGAAGCTGAAAGTCCTGTGCAGGGCAAGATTACATACATTGCATCTGCTACAGCTGAAGAAACCCCTGGGTTTGTTGGGTAACCAGGTAGTGGGTTTGTCCTTGGACAGTGGTAGATAGCTCTTACATACAAGGTCTCGAATTGTGGTCCCCCTTTTGTGAATCATTGTGGGTTTGGTCATCAATAGATGTTTGAGAGTATTGTCAGTGTGTAAGATGCCCCAGTTTTTGCAGAGGATTTTATAAATGTCCTGGCTGTCCTGACTGAACGGGGTGCAGAATGTCACCAGTCCTTTTGATAATCGATTCTTATTATCACTCTTTTTGAGGAGGGAAGATCTTTGAATTTTGTTTACTTTCTTTCTGGCATTGCTTATGGTTTGTACAGAGTATCCTCTCTGAAGAAATCTGTTTTCTAGTTTATTGAGTTCATGATCACATAATTTGCTATCGCTACAGTTTCTTTTGACCCGAATCATTTCTCCAAATGGGATGGCATTCTTTTGAGAGGTGGGGTGAGAGCTTCCTGCATGTAGTAGTGCATTGCAAGCCGTAGATTTTCGGTAAAGGTTAGAATGTACATAGTTGTTCTTAATATATATTTCCAGATCTAAAAATTGGATACGATCCTTGTTATGTTCATAGGTCATCTTGATGTTAGTCATTTGCATTGATGTGATCAATGAATTCTAGCAAATGTGGCTCATCGCCAGTCCAAATCATGAGTACGTCGTCGATGTACCGTCCCCAAAAGAATATATGTTCTGTCAAATGGGGGGACCATTTAACCACACATGTGTTTTTTCAAATAGACCCATGTATAAATTAGCATATGAAGGCGAAAAGCGTGAGCCCATCGCAACTCCCTGTGCCTGTCTATACCATTTGCCCTCATGGGTAAATACATTATTGTCAAGTATAAATTCTATCATATCCACTAGCATGTTAGTGTGTTCTGAATAAGAAGCCAATCTATTTGCAAGAAAATGACGAATTGCTTCTAGACCTTTGTTTTTCGGTATGCAAGTATAGAAGGAACTGACGTCTAAGGTTACCCAACTCATATCAGAGAACCATACAATATCTTCTAGTTTCGTCAGAACATCCCTTGTATCTTGCAAATATGAGGGAAGATTTCTAACAAAGGATTGTAAGAAACTATCTATGTATTCTGAGAGTGTTTCAGTGGGTGAGCCTATACCTGATATAATAGGTCTTCCTGGTGGCGAAGTCTTATGTTTGTGAATTTTGGGAATTGTGTATATGCAAGGAGCCCTGGGGTGTGCATTAAAAATATATTTGTACTCTAAGTCCGAAATTAGACATTAGTCCAACCACATATGTAATAATGCATCAAGATCATGGACAATACGAGGTAAGGGATTATCTTTTAGTGGAGTGTATGACATGTTGTCTGCCAATTGGCGATCAATTTCATTGATATAATCCAGTCTGTTGAGAATGACTATATTGCCTCCTTTGTCCGGCTCCTTTATGACTATATCCTGATTTTCACCTAGGTTCTTTAATGCCTGCCTTTCCCTTTTGGTCATATTGTAGGAAATGTGTGATTTTCCCTCATGAATCTTCTTCTCTAATTTGTCCAATTCGTCCACAACTAACCTATGGAAAGTATCTATGACATTGTCACCTGGTAATACCGGAGTAAAAATGGATTTGGGTTTGAATCCACTGTTAAGCGACAAATCTTGTATGATATTCAGGTCGGTTAGAACTTGTCGCGTATCCGTGGCTTCATCCTCCACAGTATTTAGTGAGAGTAGAGTTTGGATGTCCTCTATATCTTTTATTGTATGAACACTGGGTAACATCTCCGGTTCCATCATAAGTTTTCTGTGGCCCTTTTCTGCAAAATATTTTTTAAGTTTAAGTTGTCTTGTGAATTTGTACAGATCTATGTGTACCTCAGTCATGTTACAATAATTAGCCAAACAGGTCTGGTAGTAGAACAAAGAGGCATCAAAAGTTTAAGACAACCAGCCTTGGTATTCCCACTAACTTTTAATTGGACCAGCCACAATCATCTGAGAAGAGCTATGGGCACTGGCATTTAGTATTTCCCAAATTAAACATTGCTCCCAGTGTTATCATTACACCATCCTTAGGCCTTTCTGTACATTACCACGCATCACTCTTCATGCAGCTGAAGTACATGCCTATTGTGTTCAGTAGTCCTGCTTAATTACTCTGACTGAG
Source organism: Pleurodeles waltl (assembly GCF_031143425.1). Classification (NCBI taxonomy): domain Eukaryota; kingdom Metazoa; phylum Chordata; class Amphibia; order Caudata; family Salamandridae; genus Pleurodeles; species Pleurodeles waltl. The sequence goes on from NC_090440.1 coordinate 1,866,474,846, forward strand.
TACTGCAGCCTTATCTTCTGTGTGTGCTAGAATAAGCATACTAACTTAACAACTAGAATGCCAAAGCTTTTCAACATCCTATATTGTTTTTTTCTGAAATGTCTGTTTCATACACTATCATACACTTCATGCTCCTTTATCTAACTCTTTCAGGTCTTTTTCGAATCTGCTTTCTCTCTTTCTTCCTGTTCCCTGTGTTGCTCTTTCTTCCTTGTTTTTTTACCCTTCACTCTGGGTCAAAGTCAAATTTAATTGTTTATATCTTTACCCAAAAAGAGGGTGGCTATATGCCCCACCTGATGCCAAAACCCCAAAGTAATCACTGATCAGCAAATTGTAGTTTTGCTTTTACAAAGTGTCATTGATGGGATCACATTTAGTGCATTAATATGTTATATAGAAAATACATTTGGAAGGTATTGGATAGTAAGTCTTAGGACCCCACACCAACTGATCTAGGCCAGTGCTTCTGGTTACCTTGTGTTAATGGCAAAATGTGCACTGACAATCTCAGAATCCTGTTCCTGTCAGCAGTTCTGCCAGGATGAATGGTAAAACTTGCATGACAAGTGCCAAAAACTAATGTTGAAATAGATTGAAGTGGATAGTTGATGAAAAATGGCCTCCCAGGGTAATAGAAGCTAAACATGGGTGTCACATGACATTAGAGGAAAGACTTTAAATTGATCACCATGCTATTTGAGATAGAAAAGGGACTGCAGCTGCATTATTGGATGCAAGGTCCATTAGGCTCATTGTTTGGTTGTCGTTCTGGGTTCTAGACTGACCTGTGGATTGTTTTTAATTAGCGTCGCTTACTTAATTTAAAACATTTACCAATCAAATTCTATAGCACACATAGAGAATCATGAATAGCTGTTCGTAGCTAACAGTCTTGAGATGTAAATTGCATGACTGAAAATGTGAGGACTTGAGGCACAGTTTTAAAGAGAGGAAAGGTGGTTGTCTTAAGGCATGAAATTCCTTAATTTGTGGAAAGAGAGATAGAGGGAGCTTGTATAGTAAAAATAAATGCATGGGGCCAGTACCAGGGTGAAAGAAAGTAAAGGTTATTTGTTACTGAAGTGTGAAAAGCAACTGTGAATTTGTGGCATGTAACCTAAAAATCCCCATGGACATAAAAGAAGGACTTCATCACTGTCTCTCTGATTACAAGGCATTTTTCCAGGCAAATTTAGATTTTCCTAGTAAATTTATGGAGGAAAGTCTTAATTTTATAAAAGATACGGAGGCGAGTATTGTGCTTTCTCTTTTCTTTATTTTTAAACAGCAGCTGCAGTCAAACTACAAAACCCATAAGGCAAACAACAGTAGCCAATGGGAAACGATTAGTAGTCCATGAAATACACCAATGGCCATCGAGCTGACCCAATAATATGTATCTTGACTGAGAACAGCCCTCTTTTCTTGCGCAAGCAAATACATATAGCCATTAGAAGGGATAACATTTCCAGAAGAATCCCCAAGGGTCCAGCAACAAAGTCCGGAAGAGTCTGTGGTTGTGAGAATTTGAGAATTCCTGGAAGAAGGACAGGACGGAATCCCAGCCAGTGGAGAAAAGAATCAATCCTTAGGCAGAAGGCTGTTGAGTCGTTGAGGAAGCTGAGGGAATAAACAAAATCATGAGAATTGTAGAGGTGGGATAATACTCGCCTCCTTGTCTTTGCTAAAATTAAGACTTTCCTTCATAAATTTACTAGGAAAATCTACATTTTATGACAAGACCATAGGCTCCTATTATGCTGTTTTAAAGCGAATCGACAACATTTAATGAAGCATAGTGAATTGGTTTACAATAAAACACCTAAAAAACATTATCATTAGACCAATCAGCCGATCTGAGAATGTCCACAATGCGAGAACCAGCCCAAAAGGCTTTAGAAGCCATAGCTCCTCTGGCTGAGAGGGCACCAATAATGGAGGTATCAATACCAGCAAGGGACATAACCCAACGGACCCAGCGGGCCAAAGTTGGAGAGGAAACAGGATTGAAAGGTTTTCTAAAGGATATAAGGAGTTGGGAAGAAGAGGAGTTCCTCAAATCGGCTGTCTGGTGTTCATAGACTTTCAAACACTAGCCCACACATAACTTGGGGTGATCAGGGAAAAAAAGGTTAAAAAAAAACGTATGAAAGGTTACTTTTGGTACGTCTATAAACATTAAAAAGAACACCTGTTGGGGTAAACTGACGAGCTGTAATATCTAACGCTTTAACATCGGATAAACGTTTGAAAGAAACGAGGCAAAGTAGAATGGTAAGTTTGGCAGACAATTGTTTTAATGAAAGCATTGAATTATCAGGCCAAGAAATAAAAAGATTTAAAACGGTATTCACATCCCATATAGAACTATATTTAGGTTTAGGAGGATTAGAAAATGTTACTACCTTTAACAAATGTCAGACTAGTGGATGTTCTCCAACCGGTTTTCCATTGATGAAAGAATAGTTTGAAGAAATCGCTGACTCGTACAAATTTATAGTACGAAAGGACTTACATTTGCTGGCTTCCGCAGCCAAAAAATTAACAATCAAAATTACATCTGTTGTAAAGGGATCAACATGTTTTCCCACACACCAGCTATGCCAGAACAACCAAGCTGATCTATAAGCCTTTTTTGTTCCTGGAGCCCAGGCCAGATCGAGGAAGTTTGAAGCCTCTGCCAAAATAGGAAGGAAAGATTGGGGTTCCCTGATATTTTCCAGGCCAAAAGAGAGAGTAGGTTTTGAATAATTAGACTGTTGGGGGAGCCGAGCAGATTGGTCAAAAGATCTGGAAATGAGGGAATTAAGAAAGGAGCATCTATTGAAAGTTCCAGGAGTGTGGGAAACCATACCTGGGAATGCCAGAACGGAGCTATGAGAACTAATGTTGCCTGTTGATGTATCACTTGAGCTAGCAGTCTGGAGATCATGATGAACGGAGGGAAGGCATAGTTGAGGGAAGAAGACCAATCTTGAGAAAAAGCATTGAAGTCTAGCGCTAGAGGATCTGGGCGCCAACTGAAGAATTGAGGGAGCTGTTTATTGAGACGAGAAGCAAAAAGATCTATGTAAAAAGGACCCCCACTTGGGCTGTAGAGATTTGAATGCTTCGGGATGGAGCTTCCAATCGCTGGAATCTCGCAAATGCCAATCAGCTACAGAATTGAGACTGCCCGGAAGGTATTCCGCTTGCACTGATATCTTGTTTTGAAGACAAAACTCCCCAAATCATTTCGCTGATTCCGCTAAAGGCTTGGAGTTTGTGCCGCCTAGGTGGTTGATGTAATGAACTGCCGAAATGTTGTCTATTCTGAGAAGAACCGAACAACAAACCCTGTCTCTTGCCAGGCTTTTGATTGCAAAGGAGCCGGCAAGCATCTCTAAACAGTTGATGTGCAATCATGACTCCTCTAATGATCATGTGCCTCCAGTCGAGATTGGACCACAACGGGCTCCCCAACCCAGCAGACTTGCATCTGATTCTAACACGGGATCTGGGGCTGATGCGAAGATAGTCCTGCCGTTCCAGGCATCTAAATGGTCTATCCACCACTGGAGTTCCAAACAGGAATTTTGGTCTAAAACAATGGTATCGGAATAGGCAAGACCTCTTTGGAGATGATGAATTTTTAATCTCTGTAGAGCCCGATAACGTAGTGGCCCTGGAAAGATGGCTTGAATTGAAGAAGAAAGGAGGCCTGCAATTCTTTCCAGGGATCTGAGGGAAAGGAGAGAACTGTGAAGGATCTGAAGGATTTCTGATTTGATAGATTTTATTTTGGCTGACGGAAGACGAAGGGTAGCAGAGACCGAATCTACAAAAAAAACGAGAAACTCGACTCTTTGCACTGGATCTAGAAAAGTCTTCTCGTAACTGATGACGAAACCTAGATCTGAAAGAAGGGAGCAAGTGAAATGAACATGAGATAGAAGAGTCATGTGGTTCTGGTTCATAATCAAAATGTCGTTGAAGTAAATAATCAACCGGATTCCTCTGGCTCTGAGAAAAGCCACCACTGGATTCATTAGCTTTGTAAAGCACCATGGGGCTGACGACAGACCGAAGGGTAGGGAAGTGAATTGGAAAGTTTGGTGAAGCCATTGAAATTGGAGAAATTTCCACGAATCTGGGTGCATGGAAACTGAGAGGTACGCATCCAGCAGACAGAGACGTACCATCCAGTCGCCCTGGAGCAGAGAATCTCTGAGATGGAGGATAGTTTCCATCTTGAAATGGCAGTATACAACAAATTGATTGAACTGTTTTAAATTGATAACAGGACGCATCTTTTTGTTCTTCTTTTGGACCAGAAGGACTGAGCTGACGAAACCTGAGGGATCTAGGGAACAAGGTGTGATCGCTTGTTTGAGTAATAGCAATTGAATTTCCACAGAGATGAATTCTGTCATTTGAGCTGAAAACTGAGGAGGATGTGGGAATGATTCTTGAAAAGGTTCTGAATAGAGCTCGATACGATAACCCTGAACGGTATCTGCTATTAGATCTCGCCATTTTGGAAGGTACAGAGCAATACGGCCCCCCACAACAGGAGAACAAGATATTTGACTTACAGGATTGAGAAGAGTATCTGGTGCTGCGATTGCCTCTGTTTTTGAACCCCCTGTTTCTTTGGGGGTAAAATTGTGGCCTGTACTCCTGGTAACTGTTGTTGGCGTAGTGTCCACGGGAACCTTGGTTGGAGTAGCCACGGCTGGCAAAGCGGTTCCTGCCTCTGCCGGCCCTGGAGAAAACCCGAGATGAGAAAATTTTTCTCAAGGATTGCTGAGCTTTGTCAAAGGATGCGAAAGTAGCAACGTATTTGCTCAGCTCCTTTATAAATGAGTCACCAAAAAGAAGACCCTCAGCCTTTGTACCTGGATCTGAACCTGCAAGGTTAACTAACTTGGGGTCCAGTTTAAGCAGGAGACCTTTCCTTCGTTCGTGAGTCATTGCCACATTGGCGTTACGGAGGAGACATAAAGCGCGCTGAGCCCACAGCAACAATTCCATAGGATCAATAGTGGCGTGCTCCAAACGGGCAGATTCAGCTATGTCGAATATCCGGGTCGAGTTTATCCTGGCAGTTAGACCAAGCTTTGTCCACAACCTTCCGAGGATCTTTCCCAAATTTTGTAAACAACGTATTTAGAGGCAAATAAATAGTGGGAGTAGCGGTAGTTTTTTAGGGTAAAGCTGGACGTGGGCACTAAGACTTCAACTTTGCACGTACTTGCTTCTCTAAGGGGCTACGTAGCCTAGAGGTAACGTAATCCACCAAATGATCAGCAGGCAACCACTCAGTAGAGTGTGGGTGCTGAATATCGTTGGGGTCGAACATTGGGATCCCTTCCACATCCATTATTTTGCATGATCCAAGGAGCTCTTGGCTCTCACGTTCAGATTTATTGGGAGGAGGAGGGGAGAAAACATCTCCGTTGTCCTTATCGGAATTATCCGAATCCGACCGACCATGCAATTCATCATCTGTGTCAAGAATTTTAGTAATAATAATCAGGGAGGACACATGCTTAGATTCTTCAGACATTTTTTAGCAGGTCTGGATAAGTTTAACCCTTCCTTTGAAGGAGGCCTTTGAGGAACCACGTCCTCTGTCCTATGTGAGGAAATCTCACTTCCCAACAGCGTCGTTTTGAACTTTTTTGAAGCACTAGGATGCTTTCTGCTATCCCCCGCAGATTGGGCCATCATGGTTTTAGAAACCAACTTGACTACAGAATTCTCTAAGTTTTTAAATAATTTATCCGAAGAAGCTGAGACAGCTTGCTCCACTGAAAAATGAATAAAATCATTTAAATTGAAAAAAAATGCAGTTTTAATAATAAAACAAAAAACAGGAATGAAGGGGTTAACTTTCCTCAAAGGAAAGGCTACGCCCCGCCTAGGGGCGTGTACGCTCTGAAATTGGAGAAAAGCTGAGGCTCGTAGGCTGAAAGAGCACACTCGGCTACCTGAGGGCAAGGATTGAGGCTGGACGCATTACCGTTGATCGGAAAAAAGCACCCTTACAGCGGTAAGCCGGGCCGACGTTCAGACGTTTCCCCTCAGCTGCCGGTGAAAATGGCCACCGCAAAAAATATAACATGCAGAACACATAAACCACGTTAAGTAGCAGAAACAGATAATACTTATCTTGACTGCGAGCAGCTAGAAAAGAGGGCTGTTCTCAGTCAAGATACATATTATTGGGTCAGCTCGATGGCCATTGGTGTATTTCATGGACTACTAATCGTTTCCCATTGGCTATTGTCGTTTGCCTTATGGGTTTTGTAGTTTGACTGCAGCTGCTGTTTAAAAATAAAGAGAAGAGAAAGCATAATAGGAGACTCTAGTCTTTTTCTACCATTTGTGGTAGCAGTGCTTGGTTTAGTACATAGCAGCTTGGGTTAGCATTGCATTTGACCAGTGTTCAAACCTCACCTGGAGAAAAATTGTTTTTTAAAGTTGTTTTTTATAAAATTTCTTATGTTAGCCAAATGAAAGAGGCCCCATTGTAAATCACCCCCTGGCACTGTCTGGATGAATTGTGGCGTATTTAGTCATGGCAGTGCATGCTAGAAATTTGTGACATGCTGTGGCATGTAGAAGAGGGAACAAGGTTTGCAGTGAAAGAAATCCCTTAATCTGTGGAATGAGAGATAGAGGAAGCTTGTATAGTAAAACTAAATGCATGGGGCTAGTACCAGGGTGAAAGAGAGTAAGGGTTATTTGTTTCTGAAGTGTAAAAAGCACTTAAAAAAAAAAAAAAGAATTCCTTTATTTAGTTTACCTAACAGAAAAAGAGCCCTTTGGAAAACACACACTATCTGCAATTATTCACAAAAGAGCATGTCAGAAAGTTATGACATGCTGTGGCATATGTCACAAGAGTTGTAGCATATGCCTCACGCGAGCGTGGCACGTGGCACATGGCAGACTTGGGCTCCAACCCCTTCTCAGTTTATGGGAGACACACCTAAAGAGAGCACGCCACGTTCCCAAGCATGCAATTACACAACAGATTGCAAACGGGTTACTTTAATATAGAAAAATTACAGGATAAAGGGGCTTATAAGAAACTTTTGTTTTCAGTGTTTGTTACAAAATGTAGCTCCATATAGGCTGCAACATAGTTGTCGAGATGTATGTTGCATATGTAAATCATGACCAAATCGGGACAGAATCCGCTCAGCCTATAATACATTTGACTTGCGCGGATTTCAAAACACCCTGTGGCAGTAAATTCTATATACAGTATTGTGTTATTGTGAGAGACTTTCTGTAGTTACGACACGTGTATGCCCAGTGTTAGGAATAGGATGGTTTCAAATAAAGAAAGACCAGGAATCAGTTTGTGCAGACAATGCATTTTTACTGTAGTACTCCATAGGCTCACAAGATATACAGCATTAGAAATACATCAAGCGATGAGATCGTTTTCCATCTGTTCTCCAACATTAACATATGCCAGCAGACCCAATTCAGGTGGGAGACTCGCAATTTTGAAAGCCTACAATATCTTTATTTTAGCTATCTCCCAGAAAATACATTTTCCCGATTTATTTTTCTACTATGACCCTCTTTTCTGTGTTGAAAGGTTGGCATGAATGAATGTTCTACTTGAAGTTTTTTTTGCCAATATGATCTTCTAATAGTACATAGTGCATATCCTAACTCATCCTTCTAATGTAGTAACATCTACGCAACACCTCCCTTTTATTATAAAAAACCGAGGTTAAAAAAAAAAAGCAACAAGTGAATATTTGTTCAAAATTAATGCTTGATAAATCAGCACATGCACATTTTGATGTAAAACAACTTTCATTCCTTTGCTAGATGTAATTGCATACCCAATATTTTCAGAAGCCACACTGGATCCCGTATGTTGACTTCCTTCAATGTAGGACCCAGTCATTCTTTTATGAAAAAATGTACATCAGTCATACTATTTCTTGGTATTGCATTGTAAATATCATTAAAAAATTTACTGCTGTGAAAAACGGAACACTCCTGTTCACCAGAGTTTGTTTTATTGTTTGTTCAATATATTTTCTTGCCCTGGTTTGAGGAAAATAACACTTTTTTCACAATCCTTTTGTCTTTTAAAATTGACACAATATCAGAAACGTTCACTACTTGGATAGGGGAAAGAATTACAGACTCCTTTCTGTACTCTAATTGTTTTTCATGATACCCAAATCAGAAGTTGCATTCTGTCTTACTAACAGTTAAGCTTATACTGTTTAATATGTTCAGGATCTTATTAATTACCTTGACATATATAACTGTCATATTAAAAAGTGTGAACATCAGATACTCCTCTAAATAATATATCCATTAGATATTGAAACATGGTGGCAGCCAGAACAGTATTCAGAGATAAGGGGAAGTGCCAAATGGTGTTACGAAAGTTGTATAAAGATGTGATCCCTCTAATAACATACCCTGGTGATATGCCCACTCCATTTCAATGATGGAGAAGAATGAGGTACCGCTTACTGCTACCAGCATTACCTGTGTTTTTGGGAGGGCCTGGCAATGCACAACAATATTTATATTTAGTGACAGTAAATGCGTACATAGGCAAATGTCCCCTGACTCTTTTCATGAAAGCTGAAACTCTCTCTGGAGTCCGTTCTAATATATCTTCCTTACGTAAGTTGTTCAGTCATTTCTTAAGATCATTCCTAAATGATAATGGACACACCTTGTTTGACAAGAATCAAATTTTTCTTTAACTTTAAATCTTGTAACTTAGTACTGTGGCCTTTAACCCATCCAACACGAGAAACAAAAATATCCTTGTTCCTTCTAGAATATTATATATATATATATATTTTTTCTTCTATATATTAATTCTTTCATATTCAATCAATACATTTAAAAAATATCAACTAACATGATAGAATTGTCAGATACAGGTTTCAGAATGATACCAGTTTGTGTAGATCCTTCCACCCTTCAATGTTTTTACCTTTTTCTGCCACATAGGTTTTTGTCTTAATGGAACTATCTATAAATTCAATAGTATCTTCAATATATCCTAACATAGTGATGTAAAATTCACTGAAAGCTTTAGAGTTGATATTGGGCTTCATCAACTTTAAGTTTTCCCAAAGTTGATAAAATGTCTGTTTAAATTGTTATTAGTGATCCTGAATCTGCCATTATAGTAAACTCAACATCAACAATATGCATGAATCCCAAAGGACCCATGCATTTGCCTATTTTAGTGTCTAGGTTAAGTACTATGCATGTATGTTAGAGCACAATTCTTGACACATTTCTTGATCAAATTCCTCAACTGTACTAACATTAGAATTAAAACTATTTTTTCTGCTTAGGCACACTGCTAATGTTTGAGACACTTTCTTCCCTATTTCTCAGAAACATGAACATTTACCTAGATGTGATTTCAAACCACATTTATAGCATACTGTGTTCTCAGCTATCCCAGTTTTGTTGTACTTCTCTTACACTCATAAAAAGTATTGACCTGTAAACATTTGCATTGTTCTTGGCCTCATTTTCTGTTTGATTTCACTTACATACAAATGATGAGGCATTATCAGATGCTAATGTTTTCGCTGATCCCATAGATCAGTCAACTGCCATGACCCTAATGATGATTCCACTTAATGTGTTCCTGCATGCCAAATCGTTTCTAGATTTGCAGTGTAATACAAATCGACCCCTAATGTCAACAGTATCCCAAAATTCACATGAAGCTGCAGGAATATGCAATGCTGCAAATGTACTCCTCCATTGTCTCATAATCAAAGAGATTTCTCATGAGAAAACATAACACTTGGTTCCTCTGTGTACCCCTTTTCCATTCTCTTTACCGCTTGAGTATACTCATCCCCAGGTACAAATTGCCTGGGTAGACATTCAGTCTCTAGTAAATTATCAAATCCATCTTCACCTACATTATCTAATAATTTAGAACTGAAAACAGGGCAACCCTGTAATCCTAGGAACCTGGATAATCAATCTTAAGCAAACAGTGGTTCTCTTGGAGGAAGCCATAAACCTGAGCTCCCTTGGCATAAACACTAAACATGCCCACAATAGCTATATAACAAATGTTAACATTTTAAAACAGACAAATCTAAGTGTGTACAATTCAAAGGTTGTATAAAGGTTGTATAAAAGGTGATTCAGTGAACGCCTCTGCGAACATGAGATGTGTATAAATTGTGTGCTGGTGGTGATTGTGGAAGAAACCATAACAAAAGCAGTGTATACGTATTTGCAAAAATGATTCAATATGAGTACAATTTTGGCAAACAGTAAATGAGAGTCTGCATGACATTGGTCTTGAAATGTTTACACAAATATGTTACTTCTGAGGGATCTTTCTCAGGACTAGTTGGTAGCACCTACAAAGTTAGATGGGGAATATTTATTAAAAACAGATGTGCTAGTAGTACAGGCTGACTAGTATTTTGCAAGGATGCATCTTGTGCTTACCATGAACCAAAATGTTGAATTACTGGGTATAATGACCACTGGGTCTTAAGTATGTGTAAGAGAGATAAAAATGTGTCTCAATTTTTGGAAATTCATACAGAACCTCCTGCAGGAGTGTGTTGCATGATTGTATTATACCCATCACTCCCTAGAAAGTATGCTAGTGGTGATTGCACATCTCATCTTTAAAGTGCTTATTAAACACCATATGCCTCAGAGTGAATATACAAACTAAGGTCAGTTAATCAAGGGACCAGTGGGCCATTTACCCCTATAGAGCAAAAAGTGACTGACATATTCTCAGTATTTACCAAAATGACTACAAAGAAAAAAAAAAGTTCATTTTGTAGGCTCTTAAGTATTGAAGAATGATTCCATACTTGGTGGTCACCATGAACTATACCCTCTTGCTTAATCAGGTCGCTTTCAAAAATGTTGCTGGAGTGGTATCCTCTTGATTTATTCTTTAAGCCTGTGAAATGAGGATATAAACCCTATGTAAGCATTAATAAAGCCAAAAGGATAAGGTATAAAAAATACCATTATATGCTTTAACAAATAAAACCACCACTCACCCTCCTTACTGGATCGAATTGGCAGAGCATAGAAACAAATCTATGTATCCCACAGCAAAACCACTGTCAGCCGATTGGTATCAAGTTCTAAATTTCAGGAATAGAAACAACCCATAAAGAAAAACTCAGTGTCTATTGAAGGGATAGTAAATAAAGGCACTCTTCACTCTGGTGGAAGTGGGACAAATGTATTCGGCCTACGTGTCACCTGAATTGAATGTTCTCATAGCACACACATGAGTTCAGTAAATATGGCATTCGTCAGATGTCCAGGGTGTACGTTGCTGCCAGACTGGTAAGGCTAAAACAGTCACTAGAAAATACATTGGTGGTCACACTTTGACCTAGGGCCAACAGCGCATAATTTGTGCTCTAATGTAAAAATAAAAGGTAAATGTTGAGAGTGGTAGTTCTTTGAAAAAGAGGGACTGCAATGGACATCGAAGAAGACTCACAGTATTGATATAGGCCTATCAATTTGCTAGGTGGTTAAAGATTAAAAAGATCAAGCATTTATGCCCTATTTTGCAAATATATGTAGTTTGCAATACTCTAATTTTAAGAACAGAAAAGTGGTTTTAATAAAAAAAAGGGAAAGTAGTTTTTCATGGAAAAAGAAACCACAATGAACATTGGAAAATGGCGATTCTTAGAGGTTTACTGTATAAAGAATCATGATTTTATCAAAGACAAGGAGGCTGGCATTATGCATGACCTTTTATTTACTTCTGAGCAGCAAACCATAGAAAGAAACCAATAGATCCTTAACAACATCACAATGAAAAATCAGAATGTTCATGTCCATATAAACTGTGTGCCCTCCATTTTTTCCTCTTTTGTCTGAAGTCTGCAAAAAGAAACCAAAACACAAACAAATAACTCTCTTCCTTTTTTTTTTTTTTAAACATATAAAAAACTCCTCACCAAAAAAACCTTCCTCTATTTTTATTCTTTAGTACAATTCTAAAGTACACATAAAAAACACACTTCCCCCACTCCTTGGGGAGGGAGGGTGGGATAATGCTAGCCTACTTGTCTTTAATAAAGTCACAATTCTTTATACAGTAAATCTCTAAGAATCGCTATTTTATGTCAAGACAGGAGGCTAGCATTATGCATGTTTAAAGTCATACAACACACATTTCGAAACATGCTCTATATTTTTAAAATACAATGTCCTAAACTTTTCTGCTGAAGACCAATCTGTAGCTTTCAGAATAAGATCCAGATTTCCTCCCCACATACAAACCTTACTTGCCATAGCTCCTCTCACCGAATGTGCTCTTAATTTTGAAATATCCACACCAGCCTCCTTCATTGCAATAGTAGCACTTCATACTCCTTTAAACAGTTTTACATAAGAAATCAAAAGTTGCTCAATATCTGCTCCCCTTCTTTCTACCATTCTAGCTTCATACAATGCGCTACACATATTTGTGGACATTCATCAAAATAAGGATAAAAAAATCGTACTAGACATTGTCTTAGTACGTTTACACACCTCAAACAGAACTCCAGTTGGTTGATAAAATCTATGATTAACTTCTAAAGCCCTTACATCTGAAGCCCTTCGGAATGATATTAGACAAAGTAAAGTAGCTATCTTCCAAGAAAGCTCTCTGTCACCCAAATATTTATTAACTGGCCACCTTTGAAATAAATCAAGGACCAAGTTGACATTCCAAAGTACTTGATACTTCGTAGTCAGTGGACGTTTCAATCGAATTCCCTTCATGACTTTACAAATCAAAGGACTCCTAGCAATCAAAACTCCCTGACAAAGGACGTGACCTGCCGCAATAGCAGATCTGTAACAATTAATTGTTCTGTGAGACAAACCCCTATCAAACTATTCTGCTAAGAAATGTACTACTTGAACTCCATCCACCTCCACGGGATCCAAATGCCTTTGTAAGCACCAACAAGAACAAACTTTCCAAATACTTCTATATCTCTTTTTTTGTTCCTGGTGCCCATGACTCATCCAATAATCCTGCAGCTGAATCCGAAAGGCTTCTGAATTCTCCTGAATTCCTGATATCCTCCAAACTAGAAGGTTCAATAAACCCGACTCCACTAGAGGATGTTCTTCTCCTTCCACCCCTGACAAAAGACCTTTACAATACCTTAATAAGATCGGAGAATCTACAGTCCTCTCCATAACTGTTGGAAACCAAGGCTGTGTTTTCCAAAAAGGAGGTACTAGAACCTACTGGCATCTCTGACGTCTCACTTGAAATAAAACTCTCTGTATCATCGAAAAAGGAGGAAAAGCATAACCTTTCATACTCGACCAGTCCTGCTCAAACGTATCCACTGCCATAGCACCCGAGTCGTCTCTCCAACTGACATACTTTTGCAACTGACAGGTTATCCTGGAAGCAAACAGATCTACTTCCAAAGGACCCATAGCAAGATATATCTCCTTGAATAAATCCTCGTTTAATTTCCAATCGCTGAAATCCCTCCTCTGATGTGAGTTCCAATCTGCTATCACATTTTGTACACCTGGCCAATACTCGGCTCTTAAACTTATTTTGTGCTCTAAACAAAAACCCCACTAATCTTTCGCCAATTCTTCCAAATTCCTCGAACAAGCACCTCCCAATTTGTTTATATACGTCACCCCAGTAACATTGTCCATCTTTAAAATTACAGATTTCCCTTTCAGGACGTCCCTGAAACTCTGTAAAGCAAACATTCCTGCCTGCAACTCCAAACTGTGGAAACTGGCTAAGGAATCTATTTTATTATCCCCCAGGCCTGACCTCATCCTGTGATACTCAATGATGTACAGGCCTGAAAAACATATGCAGAAGGTTGGATGACCTTTAGTACATTAACCCAAACAGGCAGCTTGTAATGCAAGGCTCGCTTAAAAGAGACAGCTCGTGCGACATGCATTGCTTAATTCGCCCAGCAACAGACAGACATTTCGATGTCCACATAGGTCTGAGGAGAGGTTATGAGGAAGCTGGATTGGTGACGCCTTGGAAAGTCCCAACCGTCTGAGAAATGTGAAGGTCACGCCTATGGTTCTCTTGTATCACACTGCCACCATGAAATATTATTCTACTGTGATTGGATAGATGCCTAATACATGTGTAATACCATACATCTCCTGATCAACATCACACCATGTACTTGATGAAGAAATTATCTTTCAGTTGTTCCGATTGGATGATGTATTTTCATCCTTTTGTGGTTTTCATGCATAAAAGATTGTATTGGAGTTCCGCAATTCAGACTGCTTGACCTTGGCCTTTCAAGCCACAGTCTCCGTGCATGTATTATTAAATATTTCTGCTTGTACCTTAAGGCTGGCTGGTCTCTGGTTTATTCCTGAGGGCAGATAGAAAAGGAGACTTCAACATCTTGGTGCAGAATGCGGTGTTTGGATTGACGATCTCCCCTGCCTGGCTCCCAGCTGTTTGGGAGGGCCCCTGGCTCTTGTGGATTTCCCTGCTATGCTCGGAGTGCCCTCCTTGGAAAGGGTGCCAGTGCTGTGGTGACTCTCTGTCACTTCCTGGTCCCCTCTGGTTTTGCCTGTCTGCTTTGGCTGTGTCTCAATAAGTGGGGAGTGGAGTGATAAGGGGTGAAGTTGCTTCTGAGTTTTCCCATCTCCCTTTCCCTGAGCATTGTTTTTTGTTTCTGGCTCTTTTTCTGCTCTGCCTTCACTGGCATGGCTGTAGTGCCACTCCTGTTGAGGTGATTACTCCTGCTTTTCCATTGGTGGACGTCCTCCACGCGTCGGATTCTGGGGTTGGATGCTACTTTCCCTCTTCACTTCTCAATTCCTTACCCCTTTCTTTCTGGGGTAATACTGGTGTTTGTTTCCTCAGCTCCGGGGCTGCAAGCAGGTGTCATGTTTTTATGAATGTGTGTAGCCGGTGGGGCTGCAGTGTGGTTTTGTGGACAGCTCGAGAGCTTGTCCAGGGTTGCGGCCAGCCGGTGGGGCTGAGGCGCGTGTTTTCCGGGACACCCAGTGGGGTGGTCTCTGGTCACAGCTGGAGGGGTTGTGACTGTTATGTACCTAGCCGGAGGGGCTGTGGGGGAAATCTGGCCAGGGGGCAGTAGTGGTCTGCCCTGGTAGAGCAGGCAGGGAGTGCGCTGCTGATTTGCCTGTCAACTCCTCGGTTTGGTTCTTCTGTGAACAACACTTCTGGACGCCTGGTGCCCGGGGGGCCTCCGGATTGTTCCCAGGGACTTTTTGGCCCTGGGTACAAGAGGTGGGTGGCGGGAGGGGTATTTAGATTGTTTTATAGTACCTGTGTTTTGTATGTTGCCATTTATCACATTGTATCATTGTGTTGTTTTCCATACTGTTCAGTTTTGAGCATCTGTTCTATTGTGGTAAGGGCCTCTTTTTTGACATTGCAAGGAAACTGACAGTATTGTTACTGTGGCTTTACGGACATGTGTTGTGCTTTACAATGCCTCCTACATTCTAGTAGCATCTGGGATGTCCCTTGAATGAGGGGCTGTCCTGTATGTGGAGGATAATATAAAATAAAAAAAATGCCTGAACTGAATAATGGTTTCTTCCACAGAGTGGGGGGGCTGACAAGGGCAGGGAAGATTGGAGGATGAAACAATTAGAGATAATAGGGGCTTGCCAAGCTCTCTTCCTGTGGCGAGTGCACAGTCACGGGAACAAAACATCAATTTTGCTTGAGGACATTTGGGAAATACACTATAACCTGAGGGCACCACAACAGGGACCAAACACTCTGAGCTGCCTCTACAGCAGCAGGCAGAGATGAAACGTGAAAGCCGCACCCTAGCATGGCATTTGATGGATGAGGAAATGAAAAATAAAAGCAAAAAGTAAGAGACCTTATGAAAGAATTAGACAGTTATTCCATAGCCAGGGAAAAGAGGAAGTGGCTAACGCCATCAGAAAACATGAACAGAAGTACGAACAGATATCAAATGAAATGTGATGGTGTATTAGCAAGGGGCGTGAGGGATCACACAATTTACTATGGGATATGTCCACATATGCACATCACACACTCCATAACATCAAGATGTAGAAGGAGGTGCTAAGCAATACAAACACACAGCTGGAGATCACAAGACACAGTCTCTTGGTATACAAAAAAAAAAAAATGTACAGAGTTAAACAGAATAATAGCCATAGGAGGGCTGCTTTGGAAGGATCTGGATACATTGTTTAGCATTATTGTATCAAGACATTTTTGGGAGGATTGTAAGAAAGTGATACACTGGCCTGAAATATGTGACCACTACTGCAATTACTACACTATCATTTGGCACTAGACTAAGTATGGGAAAGGTTTGCAAGTAGACAAGGGATGGTTGTAACATGCTCGCACACTGTAGAAAATTTAAGTTCAATTGTTAAGTTATCACACGTAATAAGACACAAGCTTCTGACTTTATTACTTGTTAGTGGCTTTAGGTTAAGATCCTCAGGGGGGCGTTTCACTGTACAGCTATGGGTAGTGTACAACAGTGGTTCACAACCTGTGGTCCGTGGTCCCACTGGGGTCCGTGACACATTCCCAGGGAGTCCGCAGGCCTGGCTGGGAGGAAGTCACTTCTCCAGCCGGTGCCTCTACAGAAACGTGTGTGCGTGTTTTTATATTTATTACTTCCTTTCTACAAGAGGTTTAAAAGCACTGCAAAACTCCTTGTACAGCGAAAATAAAAGCGTCAAGATAACTCTAGTGATTAATGTACCTGCTGGGTAGGAATGAGTTTTGGACAGTGGCAGTTTTGACTCAAAGGTAGTGTAGATGGTTAATATGCCGGCAGCAAAGGATGTGTATCATGCAAAGAACAGTATTTTATGTGGCTGGCACAGTGGGTTACTGTTTTTGTCACAGAGATTCTTTAGTTACTGTGCAGTTCATAATCGTAATCTAGCACAATGAGCTATGAGCTGCATGCCAACTGCATAGCACAAATTAGAAAGCTGTTTTTTCCCAGTCTTTCATTTTCTTTATGCTACTCAAAATAAAAAAACAGGTTTGCCTGTGTAGAAATACATTCTTATTATTAAAGACAACGCTAACCACTGTGTTGTGTTCTGAATGCTGAGTTTGTGCTTCTCCAGACCAAGCACTCTTAGCAAAATGCCTACCAGTGTGGATGCCATGTGAATCCTACACCTTGTACTCCCCTGTAAAGTGCTCCGGCACCCTACACTGGTATGAGAGGTGCTATAATAAAAATTAATTACATGTGACAAAGAGGACAGGGAGAGATGAGGCACTTTTGGTTTACTTCCTTTCCCCACCACATATTTATGGTAAAAATGTATTACATGTGACAAAGAGGGTAGGGAGAGATGAGAGGCACTTATGGTTTAATTCCTTTCCCCACCACATATTTATATGCAAAAACTTTCTTAGATCTTATGTACCTAGAAAATAATAACAGAAATAGCCCCAGAAATAATTAAAGAAATTGCCCGAAGGATTCACCTTTCCTAAATAAAACTAAAAATTGAAAAGTTAGTCGCTGAGATGCAGCACCAACATTCCCAATAAAATGTTTAGATTTTTGCATATTTTTTTAATATAAAAGAATTATGGGGGTGATTCTAACCCTGGCGGTCGGTGTTAAAGCGGCGGCCAACCCGCCAACAGGCTGGCGGTAAAAAATATGGGATTCTGAGCCTGGCGGGAACCGCCAACACAGACAGCCACCTTAACACTCCGACCGCCACGGCGGTACAAACAAACAGCGCGGCGGTCACCGCCAACAGACAGGCGGCAGACAATGTACCGCCCACACTATTCCAACTCACCAATCCGCCACCTTTTCCGGGGCGGGAGCACCGCCGATAAAAACACGGCGGAAACAGACTACGGATGGGAAAACGCTCACCACTACGCACTCCAGGAGGAAGGAGGACAGCATGGAACCCGAATTAAACATCCTACCTGCTCTCGTCTACCTTCTCATCTACCACGAGTACGAAGTCCGGCGCAGACGATAACGGTGAGTACTGCACCTACGACACACGGGAGGGGGAGGACGAAAGGTTACGGCCACACACATATGCGACCCCCCCCCCCCCAACTATGTACTCACCAATGCAGCGCACCAAGTCACAGTGACACCACCCAAACACCCCTGAAAAATGCTAGGACATAATCATATTTTGAATAAATATTTATGTACCAAAAAGCTCCAGAAAATTAGCGTACAACCATGAAAGATATCCACAACAAAACTAATGACACACACATCAGTGTATAACTGAAGTACCAAGTCCTGCACAACCTACGATTTCAGCATGTCCGTGGGCCAAAGTCTTGAGAAACAAGGGCAAAGCCCACACAGGAGACCTGAGTCCTTTGGAGAGAACACTGCAGGGGCATCAGATGTAAAAACTACAGGCACCTCAGGGGGAAGGGAAGGGGGGGGCACCACAGCCACATGAGTCCACGATGCCAGATCCACGAGGAGCCACCATGCCCACTGGACCATCCTGGGGAGTGCAAAGCCACAGTCTCTCAAGTCTCTGCAGTGGGTGGATTGCCCACTGGACCATCCTGGGGAGTGCAAAGCCACAGTCTCTCAATGTCTCTACAGTGGGTGGGCTGCCCACTGGGCCATCCTGGGGAGTGCAAAGCCACAGTCTCTCAATGTCTCTACAGTGGGTGGGCTGCCCACTGGGCCATCCTGGGGAGTGCAAAGCCACAGTCTCTCAATGTCTCTACAGTGGGTGGGCTGCCCACTGGGCCATCCTGGGGAGTGCAAAGCCACAGTTTCTCAATGTCTCTACAGTGGGTGGGCTGCCCACTGGGCCATCCTGGGGAGTGCCAAGCCACAGTCCATCAGGTGGATGACAGTCTCCACTGGTCAAGGAGGAGGCATGGTGGGCACAGTGAACCATAAACGGTGCTTGCGACGGCGGTGCCCAGCGGAGCGGTGCTTGAGAGGAAGGGCCCAGCGGAGCGGTGCTTGAGAAGAAGGGCCCAGCGGAGCGGTGCTTGAGACGGCGGGGCCCAGCGGAGCGGTGCTTGAGAAGAAGGGCCCAGCGGAGCGGTGCTTAAGACGGCGGGGCCCAGCGGAGCGGTGCTTGAGAAGAAGGGCCCAGCGGAGCGGTGCTTGAGAAGAAGGGCCCAGCGGAGCGGTGCTTGAGAAGAAGGGCCCAGCGGAGCGGTGCTTGAGAAGAAGGGCCCAGCGGAGCGGTGCTTGAGACGGCGGGGCCCAGCGGAGCGGTGCTTGAGAAGAAGGGCCCAGCGGAGCGGTGCTTGAGACGGCGGGGCCCAGCGGAGCGGTGCTTGAGACGGCGGGGCCCAGCGGAGCGGTGCTTGAGAAGAAGGGCCCAGCAGAGCGGTGCTTGGGACGGCGGGGCCCAGCGGAGCGGTGCTTGAGACGGCGGGGCCCAGCGGAGCGGTGCTTGAGAAGAAGGGCCCAGCGGAGCGGTGCTTGAGAAGAAGGGCCCAGCGGAGCGGTGCTTGAGACGGCGGGGCCCAGCGGAGCGGTGCTTGAGACGGCGGGGCCCAGCGGAGCGGTGCTTGAGAAGAAGGGCCCAGCGGAGCGGTGCTTGAGACGGCGGGGCCCAGCGGAGCGGTGCTTGAGAAGAAGGGCCCAGCGGAGCGGTGCTTGGAACGGCGGGGCCCAGCGGAGCGGTGCTTGAGACGGCGGGGCCCAGCGGAGCGGTGCTTGAGAAGAAGGGCCCAGCGGAGCAGTGCTTGAGAAGAAGGGCCCAGCGGAGCGGTGCTTGAGACGGCGGGGCCCAGCGGAGCGGTGCTTGAGACAGCGGGGCCCAGCGGAGCGGTGCTTGAGAAGAAGGGCCCAGCGGAGCGGTGCTTGAGAAGAAGGGCCCAGCGGAACGGTGCTTGAGAAGAAGGGCCCAGCGGAGCGGTGCTTGAGAAGAAGGGCCCAGCGGAGCGGTGCTTGAGACGGTGGGGCCCAGCAGAGCGGTGCTTGAGAAGAAGGGCCCAGCGGAGCGGTGCTTGAGACGGCGGGGCCCAGCGGAGCGGTGCTTGAGACGGCGGGGCCCAGCGGAGCGGTGCTTGAGAAGAAGGGCCCAGCGGAGCGGTGCTTGAGACGGCGGGGCCCAGCGGAGCGGTGCTTGAGAAGAAGGGCCCAGCGGAGCGGTGCTTGAGACGGCGGGGCCCAGCGGAGCGGTGCTTGAGACGAAGGGCCCAGCGGGGCGGTGCTTGAGAAGAAGGGCCCAGCGGAGCGGTGCTTGAGACGGCGGGGCCCAGCGGAGCGGTGCTTGAGAAGAAGGGCCCAGCGGAGCGGTGCTTGGAACGGCGGGGCCCAGCGGAGCGGTGCTTGAGACGGCGGGGCCCAGCGGAGCGGTGCTTGAGACGGCGGGGCCCTGTTCAGCGGTGCTCTTCTCCACCGCGGGCCCTGTTCAGCGGTGCCTATCTCCACGGCGGGGCCCTGTTCAGCGGTGCTCTTCTCCACGGCGGGGCCCTGTTCAGCGGTGCCTATCTCCACGGCGGGGCCCTGTTCAGCGGTGCTCATCCAGCAGGTCAAGGGAGCCAGACCTGGCCTCGACTCCCTGCTCAGTCGCCCTCGGACCGTGACGTTTCTGGACCCTTCGGGGACGGACTCCTGGCCTCCTTAGTGTCCTCCTTCCCAGCTGGGATGTGGCATGTGGGGTCCACCTTCTCCGCGCTCCTGCTGCCCTTCCGCTCCTTTGATGGGGCTCTCGGGCCCTTGCCTCCCCCAGATGGTGTGGGTGGTGAAGTGGCCGCACATTGCTCCTTGGGGGCAGCCCTGTCGGTCCTCGCACGGCGGTCCTTGGTTTTGCGGGTCCTCTTGCCGGGGGGGGGCTGGACGTGTCCTTGCTGCAGCTCGATGTGTCACTGCTGGCAAAGGGTGGGCTCCAGAACCCAGGCACAACAGTGACACCCGAAGCTGGGCTGGTGGTGGCTGCGGTGCTCTTGGGACTCTTTGAAGATGGATGGGGGAGGTCATCGGGGGGAAAGAGGTTAAGGTTAGCCAGGAAAAGTTTTTTAGGGCCAAGGTAAAGGGTAGGAGAAGTGGAGATGGAAGTGGAGGTAGAGGAGGTGGTTGTAGGAGAGTCAGGTGTGCTGTCATTGGGTGAAGGTGCTGGTGCTGTAGGCTGTCGTGAGGTGGATGGCTGTTGGGTGGGTGGCTGCCTGCGTTTGTGTGTCTTGGAAGAGGGGGTGACAGACACAGTGGGAGAGGACACAGGGGACCTGTACATGGCAGTGGGGGTGGTGACTGCACGAGTGTGGACTGTACTGGAGGGTGAGGTGGTGATGGAAGCACTGGCTGATGTTGGGGTGCATGCAGGTGTGAGTGTAGACGTCACAGGGAGGGAGGAGGGAGACGAGGAGGAGGGGGACACAGGGGTGGCAGTGGCTGTTGGCATGTCTGCATCTGGGTGTTGCTCGGGTGAGTGTTTGCGGGATCTGTGGTGCTTGTGTTTGGATGAGCTGCTCTTGGGTGTTGAGGTGTGTGCAGGCTGGTCTGATGGTGTGGATGGGATAGGCTGAGGAACAGGAGACAGAGACAGGCTGGAGGCAGTCAGAAGAGGGAGGCTGGAAACAGGGACAATGGCTGCCGTCAGTGCTGAGGCCAGAGCAGTGAACGCTCGTTGATGGGCAGCCTGACCCGAATGAATGCCCTCCAGGTACGCATTGCTCTGTTGCACCTCCCTCTGCACACCCTGGATGGCATTCAAAAGGGTCGTCTGCCCAACAATGAGCGTCCTTACCAGGTCAATGAGCTCCGCACTGAGGGCAGCAGGGGCAACAGGGGCAGGGGCTGAGGTGCCTGGGGCGAAGGAGACGCGCGCCTTCCTGGGCGAACCGGCACGGAGCGAAGACTGAGGGGCTGCTGGGAGGGCGGGGCTGGTGCGCTGGGTGGCGGCTGTACCTGTAGAGGCGGGGGCACGGATGTTGCCGCCACCCCTAGGGAGCTCCCATCCGAGGACGTGTCGCTTTCGCTGCTCTCACCAGCGGTCCCCGTCGTGGTGCTCCCCTCGCCCTCCAGATCACTGGTGCCCTCGGTGTCTGTTCCTGGGCCCATCGGTGCCTTGTGTCCTGCAGCTCCCTCGTGCTCCGATGCCATATCTCCGCCGCCTGATGATGCTAATGCACACATGCACAAGAAGATGAAGAGAAAGGGTGGGGGGTGAAAAAAGAAGACCAGGTTGAGTGCATGCAATGTCAACACCGTTGGCGGAGAGGACAGACACAGGTGCCTAATGCACTAAGCTGCGCATTCGGGGTACACTACTCAGTACTACTGACTAAGACAACAGGCCAAGAGACGTCAAACGCGCACATGGGAGATGCTGGACCTTCAATGGCTGTACTTGTCACCCTACAGAGGTGGGGGCCGGGGGCACAGGGCCATGCCTAAGGGAGAGGACTACACTACAGAAAGCGCCCTGGCCTAATGTCACCCACAGCCCTCCTCCCCCACCCAGACGCCTCCACTGCGCAGAAAGATAGGAGAATGTGCTGATACTCACCCCCTTGTGTCTGCTGTGATGTCTTAAAGCGCCCATCCAATTCAGGGTAGGCCACCGCCAGGATCCGGGACATCAGGGGGGTCATGGTGCGACTGGCACCCCTCCTAGGTTGGGAGGCCATCCCCAGCAGTGTTTCTGCGGTCTTCCTTGTTCCGCGGCGGATGTCCTCCCACCTCTTGCGGCAGTGGGTGCCCCGTCTGTTGTGGACCCCCAAGGTCCGGACTTCCTTGGCGATGGCACGCCAAATCTCGATCTTCTGATGGGCGCTGACCTATTAGACATGTACAGGGTGGAAAGGAGGAAATCATCAATGACCTGCATGTTAGATGTAATTGGCCCCCACCCACCCACTTTGCCATATGGCACATGCTCTCATCTGTCGGGCGTTGCACTCCTCATTCGCCCCCCACCCCACTAACTTACATCCACCCCGATCCACACAGGCATAGCCCATTCCATTAGCACCCGGTGTACTCACTTGTTGGTCTGGAGGACCGTAGAGTAGCGCATACTGGGGGAGGACCCCATCCACGAGCTTCTCCAACTCTTCAGACGTGAAGGCAGGGGCCCTTTCCCCAGGCGCAGCAGCCATTGTATCTTCCAGACCGAGGTCACAGCAGCACTTGCAGTATAGGTCCTCTCCTGTGGATGATCAGGTCTCGAGTGATTAAGCAGATAGAAAATGGCGGTCACGCCCGCGGCGGTGCGTACTGCGGCGGTGCGTACCGCGACCGCCGGCGCACTTCGTCATTGGCTCCTGAAACCCATAGGCTTCAATGTTAACCAATGCGGCTTTGCGCCGCGGTCTGCGACCGCCTACTGCCACGGTGTGCCCCGCCAGCGCATTGACCTCACATCCCATTGTCCCACTTCACAGGTCAGGCAGCCGCCATTTCAAGGGCCCACATGGCTTAATTTTGACTGCGACACACAGGCCTTGCATTGCCACACATACACGCCTTTCAACCCATTGCCATTCTTTAACTGTGCAAGCTGTCTGTACGTACCTGTGTTTTGGCTGACTCTGTGCTCCATGTTGTCCTTCCTAGGCACCGTCCGCTGGGACTTGCGATGAGAAGGAGGAATCCTCGCGTGTACCGACCGCTGGTGGACCTGTCAACAATGGAAGAACGCCATATAATACTTCGATACAGACTTGACCGTGCCACTATCCATGAACTGTGTGCCCAGCTGGAGCCAGCCCTGATGTCCCCCATCCGCCAACCCACAGGGATTCCCCCTCTGGTGCAGGTTTTGTCAGACCTCCATTTTTTGGCCAGTGGGTCATTCCAGACCACAGTGGCCATGTCATCTGGAATGTCTCAGCCTATGTTTTCTAAGATTTTGAGCAGAGTGTTGTCTGCCCTGATGAAACTCATGCGGAGCTACATCATTTTCCCCGAGGAGGGTGACTTGCCTACAGTGAAGGGTGATTTCTATGCCCTTGGACACATCCCCAACATCATTGGTGCCATTGATGGGACCCATGTGGCTTTGGTACCCCCAAAAGACGATGAGCAGGTGTTCCGAAACAGAAAAAATTATCATTCGATGAATGTCCAGGTGGTCTGTTTGGCTGACCAGTACATCTCCCATGTAAATGCCAAGTTCCCAGGGTCAGTGCATGACGCGTATGTGATGCGAAATAGCAGCATCCCCTATGTGATGGAGCAGCTACAGAGACAACGTGTGTGGCTAATAGGTGACTCTGGTTACCCCAACCTGCCGTGGCTACTGACCCCAGTAAGGAATCCCCGGACAAGGGCAGAGGAACGCTACAATGAGGCCCATGGGCGTACTAGGAGGGTGATTGAGCGAACCTTTGGCCTCCTGAAGGCCAGGTTTAGGTGCCTGCATATGACTGGTGGATCCCTAATGTACTCACCAAAGAAGGTGTGCCATATCATCGTGGCCTGCTGTACGCTTCACAACCTGGCTTTGCGACGCCAGGTGCCTTTCCTGCAGGAGGATGGTCCAGATGGTGGTGTTGTAGAAGCCGTGGAGCCTGTGGAGAGTGAAGAGGAGGAAGACTCAGAGGACGACACAGACAATAGGGATAGAGTGATACAACAGTATTTCCAGTGACACCCAGGTAAGAATCACCCACGCCATTTCCCAATTGCTTCTAGCCTCCTGCATCTGTACTTTCTGTAGTTCCCCACAGATGTTTTTCAGTAATTTTTGCCTTTCCCTTCCCTTCTCAGTGCTGTCTGACTCAGTACCTGACTTCTGCTTGGTTCGCCCATGAAATACAGCGTATTGACATTGGTATGTTGTCACGACTAATTGACAGAACATAAATTGAACAGTAATATGTAATACATTTGTTAATAAGACAGCATGACTCAAAACAGATTATTGTGCAAAATGTGATTTATTTACAGTGCTAGATATCGGTACATGTGATTCTAAGGGTGATGGGTGGGGGTGGAGGAATATCCATGGCAGAGTCCAGTTCTCAGTCTCACAGGTGCATTGTTCTTTTGCCTGGGGAAGGATGGAGCATAGGCAGTTCATGGTTGGACAGGGTGGCAATGTGGGACAGTGGGAAGAGTTCAGGGGGTATGTCCTGCTGGCGGGGGTCTTGACATCCTACTCTGTCTTTTTCTTTGGTCTCAGGCTCCTCTTACGGGGTGGTTGTTCTTCAGCAGGAGGTGGGGTTCTGGGGGGCTGTCGAGGTGTTGGGACCTCCTGTCCACTAGCGCCGGCAGAGGTGGTAGGCTGTTCCTGGTCCGGCCTAGTGACAGGGGCCCTGTGTGGTGCACCATGGTCCCGCAACGCGTCCTCTATCCTGTGGAGGGCCAGGACGATGGTCCCCATTGCGGTCCCGATGATTCTCAGCTCCTCCCTGAACCCCATGTAGCGTTCTTCCTGCTGTGCCTGGATCTCAGTGAACCTGGCCAGTACCGTCGCCATCGTTTCTTGGGAGTGGTGGTAGGCTGCCATGATGGTGGTGAGGGCCTCTTGGAGAGTGGGTTCCCTGGGCCTCTCCTCCCCCCCCTGTCGCACAG
This sequence comes from Pleurodeles waltl, assembly GCF_031143425.1. NCBI lineage: Eukaryota > Metazoa > Chordata > Amphibia > Caudata > Salamandridae > Pleurodeles > Pleurodeles waltl. The sequence goes on from NC_090440.1 coordinate 1,866,500,354, forward strand.
CAGCCCTCCGAGCTGCCCGGTTTCCCCCGGCCTCTGTCCCCTGGCCGGTGTGCCCGCTCCCACTGCCCCCAGGTCCCTGTTGTTGTTGGGGTGTTGGGTTAGCCTGGGTGCCCTGTAGTGGCGGACACACCGCTGATTGAGCTGTCCTAGAGACAGAGTCATGGGCCCGCTGGGTGGGAGCTGTGCTGGTGTCGGCAGAGGGGGTCGGGTCTGGTGTGGCCTGTAGCTGCCTGAGGGGAACCGACTGCCCAGAGGTCCCCGATGGTCCGGGCTGGTCATCAGGTTCACTGTCGACAGAGCTGCTATCCTCAGTGTGGGCCTGTTCCGGTGGTGGGATGGACACTTCTGGACCCTCCTGGCTGGTGTGTTGTCGTTCGGGTCCTGCATGGGGTAAGAGAGTTTGGTTATTGTTTCTGTGTGTGCAATAGCGTGCGTGTTATGGGTGCCCTTGTTCCCCAGTGCAGGCATTCCCTTGAGGGAGGTGTTGTGAGGGTATTTAGTGGGGGGGAGAGGTTAGTGCAGTGGTCATGCATAGGTGATGGGTGCCCATGATTTGTGTTGGCATGCAGGAGTTGGTGTTGGGATGGGTGGGTTGTGCTGGTGAGACATTGTCAGGGAGGATATGTGCTGGGGGGTTGGGGGTGAGGGTGGGGGTGTGGGTTGGCATGCTGGTGGGGTGGGGGGGATATAGTAGTTGTGATGGGACTTACCAGAGTCCATTCCTCCGGCTACTCCAGCGAGGCCCTGAGGATGCAGGATGGTCAAGACCTCTTGCTCCCACGATGTAAATTCGGGAGGGGTGGGTGGGGGTCCGCCGCCAGTCTTCTGGACCGCGATGTTGTGCCTGGAGACCATCGATCGGACCTTCCCCCGTAGGTCGTTCCATCTTTTGCGTATGTCCTCCCTATTCCTGGGATGCTGTCCCACCGCGTTGACCCTGTCCACGATCCGCTGCCATAGCTCCGCCTTCCTGGCTATACTGGTGTGCTGCACCTGCGAGCCGAAGAGCTGGGGTTCCACTCTTAGGATTTCCTCCACCATGACCCGGAGTTCTTGGTCCGAAAAGCGTGGGTGCCTTTGGGGTGCCATGGGGTGGTGTGGGTGAGGTGTGGGGTGGTGTATGTGATGATGAGTATGTTGGTGTGTGGTCCTTTGTGCTACTATGTGGTGTGTGTGATGGTGTAGTGTGCCTCAGTGTGTCTTGCTAGGGATTGTCTGCTGTGTCTCTCTCTCCTTCTCTCAGTAATTCTGGTCGCAGGGGTTTGTGGGTGATGTGGGTGTGTGTTTTATAGTTGGTTGATTGTGTGGGAGTGGTGTGTGTATGTGTATCAGGTGTGTGTATTTCAAATTGTCCAATGTGGCTGTGTTTTGGTGATGTGTGTGTATTCTGACCGCGGCGGTGTGTACCGCCAATGGAATACCGCGTTTGAATGACCGCTGTGTGGATTCGTGGGTCGTAATGGCATGGGCGTATTTCTGTTGGCGTGACGGTGGAGGTTTGGTCATCTCCAGTTTATCGCTGCCCGCCGATGTGGCGGGCTGCAGTGGAGGATGGATTTTTGGAGGTTTGGCCGCTGTGGGTCAGAATGACCGTGGCGGTTGACCGCGGCCGCGGCGGTGTTATGGCGGTCTTATGACCGGCGGTAAGGGCATTTTACCGCCGAGGTCAGAATCACCCCCTATATCTTTAGTAATGTTAGTATTTGTTTGGTGTGTACTATTTATTGCGAATTACTGTTTTCATGTTTGAAATTTAAATTGTGCAAATTGCTTGGGGGTCCCCGGCTTCCAGTAATGTTTCAATGGGGGTCCCCAGGAGTCAAAAGGTTGGGAACCACAGGTGTGCAACAAATAAGAACTTTCTTATGTAGGGATTACATTTAAAAATATTTGACCCATGCAAAGGTTGCCAAAATTCTTACAGTGAACAAATTTAGTCTTGAGGGAACTGAGGATTCATTTGCAGCAGTTAACAAGATGTTGTCAGGAGTGTGGAATTTTAGAAAATGTCTACTTGTCCATGGGACAGTTTGTGTCATCAGTCTACTTGTTCTGTAAAAACACATGCATATTTTCTCCTGCTAAAATGACATTTACAAATATTGCCTAGGAGTCCGATTTCCTGGTCTGCCTCTGTAAATGCTTGCTCATGCATAAAAGCTGTAAATCTGCACTAATGCAAGGACAGATACCATGGGTGCACTTTGTTATTTTCTTTAAGAATTCTGCTGAAAACTGGTTATCCCAGACCTTTTGTTATTTGAATTCTGTCTCTCTGTTTATCGACTGGCTTCATTGGTAGTGACACCATTCTGCTCTTCCATACGAAGCATATTGGCACAAAGTAGTTTTGTTCATGCCAGGAACTACTGTGGCAACGTGTGCTTTTAGAGGACAGGGGAAAAAAATATTTTTGCTTTTGCCAATGCTTGTTTATTTTCATTTTGCCCATAACTTTGCTGAAAAGGTTACATTGAATTTTCTGTTATAAATATACATTTTGGAAATACCACCATGCATCCGCTCATTTTACTAAATGATGCTTCACAGAAATGGCACCTAAAATTTCATGGTAGTTTAGCAAAATGTTTCTTTACTCCTTACATTGTTTGTGAAGATATTTTGAAAGCAAAGAATAGTTAATTTTGCTTTTGAGCTTCTGCAAATATTTGCATCTGATGAGAGAGCATTCTGGAAGAATTGTGCTGGGCATTTGTCTACGGTAATTCCATTCCCCTGGTTGTGTATTTCTTCATAGCTCTATAGAGTACATACAAATAATTTAGTCATGTTCAATTATGGAAAAGATCTATACATTAACAGAAGAGTTACTATGTGCTGAATTGTAAATAATATCAGGAAATAATAGATATACAACATTAGGGTTCTTGTGATGTAGAGTGAGTTAGTTCTGTGATAACATACTTCTACTAAGGTGTATTGATATTCAAAATAAACGTATTAGTGCAGTGATAATATTGACACATGACGTGTTGGTGACAGTGATCGATTTCACTTAATAAGCGGCTAAAAGAAAATAATACAAGTGGATGTTTAAACGCCTGCAGTACATGTAGTATGTTGAAGTCATGTGAGCGCAACTAAAGTATGAAAGGTGCAATAAATAAATAAAAATGCAACACATTTGTCACAAATGTATTTTATTTTATAGCAGTAACGGCAATACTGCTTATATTGTACCAGGACAGTAGATCGCTTGTAAATATTAATGGATTCTTTAATGGATCCACCTAATTAATGTGCATTGTACTTTGTACAATGTCTCTAGCTATAGAAATATGTTTTGAACAAAAAAAAAGTGAATGTGATGTTTTAGGGTAAAATATTCTGGTTAACCATATCTTATCAGATACACAGGGTGAATTCTGCACTCATAGTTCACAAAAAATATGAAAGGAAATCCATTTATTGACGGGAAAAAAAGAAAGAAAAGGAGAATAAGACTATCTGGGTGCAGTTATGCAATGTTACAGGTTATGTCTCCCCCACAGGTAAAAGAAGAGTGAGTGGTTTTTTATCCCATATGTATCCACTGATTGGATTGTATCGATCCAATGTTTTTACTGTAATTTTATCTGTGGCATTAACTGATAAGCTCTGGGCACAAATTTACCATTTATCTGCTAGGTTCCTGCATTTGTTGTGGCAGTTAAGATTACCTTCCCCATTTCTGAAAACCACAGACTCTGGGCATGGCTCCGAGGGAAAAGCCACGGATTATTGCAATATGTTGCCATGACGGAGAACGTAGAAGTGTGGTGCACATGATGGGATAGTGTGCTGGATTTAGCATGATTCCTTGAAGTATGGAATAAAGAATAAATGTACAGCTGAATGTTGATGCCTAATAAGTATTTGAATACTATTAATTTTAAAGTTTATATGATTTTCTTATACACCCTGGACGCAGGGATGTATGTATCTACGTACATATGTATATGTGTATATTCATGACTAATATAATTGGCTGCAGGAGGAGTATTTTTCTATCCGTGTTTTTTCCTAGGTTTCAGAACATGGACGAGAAGATGTGTTTTCTGTATCCGTCTGTCTGTTTCGTTTTATGTTTTCATAATTAATGGGAGTCTTCCGGGGTACATCTGTGCACAGTGACATGGATTGCCTTCATGTGTTGATAGATTGCAGCTATATATTTTCATACTGGTTTTGGGTATTGAACATACCTATATTAGGATAGAGTTATTACTACCTTAAGATGTGCTATGTAGTACTGCAATACAGCTATTAGTAATATACTTCTGATGATGAGGGTGCCAAATATAAATTGCATCCTGTTTGTGTTTTTGCACTATGAAAGAGTTTAGCCAAAAGACAACTACAGATTGTGGGCACCTAGTGAAGACTGGTGTGTGTCCAATGCCCATATTTTATCTTAAAGGAACATCTGCATTTCACAACATCACACTTGTACGAGAAAGGGGAAGTGACCTCTGATGGCGGTGATGCCTGCAAGGTCCCAACCCCTCCAGTATTGATGTAAATATTCTGTGTGTTGAAGGAGAATAATAGGATACAATGCTGTGTTCCAAAAATACTGGCTGTCTACAGGTGTAACATGTGTTTTCTCCTGACCTTTGGATTACCATTTGTTTGGTGAAATAGTTTGTGTGAATATTCCACTGTTAATGAGTGTCATTGTTATTTATTTTTTAGTGCTGATTTCCGTTTAAGAGTGTAGTAATATATGTGATTAGAAGGGCTATCCAATAGCATCTATTTGTTCATACTTATTAAATGCCTCAGTGATAGGACTTTAGATACAGGGACAGTAACAACATATTAATATAATGTTATCAGTAGATCTACAATGTCACTTCCGAATGTATGTCCTGTGTTACACTTACACTATAAGAGAAGGACTTGATGCATTGATTATACACTTGATTAGACACTGATGGTTGGCTATTACTATTAACATGTGTTTTCCAAATTTATTACTGCATAATATTTTTGAAAGTATAATTAGAGAAGTTTATGTTGTGAGTGTGAGGCAGTGATCAGAGGGAGAGAAATTGTATTTCTGAGTACAGATTTATGTCATGTTTCAATATACCTTTCTTCTTTCAGAAGCATGTGGTTACACAAAGAGTAGAGAGCCTTTCCCCCCACGTACCTCGATTGGGTTTTCCTTTCCTGATTTAAAAATATTAAAACAATATTTTAAAAAAAGATAATAAGGAAACAAAAACATTTTTAGATACATATTACCCCTAGCTTCACTTTAACCTCACCGAGTTGAGTTACAGGTTTCCAATGTAGCACTTGTATGGTTTGCAGTGATAACGATTGTGCCTTTCATATGTGAATATTACTGTCCTGCCTACATTAGTTGAATGGAATGGTGCTACTAATGGTGATGTTTTATGTTACATGTGTTATGGTGATCCAGTTTTTGATATGAGTAACAGCTGACAGGTGGTACAATAGACTGTGGGATTACGTGTGCGCAAAGAGGAGGGAGTGAAATAATCTTATTTATAAGATTTTGTGCATCTGCTGAGCGGTTCTGGATTGACGCACTACCACTTGCTTCATTGGTCAAGAGAGGTACCCTTGACAAAGTTGTCAAACTGAGCACCGACTGAAATACTGTTTGACTGGCCTATGAACATGTCTGGTGCTGAGAAGTTATTATCTGATAAGACGTTTTGACAGCAATTTCCTTCAGCAAAAACAGATCACAGCACACAATGAGCAATAGTAAAACAAAAAAGTCATGACACTCCGTAGTATTAGGTTAAGTAGAGTAGATGAAGAAAACAGGCACATCAGTATTCGAATCTTGTATTGAAAAGTGAGTTCCTTTATTGTGGGCGAAGTTGCATTCAATAAACAAAGAGCATCACTCCAAACACAGCCAACACGTGTTTCGTCACACTGGTGACTTTTTGAAGGCTGTAGAAAAACATATATGTACATACTTGATGTATTGATAGCAATTACAAATTGAAACAAGTATACATGACCAAAGGAAGCCATCATGTGCAATGGTTTGTGCAAGGGGTAACAAGATCCCAAGGTTAGGCAAGCAAATATATGAACCATGGACATGGCAAAATATTCCAGAAATATCACCTGTGTGTACCAAATAACACCCAAGCCTCAAGACGTGAAAAAGACGGCAGAATTCTTACAAGTTTTTTTTTTTGTAATTTGAGAATCTCTAGTGACCAAGTGTAGTGACAGGGAAGAGAGCTCAGTTGAGGTGACTAAAAACCGAGTGATAGAAACAGGGAAAGTAGAAAAAAAGGTTTAAACACAAGTGAGAACCATAAGTCAGATTCAAGAAAATCAAGGAGACCAGTGGTCTCAGAACATACCTATTCTGGCGTAATGGTAACAACAAGATAAATCTAAAAATCTCGCGAATAGAAGTAAAGTCCTTGCATCAGAATAGTCTGAGAAAAAAGGGGAAACAGAGTAAGCTAAATATAAATAATGTGAAATATGGACAACCGTAGAAAAAATACAAGTTAAGGGATCCATTGAAATATCCAAATGTGAGAAATACCTGTAACTAGTTATTGCCGGTGTTAATGTGCCACACTGGTAAAGGCGTCCCATTTAGGTAAAGGATAGCCAATAATTAGGACCATGGTAAGTCCAAGAGCTAAATTCTAAGAAAAAATATAAAAGACCATTATTATGCGAGAGTAAGGAGAAAAAAGTATCTAGGGGCAAGCCAACCCAATGACTCATGATCCAAAAGAAACCCAGGAGAGAATTCAAGTTAAAATTAAAACTAAAAAATAAGTGAAACCAAATCCAAATGCCACCCCTAACATAGGTTATGGAATTTGGAGTTGCACGAGTAAAGCGACTAGGACCGCCAGTTGGTAACAAGTGACATTACTAGTAGAAATAGAAAACAGCCAATAATAAACGATCTCGTGCTCCAATACGGGCGTCCATTCGGTCCACGAAAACAGTGCTACGTAGAAACATAGCTGGTTCTCAAACTCAAAAAGCCTGGAACTCAAGCTCCGACTCACCGCGTAAGCGACTAATGCCGTAAGCCCATGAAAATAACTGATTCTCAAAATATGTAAACCTGGAACCCAAGTTCCGACTCACTGCGTAAACGTCTTATGCCGTAAGCCCATGATTTGTTGTGTTTCCATCGGTTCCCGGTAGAGCGTTGAGAACGCGTCTAAGTAGTCAACGTGATACACGTGACTTAAACAGTCACCAAAATAAAGGTAGGACTATCGAAACCATGAACGATGAGAAGAAGAAAATATACCAGTAAAAAGGGGAGCCATATTAAGTGCAAGAACTACGTAAATCGAAAAACAAAGTACAATGGGCATACAAAGGGCAGCTAGGAGACAAAAGAAAGATGCCATGTAGTGAAAAGAAACAGAAGGTAAAGGAAAGCCCAGGTTCCAGTCATGCCGAGGTCCTATAAGGTGCAACAGATTTAAGCAACAATGGTAAGACAGAAACAGTATATATAAGGTAACGTATAAAGATGGCGTGCAGCCTTAAGGACATACATATAGTTACACAAAGATACCAAAAATAAATGTATTACAAAATGCAAACGAAAGAGATTAAACAGTGATTATTCATAAAGGTTGAAGTTGGTCAAGTCTATGATGGTCATAGTCATACGAACATATGTATATCTAAACATGTCCAACATGAAAAGTACAGTAACAGGATTTTTCTCAGAATGGCCAACCACAATGTCGCACAAAGAAGTATACCTAGTACAAACAAGGAGACTCATCATGGGATATAGTCCCTCTATTCAGCGAGACCAAGAACAATATAGACATAATTGATAGTTTCATCAAAGCAGGAAGGGCACCCCAATAGAAGGGACAGTAATGCATGCAGTAGCTGCGTATTCAATGAGGACCGGGCTAGTTAAGAAAAACATGTAATTCCCGGTCCATATTGAGGCCCATTTCAACAGCCCTGGGTTTCAATATCCATCTGGCCTCACATTTGTGCAAGTCCTTAGTCCTATTGCCAAATCTAGGTGCAGTGTTAACATGGGCAATACCGAGGAATCTGATATTGAGAATGTCATTCTCTCCATGCAGTAGATTGAAATGTGTAGCAAGAGGGTAAGTTTGAGTATGGTTCCTGATAGCCTAATATGCTCTTGTATTCGTTCTTTCAAAGGTCGAATTGTGCTTCCCACGTATATTAGACCACACACACAAATGCAGTACACAGTATATTTAGTGTTACAGTTGATAAATTGTCTGACGTGGTGGGTGACCCCAGTGTTGTAAGAAAAAGTTGTCATTTTGTTGAGAGCCATAGAACATGAAACACAGCAACCACATTTATAAAAGCCAATTGGTGAGTTAGGGAGCCAAGTAAGCTGGGATGTTTTGGCAGGTGGAGCCAGAAAGCTAGGACATAGGAGATTTCTCAAGGTTTTCCCCCTGCTGTGTATGATAGATGGAGTTTTATTGATCACAGTAGCCAAATTAGCATCTAATAGTAAAAGATGCCAGTGTTTCTTCAAAATCCGGTAGATTGACATACTGGCGGGGCTAAATCTAGTAATAAATGGAATGGCCTTCTTCTTACCCAAGTCAGTCCGTCTACTACGGCCTCTAATAAGTAAAGATTGTCGTTGTTTCACAGTAATCCGTTTACTGGCCTTGGAGATCAAATCTTCAGAGTATCCCCTAGCAGAAAAACATTGTGTTAGGTCCCCAAGCTCTTTTGTGAAAATAGTATTGTCACTACAATTGCGTTGTATCCGCACCATCTCGCCATACGGTATGGCTTGGATTTGGGACTTGGCGTGTGCACTATATGCATGAAGGATGGAGTTACAAGCTGTAGGTTTTCTATATAATCGAGATGAGATTTTGCTCCCGGTAACGTATAGCAACAGATCAAGGAATTCAATCTGAGCATTGTCACTTTTGTAGGTAAAAGTTAGATTATAGTCATTAGTATTAAGGTGGTCAGTAAGTAGTTTGAGGCCCTGAGTACTGCCTGTCCAAATAGTGAGAATATCATCAATGTATCTGCCCCAGAATAGAATATGTGGAGTGATGTGAGTAGGGCAGTTGGACCAGAGGTGTCGTGTTTCTAATTGTCCCATATAGAGATTACCATAGGAAGGCGAGAATTTTGCTCCCATGGCCACCCCCTGGCATTGTTGGTACCATTGTCCGTTGTGTAGAAAGCACGTTATTCTCAAGAACTAGTCTAGTAAGTTCCAAAAGCATTTGGGTATGTTCATAAAGAGTTGCATCACGATCAGCAAGTGTCAAGGAAAGCATAGCTAAACCTTTTTCCAAAGGAATAGAGATGTATAGAGAGCTAACGTCGAGTGTCACGAAGGTGCACTCATCCGTCCAATCTATATCCTCTAGTTGACAAAGTAAATCCCTAGAGTCCTGTATGTATGATGGTAAATTACGTACCAGTGGTTGTAAGAATGAGTCAGTGTATTCCGAGATCTGTTAGGTAGGAGAGCCTATGCCAGAGATGATAGGCCTACCCGGGGGGAAAAGCCCTGATTTGTGAACTTTTTGCAAGATGTAGAATGTAGATACATGGAGCCCGAGGTGTACTGTTAAACAGAAATCTGTATTCCTGTTCCGAAAGAAGACACAAATTCCTCCCAATATGTCAGTTTGTTTTCAATTAACCTAACAATTTTGTGTAGGGGGTTGTCAAGTAGGTATGTGTAGGTATTCGTATCACTGAGTTGCCTTCCAATCTCGGACAAATAGTCTACTCTATTCATGACCACCACATTACCCCCTTTGTCTGCTTCTCTAATGACAATATCGGTACATGTGGAGAGTCCCTGTAATGCCAAGAATTCTCTGTGGTTTAAATTATATCTGGGTCTGTGGTTGTGTCTTCCAATTCGAAGAGGTCAGTACTAACAGCCTTATAGAAGACATCAATATTATTGTCAGGAGGTAATATGGGTACAAAAGTAGATCTGGGTTTCAGGCCATTGTCAAGATCCAGATTAGGTTCAATGTTCAAATGAGAGAGTAAGTCCTCCATACTCACACCAGATGGTTTCGTAGAGTCCAGGAACATGATGGTCTGGATGTCATGTATATCATTTATAGATCTGTTACAAGTACGTTGAAACTGATTGGGTCCTTGTCATATATAGGTTTGTTAAAGAAGATTTTTTTTAGTTTTAGACGACATATGTACTTGAACAGATCTATCTGAATTTCTGTAAAGTCCGGTTTACAAACAGGACAGAAACCTAAGCCTTTTTGTAATACATTTATTTCATCATTGGTCAGTGTAAGCTTGGACAAATTAATGACCTGTACTGAGTCAGAAGGTACAGAAGGTAGTAGGTTATTACAACACTTCAAGTCTTTTGGGTCCCGGCAGTCGAGCGAGTGGTCACGCCTTCCCTTTTGTCTCCCACCATGTTTCTTCCCCCCCCCCTTGCGGGTAGGTTTGCATTTGGATTCCTGTTGAAATTCTGACGTATACCTTTCCTGTAGCGACCCAGTTCCTCTAAAAAAGGAGAGGGCTTGGGAACATTTTGTGTAGTCTATTTTTGCTTATTATTACTTGTGTAAAGTTTTACACATTGCCTGTGTCTATGAGTAGTAGGGCACTCTGATCACCTGCACCATATTCTGTTCCTCAAATACTCTACATTACTGTACACTCCCCTAAGAGTGCGGCTAATTTCACCCTTACTACCCGTTATATTGCATTTCCTTCAGCATTAGGTGCTGCAGGCCCTTCCTGGCTAGACAACACTACCTGGACATGATCTCCAACAGGGAGATTGGGCTTGGGTGACCTGTAAAGTAGGAGGGACAGACCTCCTGGATCCACAGTTCTTACACCAAGAAGGTAGCAGAACATGGACATCCGCAGCAGCAGAAACTAGTGGAACAACTGGTGGACCCACCATCATGGTAGGGTCTCCGCTCAACAAGGGCTGCTCGTGCTGCACGCCTCCAAGAGATCGAGGGTGTAAGCGGGCCCTGTTTGGTTCTAATACAAAATAATCAAGTTATTCTTTGATGCCACACTGAAGGGGTACCACCGACTGTGGCACAGCTGATTGCCATTCCATGGTACTGTAACTGCGGGCTGTTGGCTCCGGGAATAAGGGCCCTCTACAATTGCAACATTTAAGGATCTCTTTGTCTCCTCCAAAGAGTATAACTGCAATGTCTATGGGCACCGTCAACCTCACCAACTGTCAACTTCAACTTCACAACCTTCATCTCCTGCAGTTCTAGCTGAAAGACCTCTGTAAACCTTCAGTTCTAGAGTACCTGGCCTCCATTCTACAATACCTTTTGCCTCAAGTACTGATGCCCTCTGGGGCAAAATATAAGGTATAGGAAATTGATCATTTTTAAATTCTCTTTTGACATTCAATAAGGCAACGATGTCCGACACCCCTTCAAGGCCCACCAATGCCCATGGATCACCCTTACTTCGAACAGGAACATATAACAATGAGACTTTGAACATTAAAACTTTGAACTTCTTTACAAAATTATCAGTAGAGGTAAGCACCACAGAGATGAGCAAAGATGCTTTGAGGGACAAAAAAGAATGTTAGAAGAATGTTAAATTGAAAGTGAAGTATGATGCAAAGCTAAATATATTATGTAATTTGATGTTTGCGCACACCTGCTCCAACTATAGCTGTGAAAGACATAGAACAGCATCAACATTCAATTTCCTGTCAAATAAGAGTTGTCATTGATAATAATGCATAATATCAAGTATAGGTGTAGTGATAATAATAGGAAGAATGGGTTGTTGTTAGGTTAAGACTAGATTAGTAATTAGTGGCCCAACTTTGCTTCCCAGATTCCAGGTAGAGGAAACAAATATTTGTTCCTAATTACACACACACACACACACACACACACACACACACACACACACACACCAGATAACAACTAAGGTTAATGTCCCATGTGCAACATTGCTTACACAAAAAACACATATAGCGATATATCAGGTATCCTCTGAAGTTTGAACAAGAGGTACAAAAGATGACAAAAGACAGCAATAGTAATGATTTGCAAGATAGCAACAGCATGCATACCAGACACAATATCTAGACCTAAACACTGATGGGTGGGAGACAGTTCTAGGATTGGGAAAACCATTTCATCATTGATTATCAGAGGAGGTAATGTGGAAACTGGCTAAGGAATCCATTTTATTATCCCCCAGGCCTGACCTCATCCTGTGATACTCAATGATGTACAGGCCTGAAAAACATATGCAGAAGGTTGGATGACCTTTAGTACATCAACCCAAACAGGCAGCTTGTAATGCAAGGCTTGCTTAAAAGAGACAGCTTGTGCGACATGCATTGCTTCATTCGCCCAGCAACAGATAGACATCTCGATGTCCACATAGGTCTGAGGAGAGGTTATGAGGAAGCTGGATTGGTGACGCCTTGGAAACCCCCAACCGTCTGAGAAATGTGAAGGTCACGCTTGTGGTCATCTTGTATCACGCTGCCACCATGAAATGTTATTCTACTGTGATTGGATAGATGCCTAATATATGTGTAATACCATACATCTCCTGATCAACATCACACCATGTACTTGATGAAGAAATTATCTTTCAGTTATTCTGATTGGATGATGTATTTTCACCCTTTTGTGGTTTTCATGCATAAAAGATGGTATTGGAGTTCCGCAATTCAGACTGCTTGGCCTTTTAAGCCACATTCTCCGTGCACGTATTATTAAATATTTCTGCTTGTACCTTAAGGCTGGCTGGTCTCTGGTTTGTTCCTGAGGGCAGATGGAAAAGGAGGCTTCAACATCTTGGTGGAGAATGCGGTGTTTGGATTGACGATCTCCCCTGCCTGGCTTTCAGCTGTTTGGGAGGGCCCCTGGCTCTTGTGGGTTTCCCTGCTATGCTCGGAGTGCCCTCCTTTGAAAGGGTGCCAGTGCTGTGGTGAGTCTCTGTCACTTCCTATTCCCCTCTGGTTTTGCCTGTCTGCTTTGGCTGTGTCTCAATAAGTGGGGAGTGGAGTGATAAGGGGTGAAGTTGCTTCTGAGTTTTCCCATCTCCCTCTCCCTGAGAATTGTTTTTTGTTTCTGGCTCTTTTTCTACTCTGCCTTCACTGGCATGGCTGTAGTGCCACTCCTGTTCAGGTGGCTACTGCTGCTTTTCCATTGGTGGCCGTCCTCCACGCGTCGGATTCTGGGGTTGTATAATACTTTCCCTCTTCACGTCTCAATTCCTTACCCCTTTCTTTCTGGGCTAATACTGGTGTTTGTTTCCTCAGCTCCGGGGATGCGAGCAGGTGTCATGTTTTTATAAATGTGTGTAGCCGGTGGGGCTGCAGTGTGGTTTTCTGAACAGCTCGAGAGCTTGTCCAGGGTTGCAGCCTGTGGGCTGTAACAGTGGAGCGGTCAGCCGGTGGGGCTGAGGTGGGTGTTTTCCGGGACACCAAGTGGGGTGGTCTCTGGTCACAGCCGGAGGGGTTGTGACTGTTATGTACCCAGCCGGAGGGGCTGTGGGGGAAATATGGCCAGGGGGCAGTAGTGGTCTGCCCCGGTAGAGCAGGCAGGGAGTGCGCTGCTGATTTGCCTGTCACCTCCCCGGTTTGGTTCTTCTGTGAACAACTCTTCTGGACGCCTTGTGCCCGGGGGGGCCTCGGATTGTCCCAGATTGTTTCATAGTACCTGTGTTTTGTATGTTGCCATTTATCATATTGTAGCATTGTGTTGTTTTCCATACTGTTATGTTTTGAGCGTCTGTTCTATTGTGGTGAGGGCCTCTTTTTGACATTGCAAGGAAACTGACAGTATTGTTACTATGGCTTTGCGGACATGTGTTGTGCTTTACAATGCTGCCTACATTCTAGTAGCATATGGGATATCCCTTGAATGAGGGGCTGTCCTGTATGTGGAGGATAATATAAAAATAAAAAATACCTGAACTGAAGAATGGTTTCCTCCACATGGTAGGGGGGCTGACAAGGGCAGGGAAGATTGGAGGACGAAACAATTAGAGATAATGGGGGCTTGCCAAGCTCTCTTCCTGTGGCGAGTGCACAGTCACAGGAACAAAACATCGATTTTGCTTGAGGACATTTGGGAAATACACTACAGCCTGAGGGCACCACAGCAGGGACCAAACACTCTGAGCTGCCTCCACAGCAGCAGGCAGAGATGGAACGTGAAAGCCGCACCCTAGCATGGCGTTTGATGGATGTGGAAGTGAAAAATAAAAGCAAAAAGTAAGAGACCTTATGAAAGAATTAGAAAGTTATTCCATAGCCAGGGAAAAGAGGAAGTGGCTAACGCCATCAGAAAACATGAACATAAGTACAAACAGATATCAAATAAAATGTAAGGGTGTATTGGCAAGGGGCGTGAGGGATCACACAATTTACTATGGGATATGTCCACATATGCACATCACACACTCCATAACATCAAGATGTGGAAGGTGGTGCTCAGCAATACAAACACACAGCTGGAGATCACAAGACATAGTCTCTCGGTATACAAAAAAAAAAAAAATGTACAGAGTTAAACTGAATAATAGCCAAAGGAGGGCTGCTTTGGAAGGATCTGGATACATTGTTTTGCATTATTGTACCAAGAGATTTGTGGGAGGATTGTAAGAAAGTGATATACTGGCCTGAAATATGTGACCACTACTGCAATTACTACACTATCATTTGGCACTAGACTAAGTATGGGAAAGGTTCGCAAGTAGACAAGGGATCGTTGTAACATGCTTACACACTGTAGAAAATTTAAGTTCAATTGTTAAGTTATCACACGTAATAAGACACAAGCTTCTGACTTTATTACTTGTTAGTGGCTTTAGGTTAAGATCCTCAGGGGGGCGTTTCACTGTACAGCTGTGGGTAGTGTACAACAGTGGTTCCCAACCTGTGGTCCGTGGTCCCACAGGGGTCCGTGACACATTCCCAGGGGGTCCTCAAGCCTGGCTGGGTGGAAGTCACTTCTCCAGCCGGTGCCTCTACAGAAACATGTGTGCTTGTTTTTATATTTATTACTTCCTTTCTTCAGCAGGTTTAAAAGCACTGCAAAGCTCCTTGTACAGCGAAAATAAAAGCGTCAAGATAACTCTAGTGATTAATGTACCTGCTGGGGAGGAATGAGAGTTTTGGACAGTGGCAGTTTTGACTCAAAGGTAGAGCAGATGGTTAATATGCCGGCTGCAAAGGATGTGTATAATGCAAAGAACAGTATTTTATGTGGATGGCACAGTGGGTTACTGCATTTGTTACAGAGATTCTTTAGTTACTGTGCAGGGTGGGATAATGCTAGCCTACTTGTCTTTAATAAAATCACAATTCTTTATACAGTAAACCTCTAAGAATCGCTATTTTATGTCAAGACAGGAGGCTAGCATTACGCATGTTTAAAGTCATACAACACACATTTCGAAACATGCTCTATATTTTTAAAATAAAATGTCCTAAATGTTTCTGCTGAAGGCCAATCTGCAGCTTTCAGAATAAGATCCAGATTTCCTCCCAACATACAAACCTTACTTGCCATAGCTCCTCTCACCGAATGTGCTCTTAATTTTGAAATATCCACACCAGCCGCCTTCATTGCACCTTTCACCCACCTTTCAATAGTAGCCCTTCATACTCCTTTAAACGGATTTACATAAGAAATCAAAAGTTGCTCAATATCTGCTCCCCTTCTTTCTACCATTCTAGGTTCATACTCCTTCATACAACGCACTACACATATTTTTGGACATTCATCAAAATAAGGATCAAAAAATCGTACTAGACATTGTCTTAGTACATTTACACACCTCAAACAGAACTCCAGTTGGTTGATAAAATCTATGATTAACTTCTAAAGCCCTTACATCTGAAGCCCTTCGGAATGATATTAGACAAATTAAAGTAGCTATCTTCAAAGAAAGCTCTCGGTCACCCAAATATTTATTAACTGGCCACCTTTGAAATAAATCAAGGACCAAGTTGACATTCCAAAGTACTTGATACTTCGTAGTCGGTGGATGTTTCAATCGAATTCCCTTCATGACTTTACAAATCAAAGGACTCCTAGCAATCGAAACTCCCTGACAAAGGAAGTGACCTGCCGCAATAGCAGATCTGTAACAATTCATTGTTCTGTGAGACAAACCCTTATCAAATCATTCTGCTAAGAAATTTACTACTTGAACTCCATCCGCCTCCACGGGATCCAAATCCCTTTGTAAGCACCAACAAGAACAAACTTTCCAAATACTTCTATATCTCTTTTGTTGTTCCTGGTGCCCATAACTCATCCAATAATCCTGCAACTGAATCCAAAAGGCTTCTGAATCCTCCCGAATTCCTGATATCCTCCAAACTAGAAGGTTCAATGAACCCGACTCCACTAGAGGATGTTCTTCTCCTTCCGCCACTGACAAAAGACCTTTACAATAACTTATTAAGATCGGAGAATCTACAGTCCTCTCCATAACTGTTGGAAACCAAGGCTTTGTTTTCCAAAAAGGAGGTACTAGAACCTACCGGCATCGCTGACGTCTGACTTGAAATAAAACTCTCTGTATCATTGAAAAAGGAGGAAAAGCATAACCTTTCATCCTCAACCAGTCCTGCTCAAACTCATCCACTGCCATAGCACCCGAGTCGTGTCTCCAACTGACATACTTTTGCAACTGACAGGTTATCCTGGAAGCAAAGAGATCTACTTCCAAAGGACCCATAGCAAGATATATCTCCTTGAATAAATCCTTGTTTAATTTCCAATCTCTGAAATCCCTCATCTGATGTGAGTTCCAATCTGCTATCACATTTTGTACACCTGGCCAGTACTCCGCTCTTAAACTTATTTTGTGCTCTAAACAAAAAACCCACTAATCTTTCGCCAATTCTGCCAAATTCCTCGAACAAGCACCTCCCAATTTGTTTATATACGTCACCCCAGTAACATTGTCCATCTTCAAAAATACAGATTTCCCTTTCAAGACGTCCCTGAAACTCTGAAAAGCAAACATTCCTGCCTGCAACTCCAATTTATATGCCTTTCTTTCTCCAAATAAGTCCACATTCCACCTGTCTCCAAACCCAGACAATGATCACCCCAAACAAACTTGCTTGCATCTATTTCTAATACAAAATCTGGTTTTTGTGCCAAAAAGCGCTCAACCATTCCATGCCTCCAAATTTTCCTTCCACCAAATTAACTCCTCTCTTTCCTCTTGTGAAAGAGTTACCCGATCTCCATACCATAGTCCTCTGCTTAAACCTAACATCTTTAAGCGCTGTAAAGCCCTGTAATGTGACAGACCTGGAAAAATCGCCTGAATGGACGAAGACAAAAGCCCAATCACACGTGCTAGATCTCTCAATGTTGCTTCTTGCTTCCTTAACAATGACTGTACCTCTTGTTTTATTTTCTTCACCTTCCTTATTGGCAACACTAATTGACATAAATTTGTGCCCACTATAAATCCCCAAAACTCTATCCTCTTCACAGGAATCCACACAGATTTCTCCAGATTTATAATGAAACACAGATCTTCCAATAATCCTTCACAAGACACAACTGTTTCCTTCTTCCTGGTTCAAAATTTAAATATCGTCCAAATTATCATACTCACAACTCTTTCCCTTTTGATTGAATAATGTGCCTTATCAAGACTAGTGAAAGTGCGTACATATTTTGTCAAAGCTTTCACCATGCCGTCCCCGAATAAAAGACCACGAGCCTCTTCTGAAGACTCTTCTGAAGACTCTTTGCTAGCTAAATCAGTCAGCTTTGGGAATATACGCATCAAAACAGTTTTCCTCCTCTGTGCTAAAAGCATCTTAAATGAACGCTGTTGTGAAATTGACCTCTACCGGGAAAAAACTAAAAAGAAAGCCAATTTCTGCAGTCTCAGCCATGAATAACACTCGCTCTCACACAATAAAACTAAAACGTATAACAAAATAAATACCTAAACCCGTACTACCCATAAATTGGGTAACAAAAAAAAAAAGTTATAACAAAAACTGCTAACCAATAAGCATAGAAGTATTCACTGTGCATATACTTATCTGCTCAGAAGCAGCAAACAAAAGAGGAAGAAAATGGAGGGCACACAGTTTATATGGACGTGAACATTCCAATTTTTCATTGTGATGTTGTTAAGGTTCTATTGGTTTCTTTCAATGGTTTGCTGCTCAGAAAAAGTAAATAAAAGGTCATGCATAATGCTAGCCTCCTGTCTTGACATAAAATACTCCATATGTCAAAAGTAACTATGATTCTCCTAATCACCAAGATTGAATAATGCTTAGGTGACTCAAAGGAAGATGCATCAACACATATGTCAACAAACAAATCTGAAATGTAAATGTATAATACTAATAAAATGCCATTATTGAAAGAGAAACAATTATTTGTCAGAGAATGCAGCCTGATGCCAGTCCTCTATAGTGTTTAATCCATTGGATGTTAAGTCCACCTGTTCAATCCAATTGAGTTATTTTCTTTTGATCAAACTGTTCGCTTCTTCTGGGTTCTTGCCATAGTTGAAGACATCTGCTGGCAAGTCCACAAGTAAATGTCTCAATAATTGGAAAGGTGCAGCAGTGATGCCACAATTGATATAGCTCCTATGTTGTAGGATGCGGTTTTCGACCATCTGCATTGTTTGGCCAATATAAATCAAATCACATGGACACCAGATACCATATGAACATTGCTGGAATTGAAATTGGTGAAGCATTTCAAATTCATTTTACATTGTGATGGATGAAGGTTTTAGTAATAATACAATATTAGCACAAGACACCATACATTGTAGTGATCTAGTAGAGGTGGCAACTCCCATTGCGAATTCAGAGTTGTTGTGGCATGTTTGGGTTAAACAGCTCTCCGTATAGTTGGTAACCCTTTTGAAAGAAGGAGTATTTTTTTCCTCACTATATAGTTGATCTTTAAGTCCCAGTGTTAATGAACAATTTTTATTATTTCATTGTTTACTGAACATGGTTATGCAGATCATGCATTCTGTCCCTCCTGCTTGTATTGTGGGTTCAAAGCACTCCTTTCTGGGGTTATACCTTACCCTCTAATGGGTCTGTCTCACCAGCCTGTTGGGGAAACCTCTTTCTAACAGACTTATATTAAATGTGCAGATTCTCTGAAATAAGCCCCCTTTCTGATGCAATTCCAGTGGATGTGCAGAAATTGGCCAAAAGGGAGGTTATCGTTCAGATTTCTGCAATGTTTAAAAAAAAAAAAAATAGCCGTTTATTTTGTTTTACATATTTGCACAGCAATTCCATATACCGTTCTTAAAATCTAAACATCCGTACAACCAATCACTGCTTTAATTCTCCACCCTCTGCTATCTGAGCTTTAACATATCAAAACCAAAACAGAATATTTGCATGAACTCAGTTACCATGTCCATATCAACAAGCAAAATAAACAGCTTGTTCCCAAATAGTAAACATTGTTTTGTGTCAACAATGTTGAGTTCTTTGCCGTTCTGCTTCTGCCTAATGGTGCCTACTGCTGTCTTCAAAGCCCCCCCCCCCCCCCAAGATGCCTCGCCACCCAACTCCAACCCCTCAATCACAACCATCACTGCTGTTGCACACCCCCAGGAAAGGGAGGGTGCAGTCAATCATTCGATGCTAAATGTGTCGTAACTGCCCTTACAGTGTCAGGTAGCTGAATTCGGTTAGGGTGGGATGTCAGCGGATTTAGCCTGTGCCGCTGCCCAGGGGTGTCGCATTCAGTGAGAGTTGTACCCCAACCAGTCTCCCTGTTAATGAGCATCAGCACATTTATTTCCATGGTAGCCCACCATAAAAAATCACTCAGCCATTTCAATGTCACAGAGGGCCATCAGCGATTTCGAGTGCATGGCTATATTGAGTTTGCCCAGCACTAGGGCTATATCCCGAAACCTAGAGGTGTGCTTGGCTTTTACAGTGCTCCGGAAACAGCCCAAAAGACACAACACCGCAGTAGCCTGCAGCATATATCCCACTAGCTGCTCTAGCAAATCAAAAATAGTCTTCCAATAGGTGCTTATGTGTGGGCATTTCAAATCATATGAAAAACATCTGTCTGTGTGGCTTGACACCTGGGGCAGTCAGACATGATGCCTGGATACATGTGTGTTAGACGTGCAGGGGAGATGTATGTGCAGTGCAAGAAATTGAGTTGTGTATTTGAACCTGGGTTTGCTTCTCTTTTGTTTTGTGTATTGTAACATCCAACTCCATTCTTTGTCAGTTGTATCCTATCCCAAATTCTGCTCCCCTTGTATAGTATAGTATGCAGGGGCCAAGGTGCAGCACATATTGGTCACTGTGTCATGCTGTATCTTGTGTGTCAACGATTCGGACAGGGGCTCATCCGTTGCTGGTTCCACAGTGCCCGTTCTTCAGGTATCACTAATTGGAGGCCTTCAGGGCTTGGTATGCTAGAAATTGGTCTTTGTGGAGGCAGCAGCCGTCCATGAGCTCATCAAATGTGAGGAGTTACCGTCTGTAACCTGATTCTATGCCCAGGTAGCATGGTTATCGGCTATTATTATCTAGCCAGGTGTCACCCATAATAGCAAATTCCAGCAAGTACGGCACACTTTTTCCCAGTCATTTGGCATATTGAACCCGGCAGGTTTTGATAACCTGCAGCACATGAAGGTAGGGGAATCTGCGTCATTCTCTGTCATAAAGCATCTGTAAGAGGACTTTGTCCCCCAGGGCCTGACGGATGTTCTCCCTGTCCAGCTCTGCACCCACTGTCAGCCATTTGCAATTCAGACAAGTTGGATGGCTAGATACTAGGACTCCAAGTTGGGGACTCCTATGTCACCAGAGGACACATCGATTTATCTAGCGCCAATTGCCTGTGCTACGTTCTCCATATCAAGTCAGAGAAGAGCAAATGCAAGTCTTGAAAGAAGGATTGTGGAAGATGCAGTGGTAGGGCCAGAAAAAAAAATGCAAAAGCCATGGTAGAATAATCATTTTAATAATAGCCACCTGTCTAAAAGGTGAAAGTAGTACACGCTGTCTGTCCTATGTTAACACAGTTGTCCAAATTACCACTCTGCAGATCTGGATCTGTGTGGCAAATTCAGACCCCCAAATACCTGATGGGACAGGGTTCCCCTCTGAGGGAGTCTCCCATATACAGTGGGAAGTCCAATGTGTGTGCAGTTATGAGCGGGAAGAGGCACCATTTTCTCCAGTTGACTTGGAGTCCAGACAGGTCTGGTTCAACCAAACCGCTTGCGGAAGGCTAGGCTCTGGGTCCTCCCGGAGCAAGAATATATTGTCTGTGTACCAAGCTGCTGCATGATGTGTATCCCAGATCCAAAGTCTCCACAAATTACTTCTTCGTAGCAGGCAAACCAGAAGTTCGAGTGCCAGGACAAACAGTATGGGGGGGACAAGGGGCATCCCTGCTGAATGCCCCTATAGAGCCACCATCTCTCAAAGCATACCTGACCTGGCTATACCCGTATGAGGGGTTCTGTATATAAGAGGTGTATCCACTTTGAGTGCCCCTGATTCCCATAGTGACCTCAAACAAGTAGGGCCATAGTATTTCAAAGGCTTTTTCTATGTTCAGGGGTGCCCAGATAATCCCCTAGCTGGTCCATGATGTTGAGTAAATGATGGATGTTAACATGCATGTTACATCTCAGGACAAACCTGCACTTGATCCAGGTGAATCAGCCCCAGCACATATGGCAGCAGCTGATTCACAATAATTTACCCTAGTATTTTGTTGTCAGTGAGCAACAAAGAGTGGTCTATATAATTGGACATCAAGTGGGTCCCGCCCTTGTTTAGACAGTGCCACTATAGTGGCCCTCACTGATTCTGGTAATGGTCCTATCTTCAGCACCTCTTTCTACATGACATGCAGGTGTGTCACCAACTGATTTCAATACATAGCATATAATTTTGAGGGGAGTCTGTCCATCCCTGGTGTCTTCACCGTAGTGAGGTGGTTGATGGCTGCATTCACCGCTTGAATCTCCAGGTCCACATTCAGGGCTGACTTTTGGTACTCTTTGAGACATGGAACTCGTGCTTGTGGCAAGAATTTGGTGATGAGGTCAAGTGGTGGAGTTTGAGGTGGCACGTATTGTGCTGTGTAATAGTCTCTAAAGGCGCTATTGATCTCATACTGTGTAACAACTACCCAACCCGCGGGTCACCGCACAGCTCCAATAGGCTTCTGTGTGCCATCCACTTTAACCAGCCATGCCAACAAGTACCCAGGCCTGTCCCCTTCCCCATGACACAATGTCTGATATTTTCTATGAAGTAACCATCTGAGGCCTTCCATCGGCTCCCAATGGATCTTAGTCAGCTCAACCCCTCTCAAAGCACCCTCTTTCTCTAGGCAGTGCCAGGTGCAGCAAAATGTACTTACTGCAGGGTCATTGTGTCTCCAGTCACAGTTTAAAGTCTATCCAGATTGGGGTGTAGAGGAGCCAACCACGCTCCATGTCAAACCCCCTGCACTGCAGCTGTTAGTCAGCAGAGAAGTGAAACACCACTTGGCCCACAACACAGGAAGTCCACACACCACCGAAGCTGACAAGGCCGGATTGTGCACCTCCAGCAGCTGCAGAGCCACCTGGTCCCCAGGCAATTTTCCGATCCCGGAGCTGCTCTTAGGGCCTGAAGGATAGGACTGACCTCCGCTGCTGCCTCGGCACTCTCACAGCAAAGAGGATATAAGGGTCCTATGCCACCACCCTGGGCAGGCTGCAGTTGGGAGCAGCTCTGAACCATTTGTCCTATGGCAGGCATCATTTGTGTGGCTACCTGGTGTATCTCCATAGCCTTGATCCAAGCCGGCAGTGTCAGCAGCTTGATGGCTGCAGTACGGGGCTGTCAGCACAGTAACGCCGGAAGTCATGGTCAGCCGGGTCTCATCCTACTGGCTGCGCCTGCTGCTCACCTCTGTGCATCATCCGCTGGGACCTCCCACTCTCCAGGAGTCATTCGGCTAGAGGGGTTTCCGGGAACTAGTAGCCCACTATACATGATGAATAGCCACCCGGGGCTTTGATCTCAGCAGGATTAATGCAGTGGTATGGGAGCTTTGTATTCAAGCAACCGGCACCCTGACTGGTCAGGCCACGCCTGACTGCTGCAATGGTGACGGTTATTGGAGTAATGAATCCCTTTCACAGGCTTTCTATAAAGGGATGTAAAGATCTTGCCATCATCAACCTTCACACAAAGGTCAAAAAACAGGTATCTCATCTCAGTTGTGGCTAATGGTAAATTGGATGTCAGTCAATATTAGATTCAGCCAGGTGTAGAACTTATGTAGTCTATACTCAGAGCCTTGGAAATGAAAACAAACCAATGTCAATATACCTCAGCCCTCGTATGATGTTTTTGTGGAGAGGATTATCAATGGGAAATGTATTTTCTCATGTGCAGCCATAAAAATATTTGGTAGATCTAAGGCAAAAGCAGACCCCATGTTGGCTCTTTTTTTTCTTTTTTTTAAAGGAAAATTCATTATCGCATCTGAAAAGTTCTTGCACAGAGCAATGTCAGATAATGGGTATCTGACATCGTGGTCCACATTGGTGTAGTGTTTCATGGATTATGCACAAGGCTTCATTTTGAGGGACATTACGATAGAGGGATTGAATGTCCATTATTACCAATATGTTCACTATACCATCAAAATCTGTGCCTTCGACCAAGCAAATCTAGAACCAAATATAGATCAACCGTGTATTCCTAGGAAACTGGTAATCCATAATTTAAGCAAACAGTGGTTTCTTCAGAGCAAGCCTTTCTCCTGAGCTCTCCTGGCATAAACAGTCAACTTGTACACAATAGGATTATGGCAACATTTACTAACTTTCTCTTTCACTAAGTGTATTTCTCTAATGTTATACTTTTACATTTTAGATTTGTTTCTTGACGTGTGCTGATGCATCTTCCTTTCAGTCATCTGATCATTTTTTAATCTTAGTAATTCGGAGAATCTGTTATTTTTAACATACTAGGGGCCTGATTACAACTTTGGAGGAGGTGTTAATCCATCCCAAAAGTGACGGTAAAGTGACGGATATACCACCAGCCGTATTACGAGTCCATTATATCCTATGGAACTCGTAATACGGCTGGTGGTATATCCGTCACTTTACCGTCACTTTTGGGACGGATTAACACCTCCTCCAAACTTGTAATCAGGCCCCAAGTCTTTTTCAAAGGCACATTGTGGTTTCCTTTTTTTTTTTTAAACAAATTTTCTTGTTCTAGAAATTTAAGTAGCATACATTTGCAAAACTGGGTATACATGTGCTTATATAGTTTATTTTTAACCACATCAGTGAGTGATAAGTCCATTTAAATACATTGAGTCTTTCTTTGATTTCCAGTGTAGTTCTTCTTTTTCTAACACAAATTATTAGCTGTTGGTCCTAAGTCATATTGCGGACATTGATTTATTTTCTAGTCTCTGAGCCTCCAGCCTAACTAGTCTGGCAGCAGCGTGCACGCAGCATGTCTGATGAATGCTATATATATATAGAGTTTTCACTGTGAGCACAATCCGAGTCAGCCGACACCGAGGCCTGAGTAAGTCTGTCCTGCTTCCACTGGAGTGCAGGGTGGGTTTATTTAAGTTCCTTTCCACAGAACCTTTGATTTTTTTTCCTTATGGGTTCTTTTTCTGAACTTTAGCTCTTGGCACTATTTGTCCGACAGTGGTTTTGCCGTGGGACTCATCGATTTGTTTCTGTGTTCTGCCAATTTGATCTCTCAAGGAGGGTGACAGATGGTTTTATTTGTTAAAGTACATAATAATATTTTTTATACCTTCTTCTAATGGCTTTATTCATGTTTAAATGTGTCATCCTTCCACAACTATTTTGATAGCATACTGGTCATTTTGTTAGCAGGAGCATATAAGTTGAACAAATAGTTTCCTTGCAATTCATTGGTCCCTTGATTACCTGATCTTAGTACATTCCCTCTGAGGCATATGGTGCCTTAATAAGTGCTTTAATGATAAGATGGTGCATTCATCACCAGCATACATTCTTGGGTGTGATGTGTATGATTCAGTCATACAACACACACTGCATGAGTAGATTGTCCATGAAATTCCAAAGACTGAGACTTCGTTTTATACCCCAAATAGATAGATATATGTGACATGAATATCAGGTGGTCACTATACATGTAATTCAAAACTAATGATCCTGTTCCGGTTGGTTTATGTTAAGTGCAACACGTTTCCTTGCCCAATAATAGTCACCATGTACTGAGTGCACAGCTGTTTTTAATAAATATTCCCCATCTAATTTGTAGGTGCTACCAACTAGTCCTGAGGAAGATCCCTGTGAAATAACATATTTGGGTCAACATATTGATGCCAATGACATGCAGACTGTCTTTTACTGTTATTTGCCCAAATTGTACTCATATTGAATCATTTTCACAAATACATCTACACTTCTTTTGTTCTGGTTTCTTCCACAATCATCACCAGCACACAGTTTATTCAAACCTCATGTTCGCTGAATCACCTTTTATACAACCGTTGAATTGAACACTCTTGGATTTGGGCATTTTAAAATGTTAGTAAAATTTGTCATACTGCTGTTGTCTGCATGTTTATTGTTTACGCCGACGGAGCTCAGATTTATGGCTTCCTTCAAGAGAACCACTGTTTGTTTAAGATTAATTACCCAGGTTCCCAGGATTATAGAGTTGCCCTATATTTGGTGCTACAGTATTAGATAATGTAGGTCAAGAAGGATTTAATAATTTACTCAGTGCACAATTCATTCAAACATGTTACACCATTCACTAGGACACCTATTATACAACCATTGAGTTGTATTCACTTAAATGTTAGTAAATTATGTCATTCTCGGATTTGTTGATGTGGATTATTCATGCAAATGGACCTCAGCCTCCTGGCTTCCTCTGAGGCAACCACTGAGGGCTTAAATTACTTTATTACCTAGTAGGTCAAATAATAATGCTTTACTTTTTGTGCAGTAAAATATTTCCCATCAATGGCAATTAAATAGTTTTCAAGGGTCCTGTGCTATTTTTTCCATATTAGCAAACGTCCAGGTTGAATTATGCCCTGTATATTAGTCATGAGAATAAAATATTTGTATTAAACTGAGAATATATTACATGAAGTCTCCCCTTAAATGGGTACTCAATTTCCTCAGTGGCAATTTGCATCACGAATAGTTAATAATAAAATGCTGTGTGTATAATGTCATATATTGTTTAATTTAAACATAAAGTATGCTTTAAGATTTCTGGATGTGTACTTTAAAATGTGTGCTCTAACGAATCATGATACTCTTGTGTTGTCATTTCTGGAAGGTTAGCATTTTCGTGTTTCCTTCCTCTGTTCACGTTAGCATTATAATGTCATTACGCAGTGCTTGAGAGTTCCTGCCTGCATACATCAGTTACTGATCACGCTAGCCTCGCACTCTTCTCCTGCACTCACTTTGGGTTCTAAGAGAGAACTCTCATTTGGTGTTATTTTTTTTTTTTGAAGAGTTCAGCGTGCACACTGAGTGAAGTGGTGCACACGGCCTCCATAATAGTTAGTAAACATTGTATATTTATATATATATATACATAATTAGTTTGTAGTAAACAGTACCTTGTACTGTGTTTCATTATCTCTTTACTGCTACGGTTTGCTACACATTTGAAGCAAAGTTATGTCTTTTTAAAATTATGGGAGTATCTTGGTGGGCCACATGATATTCTAGACATGTAGTTCTCTTCTGGCTCATCACCAATATAGTTATAATAGTTTCCAATGAAGACCAGGAATCAATAAGTGCTGGCAATGCTCTTTACTGTAGTATTCCATAGGTCCACAAAATATACTGCACCAACATAAGAAATACATCCAGTGATGACACTGCTTTACATCTGCTTTCTACCATTCGAAGTGTAGGACTTTTTTTTACCAATATGACATTCTAACATTACATAGTGACCCGATAATACAAGAGCAACTTAGAAGTTATGGGAATCAAGGAGCAACTAATTTGTTGCAATTGGCAGTTACAGGATATATCCAAGAATAGCATACTGAATCAGATTGGCCGGCAAATGATAAAGCCTCAGCACATGTTGAGGGATGCTATGTAAAGATTTAAAGAAGAAAGTATGAAAACTGCTAATCTTTTGGATGAAGCTCACAATTTTTTAGATGCTCCCTTCACAATTTCAGTAGGGAATTACATCATTCCCCTCGCACTTCCAGCTTACAAACAAGTGATAATGTCTCTCCTAATTAATCAAACAGGGCAGGTATTGAAAGATGTGCTGGAGGCAGTTTGTGAGTTGGGCGAGCTGGGAGACTGGAATAAACTAGAGACAGCCTCGAGGTCTGAGGGTTGCACAGATAATAACAGAGTATCTAGGAGACATGTTTATGGCATTACTGAAGGATGGTGTCAACAAGGAGCAGATTGATGGGATAGATACCAACAGCTTGTGGGAGATGTCCAGAAAGAGAGGGCTAGACCGGAAAGAAGGCAGCAGAAGAGTTAACAAGGAAGATAATAAACGTGTGACTCAGAGTCAGCCACAGATACAGGAGAACAAAAAAGAGAGGGAGAAAAATATTTCTTCATGAGGGAAAGAGGAGAAAGATTTGGACAGTGAGTGGTTAACTGCTGAGAGCAGGGAAGCAGAGGAAGCTGCTTGTAGGTATGCAAGCATATATCCAGCCCCGATTTGGGCAAAAGTTGACAGGTTTAATTTAAGGAGATAGGCCAAGTTCCGGTACAGGGATGAGCTCATAAAGATAACAGACCCCAGGTTGATTTAGAAATACAGTGGAAGCACAAAAATATTCAAAGGGTCCAAGCTTTAGTTGACACCGGAGCGGAGGCCTCTTTAATTTATGGAAATCCCAGAATGTTGACCAGTCAATACTACACCATCACAGGTTGGCTGGAAAACAAACCCCTGCAGTGCAAACTACTGTTGAGATGAAAACAGGAAGAACACCAAAAAGAGAATGATGTTTTGATTGTGCCCTCCCTGGAATATATACTGGGAATTGACGTTCTAAAGGGGATGGCTGTGTACTTAGATGATGGTTGTTATCAATTTGGATCATAGAGATACATTTCAGTGGCAGCCATGAGGGTGGGACATCTGAAGATACCCCTAGTGAAGGTGCCCTTAGCAACCAAGATAATTTGCTTAAAGCAATGCCGCATTCAAGGAGGGCATGAGGGAATAAGTAAAACTATACAATAATTGATTGAGTCTGTTGTGATAGCTCCAAATACCACTGAATGGAATAATCTCTGTGGCCTGTTCGTCGATCTGATGAGCGATATAGAATGATGGTTGAGTACTGCGAGCTGAATAAACATACACCCCCTTTGACCACTGCGGTTCCCGACACCATCACTTTGATTGAAAGAGTACAGAAACATAAAGGGACCTGGTATGCAACCATTGATATTGCTAATGCTTTCTTTTCTATACCATTGGCCCTTGAGTGTCAAGAGCAATTCATGTTCTCACATTGTGGCAGACAATTTAGGATGTTATCTTTGCCTATGGTTTATATACCTGGCCCTACCATTTGTCACTGGCTGGTGGTAGAGCACTTGGATGAACTATTTGTCATTTCAGGAGTGCATTTGATCCCATTACATTAATGATATAATGATTCAAGGAGAGGGGGGAGTATATATCAGCTAATAAATGTTATTTGTGAGAATGATCATACTTGTCTCTTTTACAGATCATACTACGAGGTGTCTGTGTGCTAGCTGTGCTCCATGGTCTAATTTTGGGCGTGTGGGATCAGGAGGGACCAAAAGCCCCAACTCCAAAATGATTGATCAACCACGCCGATCAACACCTTTACTGCACTTGACCAAAAATGTCTGGCGGAAAATGTGCTAAACTGCGCCTGGGGACAACAGCAGGGTCTCCTCAAGAGATACCATGGGAACAACAAACTCTATCACTACCGAACCGATAAAACATTGCAAAAGGATGATGAATGACATGACCTGTCTCCACATTGTGACTGCCTGCTAGTCACATCAAGCATGTCAAACTACCAGTAGGATGGTTATTCTCTTGTGGAAATACCACCTTTACATTCATTCCTGCTAATATAACTGGTGGACTGTGTACCTTTACACGATTAGGACTCATGATGTTTCTATTCATTCTGTACATCGTCGCCATCCAAGAGCAACAGTTCCATTAAACGAGGAATATGATTCTGAATTTCAGTTGCTATCCAAATCAGAATTTATATTGTAGGAGTTCCAGGATTAGCTGTTTATAATACTCCAAGATATTAACAAGTTAGCATGTTTAATGGTTAAGAATATCAATCATACTACCATTGCTTTAGCTGAATTATTGCTAGAGATACGAGGTACTAAAAATGCTGCATTGCAAAACACTGCCGATATTGAATATTTACTGTTAAAGCACGATCAGGGTTGCTCAGAATTTGAAGGTCTGTGCTGCTTCAATTTGTCAGACCGCTCTAAATCGATCCAGTCCCATATTGATAATTTACATGAGTTGGTGAAAGGTGTAAAACAAGATGTAAACAAAGGGGGTGGGACTGGTTGTTTAGTTGGTTGCCCGATTTTGGGCGATTACGCAGTGCTTTAGGCGGGATACTTGTAGTTATTTCTATTGTAGTAATGCTATGTTGTTATGTGCAATGTATACCTAATTTCCTTACAATGTTTACCTAATTTGCTTACAATGTTTGAACCAAAGAGAATTAATTGCAGACTAGTATGTTATGAGAGTCACTGGTCAAAGGGTGAAGTGTTATGCTAGCTGTATTTAACCACCAGCTCCATCTTGACCACTGACTCCATTTTGTGCTTATCTTCAAACACCGTTATATTGGTGGGCCTGGTATTTTTTCATGCACAGCTTGTTAAACTGTTTTCTCTCTTCTCACCAGGGAAAGGAGCAAAACATGGGGGAGCACAAAAGATAAGGAGGTACCAGGCTGAGAATGTTATGATAGATCAGGGTACAGCTCGGTCTTGGAAGAACACCGTGAGACTTGGTCAGTCTGATGCATGTTTTCTCAACACTGACCTGACATAGCCAACGTGTGAATTTCACAACTTACTCAAAGGGAGGGGAGTTTCTAGAACCTTCCTCTTATGTTTGTCTAAATGATATAATCTGGGGAGACTTGGCAACTAGAGAGAGAAGGAATTGATCTGAGAAGGGATGCTTTGCTCCGAAAATAAATCTCATAGTGGTTTAGTCTCCCATCTGTCTCAATTGGGCCCCATGGTGATGCATTTTTATTTCTTATTATTAGCTTTGCGTTGTGCATGCATGAATACATTATGTATGATATCCATTGTTGAATATTTGCATTTTCTTTGTCTTTTTGATCATTATTATTCTACTGCTGTGATTATTTTTAGAACTGCACACGTGTAGCTGCATTTGAAATAAAAGCTTATTCTTTCACTGTATGAAACTTGGGAAGTGCCTTAATAAATTAATTACTCAGAGTAAGAGTGCTGCATTCTTAGTATTCCTTTCACTGCAGTCCCTCTCAGTCTGAAGCAGAGCAGAACAATGCCCCAATTTGTATTAGAAGCCACCACACGAGACCCAACTGTGTTAAACACTACTAGTGTATGTACACTCAAAGTAAATGGCACATTCACTCCCTGCACCCACATAAGGTGCTGAATGTTGTCAGCAAGAAACCAACCCTAGAATTCCCCATACTCAGTGTAACAAATAAATTGAAGGTGCACTCCGGTTCTCAAGATTAGCAGCAAAATGTACATACAAGGGTTACAACACTTTCACATAGCCATACTAGTAAGACGTAATGCCAACTGTAAGAACTACCTGCTAGGATAAACGTGACCAGCAGCACCACAATACTGCCTTCACATTCACCCACCCTCACTCCTGCATATCCACTCTGCCCTGCAGAGCAGTGCTATGGTTACCAGTCAGTGTGGGCACACTCAGTCCCGGCACACTAATATGGTGCCTTGACACCCAGATAGTGGAGGTCACTGTGCTTGCATTCACCATGAGTCCCGTCCCAACCCACCCACTCACCCATCAACCAGCTTCAACTAATCCACTCCATGAACTAAAGATTGCATTAACTTTTCCCTGGTTACTGGGCTGCTCTTGGCTAATCACCAGTCTTAGGGTTTTGGGGTCAAGGTGGGAGAAAGGAAAAAACAACAGGCAGTTAAGGAGGAGACATTGAGGCTCTCCACAGGAGGTTCTCTCAGAGGTGTGCAAAACGCAGGTGGGACTGCCATGAGACACCGAGGTACCTAGCCAGGTCAGAAAATCAATGTTATCAAATAGTTGCCAATTTTAGCATCTCCGGAACAGAGAGGTGCCATTGGGGCTTGTTGACATGAGTCACCGTCAACAATTCAAGTTGCACATGACACGTTACTACGCCCGCACCTCCTGTACCAGAAGATGATTCGTCTGGGGCCACTAAAGCTCAGGTGATCCCAGAGGGTTACTAATCCATGTGAAAAGTGCTCAGTGTTGTACCTCTGCAAAAAGGAGGCACACCATAAGGGGTCCAATGATCTGAGTCTGCCTGTCTGTACGTTTACTCACAAGCCATATCCCAATGTGGTACTTCCTTGGAAGGAGGCACCAGTCTGCTGCGTGATGACTTGAATTGCACCACACAATCCTAGACTCTCCCACAAAGGATGTAAGGCACAATGGCCCTCATTCTGACCTTGGCGGTCTTTTCGCGAGACCGCCGAGTTACCGCCGCGGTGAAGACCGCCGACCGCGGCGGTATGCCGCTGTGCGCATTCCGACCGCTGGGAGCGTTCCGCCGGGAAACCGCCAGCAGCCACACTGGCGGTCGGCGGAAAAGTGGAGACTGGTCAACCTCCACCGCCACGCCAGCAGAACACCGCCCACAGAATTACGACCCACATATCTGTGTGGCGGTCTTCTGTTGGCGGTGTTCTGTTGGCGGTCACCTCCCCATGGCTCCCGTCGCCTCCCGGAGGACCAACGCACAAGGTAAGTTGACCGTCCGTGAGGGGAGGGGGAGGGGGGGTGTTGTGTGATGTGGGCGTGCATGGGGGTGTGCGTGTGAGTGTGTAGAGGGGGTGTGTGAGTGCGTGTATGCGGGCGGGGGGTGCTGCTGTGTCTATGGGTAATGTGTGCTGTTCGGCAGGTGCGCATGTCTGCATGTATGTGTGCGGGTATGTGTCCCCGTTGTGTATGTGTGTGTAGGGGGTGTGTATATGTGCATGTTGGGGGTGTGTGCATGTCGGGGTGCATGTATGTGCATGTCGGGGTGGGGGTGGGGAGGGGGTTCGTACCACCTCTGGGGGGTGGCAGGGGGGTGGAGGGTGTGGGGGGAGGACTCGGGTGGGTAGTGGGGGGTGGGGGAGACCCCTATCAGTGCCAGGGAAGGAATTCCCTGGCCCCGATAGTGCTTACCGCCATGGTTCGCATGGCGGTTCCCGACCGCAAGAAACCGCGGCGGTAGGCAGGGTCATGATACCGTTGGCGGTCTTGGGACGACCGCCGGGCCGGAGTGCGCAAACTCCAGCCCGGCGGTCATGACCGCCGTGGCGGTCGGAGTGGGGAAGTGGCGGGCGATCGCGGCGGTGACCGCCGCGGTCAGAATGCCATTTTTCTGACCGCCGGTCTGTTCGCGGTCCGACCGCCGCCTCTCCGCCGACCGCCAGGGTCAGAATGAGGGCCAATGTCTAGTATGCAATAATTTGACTTGCACTAGCCCCTCCATTCACACTTGTAACTTGGCTTCCGTACCTCTCTGGAATGAGGCACACTGTCTAGTGCCCAATGACTTTAGAAACACCAGACTACCCGGTCACACACTTCGACTCAAGTGCAGGCGTGCCATACGAGGCTAAATACAGCACAGCTCGGGTTGTACTCTGAACTCAGAGGGTTGCAGTCAATGAACAGGGCACAGAACACAATAAGCATGCAGCCGAGGCTCACATGAGAGAAATGAGACACACTTGACAATAGCGGGCCCTGCATGGTCCCGCACCGGATGATCCTATCCACACCAACAAGATGTTTTGGCATACAGTGGTGTCCCCACAATGATACTCACCTGTAGTGCAGGCAATCCTTTTCAAGCTCTTCACCAGGCAATTCCGGTCTCCAGACACAATACTTATGCCATTCTAACACCACTCATGCCAGGTGAAATCCAGTGTACAATGTAAATGCAGCAGAGGGCACCGCTCTCCAGATATTACTGGTCATCAATGCAAGTTCCTCTCAGGAGGTCTTTGATGCCCCTGAAACTTCTGCGAACAGGGGGCAAGCCAATTTGCACTTGGAGAGTTATCCTTTGGGATGCTACACAGCAGCAGGTAATCAGTCCTAAACCAGTTTCTAAGCAGGCAGGGGAGCTCAAATACCCTCCTTGGACAGTTATCCTCCTGGGCACACAAAAATTCCTCTGGCAGTGTGCCAACGTAGTCCACCACTGTTCCTGCATCATTGTAAAGTTTTCTCTGCCTTGCTGACATTGAGTACCCCTAATTATACTAGATGGTTCCTCTGAAGTTGGGGTGGTTCAAAGGGTTCTCCTTTAAACCACAGATGTCTCCCCTAAATTTTCTCTCTGTCTGCCCTGAGGCTCTGGAATGTAGATGTTTATCTTTAGTGGGGCCATGCCCTGGCTTCGGGAGGCCAAGTATCAAAAACCTCTCCTCCCAATCTATCTATCTAAGCCTCAAATGGCAGCGGTCTATCATTCTGGATGCCATAGTTTTATAGCGGTCACTTGGAGAATGCACAGATGTGCTGTTCCCCTGTGACCCATGGAATGAAGCCTAATTTACAGGACACCTGAACCATTTCAGAACCTTGAAATGCCCACCTCTTACAAGCAGCATTGCGAGGACATCAATGACAAAGCCACCTTCGTCCTCCAAAGGGGTTTGTCATTCTGAATCCAACGATACTAGACTTCATGAGGCTGCTCCCCTGAAATCCACTACTGCAGCTGGACTTGATAAGACTCATACTCCCATGTTACGTTATGGGCAAAGCAGCTCTCATAGGTAGTGTGAACACGCATGGGTATTAAGCACTCCCTGGGGCATGTGTGACCTTGCGGACACCCATGCCTGCTGGACATGTGGGACACTTTCATTGAAACCACCAAAAAGGTACAAGTGTGCCAATTTTGTCCTGCTCTATCAGGCTCAGTTCCTATTTTAGAATACCAGTGCGCAAATGTGCACATCCTAGCAAGTGATGGCAGCTCCAGTACCTATATACGAAAACCACCAGGGTGCATGTTGCCCACCCAGGTGAGTGTTAGTAGTCACCACTTGCACATGGCAATACCTATGTGCAAGTATTCACAAACTGACAAGTTGTGCCTAAAGCGTATGTCGCCCTGATGCAAGTAGGCCCCTCAAGGTCAGCTATCCCAAGATCCCCATACACATGAGCTCCCACATGCCCATGGGCATGGAGAGGTCCCCCAGGCCTGGCTCACTACATGATCTGGCGCCCCTTGACAAGGGTGCCCCTATTGGTAAGCTGGGCCAGTCACAACATACATTAAATTCTCAATTGTTGAAGTGTACACCCACTGGCCTGGTATGCCAGGCTCAGTACATCTGAAGGCCCCCTGGCCTCTGTGCACACCTTGGGCCCTGCCATGATGGGATCCCACACATGTTGGTCAGCACCATCTCCCCTCTAGGAGAGGACATGCGCATATACTTTCCTCCTCTCCATTCAGGGAGACAGTGCCCATTGCCCACAGCTACTAGAAGGGACTGGCCCGTCCATATTGATGCATCCAATCCCACCCTTTAGGTAGGGGACACCCACATGGGGTGCTCCCCGACCAGACAGGGTACACCTTTATGTCTCTGCCCTGCCATCTGTCTACCACGAGCCCGACCATCAGGGCCCTCCGGTGAAGCTGTAAGGCAGCTCAGAGGTGGGACCCGAATCACAACTGACACCCTGAGTGCAGACTCGCTTGTGTCCCAGCAGGCCTCTTCCATAGGCCTATGACATGGTTAACAAGGTCTTGATCGTACCGACTCCAGGTATGTGGTATATCTGTTTCGAAGGGCCCTGCTGGGTACAGTACCTTTACCATGTCCCTACCTGCCCCTTTTTACCATAGGTAGAATGAGCACACCCACTTTCTCACTGCCAGACAGTAGGGAAGTGTCCGGAGTCCTAGGGTCTCACACACAGAGTTAGCAATGACTGGGAGAAAAAGAAAAAAGTTTCAGGAGAGTTCCCTCAGCAAGGCCATGCCCATCACACGCCTAAAGCCAAGGTGGTCATAATCATCCCCATGATACACCACGAGGCTCAGGGTGGAAATGCTTGGACGATGGCCCACCACTGTGGGGGTACCCCCTCCAAATTTAAGTCTATGGTTCTTAGTAGGGCCCTCCACCTGCTGGTTCCTGGGCCCACACTAGTATGGCCCCTGCTGCCCTGGGGACACCGTCGGACATTGTCCTGGAACCACCTTAATTCATTGGAGCAGTGTCAGACCAAGGACACCAACTGCCACCAGCATCCATAACCCCAGTACCCGGCCACCCTAGGGCTGTAATCCCTGGTAGCTCCTGAAGGAGAGGGCCCCAAGTCTTGGGTGCAATGCACCGCTCTCCCCATTCACACTCCCAAGACAGGGTTAGCTTCCTGCACTTGTTCCCACAGACCAGGACCTAGGCCCTAGGGTGGTCATGGGCATGGGAGGTCTTTCTTTTCTCCCATCCCGCAATGTGAACAAATGATTCCCCATTTTTGGTCAAAACCCCATGCCCTCCTGCTGCAGGAGGACTCCCCCAACCCCCTTCGCATCTACCACCATCTGCCCAGCTTCCCACCCTGACATCCCCTGTGGAAAGGCACCAGTCTTTGGAGCTGGGTAATGGGTATTCTCCGCATATGCCCATCTCCCAGCCTCCCTCACTTTGAGAAGGGACATGAGGCCCTCTAGGCTTGGGCCTCTCTCTGATCCCCCCTCACCTAGAGAGAGAAGATGATACTTCCTGGGCTTTGGCCCATCCCTGACTCCACTCTCCCTGTGAGAAGGAGCATGAGACCCATTTACCACCAAACTCCACGGGGAATTGCCCATGTTACTGCATATTTTTTTCTCTTCCATGGCCAGTCTCCTCTTTGCTAGGGCCTATTCACTTTCCAATTTGGCCAGGACCTGCTCTTTTTCTAAGTTGCCAATGGCTAATTGTAGTGACCTTTCCTTCCCCCTGTCCTTAAGTTCTTCCCTGGACATGGGCCCTGGAGAACACACTGGCATTGGCGGCTAAGGAGACCCCTCACCCAAGGAAACTGAACTCTCCTCACCCACTCCTGATCCATCAGAGAACCCCGGCGCCAGCTCCCTTCCCTCACCATACTCAGGATCTCTCCCCCTGTTCACTGACCCTCCTGGGTGAGCTTTTGTCATGTTATCAGGGCCTTCTGAAGGTCTGCTTTCGTGGTCCCTCCCCCTCAGAGGCAGCAAAGACTGGGAGAACAAGCAAAACGTTTTATGGAAAATTCCCTCACCAGAACCATGTCTACCGCCTAGCCTTGACATTAGATATCTTTTCATGACACTCCCATATACTAGCACTTGAATTCCCAGATTTCAAAACGTTATTGCAAATTCAAATACATGAGAACAGAAAAGAAAAGGCAAAAATGAAAAATGATGTGTGTAGATATGTATAGGATGTTTGAATCATTCACTGAACATTGTGACCTGAAGAAAGTAGAGTCTATATATTAGAACCACAAAGTACCCTCAGCACTAGTCTAGAGTGTAGTGTGAAATTCTCTTTCCAGATTCAGTCCAACATCAACAGTGCATCATTTATCTATCCACCAAGTTTCCTTTGAGCAAAGATGCTTTGTCCTGTCTCCACCTTTGTGGTGTGCTGTTATATAGTCAATGCATATAACGGAAAGCTTGTAAATATCACTAGCAGTGTTTCCCAAGTCGGACCTTTCCTCACATTTTCTAATCGCATTAATATGTTCTTTTATGCTTTCTTTTAAAGGTCAGATGTTTGAGCCTACATACTGTTTAGTACACAAACTATTCATTTAAATAAGCACAAAAGCTGGTTCTATAGTTAATCAAAGTTCAGATATAAAATATTTGGTTTTGTCACAATTCTCAAATTCACAGGTTTTATCTAAAACATAGCATTGGCATTGATAACACCCCCCTGATTTTACCTTCATCCAAGTAACCTCCTTCTTGGGAACAAATCTGTGTCTATCACTGAGACCTAAAATATTTTTAAGTGTTTAAGCCTTTTTAAAAGTTATCAATGGGTGAGGACTAATGAGTTGTTTCAGATCTTTATCTTGTTTCAATATGTCCCAATGTTTTTGAAGCAAGTTATGTATCACACCATTTCCTGCACAAACTTTTGTGACAAACCTAAGTTGCTGTGCATTGCCCCAACATTGAGGGGGTCATTCCAACCCTGGCGGTCGGTGTTAAAGCGGCGGCCAACCCGCCAACAGGCAGGCGGTGCAAAAAATGGAATTCTGACCCTGGCGGAAACCGCCAACACAGACCGCCACTTTAACACTCCGACCGCCACGGCGGGACAAACAAACAGCGCGGCGGTCACCGCCAACAGACAGGCGGGAGACAATGTACAGCCCACCCTATCACAACCCACCAATCCGCCACCTTTTCCGGGGCGGGAGCCCCGCCGATAAAAACACGGCGGAAACAGACTACGAACGGGAAAACGCTCACCTCTACACACTCCACGAGGAATCTGGACAGCATGGAACCAGAACTACACATCCTACCAGCTATTGTCTACCTGCTCCTCTACCAGGAGCACGAACGCCGGTGCAGAAGACAACGGTGAGTACTGCACCCACGACACAGGGGAGGGGGGAGGAGAAAAGATTACGGGCACACACATACGCGACACACCCACCCTCACCCACAACTACCTACACATCAATGCAGAGCAACAACTCAGAGTGACACCCCCAAACCCCCCGGAAGAATGCAAAGACAAAATAAAATGATCATGAAATTCAAATATATTGTAAGGCTACGTAAAACTTTTTTTTCAAACATCTATAACTATATACACATATGTGAATTGTCCTGTTCTGAAATAGGGTTTCAGTCATTGTACGTGGGCCGATGGGCCTCAACACATGGGCAAAGCCCACACAGGAGACCCGAAGCCATTGGAGAGAACACTGCAGGGGCATCAGATAGAAAAACTACAGGCACCTCAGGGGGAAGGGAAGGGGAGGCACCTCAGCCACATGAGTCCACGACGCCAGATCCACGAGGGGCCTCCATGCCCACTGTGCCATCCTGGGGAGTGCAAAGCCACAGTCTCACAAGTCTCTACAGTGGGTGGCTTGCCCACTGTGCCATCCTGGGTAGTGCAAAGCCACAGTCTCACAAGTCTCTACAGTGGGTGGCTTGCCCACTGTGCCATCCTGGGGAGTGCAAAGCCACAGTCTCTCAAGTGGATTACAGACTCCAATGGTACTGGGGGAGGCATGGTGCCCAGAGTGCATTGTGCAGCCCTGCCCGACACAGATCCCGGCCTGCCCCTTCTGCCAATGGGCCAGCGGTGCTTGAGACGGCGGTGCCCACCGGAGCTGTGCTTTAGACGGCGGTGCCCACCGGAGCGGTGCTTGAGACGGCGGTGCCCACCGGAGCGGTGCTTGAGACGGCGGTGCCCACCGGAGCGGTGCTTGAGATGAAGGGCCCAGCGGAGCGGTGCTTGAGATGAAGGGCCCAGCGGAGCGATGCTTGAGATGAAGGGCCCTGTTCAGCGGTGCCTGTCTTGAAGGGCCCTGTTCAGCGGTCCTTGAGACGCCGGTGCCCTGTTCAGCGGTGCCTGTATTGAAGGGCCCTGTTCAGCGGTTCTTGAGACGGCGGTGCCCTGTTCAGCGGTGCCTGTCTTGAAGGGCCCTGTTCAGTGGTGCTTGTCTTGAAGGGCCCTGTTCAGCGGTGCCTGTCTTGAAGGGCCCTGTTCGGCGGTGCCTGTCTTGAAGGGCCCTGTTCAGCGGTGCCTGTCTTGAAGGGCCCTGTTCAGCGGTGCTTGTCTTGAAGGGCCCTGTTCAGCGGTGCCTGTCTTGAAGGGCCCTGTTCAGCGGTGCTTGTCTTGAAGGGCCCTGTTCAGCGGTGCTTGTCTTGAAGGGCCCTCTTCAGCGGTGCTTGTCTTGAAGGGCCCTGTTCAGCGGTGCCTGTCTTGAAGGGCCCTGTTCAGCGGTTCTTGAGACGGCGGTGGCCTGTTCAGCGGTGCCTGTCTTGAAGGGCCCTGTTCAGCGGTTCTTGAGATGCCGGTGCCCTGTTCAGCGGTGCCTGTCTTGAAGGGCCCTGTTCAGCGGTGCCTGTCTTGAAGGGCCCTGTTCAGCGGTTCTTGAGACGGCGGTGGTCTGTTCAGCGGTGCTTGTCTTGAAGGGCCCTGTTCAGCGGTTCTTAAGACGGCGGTGCCCTGTTCAGGGGTGCCTGTCTTGAAGGGCCCT
This sequence comes from Pleurodeles waltl, assembly GCF_031143425.1. Taxonomy (NCBI): domain Eukaryota; kingdom Metazoa; phylum Chordata; class Amphibia; order Caudata; family Salamandridae; genus Pleurodeles; species Pleurodeles waltl. The sequence goes on from NC_090440.1 coordinate 1,866,539,913, forward strand.
GTTCAGCGGTGCTTGTCTTGAAGGGCCCTGTTCAGCGGTTCTTGAGACGGCGGTGGCCTGTTCAGCGGTGCTTGTCTTGAAGGGCCCTGTTCAGCGGTTCTTGAGACGGCGGTAGCCTGTTCAGCGGTGCTTGTCTTGAAGGGCCCTGTTCAGCGGTGCTTGTCTTGAGGGCCCTGTTCAGCAGTGCTTGTCTTGAAGGGCCCTGTTCAGCGGTGCTTGTCTTGAAGGGCCCTGTTCAGCGGTGCCTGTCTTGAAGGACCCTGTTCAGCGGTGCCTGTCTTGAAGGGCCCTATTCAGCGGTGCCTGTCTTGAAGGGCCCTGTTCAGCGGTTCTTGAGACGGCGGTGGCCTGTTCAGCGGTGCTTGTCTTGAAGGGCCCTGTTCAGCGGTTCTTGAGACGGCGGTGCCCTGTTCAGCGGTGCCTGTCTTGAAGGGCCCTGTTCAGCGGTGCTTGTCTTGAAGTGCCCTGTTCAGCGGTTCTTGAGACGGCGGTGGCCTGTTCAGCGGTGCTTGTCTTGAAGGGCCCTGTTAAGCGGTTCTTGAGACGGCGGTGGCCTGTTCAGCGGTGCTTGTCTTGAAGGGCCCTGTTCAACGGTGCTTGTCTTGAAGGGCCCTGTTCAGCAGTGCTTGTCTTGAAGGGCCCTGTTCAGCTGTGCTTGTCTTGAAGGGCCCTGTTCAGCGGTGCCTGTCTTGAAGGACCCTGTTCAGCGGTGCCTGTCTTGAAGGGCCCTGTTCAGCGGTGCCTGTCTTGAAGGGCCCTGTTCAGCGGTTCTTGAGACGGCGGTGGCCTGTTCAGCGGTGCTTGTCTTGAAGGGCCCTGTTCAGCGGTTCTTGAGACGGCGGTGCCCTGTTCAGCGGTGCCTGTCTTGAAGGGCCCTGTTCAGCGGTGCTTGTCTTGAAGGGCCCTGTTCAGCGGTTCTTGAGACGGCGGTGGCCTGTTCAGCGGTGCTTGTCTTGAAGGGCCCTGTTCAGCGGTTCTCGAGACGGCGGTGCCCTGTTCAGCGGTGCCTGTCTTGAAAGGCCCTGTTCAGCGGTTCTTGAGACGGCGGTGGCCTGTTCAGCGGTGCTTGTCCTGAAGGGCCCTGTTCAGCGGTGCTTGTCTTGAAGGGCCCTGTTCAGCGGTTCTTGAGACGGCGGTGCCCTGTTCAGCGGTGCTTGTCTTGAAGGGCCCTGTTCAGCGGTGCTTGTCTTGAAGGGCCCTGTTCAGCGGTTCTTGAGACGGCGGTGCCCTGTTCAGCGGTGCTTGTCTTGAAGGGCCCTGTTCAGCGGTGCTTGTCTTGAAGGGCCCTGTTCAGCGGTTCTTGAGACGGCGGTACCCTGTTCAGCAGTGCCTGTCTTGAAGGGCCCTGTTCAGCGGTTCTTGACATGTGTCTCCAGGACACCATATCCGGCCAATATATGGAGTTCACTCGCCATCCGACTTCTCGCTTCCGGGGCCCTCCTGTGCTGGAGTCCCGGGCCCGTGTGTGTCCTCCTTCACACCCGGAATGGGGCTGGTGGGGCCCTCCTGGGCAGCTCGCCTGCTGCCGGACGTGTCAGCCGTGCTGCCCTTGCCATCCTTCCGTGGTTCCCTGTGGCCCTTGCCTCCCTTTGTAGATGTGCCAGGTGGCACCCCACATCCTGACGGTGCCAGGGTAGTGCCTTTGGAGGCTGCCGTCTCTGGCCTCTCGCGCCGGGCCTTGCCTTTCTTGGTTTTCTTCCCAGGGGGTGGGCTGGCTGTCCCTTTACTGCTGGCCGATGTTGCTGCCCTTGAAGGTGGTGGACTCCAATATCCCTGTACTATGGACCTTGTAGGTCCAGGGGTTGTGGTGGCTGAGGTGCTGATTGGACTCTTACGAGATGGAGGGGGTGGGTCAGGTGATGGAAAGAGGTTAATTTTGGACAGGAAAAACTTTTTAGGAGCAGTGGGAAGGGTAGGTGCAGTGGGTATGGGAGTGGAGGAAGAGGATGTGGTTGTAGGAGAGTCAAGTGTGGTGTCTTTGGGTGCAGGTGCTTGTGACGGAGGCTGTCGTGAGGTGGATGGCTGTTGGGTGGGTGGCTGCCTGCGTTTGTGTGGTTTGGAAGAGGGGGTGACAGACACACTGGGAGAGGACACAGGGGACGTGTAAATGGCAGTGGGGGGGTGACTGCACGTGTGCGGAGTGTTCTGGTGGGTGTGCTGGTGATGGACGTAGTGGCTGATGATGTTGTGCATGCACGTGTGAGTGGAGACGTCACAGGGAGGGAGGAGGGATACGTGGAGGAGGGAGACACAGAGGAGGCAGTGGCTGTTGGTATGTCTGCATGTGGCTGTTGCTTGTGTGAATGCTTGTGTGATGTGTGGTGCTTATGCCTGGATGAGCTGCCCTTGGGTGTTGAGGTGTGTGGAGGCTGGTCTGTAGGTGTGTCTGGGATAGGCAGAGGAACAGGGGAGTGGGACTGGGTGGAGGAAGTTGGAGAAGGGAGGCAGGCGACAGGGACAATGGCTGCCGTCAGTGCTGAGGCCAGAGCGTTGAACGATCGCTGATGGGCAGCCTGACCCGAATGAATGCCCTCCAGGTATGCATTGCTCCGGTGCACCTCCCTTTCTACCCCCTGGATGGCATTCAAAAGGGTAGACTGCCCAACAATGAGCGTCCTGAGGAGGTCAATGACCTCCTCACAGAGGGCAGCAGGGGTAACTGGGGCAGGGCCTGAGGTGCCTGGGGCGAAGGAGATGCCCGCCTTCGTGTGCGAGCGGGCACGGGGCGATCGCAGAGGGGCTGCTGGGAGGGTGGAGGTGGTGCGCTGGGTGGCGGCTGTACCTGTTGTTGCGGTGGGCACAGATGTTGCCGCCACCACAAGGGAGCTCCCTTCCGAGGACGTGTCTGTGTCGCTGATGTCTCCACGTGTCCCCGTTGTAGAGCTCCCCTTGCCCTCCGTCTCACTGGTGAACTCCGAATCGGTTGCATGGCCCTCCAGGGCCATGTGAGATGCAGCTCCCTCGTGCTCCAATGCCACTTCTCCTCCGCCTGATGATGCTAATGCACACATGAACAGGAAGAGCAGCAAAAAAGGGGGGGGGAAATGAAGACATGTTGAGTGCATCCATTGGCAACACAGTTGGAGGAGAGGACAGACACAGAAGCCCCCTGCACTACGCCGCGCACTTGGGGTACACTACTCAATCATTGGGACTTGGCCTACAAGCCTATGGACGACTACTGCACACATAGGTGACACAGGGCCATGGATAGCTGTACTTGGCACCCTACAGAGGTGGGGGGCGGGGGCACAGGGCCATGCCTTACGGAGGGGCCTAGCCTACAGAAATCGCCCTGGCCTAGGGATACCCACAGCCCTCCTCCCCCACCCAGGCGCCTCCACTGCGCGCAAAGTCAGCAGAATGTGTTTGTACTCACCCCCTTGTGTCTGCTGTGATGTCCTCACACGCCCATCCAAATCGGGGTAGGCCACCGCCAGGATCCGGGACATCGGGGGGGTCAATTGACCACTGGCACCCCTCCTACGTTGGGAGACCATCCCCAGCAGAGCCTCCGCAGTCTTCCTGCTCCCGCGGCGGATGTCCTCCCACCTCTTGCGGCAGTGGGTGCCCCGTCTGTTGTGGACCCCCAGGGTCCGGTCGTCCTTGGCGATGGCACGCCAAATCTCGATTTTCTGGTGGGCGCTGACCTACGTGACATGTACAGGGAGAGAAGAATAATCATCACCTTCTGCATGCTCGATGTGAGTGGCCCCCCCATCCCCACTCTTGCCATGTGGCACATGCTCTCATCCGTCGTTTGATGCATGCCTCAATCGCTCCCCTCCCCACCATCTTTCATCCACCCGACTCAACACAGGCATTGCCCCCAAAGCATGCTCCCAGTGTACTTACCTGTTGGTCTGGAGGACCGTAGAGTAGCGCATACTGGGGGAGGACCCCATCCACGAGTTTCTCCAATTCTTCAGAAGTGAAGTCAGGGGCCCTTTCCCCAGTCGCAGCAGCCATTGTATCTTCCAGACCGAGGTCACAGCAGCACTTGCAGTATAGGTCCTCTCCTGTGTATGATCAGGTCTCGAGTGATTAAGCAGATAGAAAATGGCGGTCACGTCCGCAGCGGTGCGTACCGCGGTGGTGCGTACCGCGACCGCCGGCGCACTTCGTCATTGGCTCCTGAAACGAATAGGGTTCATTAGCCAGCGCATTGACCTCACATCCCATTGTCGCACTTCACAGGTCAGGCAGCCGCCATTTCAAGGGCCCACATGGCTTAATTTCTACTGCGTCACACATGCCTAGGCCTTGCATCGACACTCATACAAGCCATTCAATGCATATCGAATCGTGTACTGTGCAAGCTGTGGGAACTTACCTGTGGGTTGATTGACTCTGTGCTCGCTGTTGTCCTTCCTAGGCACCGTCCGCTGGGACTTGCGAGGAGATGGAGGAATGTTCCTGTGTATAGACCGCTGGTGGACCTGTCGACAATGGAGGAACGACATGTCATTCTGACATACAGGCTTGACCGAGCCACTATACATGAACTGTGTGCCCAGCTGGAGGCAGACTTGATGTCACCCATCCGCCAAACCACAGGGATCCCCCTTCTAGTGCAGGTGCTGTCAGTACTCCATTTCTTAGCAAGTGGGTCATTTCAAACAACAGTGGCCATTTCATCAGGGATGTCTCAGCCTATGTTTTCCAAGGTGTTGTCCAGAGTGTTGTCTGCCCTGCTCAAAGACATGCGGAGATACATCGTTTTCCCTGAGGTGGGGGATTTGCCTACAGTGAAGGGTGGTTTCTATGCCCTTGGACATATTCCCAACATCATTGGTGCCATTGATGGGACACATGTGGCTTTGGTACCCCCCAGTGAAAGTGAACAGGTGTACAGGAACAGAAAAAGTTATCATTCCATGAATGTCCAGGTGGTCTGTTTGGCTGACCAGTACATCTCCCATGTAAATGCCAAGTTCCCTGGGTCAGTGCATGATGCGTACATCATGCGAAATAGCAGCATCCCTTATGTGATGGAACAACTACGGAGACACCGTGTGTGGCTAATTGGTGACTCAGGTTACCCCAACCTGTCGTGGTTACTGACCCCAGTGAGGAATCCCAGGACAAGGGCAGAGGAATGCTACAATGAGGCCCATGGGCGAACTAGGAGGATTATAGAAAGAACTTCGGCCTCCTGAAGGCCAGGTTTAGGTGCCTGCATATGACAGGTGGATCCCTAATGTACTCACCAAAGAAGGTGTGCCAGATCATCGTGGCCTGCTGTATGCTTCACAACCTGGCATTGCAACACCAGGTGCCTTTTCTGCAGGAGGATGGTCCAGATGGTGGTGTTGTAGCAGCTGTGGAGCCTGCGGAGAGTGAAGAGGAGGAAGACGAAGAGGACGACACAGACAACAGGGACACAGTGATACAGCAGTATTTTCAATAACACACAGGTAAGAATCAACACCGGCATTTTACATTTACTTACAGTCTCCTGCCTCTCTACTGTCTGTCCTTTTCACCCAGTGGATGCTAACAGAGTTGTGACTTTCCCTTCCAATTTCAGAGATGTGGGCCCCACTGCGTGACCTCTGCTTTGTTTGCCCATGGACTACAGCTGTGTGACAGTGGTATGTTGTCATCACAATGTAACTGGTCATTTTTGCACGTTTATGTCTAATACATATTTTCAAAAAAACATGCAGACTCCAGATTATTTGTGTGCAATAAGTGTGTTTATTAAAGTGCTCAATTTTGGGACATGGTTGAAAATCGGTGATGGGTGATGGTGGAGGAATGTCCATGGCAGAGTCCAGATTCTCAGTCTCACAGGTGCATTGTCCATATGCCTGTGGAAGGTGGAGCAGGGGCAGTTTAAGGTTGGACAGGGTGACAATGTGGGACAGTGGGATGACATCAGGGGGTATCCTTTCCTGGCGGGGGTCTTTGCATCCTACTCTGTCTTCTTCCTAGATCTCAGGCCCGCTTGCGGGGTGGTTCTTCTTCTGCAGGAGGTGGGGTTCTGGTGGCAGGTTGTTGCTGTGTCGGGGCCTCCTGTCCACTAGCGCCGGCGGAGGTGGTAGGCTGTTCCTGGTCCATGCTAGTGACAGGGGCCCTTTGTGGTGCCACATGGTCCCGCAATGTGGTGACAATCTGGTTGAGAGCCACAACGATGGTGCCCATTGCGGAACTAATGTTTCTCAGTTCTTCCCTGAACCCCATAAACTGTTCCTCCTGCAGTACCTGGATCTCCTGGAACCTGGCCAGGACCGTCGCCATCGTCTCCTGGGAGTGGTGGTATGCTCCCATGATGGAGGTGAGGGCCTCGTGGAGAGTGGGTCCCCCCCCCCCTGTCGCATAGCAGCCCTCCCAGTTCCCCTGTTCCCCTGTTTCCCTGGGCCTCTGTTCCCTGGACCGTGTGCCCACTACCACTGCCCCCAGGTCCCTGTTGTTGTTGGGGTGGTGGGTTCACCTGGGTGCCCTGTAGTGGTGGACACACCGCTGATTGACGTGTCCTGGAGACAGAGGCATGGGCCCGCTGGGTGGGTGCTGTGCTGGTGTTCCCAGAGGGGGGTAGGTCTGCTGTAGCCTGTGGCTGTCTGAGGGGAACCGACTGTCCCGAGGTCCCCGATGGGCCGGGCTGGTCATCTGGGTCCAGGGAGACAGAGCTGCTGTCATCACTGGGGGCCTCTCCTGGGGGTGGGATGGACATTTCTGGACCCTCCTGGGCGGTGTGGTGGCGTTCGGGTCCTGCAGGGATATAAGAGTATGGTTATTGCTTCTGTGTGTGCCATAGCGTGCAATGGGTGGGTGCCCGTGTACCCCAGTGCTGGCATTCCTTTGTGGGGGCTGTTGTGATGGCGGTTTGTGGGGGAGATGTGTATGTGCAGTGGGCATGCTTAGGTGATGGCTGTCGATGGTTTGTGGTGGCATACAGGGTTTGGTGTTGGGATGGGTGGGTTGTGATGGTGAGACATTAGCAACGAGGATGTGTGATGGTGGTGGGGGGGAGGGTGGGGGTATGAGTTGGCATGCTGGTGGGGTGGGGGGGATGAAGTAGTGGAGATGAGACTTACCAGAGTCCATTCCTCCGCCTACTCCTGCGAAGCCCTCAGGATGCAGAATGTTCAAGACCTGTTCCTCCCATGTTGTAAATTCTGGGGGTTGAGGCGGGGGTCCGCCGCCACTCCGCTGCACCGCGATGTTGTGCCTGGATACCATGGAACGCACCTTCCCCCGTAGGTCGTTCCACCGCTTCCTGATGTCGTCCCGATTTCGTGGATGCTGTCCCACAGCGTTGACCTGTCCACTATTCTTTGCCATAGCTCCATCTTCCTGGCAATGGTGGTGTGCTGCACCTGTGTCCCGAAAAGCTGGGGCTCTACCCGAACTATTTCCTCCACCATGACCCTGAGTTCTGCGTCTGAGAACCTGGAGTGTCTTTGGGGTGCCATGGGGTGGTGTGGATGAGGTGTGGGGTGGTGTTTGCGAGGATGAGTGTGGTGAGTGTAGTGGTGTGTGGTGTTTTGTGAGTGGTTGTTGTGTGGGTGATGGTGTAGTGTGCCTCTGTGTGACGGTGTTCTCTATTCTGTGTTGTCTCTCTCTGGGCTTCTTCTCTGATTTGTGGTCGTAGGGGTTTGTGGGTGATGTGGGTGTTTGCTTTATAGTTAATTGGGTGTGTGGGAGTGTTGTGTGTATGTGTCTCAGGTGTGTGTATTTCAAATTGTCCAATGTGGCTGTGTTTTGGACCTGTATGTGTATTTTGAGCGCGGCGGTGTGTACCGCCAATGGAATACCACGGTTGAAAGACCGCCGCGTGGATTCGTGGGTCGTAATGGCATGGGCGTTTTTCTGTTGGCGTGACGGTGGAGGTTTGGTCTTTGCCAGTTTAACGCTGGCCGTTGGTGTGGCGGACTTTTGTTGATGTCGGCGGTTTGCCTCTTGAGGGTCAGAATGACCGTGGCGGTTTACCGCGACCGCAGCGGTGTTGTGGCGGCCTTCTGACCGGCGGTAAGCGCCTTTTACCGCCGAGGTCAGAATGACCCCCTGAGTCTTTATACAATCTTCCAGGAGCATCTTTTGTGATATACCTTGGGCTTTATTGGAAATGTGTTCCAAAATGTTTAAGGGGTAACCTCTTGCTTGTAGTCTTTTCAAAGTTCACTGTTTCTCTAAAATATAGTCTTCCTTGTTTGAACAATTCCTCCTATGACTGACTAGTTCCCCAAATGGAATATTTGTTTTCTGAGTCACATGGCGCCCTGATCCATAGTATAAAATACTATTATAGGCTGTACTTTTCCTATTTGATCACCTCTAGAGGATGTTGCTCATAACATATGATTCAAGGTCCAAAAATATAATGTTGGATAGAAAATATCCCAAGGAGAGCTCCACATTCACTGTATTGGAATTTTGATACCTATGATAAGATACTAGTTGATGTTCGGACCCTTCCCATACAATCAATAAATCATCAATATATCAGAAGCATAGGGTCATACAATGATACCCCTCATGAGCTGACTCATTTCATGCATGCTGCCACACATGCCAACCCATAAATAGGTTGCCATAAGAGGGAGTAAACTACACACCCATTGCCGTCCTGTAAATTTGGTGATAAAATATATTGTGATACTGAAAACATTTTTCAGTACAAACCTCAAGAATCTCCTTGGAATGGCTATAGCTGATTTCATGGCAAAAAATATTTTAATGCTTTTAGGCCATCGCAGTGTTTGATACTAGTATAAAGACTCTTTACATCCATAGTAACAAGCCAAAGATTTACACTCCAAGAAATATCCTCTAATGTCTTTAACAAGTCTTTAGGCCCGTATTTATACTTTTTTTAGCGCCGCATTTGCGCCGCTTTTTGACGTAAAACGGCGCAAACCTACAAAATACAATGGCATTTTGCAAGTTTGCGCCGTTTTTGCGTCAAAAAACGACGCAAATGCGGTGCAAAAAAAGTATAAATACGGGCCTTAGTATCTCGGATATAAGATGCCAAGTTAGGCACCAATGCTGCCAAAAAAATCAATGTATTCTGACATACTTTCTGCAGCTGGTTCTCTGCCCAAAATAATGGACCTACAAGGGAAATTCTTGTCCTTTTTCTTGTGCATTTTAGGTAGAAAGTAAATAATTGACACTGTTGGGTTCTTAATATCCAGATATCTAAACTCTTCCTGATTTAAGAAAGTCCCTCAATCATTTACGTAGCTTGGATGCTTGCATTTGAATCACATTGTATTTTAACCCTTTACCAGTTTTGAAGTCAGTTTTGCATGACAGTTGTTTCAAGGCTTCCAAATTGTAGTTTTCCAAATGTAATACCACACACGTTGCCCCCTTCATCAGGTTGTTTAATTATAATGCACAAATAATTCTTCAAGGAATACATTGTATGTCTCTTTTATTGTCATATTGTTGTTGCCAGAATCTTTATGCATCGGATCAATATCTCTGCATACAAGATCTATGGCATCGTCTTTAGGCATCTGGGGAACAGTACTTGATTTACCAGTCAGACAGCTTTCTTCAATCACACCTTCTTCAATACCCATTGTATGTATTAAATCCTCAATATCAGGAACCAAGTCTTAACTAAGACTGATAAGTGTTTGTGTGTCTTCTAAATCTTTTCTTGTCATATCCGAAATCTTAGCCTGTTCTGAAATCAGAACCCTTCCACTAGCTTTGTGAGCAAAATAGTTTTTGAGTTTAAGAGTTCTAACACACATATAAAGGTCACCTTTTAGCTCACATATGTCACAATGTCTAGTTGGTGCAAATGACAAGCCTTTGTTAAGGAAACTCTTTTCATGATCAGTTAAGATCCTATTTGATAAATTTACAACAAGAACCTATGCCACTTCCAAGACCCCTTCATTTGAGATTGTGTTCTGACCCCTGGTTGCTCTTCTCTCTTCCCTCTTGTACTTCTTTTCATTGTTGTGCTGCTTCTGCCTAACGCATTTATTTTAGTTCTTCTAAGAAAGAGTTCATTATCTGTCGTAGCTGAATCCCTAGACCCCCAAGCAATTTGTACTCAAGGACGTTATACTTTCAATAGATAAAGTTTTTTTGTACAAGTTTCTGATTTTTAAAAGTGACATCGTAGTTCCAGGCATAAGAATACACCCTGCCCAATAATCCCTCTCATTTCTCTGAATTTTAGATTTTTCTCCTTAATTCCATCTTGGTACTTGTCCAATACCTGTTCAAGAATCTCATAATTCTTGTGCAGCTTGCATTTTAACTCTGTTCTTGTTTGCAGAAAGAAATATGTACTTTCATATTATGTGAACTAGATTTCTTCACATGCATGTGTTTTGTATTCTTTTCCACTTCATAAAATCAGTAAAATGGAAGCCTAGTCCATGGTCTTTGTATTAATAAATTAGATTACTATGTGTTCTCCATGAGGACGCCATGTTCAAGACGTTCCTGTCTCTGTAACTTTGAAGGTCCTTTGGTCAAATCTTTCCTATAGACCATTCATTAGTTGAACGTTCTACTATATTTTAGTATTATATCAACATCATGTCATTTCCTTCATTTCCTATGCACACCTCATTCATCAACATGTAGTAGAAGTAGGTGTTTTTAGATGTATCTTACTGAATGTATCTTGGGTATTAGAATATTCACTGGCTTACTAGAATGGTTAATTACTAGTTCAACCCTATTATGTCATATCTCACCACCGAATGTATGTGACCTTTCTGTCTAAAACCCTATCAAAGATGAAGTTTTTGTGACACATGGCAATCTTCTCTTTTAAAACAGACTCTACCAGTCCCCTGCTGAATTATACTTTTGGCTGCTTGCTTACATTGGAGGTAGACCTTTATGTTTTTACTCTTGCATTAGTTGGTATTGATTTACTATTGAGGTGTTGATTGCAACAGACTGACGGATCACTTATGCCTTATAAGTTTATTTTATAAGCTTATGCTTTGTCAGTGAAGATTCTCCGTGTCAACCTTCTTAATTATTTTAATTGATGTATCAACACATTTACAATTAGAGATTTACATGCAAATGACTCAAATCACTTGGGAGTTAGAAAATCCCTGGCCAAGCCCTGTTATATGGCCCGAGAGATAAATTGCCATATGTGGGCAAGCAAGGGGTAGGACTATGGCATCAGGCTGTCTTTGGGTTGGTGTAACCCTCCAGCTACCTCAAATTATCAAAGTCCTTCAAATACAGTTTACATAGTAACATGAGGCACCTATTGTGCTTAACCCATATACAATATTGTCAACACACACTGTGTGGGAGGCAGTGAGTGAACACTCCTCTCTCCCAGCCCAAAGCATGCAAAATGTTGTATAAATAAGTGTTTTTCTTTATTGGATGCTAGCATGCCTTTTTTTGAAAATAGTTTGTTGCAGTGGGATCGCAATTAGCCTTGCCTAACAGAGGAGAGGGAGGACCACTTGGGGAGTTTTTCAGTTGTGGTTCAATTTTCCAACAGAACGGTTAAGAACGTTAACATTAATCTCAAGTTCCCAACATATATGGGGGATTATTTCTGAATACAAAATAGTTATGTGAGGTAATCTATTCTATGTTACTCTGCACATATATTACTACACCTAAAATAGCCATACTTCTCAGGCAAAACATATAGCTGCCTGTTAGGTAGATCTTTTACATCTTGCACAGGGACAGATCCTTGCTCAATAGAAGATTGTAATATGGGTAATAAAGGTACACTATTATCCCACCTTCACCCAAACAGTAGTGGTCGGCGTCCCTCGTCTGCATCACATTAAACCACTTTAGGTCCAATAATCTCTGTTGCCCAATGGATGGTAGAATACCCCCAGCATAAACTTACAGTGGAAGTTGCAATCTTTTCTGTGCCGGAATAAAAAGATGACGTATCCATTAGCCTGCCAACTTGTATAAGTGCCTGCCGACTCCTGATCCCTAGGGAGAAATTCCCACCCATTTTGTACATGAGGTTGTATATAGCCCTCAAAGCAATTGGACCTCCAACGAACTACAGCTTGGATCTGGTTGGGAGGCCTCCCCTGAATGTCTACAAAGATAGGCGTTTCCATCCTGAAGGAATGGCATGTGAAACACTCTGTAAATTGCCCCAACTGGTGTAATGCCCCTTGGCATGCTTTCATGAACTGAAAAATTGTGTGGTGCAGCCTTTCTTTATGAACCAATAGTTGGGATGTGTTTCTTGCAGATGTCCGGCAAGAAATTCACTTTCCAGGCTTTCTCAGCAACCTTGAAAACCAGGTGTGGGAGCCAGATGCACCCACATTGCCTTTACCAGCCTAGCAGCACTAGGCCTTAGGATCCTTACAGAAAATATGTGTGTTCCTGTAAGATATCTGTGAACTTGATCCCCTGGGATGATATGCCACCAGTGCAACTAGCCTGGATATCCTGAAGGACCCAAATAAAGCCAGCACATGTGCAAGCTTAAAAAGCATGGTTTCATAATTTGATCATCAAATCATGCACACTGCAACCAACAAGCTTTACAGTTCATCTATGACAATAGGACGCCTAAAGTCAGGGGTTCTTGGGGGGAGGGGCTCTTTCCTAGCCTTCCAAAGCATTAGCAATGAGTAATGATTTGTTGGGGTCATCGAAAAAGGCTATGGCTGCTAACTGCTTCTTGACAACCCCTGAGATTTTCTAGGCATTTTTTGCCTCTGGATGAATCTAAGTACATCCCAAGTCATGAAGACTGACAGATTTTTTTTTGTTGCTGTCAGGCCTGGCAAATCACTGCACTGCTATCTTGTTGGTCATCTGTGTCTCTGGACCATTATTACGGTGATCAGATCCGCGAGCATTTGGGACCAAACCTCCGTAGATCCAGAGCGATGGTTTCTTCAATTCTGTCATCTTAAAGTCAGGCAAGGCATTAACTATATATGTTATTTACCACTGGCACCTACCTGCTTGCTACTAAATGATTTTTGTCATATATGCAAATAGCACCAAAGCGTTTACCAACTTAAGTAGGAAAGGGCAATGTGCGCTGGCATTGTTTGTTCCCACGTCTGACATGCTATTCAACCAAAAGAATGTCTTGCACCCATTTAACTGCTCCTTCTAAATCGTTCTTACTACTACTATTGGTAGGAAAGTCACATTACAGGTTTGACCTCTCTCATGACATTCTGTGGGCTAGTACTCCATGTCAGAAATTGGGTTAGTTGAGAGGGTGGAAGCCCCACTCAAATAATAAACACAATCCTTGCCAGGGTGAACCAAAGAAGGCACTAATTTAACCAGTGTTTAACCCTCTGGTAGCTTGGAGAAAAGGCCGTCAGGCTTCGATGCAATTATAAAGTATTTATGTAGCACTCAAACAGCAATGAAGAGAAAACACAGTACCAATGAGATCCCAGACCTATTTATAAAAACAGTAAATTTGCATTAATAAAATTACACCAAAATGACTAATCCTACAAGTAGTACTGGAGATAACAATTTTAGGTGAGTACAGCACAAAAAGCACAAAGTGTTACTTTCTCAATTCTGCATGAAGATGGTTGTTCAAGTTGGTGGGGGCCGCGAGGTGTAGGCTGTTTATGAGAAGAGCAGGTCAGGCACCATGAACGGTTGATGCTGTAGTGAAAAGTCCTCACTGTTGGTACATGTTGGTGGTAAATGTGGGCTGTTAGCATGAAGAGCAGGCCTCACTGAATCTTCGCATTGGTGGTCATTGTGGATGGTCTGTGTCAGCCCAAAGAAAAGGGCCTGCTGGAGCTTCTCACTGCCAGTTGTCATGACAGCCACTTGTCAGATTGAAGAGGTCACTATGTGATTGTGAGGAGCTCAAAGCATCTGTATCCTCACCTTTACTTTAGGAGGAATGCCGACTGAAGCCAGCCAAGGGTCTAGGACCTGGGGGGTAGTATCTTTTGGGGATCAAGATTCACTCCATCAGAGGTCAGCAGCAAGGCTCAGGCAGGTCCAGTTGGTGCTGCTCAGATGGGCAGTTGCAGGGAGTCCTCTCGAAGTTTTTAGTATCACTGTAGCTCAAACACAGACGGTCAGCCCATGGAGCCACTTCTAGAGTGCCTGGGTTCACTTCGAGCACTTTCAATCTTCCTTCATCAGACAGCAGGGCAGTCCTACTTCTGAATATTCTACAGGCTCAGGAGTGTCCTGATGTGGAGTACTTGAAGTGTCACTTTTATCCTCAGTGTCAGTCTGTGGGTGGAGGATGCCCGTATTGTGTAACCTCCCCCCTTTCCTGAGTTTAGGTCCTACCTATCTAGGGTACCAAAGGGCAGGTAGGTCTAGATGTGAGCTATAATAGTTAGTGAAAGGGCAGGCAGCCTTAGAAGTCAGAAAGGGGGTGAGCAAGCCCTGAGGCTATCATTTGAACTTCAGGAAGGCTGAGTTCAATTGGCCCAGGCTTCTTGCTCAGGAGAGCAATACTCTGCCCCACAACCAGGGGCCCCCTTGTGCCTATGTCTGGGAAGCCTATAAATTGGCAGAAACCTGGCATTTTTTCAAAGTGGCATTTTCAGAAACGTTGCTTAAAATCCAACTTTACCATTAAATAGGATTTTAAATTACAATTCATTTGAGTGTAAACAGCATCTCTATCTGATTCCAAACTGGATTTAACACTAAGTATAATAATTTAACTCAGTTTTAGTCTATGGGGGAGAGAGCCTTACATTGGTAAAAATGACTTTAGCTACATTTCTATGCCAGGACACACAAAATGTAAACCCACGTGTCCTGCTTTTTAAATACCATGCACCCTGTCTTATAAGCCTTTAGAGCCTTCGTGAAAGGTGACCTCTAAGTATGAAAAAGATGGTTCAGGCCTGACAAAAGGTATATTTTTGCCATGTAGAAATGGGAGTTTAAAACTGCACAACGGGTGCAATGGCAGTTCTGAGACATGTTTTAAAAGGTTACTTTGGTGGGTGGAAAATGTAGTGCTGCAGCCTGTAGTAGGATTTAATTAAAGGGCCTAAGTACATCCAGTGCCACTTAACAGTGCCCTATAATTAAATAAAAGTCGCCAATTAAGTGTAGGCCAGTTTTGCCATGTTTTAGCGAGGGAGCACACACACCTTCCCACTGGTTAGCTGGGGTAAAATGCACAGAGTTCTAATGCCACCAAAACAAATTCAACGAACACAGAATGAAGTTAAAATCATTTGTGTGAATACGACACCAAGGATGTCAGGGCTAACACTCCAGACAACTCCTGTTTTGAAATTGTCATGGTTATACGCAGCCTGAAAATAAAAATGAGTGGTAGCGTTAGATCTTGTAGGAGCGAGATGGGCATCTAGCAGCCAAATTTCTATGTCTCCCAAGCTCTGCCATAATCAGGTGGAATATTCCACTTTCCAAGTCACAACAGCCCTTAGGGGAAAGGGAAACTGGAGAAAATAAAAGAAACATATGAAGAATATGGGTCCATGCAGACTGCCCCAAAAAACTTGAATGGGTTCACAACTTCCTAAGCATCAGTAATCTGGAAAATACAGAAAATTAACACTGGTATCCTTCCCTAGTATCTGTTTTTCAGTTGTTAAATGTTTCAAAAAGATCATAAACTCCTATGCAAAATTTCCCTCTTACCCCGCTGACAACACAGACCACTCAAAAAGTAGTAGTTCCAGAACAGTCAAGGGCGATGACCCAAAAAAAACAGAAGTTAAGTACAATCTTATTATGTATATGTATATTTATAATGAGTTTCTTCTCTTTAAACCCGTCCCTTCCCAAAATTATAATATTTTGACAAGTCTTCACTCACAAGGAATTACTTCATTCCTAAAAATAGAGTAGAAGACTATCCAAAACTGATTAAACAAACCTTGGTTTTTAGAGGTATTTAAAATGAGAAATGGAAAGTCCACTCACATTGTCTAACATGAGCTAATATGGAGAGACTGTCTATTTACCATTGTAAATTCTCTTTTTTCTATTTCGTTCTTTTAAATTCCAATGTACAAGAGATATAACTCTAAGACATTCCAATACCAACCACCAAATGGACGGTAGGTACCTTCTTGTTAAAAAAGTATGCACCTTTTCCAGGGTCGGAGAATAGTTTGCTGTTGGTGAATGTTTTCCTTAACTTTTGCCTTGCAGGAAGCAGCTGCAGAAACCACATGACCAATGATGAAAGTAGCTGCCTATAGCCACTTGCTGTAGCAGGAAATACCAGCAACAAATAGGTCCAAAAACAGAAGTGATCACATAAAAATGCATAAAGTGAGTAGTATAATGTGCATTGTTAGGCAAATGGTTTAACAGACTGATAGCATGCCTCGATATCCTTATAATTGCAGGCAAGCGTGGGCTCCTGAGCGTGCTTTTTATCCTGCACTCAGGAGCCTGTAGTGCGCCTTACGCAACTCCCTGGAAGGGGGAGGGACCGATGTGGGAGGCCCAGGAGTGCTAGAGCATTTCCTATGCCTTGACCCGTCTCACCCCGAAAGCCGTATCAGGTGCTCTGCACGCCTGACATTGAGATGCGAGGCAGCAGCCACTTCACTAATATAGCCTAAAGCCCGCACATAACCTGCCAAATCAGTGCAAGGGGCCAAATCATTATTTGAGGAAGCCGTATGGGGCTGTATGACTATACCATTTAAATCTTTCAGATATGTACCAGGTCTGCATGTCCTGTATTACTTCCTGGCAAAGCCTGTTGTGGTGGTGCTTAGTCTCTAGCTCATGAAATATTCTTTGAAAAAGGGTGACCTATGGGAATGACCCGCAGGTCAAAATTCACCCTCCCCAACAGGACATTCAAATGGTATTCAGCACCAAGACTGGATTTCAGTGCCTCCTGTAACTGGTGGGCTTTGGATTTGGGGAGACTGCATCTGCCAGTTGTGGGGCCTTTGGTCTTGTCTGGTGCTAGAGGAACACCAAGAGTTCTGCAGATTGCCATAAATGCCTGGAAATTCCTGCGGTATATAGGAGGTAAAAGACCATCTCAGTAGTAGACGATATTGTTGGACTCTGTCATGTGGTTGACTGCCAATTTGAAAAACAAATCTGAAAATCTCGAAGTGTGCACATGGTATGCACCAGTACATAAGCATATATTTAACCACACAGTAATCATCTTCTGGTGTAAAGCCCAGGAACCTGACATCTTATTGGTGGGCTTGTAGAAGCCTGAAAGCTATGTGAGGCCCTTAATAATCTAACTGTGGGTAAGCACTAAGAATTGAGGTACTCTATTCTGTTTATGAGGCTAAAATTCACGGCTGTTGGTTTGAAACTCTGGTCAACAAACCTGTCTCTATGTGCATACAAGTAGTATCACAAGGTACTACAGCCATTTAAATGTCGAGTTAGATTCCCTTTCTGATCTCCGGTAGACAGGCAAAGGTTATCTTGTTTGATGTGATTTGTTAACATTGTGCATTATTTAAATTTGTTTGTTTTTTCATTGAATTCATTCTGTGTATTGAAAGTCTGGGTGAAGCAACAATGGGTGGACTAAAGGCAAACTTCTAAGGAATTGTTGGTGGGAAAGGTCCACCACCAATTGCAAGTGATGCAAATAAAATTTTGAGATGTTGCTGAATCATGGTTTACATAAGTGTCTGTGGCTTAAAGAATGGCAGTAGGCTACAAACGGTGACAAAGCTGCTATATCCTGAGCATTGTAAGTTTGATGTGAAGAAACATGAAGATTTGAGGTGCCTTGTTTGAGATGAAACAGCAACGGAGACCTACACAATTAAGGAATTAAATGACTGGAATAGTGTGGTCTATGACAAAAGGCATAACATGCTACTGGGTCAAGTTAGTAAGACAATTAATAATTGGTTGGAGTCAAAATTGCATATATGGAAAACAAAGAGCTGCTGACTCAGACAAAAACAAAAGTGTAAAACAGAAAACAACATGGAGATTAAAAATGAGAGTATGAGGGATTCTGAATAAATGAATAAATATATAGCTGAATTAATAATAAAAAAGCATTAAAAAGCTGTTTAACATGGATTTGAATAAAAACAAATTTGTAAAACATAGTGAATGAGATTGACTATGTGATTTATGAAAATAAAATATTATATTATTGAGAACAACCTTTAAAATTGATTGCTTTTTTTAGAGGCTAGAAGAAAGTTGAAAAGTGGATATCCCTTGTGAGAAGTTCTCAGAGGGGCATATATGCACATTCAATGGAGTCGCCATGAATTGTGGACCTTAGCCAAGAATTGTCCAAAGCTTAGAGGAGCCAGGAAAATGGAAAACTAAGGTGGAAAGAATTGTGATAATTTGGAAGGTACTTTCAGAAGATCTAGATGCATTGTTTTAAATTTTGGTAACTTAAGATTTGTCGATTCAGTGTAGGGTGATTGTACAATGATCCCCAGAAGAAAAGAGGGTGAGTCCTAGTGTTAAGTCTTTGCTGGTTGCCATGGAAATGTATAGAACAATTATTGAGCTTTTGAAATTAAATGTTCTGCAGAAGCAGATTAATTGGTCAAAAATCATGATAACTCAAAATGCAGATGAGTCAGTTCATATGTATTAGAGATTGATGCAGATTTATAGACAGCATAGTGGAGTTGAAGGTCTGGAAAAGGACGTGTCAGGATTTCCTTCAGCGTATGTACTGGGTTTGCATCTGGACATCAGTAGACATATTCAGAAGTGTGTGATCTGTTGGCAAGAAAAATCTTTGGATGAGATTTTGGCATATACAAAGTACTGTAGTGGTTTTAGTGATGCAACAAAAATCTATTGAGGAAAAATTGAATAGTGATTCAGCCGAAGTTTCTTTCAAACAGGTAGTGAAGAAGTTTTTTAAGCAACTGGTGATAGTATGCAAGGTATAAATGGTGGTTCATGAGATAAGGGCTTTAATAACAATATTTGCAATATTGCTGAGGGTGATTCTAGCAAGGAAAAAAACACACTGAAGCTTGCCACATTTGCAGTAAGAATGGTCTTTGGCAGACTATTTGTAGAATGAATGTGAATAGATTTCAAAATAAATCACAGATTTCTCAAATACAGAATAATATAAATCAGCTGGCACAGAATGGGATGATGTAGTCATTGGTCCCAACCCTAACTGGCCTCAGTGCAGAATATGCACAATTTAAGACAGTTCAGTGGGAATATTCCTTCAGCCCCAGTCTAGTGCTGCAGCAACCCATGAAGAATAATCTGAGGAAGTCAGCCAAAATTTAAAAATCTGAAAAAATGTATGACATTTTCCATAGTTTGTAGCTACACACAGAGTTCTACAAGGCAGAGTCGGACACTTGGTGGTGCATGGGAGGGGAAGATGATTGCATGCTTTGTGCAGTCTTAGAGGTAGACCAGAATGGCCATTTTGTAGAGGAAATTAAAGGCCACCCGGTATAATTTTTGATTGATACAAATGCTACCCGATTCACTGTTATACTAGTGAAAGTTTCCAACCTATTACTCTTGAGAAAAAAAGTCCATGTTTAGGCATTTTAAATAAACAGTTGACTAATGAGTTGTCAGCAGATGCTTCAGTTAAAATAGTTACAGGTATTACTAATTGTGAGAAATTGGATTTTTGGTTAGCTGAGGTGTGAGCCCAGATCAAGCAACAGCCACAATCCCTCGCAGGGTAAACCACAAAGTGTCACTAAATTAACCTGTGCTTAACCCTTGGTAGCTCGGCACAAAAGCAGTGAGGCTTTGGAGGCAATGTGTAAAGTTTGATCTAAAAGATCAAGGGCCAGATGTATCAAAGGTTTTTGCATTCCCAAACGGTGTGAATCGCAAAATTTGGCCGTTTGCGAATGTAAAAACGTGGTCTGCGATGCATGAAAGGCATTCGCAGACCAAAAATAAGAAATTTCAAAAATTTCAATTTTTTTGCGTTGCGACCTGGTTTTGCGAGTCACATTTCGCGATTCAGTATTCTGAGTAGGAAATTGCGAGGCGCAAAATGTGACTCGCAAAACCAAGTCGCAATTCGATGCATCAAAAAAATCACAAATTACGATTTTTCGCAGAATGGCATTTTGCACATGCAAAATACCACTAAGTGAAAGCAGGTGGTAACCAGGTGCAACCTGTACTGTATAAAGAGGCCCAGAATGCCTCAGACTCATTTCCACAATGGCTGCACTCTACATGGCAAGGAGGATGAGGATCTTGGCAGATTTGAGGAGAGGGAGGAGGAGACAGGAGCCCATTTTCAGAGTGCGCATTACACTTTTTGATCAGACAGAGGAGGAAATATTTGAGAGGTACAGGTTGAGCTCTGCCATGGTACTCGACCTGATAGCTGAGCTACAATCCATACTGCAGCGCACAACACGTAGGACTCATAGCGTCCCCACCCATGAGCTATCAAGGGGTCATAGCAGCAGCTGGAGGGGTCTCACAGAGTACCCTCTCTAGATTTTTTAATGCATTTATCAACACCATGCTGAGCAGAATACACCAACACATCAGATTCCCCCACACCCCACAGGAAATACAGTAGACATAAATAGATTTCTACCAGATAGCACAGTTCCCCCATGTCCTAGGTGCCATAGATGGGACACGTGTTGCAATCTGTCCACCATTAGCCACAGAGTATGTGTACCGCAACCGTAAATACCAACATTCCATGAATATACAGGTGATATGCAATGCCTCCTATATCATAACTGATCTTGTGGCGAGGTACCCAGGGAGCACCCATGATTCACACATCTTTCGCCACAGCGGCATTCACACAAGACTGCTAGCTGGGGAGTTTGGTGAAGGATATCTACTAGGTATTGTCCCTCTGTACACTGGTGCATTGATGGCAGTGTGACGTCAGATGGCTCAGTTACTCATTCTACCCTCTGTTCCTTCCAGGAGACAGTGCCTACGCAGTGCGCACCTACATGATGACACCATACCTAAATCCAACTATACCTGCTGAACGGAGATACAATGCAACACACGGGACTACCCGCAATGCGGTGCCTCCGCAAAAGTGGAGGGGCACTACAGTACAGCCAAGAGACAACATGTAGAATAGTGGCTACTTGTGCAATCTTGCACAATATAGCTACCACCAGGGGCATACCTGTGGAAATATCTGATTCTGATTCAGATGAGGATGATGATCCCATACCACCCCTATAGCCAGCAGACAGGACCAGTGCAGCAGAGAGCAGGCAAAGGTGTGCTGACATCACACACAACCATTTCAGATGTAAGTATGAACAACACAAATCCACTGACAAATGTACCTGTAGTGAGTAAATTTTAGGTTCCACGAGTACCAACAAAAGTAATTGTGACAAAAACAAAAGCAGTTAACAGTAAAGCACTATTCCTTCATAGTGTCCTCATGCCAGTAATATATACAGTCCCCTGTGGCCACTACACTCACTCCTTTCGGCCGCGCACGCCACTCGAGTGCGTAGTTGCCTCACTGGCACCTCGAGTGTCTGCCTCTGTGTCAGTGCTGTGCCTGGCACTGCGATGTCTGGTGTCCATTGTGGGCACAGCTAGGCTGATGAGGCTTGATGTGTCCTCTGTGTCCCCCAGTCCCAGTTCACTAGGTGTGACTGATCGGTTACCCATAATATTGTCTATCACATTCATGATCTGTACCAGTCCTTGGGCCACATCCCTGCTGCTGTGTGCTGCCTTAACCTGTGCGGCCACAGCACAACGTGATATTAGGGCTGTAGAATTTGTCAGCCTAGTCACAGAGCAGCAGAAACCGCCAAACATGCCCATGAAGCATCGCTCCTGCCTGCGATGGCTTACCCTGTCGTGGTGCAGCTCCTGACACAGTTCCCTCACAGCAGTAGTCAGCTCCCTCGTATCCTGCGATGCTTGGACCTCTCCCTCATGCAGCTGTTCGATGTTGGCATTGAGACACTCCAGCTGGCGACAAAGGTCCCCCATGTTTGCATTATGTTGCTGCATCTGCCTTTGTAATGCCGTGATTTCTTTATTTTGCAGGCGCTGCTGCTTTAACATAGCCAATTCCAGGCCACCAAATAATGATGTTCCGTCACCTGCCTCAAAAGCCTGTGCGCCTGCATATGTAGGCATCCTGCGGGGTGCTGTGCTCTGCTGTGAACGGGGCTCCTGCATCCAGATGCATCTGCCAATTGGGGATGGTATTTGTGAGTCTTCCTGCTGCTCATCTGAGTCCTGACTCAGTTCTGGCAGTGGCAGTGCCCTAGGCCTGCGTCAGGAGTGGCGCAATGTTCTGTGACTCACTGGTATTGGAGTCTGAAGCAGGATGGGTGTCTGTCTCCCCTGAAATGACACATGCTGTAGCTGCTGGGCCTGGGCCACCTGCAATGACAATATGCAACATGTCAGTTATGTATGTTACAATAAATTTCAAACAGTGGTAATCAAGGTACGGTTACTTCTCATCACTATGTTGTGGGTGTTGTGTTCTTCTGTGTGTCGCTCTGCCTATTACATTGTATGTGCTACTTTCAGCTCTGGGTTGTGGAATACCACTCCCATAAGGCATTGTTGTGCTGCTTCTAAGATGTGGAATGGACCACTTCTCACAATGTTTTAAATTACTTGCTAATTCATAAGGGGCTTTTGTGCATACACATATGGGGCTACATTTCAATATTGCTCTTACCTTTACTTGGACTTGGTGTGCCGGATGTGTCAATGTCAGTGACCCCACTGACTGCTTCTGGGAGTGTGGACTCCACTAGGTCCTCTATTGGGGTGGAGGGTGTCTCTGTGGGTGGTCCGCCTCCTGCGCTCCTGGCCTCCTGCAGTCATCTTGCCACCGTCTCCTTGGCACGGCACAGGACCGCAGGTCGTACCACCTCTTCTTGATTTCTTCAACAGAGCGCTGCCCCACTCCAACAGCGCAGATTTTTGTCTGGATATCTGCCCAGAGTCTGCATTTTTCACTCTCAGGCACCTGGAGTGAGCTTTTGCCGAACAAACGGTCATGGCTCCTGACCACCTCCTCTGTGAGCACCTCCAGCTCTTGCTCACTAAACTTCAGTTTGCGCTTCCTTTCTCCCTTCTCCCTTCTCCTTTCCCTGGGCAGAGGTGTCCATGTTGGTTCTGCCATGCTGCCTTCTTCAGAGACTTGCTCAGTGTGGCTGGGCTGACTCTGAGTGCTGGTTTGGGTGTGGCACCTGCAAACTGCCTGGGATGACTCACTTCCTGCTTGTGATGTCATCAGGCTCCTCCAGTAGTGCGTTCTCGCAACTTGCGATTTTCAATTACTGAATCTCAAATTGCGAAAATGCAAATTGCGATTCGGTATTTGGGCCTCGCAAACCACAAATACCGAATTTTAAGAAATCGCTAATTCCGAATCGCAATTATGATGCATGGCCTATTGCGACTCGGAAATATTGATTTCTTAAAAATCACTATTTGCGATTCGCAATGCCATTTCATGATACATCTGGCCCTAAATCGCCAACCGCATACATCAGGTCATATGAGAGCCGGCGGGGGGGTAGTCGTGCTGGCAGTCTTCTATTGACCGCCAGCACTCATCTCAGCGGTTTTTACCACTGAGATCATAATGAGGGCCTTAGTCTTTGGCATGGTAGTTGAAAATCTTTAGCGGTACGAGACAGAAAGCTGTAGCTGAAGACAGTTTCACTAAACCGGATAACCCTTTGGTGAATTATAGCTTAAAAGGATTTGCTGGTGCGCAGAAGAACATAGAGGGAGAAGCTGCAAAATCAGTTCCCCTGGTGATGCACCTTGGGTAGATAGGAGAACAGGTTGGTCCCGATTTCCTCCTGGCTTTTAGAGCAGTGTTTGGGCAAAAATGTTCTAAGTCTTCATTTTGGTATTTGGCCATCTAGGCACCTTGAGCATCATAGTCAAGGGTCCAGGACTGGGACCCTTGGCTTCCATATTGCCTGGAACCAAGGGTAGGAAACTTATTTGGAGAACAGGACTCACTCAGGCTGTGTTCAGATGCGGGTTCTAGATGGTGGGAGCCTTTTGTGTCCATGTACTTCTGAACAGGAGGCCAGAAAATTAACCCTTGGAATCACTCTGGTAGTCCTGGGTGCAGTTGAGTATGCAGGGCTGGTCTCTGAGAGTTCAAAGCAGGCTTCAGGCAGCAAAGCAGTCCTTCCAGGTAAAGTAACAATCTTGCCGAGTGGACAGCAGGTCACAGCAGCAGCAGTCCACAGACTTTCTGCAGGGCCAGTAGCGAACTGAAGAGTGGGTCTTAAGGTCCTCTTGTTATACCCTGGTGCCCTTCTTCCAGAAGCTGGGATAAGCTTCTAAATAGGTTCTATTAAGTTCAGCGAATTTCCCAACTCTCTTGCACTGGCTCCAAGGTGGCTGCAGTGACAATGGGGAGGTATTAGGCTTTTTTGTGAAGGCGGAGCACACCCTATTCAGTTTCAAGTACCCCCCCTCCCATCCTGCCTGTAATTGGACCATTGTACATATCTAATGGCTCTACTGTGTGTCTAGGAGGAATTCACAAAGTCAAACTATTAGTCACACCCATTTGTGACCAAAGACAGACTACAAGCACAAAGAGCTATGGGCAGGAAAATGCCAACTTTCTAAAAGTGTCATTTTCAGAATTGTAATGAAAATTCTGACTTTTCCATTAAAGAGAATTTATTACAGTTTTATAGATACCAAACATGAGATAGCTACCAGCGTCCAATTGGAAATTATATCTTATTAAATGTAATAAGGAACCCCCAATGCTATCCTTTGTGAGGGGTGGGTCTCATGGCAGTGAAAAAAGACAAATTTAGAAATGTTTCACTACCAGGACATGTAAAGCGTCAAATACTTGTCTATTCTTTTATTTGCAATGCACCCTGCCTATGGGCTACCTAGGGCCTACCTCGAGGGTGAGGTATATGATGTAAAAGGGGGGTTTAAGGCTTGGCATGGGGTAGATATTATGAAGTGAAATTGGCAGTTTAAACATTTAATTCAGGCTGCAGTGGCAGGCCTAGGACATGTGTTAAGGTGCTACTTAAGTGGGTTTCATAATAAGTGCTGCCGGCCACTGGTAGAATTTAATTTGCAGGCCATGAGTATGATAAACCACTCTACAAGGGACTTAAAAGTAAACTAAATAATCAGGTTTAAGCCAATCAAACCATGTTTAGGGAAATGAGCTCAAGAAAATTAACACAGGCTAGCCAACAAAAACAAATTCAGCAAAAAGTGACTGGTAAAAGGCAAGATGTTTGGAGATGACCCTGCAGAGTGCACTGGATTCAACAATAATCATGAATTCATACTTAGTAAGACAAGTCCAGTGAATTTATTGGCTCTCTGACCATCCTTCTCTAGTCGAGGTTGTGCCACTCCTTGAGCCCAACCTTCCATATGACCTGGCCACCATTCTATTTCTTGCACTGCCTCCTCTTCTAAAAATAGGTCATATCCTTGTTTTATTTACAGCCTCTGTAATGCTCCGTAATGGAGTGAAACTGGAAAAGTTGACTGGATTGAGGAGCAGACCCACAATCTTTCCTAGGGGATTTTTATCATTGTATTCCTGAACATTTTCCTGATGGCCTTTATCTTCATCTCTGGAAGCCTTAACATAATTTTCTTTAAGTCTATTAAAACTCCATACTTTTTAAAGGTATCAAATCTGATTTCTCCATGTTTACAATAAAGCCTGGCCCATGAATTGGATGTACTACTTAGTGAAACTGTGACATCAGTAAGTGCTTATCTTGTCCTATTCCTATTATTTTGTCTACATAGATTATAAGCTGTATGCCACCTGACCTTAATTATACCACCTCTAGTTTTAGTATTTTTGTGAAGCACCATGGAGATGAAGAACGACCAAAGGTAGGGAACTTAATCTATAGACTTGATTCCCCCACCCACCAATATGCACTTGGAGATATTCCTGTGCTGTTGTTGAATAGAAATAGTGAGAGAAGCATCTTTTAGGTCTAGTTACACCATCCAATCCCCCAGTAGGAGAGTGGCCCTTAGAGCAATTATTGACTCCATATTTAAATTTCTGTAGGCTACAAATTGGTTTAAATCCTTCTGACAGGACTGAAGTTCTTGTTTTTCTCTTGGACCAGAAGAATATTGCTCACAAAATCCTTTGTATGTAAACTGCACTTTTCTATAGCTCCCTTGTGAAGGAGATATTGTATCTCCCTAGAAATCAGCTCTTCTTTCCTCTGAGAGAAATGCATTGGAAAAGGCACCCTGTCTTGAAAAGGGGAAGTCTCTTGAAAATCCTTTTTTTTTTAAAAATCCCATGGGTCTTGAGAAAGAGTGCCACTCCTGGGGAAACTTTGCTAGCCTGCCACCAACATTTACAAAGGGTAAGGTAAGAACTCTTATCTTGGATTTCCTAAACCCGGTTCGTCCTCTGATTGGGCCAAATCGTCATCCACTCTGCCTTTGCTGGAAGAATGTTGACTGGTTGAATCAACCCTGTTGGTCATAATCGGGTCTCAAATACCTCGCCCGGGTAGTAAGTTGACCCCTAAAACCTTTTCCCTTGGTAGAGACGTGACCAAAAATTCTCATATGCAGTGATTGTGCTTTATCGAGGGAAGTTGAGGCTTGCACATGTTTGTAAATCTCCTTTATAAACTCATCCCCAAATAAGGACCCTTGAGAAGAACATCCAGCCTCTAATTTCACAAGGCTGCCTAATTTAGGGTATAATCTAAACATTAGACTCTTTCCTCTTTCGAAGGAAAACCTTGGATTGGCCCGCCCTACAAAGCATTTAGCTCTTTGGTCCCCCAGTAGTTTCCCCTCCACTGCTTTTGTATCCTCAGCCATACGTAATATCTTTGCCAGGGGTTCAAGGCCATCTAGAACCTTGTTCTGACAAGAGGACCAAGCCCTATCAACCCATTTCCCGTTGTCTTTAACCTTTTTACTCAGGTAGGTGTTATGATATTATATTTAAATTAATATAGTGCAAAACGCATCACCCCCTTGCGGAGCTAATGCTCATTAACAGGAAAGAGAGGAATGAAAGAATCAAAAGAGCCAGGTTTTAGGAGTTTTTTTTTTTTAAATGGGTTAAGTCAGAGCAGGACTGTAAATGTACTAGTAGTCTGTTGCACTAGGTATGAGAATGATCTTCCCCTGTATGTGGCCATACGTATGTGGCGAGGACGTAGCACAGATTGCCCACTGGGTCATGGACTGTGCCTGGGTAGATAGGGATAGAGCTTGTTTTGTAGGTACAGGGGACTGCTTCCAGATAGCGACTTGTGCACTAAGTCGAAGAGTTTGAAGAGGGCATGCTTTCTTATTGTTTGCCAATGCATATATTTTGAGTGTAAGCTTGTGGGGATGCGAGGTGGAAGGTTGCACACAGGGCAAGGAGCAGTAATCTGCACCACCTGAAGTTTAGCTAAGATAGCTTTAGTTTCTGCTATCATGATAGCATTACCATAGTCTAGGCGGTTTAAAACGAGTACTTGAGTAAGGGATTTTCTGGTCTGGACGGGTCTTCAAAAACATTTCTCAGTAGGCGTATGATCCTAAAACGGGTACTATAGGTAGAGTTAACCAGCTCCTTCAAAGAAAGGTTGCCATCTATCAGGAAACCCACGTTTTTTACTACCTTTTTAAGGATGGGAGCAGTCCCCTTTTATGGGGGCCACCAATCATCTGACCATATGGTATGGGCCTTACTGAAAAGCAGGATCTCAGTCTTTCCACTCTTTAATTGTAAGCAGTTGAACGACATCCAAAGAGCAATTTTCTCCATGCATTCACTAAATCTGATCTTGGTACATTCAGGATTTGTTCCCATGGAAATAATTAATTGCATGTCGTCCACGCAAAATAAAACTTCAGACCTGCAGGATCTTACCACTGGAGCAAGGGGGGGCAACGTAGATATTAAAGTGAATGGGGTTCGAAGATGAGGATTGTGGCACCCACATTTCAAGGGCCGTGGTACGGGATTTGAAGGACTCCAGCTTCACGTTTTGAGGCCGGTCACTCTTGAAGTTTTGAGTTAACCAAGGGCTTTTTCGCCAACACTAATTTCAACAAATCTTTGTATCAACAATAGAGTGCAAGACAGTGTTGAATGCGTCGGATATATTAAGTAGTAATAGGATAGCTGGGTGGCCTCGTCCAGAGAGAGTCCGATGTTGTCTAGTACCGCAACCAGTGCAGTTTCTGTGCAGTATGAGGCTGAAAACCTGACTGGGAAGGGTCCAGCAGGGAGTGGCTTTCCAGGAAAGGCGTGAGCTGCTTGTTAACCAGTGTATCTATTTTGCTCAGAAAAGGGAGCAACAATATCAGCCTAAATTTAGCTAGCTCTAAAGGGTCTGCTATAGATTTCTTTAGGAAAGGTCTGACCTTGGCTGCTTTCCATTAACAGAAAGAGTTCCCGTGCTCAGGGATTGGTTACAGACCCATAATCATGGGGAGAAGTGCTGGGGCAAGGGTCGCCATGATGTGGGAGGTGGAGAGGTCTTCTGGTGAGCCTGATTTGATCCTATTC
The DNA here is from genome assembly GCF_031143425.1 of Pleurodeles waltl. Lineage (NCBI taxonomy): Eukaryota > Metazoa > Chordata > Amphibia > Caudata > Salamandridae > Pleurodeles > Pleurodeles waltl. Next base: position 1,866,568,312 of record NC_090440.1, read on the forward strand.
ATCAAGGTGAAGACTTGCTCGGAAGTGACAGGATTCAACTTTTCCAAGTGGGTCTGGTGGTTGGTGACTGAGGAGGCAAGTATAGAATGTTCTACCTGTTTCTGGCCATTTGAGGGAGTGCAGTATATTTTAGTAATTTTTTCATAGGTGGCATTTTGTAATCTATAAACTATTGTGGGAACCACTCTGGCGAAATAAGGTGTTGGATAGGCTCAGAATCGAACATTAAATTGACATCTGCATCTCGAAAAACATTCTGGGAACAATTGGTCTTTGCTTTAATAGGAGTATTAACAAAATAATCATAGTAAAACATAGTGTGCATCCTCCTTGCAAACGTCTTGTGTCACTTTAATTTTCTTTTTTAATTGACTCTCAGGTTTAACTTGAGAATCAAACCATGTTTGACAAATGTTCAAAACAATCTGTGGAGCACAAACGCAGCCATGCCTGTCAATGGTTTATTTGCCTAATTTTTCAATTTTGCCATTTTTTCCCCCTCTGAGGGGAGTCTGGGAGAGTGAGTAAAGTAGCAGAAGCCATTAATTCGCCTATGTCAAAAGCAACAAGTTTGAATGAGGCGGCAACTGCTTTAGAAACAGACTTGGAAACTAAGGAATAAAGGAGCTCGTTTAAATTGCATCTAAAGGTCTCCTCCTCAGAAACGTTTTCAGTATCTGCTTCTCTGTTAACCTTTTGTTTTTTATTTCAGGGAACAAAACCGCACCAAGGCAATTATAGTATTTCAGCATATATAATGCCAACCCTTCACTTAGGACTGAATATATAACAATCATAATTATAAATCCAATTTAAAAATACTTGTTTGTTTGCACTATAAAAAGTACTCAACACAAACAAGCCCAACAGAAAAATGTTAGTTAACAGTAGAAGAAAAAGGAAACTGGTTACAGTCACAAATTCAACTCTCTTTCTAACTAGTATAGAAATTATACACACTCCCCCTAGATAGAATTAACTCACACTGAGCCAGGAGATGCAGAATGTGTTCCTAAGAGTAATTAAAATGACCTCCTGCTTAACTAAATAAATAAAACAAAAGTGCGTTTTAAGTAACCTTGCACTCTGTGAAGAAACAGAACACAGTGTCACAGTAAATTACCTCACTTTCCCGGCCAGGCAGATTACTTTGCTATTTCTAAACCGATTATCTTGCCACCTCTCCATGGACAAATCGCCTTGCTAACTTGAGTTTTTAGAGGGGAATTAAAATGCTCTTCTCCGTGAGTGTTCAATTATAAATGCATTTTTCACCACTCACACTGAAAAAATAGATAAGAAGCAACTGACCAACAATAACAGTTCAATGTACTAAATGAATAACAATGATTAATTAAACAAATTTCAAAACACCTACTCACAGGGTGCCAGGGTGGAACGTGGAGTTGCCAGTGCTCAATGGTCCTTTTGTACCTGTCTCTTATTTTCTGTTTTCCTGTTTTGAACTGAAATGCATTATGTTAAATGTGGTTTGTTGAAATGTCATGAATAAAATAAGAAATAAACTGCATAATATAAGTCTGTCTTATAATAAAATTGTGAAACAGAAGTTTAAATTTTAAATAATTTTCTGTCTGTCAGTTTTAATTCTTAATTTAGGAATTTCAAATATGAGGTATCACATGATGAAAAAAGAAGTTGGGAAGAAGTAGGGTGTATACAAGATCAAAATGATATTTAGAAATCAATGATGGGAGGTATGTTTTGCCAGATTCAATGTTACTGCAGATGGCACGACACCTGCATGTGGTCATCGTAGTATGATAAGTAACTTCAATAGGTACTGTTTTATCTTCATTTCCAAAACATTCCAGAAAAGTTGTGCCAAAGGTGTGTAACATATCAGCAGGTAAATGTGGGGGGGAGGAAACCAGAGACTGAGTCGTATTGGTAAATCAAAAGGTTCTTTCAGAAGGCTGCAGGTAGATTTTGTAGATATGCCATCCTGTAAAGGCCTTAAATACATTCTAGTTATTATTTGTCTGTTTTCCAAATGGATCAAAGCCTATCCAACTAGGAGATGTGACTGTAGCTAAGCTAATATTGGGGGAGTTAATCCGAGGATTCAGCTTGTTAGCTTTTAAAGAATCAGATAAGGGAACTCCATTTAAAAATAAAATAATGAGGGCTCTATTCATGGTATTAAAGATTGAACAAAAGTTCACTATTAGCTACTGTCCCAAAGCATCCAGTGTAGTAGAAATGGCTAAAGGTATAATAAAAGCAATATTGCCTACGTTTTTTCTTCAGCATCATTGAAGTACACAAGATTCTTCCTTTATTCTACTTAGCATGAGAACTATTCCTGGTAGAACAACAGGATTACTGCCCCAGGAGATACTAATGGGAGAGACAAAAGGTTTCGTGATATTCCATCAACTGCATTTCTGAACATTACTGATGATCTAGTTCTGGATTACTGAAAAGGTTTGGCTGATGTGGTACGTTCTATTTTTCAGCAGGTGATGCTTGTTACACCTTCAGCAAGCAATGAACTCTGTCATGACTTGGAATCTGGGAATTTGGTCATAGTGAAGAAGCATGTTTGGAAGTCTTGCTTGGAGCCCAGCTGGAATGAGGTCTTACCAAGTAATTTTGGTGATACACAATGCTGTGAAGTGTGGAGGTTTGCTGCATTGGATCTATGCATCTCACATGAAAAAAGTGTGGACGGTAAGTGAAAAAGCAGTGATACAAGCTGCTGATTCACAGAGTCAAGCTGGAGTTTGCTACATGGATCCAGAGGGGGGAGCACAAAGAGAGATGTGAGAGCCCCACTCATATAATAAACACGGTCCTTGTCAGGATGAACCACAAAAGTTACTGGTAGCTTGGCACAAAAGCAGTCAGGTTTAACTTAGAGCCAATGTGTGAAAGATTTATGCAGCTCTCAAACAGAAGAAGAACACAAGATAAATTCCAGGCCACTTTATCATAATAAAGTACATTGTATTAATTAAAAAGATACTGAAAACATCTGAAATCAAAAAAGAAGACCTAGGTTTATGAAGCTTCATTATTATAATTAAAAATAGCACTAAGTAGCACCAAGCACTGGTAATGGTTATCTGGTAACACTAGAACTGGCCAAAGTCAAAACTTCTGGCTAACTGTGAAGGAGAGTAGGTTGGTTAAAGGTTCAAGGTTTATGCCTGACAAAGGGTTTCATACCAGGTTGAAATAGCAGTTTAAAACTGCTCTACAGGCTGCAGTGGCAGTCTTGGTACATGTTTTATATTTTTACAGTCCTATTTTACTGAGTGGCACAATTCATGCTTCAGCTCATTTGAGCACTTCAGTTACAGGTTCACAGCACTTGTACCATATACTAGCGACGTATAAATAACTTAAATGGATATATCGGGTATATACCAATTTTACCATCTTTAGATTAGAGAGCATACACCCTTTAACCACTGGTTCCCAGGAGTAAAGTTTACAGAATCCTAAAATCCAGCACAAAGTAGCTCCGCTAAGGAAGGCAAAAGTCTCGGACAATACCATGCTAAGGATTGTCATTTTCAACAACTACATTGAAATTAGTGAAAGAAATGACCTAGAAGATGAGAACTAGATTCCTTTTGACTTTTCTGAAGGCGTTGTAGTAAGAAGGAGATTGTTACAAAGATTTAACAGTCGAAAGAAAAATAGGGAAAGATTAGCTGAAACAATAATGGATTTGAATGACAGCAACGTTGATAAATCAGTTATCAGAAGGTCAACAAGAGTAACCGCACCAATCAAGAAGTTCACAGCTCCTGAATGAGCATATATGACAAAAAGTGTGCCAAACAAAATATTGATTTGAGAGATTCTGAAGTACTTCTTTAAGTTGATACATGAACTGAATATGAAGATGAACAACGTTGACTAATTTCTTGATGGAGAGATTGGAGATGGAACTACATTTTTGAGACTCTTAGAATTTTAAAATTTTTAATTTTTAAGAGTTTATAATGGGATGCTGGGAAGCTTTTATTTATTTGTAGACCACATTTTTAGAACTATGCCCACACCTTAGGAAAACTCACTCGCCCCAGTATTATGAAGACTTATGGTCTCCTTCACCAATTATAGTTGAGGATAGCTTTTATGCCTACTTAAGTTGGATAGTTTCCTGTCTGCATAGTTGTGAAAAACATTTTCTACCTGCATCTGTTTCTTGAACTTTTAGCAGACTGTTAAAGAAGAATATGTTTACAAAACATTAGTTGTACCATTTTTTAAATATTTTTGAATTTTTGCATTTTAATTTTAAAATTTGTGTAACTTTATTATCAACAGTAGAAGAGAGCTTCATCTAAAGAAAATTTGAAGTTTTGCTTGGCTCTTTTGACACTAATTCTTATCTTATTGTATTTATACTCACCTGTTAGATATGATTCAATTGATATAATACATCACATAGTAATATCACTAAAGGTAGTGACTTAGATCATGGAAACATTTTTAATGAAAACTATAGAAAAATATGTATGCTAATTTTCATAGTACTTACAAGGGGATTATGAATGTTTTATTTTCTATATTTGTACAGGTCTACCAACTTTTGTTTCAGAAGGTGGTCATATACATACAGCTTTGTCCTGGGTTGCTATGTTCAATTTATTTTAGTATACAGATGTATCAGGATTTTTAGAAGAATATGAAGTATATTATAAGGTCTCCATAGATAATACGCCTGAAGTTGTAACATTAGAGGCTTCTACTAAATATAACGACCCCATTATGAATTATAATTCAAACACTGACAGAGCAAATATGAAGAATGTGTATAAACTGGCTGATGTAGAGTGTAATTTAATTAGAGAAATTGATAAGAGTAGAGTGCAATTTACTATAATTCAGTATAAGTGGTGATGAAGTAATGGAATTGTATTTGAAAGGCAAGACCACAATTACAAATTCACAAATAAAGCCAATACTTACTCTTTTAAAAGAAAAGAGTTGTGTACATGAGGCAAACTAGCACTGATAGATGGGATTCTTCAGCTGAAATTGGGATAAATGTGTGTAGTTTTAGTAGTACAGTTGATAGACATTTTATGTTGGGTCAAGACACTATGGTGGTCATTCTGACCCTGGCGGTCTTTGACCGCCAGGGCGGAGGACCGCGGGAGCACCGCCGACAGGCCGGCGGTGCTCCAATGGGGATTCCGACCTCGGCGGTAAAGCCGCGGTCGGACCGGCACCACTGGCGGGGTCCCGCCAGTGTACCGCGGCCCCATTGAATCCTCCGCGGCGGCGCAGCTTGCTGCACCGCCGCGGGGATTCCGACCCCCCCTACCGCCATCCAGATCCCGGCGGTCGGACCGCCGAGATCCGGATGGCGGTAGGGGGGGTCGCGGGGCCCCTGGGGGCCCCTGCAGTGCCCATGCCACTGGCATGGGCATTGCAGGGGCCCCCGTAAGAGGGCCCCTACATGTATTTCACTGTCTGCTGCGCAGACAGTGAAATACGCGACGGGTGCAACTGCACCCGTCGCACAGCTTCCACTCCGCCGGCTCGATTCCGAGCCGGCTTCATCGTGGAAGCCTCTTTCCCGCTGGGCTGGCTGGCGGTCTGAAGGCGACCGCCCGCCAGCCCAGCGGGAAAGTCAGAATTACCGCCGCGGTCTTTCGACCGCGGAACGGTAACCTGACGGCGGGACTTTGGCGGGCGGCCTCCGCCGCCCGCCAAGGTCAGAATGAGGGCCTATATTTATAGGCATTTATCTTCTTTGTTCCAAGACAGCTTAGTTTAAAATTCCAAGTAACTGCTTAGGTTCTTGATATTTACCATTGGTATTTGCTAAGGTATATCATGGGACACAGTTAAATGGAATGCATGAATAGAATTATAAGAGTGAACCATGGATTTGATCAGATGTATTGATAATATACCTAACTTTGGGCCTCATTACGAGTTTGGCAGTTTGTGGACCGCCTTGGTGGCACTGGCGGTCCGACCGCTGTTGGGTTGGTGGTCGGGCTGCCATATTATAAGTCATGCTTGCCTATAGAGTAGAGACCGCTGCAGTCCTGCCGGCACCGCCAGGCAGCACAGACCACCACGGTCACGAGGCTACACAAACAGGCCATCAGAACCTGTGCTTCCTCTGGACATATTATGAGGCTGCACACCGCCAATGTGACCATGGAGGTCCAACCACCACATCTCAGCAGGTGTAAACTGGGTATATAAAGGGAGACACTCACCCACAGGCAGCATTACATGTCCAGTACCGTCATGAAGTCATCACACATGCCCTGCCACTGCTGATGATCATCGATAGAGCACAAAAGCCACACCGCTGTGGGCACAATGGACCGTAAGTATACACACCTACCTGTGTTATTAACTGTAACAACAGATAGTTGTGCCTTCAGCCGCATCATATGGGGGTCACGCTATGGGCACCAAGCACACTTGTCGTTGTGTCCCATGTTGGAACCAGATACAAAGAAGTACACATACCCAGTTACAATATGCCCCCTTGAGGCAGGTCACAGACACTGCACAGCAACACTGCACAAAAACACACATCTGCTCATCTTAGGCACAGGGACAGTGAAGTGTACACATTGTCTCACACAACACCAACAACATAGCAACATCACATCTACAAATACAACTCTCTCACTCACATTCCTCACATGTCATGGACTGTCATCACATTCAACACACATGCATGGATGTGGCATGGAACATAAACAATACTGAGAAAACAGGACTACAATGGACACACACATCACCCACATTGCAACACTATGCTAGGACAATGGGATGCACAGTAGTAGGAGAGACAAATATCCCAATCTGACTATGCAAAAAATTCCTGCACAATAGAGATCGAGCCAACAGGAACACTCAGGAAAGGAGGCTGCACTGGGACACATCACTGTGCCCATGCCCCTTAAACACATTTGCACAGGAACTTGCCCTACATGTATCAGTGGGACAAACAATATTAGGCCCAACTGACATGCCTATCTGCACACTGTGGAAGTGCAAGTCAACAAAGCACATACAACTCCAACTGGATGGGACATACATCTACATGAGGTAGCTGCAAGGAACACACAGCTAAATGGACACATGCACAGTCAAATACAAACCAAGTTCGCTCAATTGAACACCTTCCATGTCTGCATAAACAAAACTCAAGCTGCCAAACATTAGATGAATCAATAAGCCATATCAGTGGGACATGTCTAAAACCATACATGCTCACATTGGACAACATAAGATGACATACTTACCATACCGAACAGAGCACAATGCTATGACACCACAATTGCATTTACATCCACATATCCATACAGTCAACATATATCCTTGTCTTGGGGGACAATAGCACTGCCCACAAAGTCAGATACTGCAAGCAACCGCAAATTTATCAAGCAGGCTGAAACACACACAACTGAAGGCAGATAACACATCTTTCTTAGAAACAAACTAAAAGTAGAAAAGGAATTCCAGGACAAATGTATACCCAAAAAACAACTGTATGGGTTTATTTTCAAACAACTTTCAATGCTTTGGCACAGGCACATCATGGTGCCATCACTTGACTCCTAACTGCCAGGTAACCTCCAGAAGAAGGGACACCAAGTGGGCAGGCAGGCACCTCAGGGCTCCTCTTTGGGAGGTAGGATTTGGGAGTGGGGTGTGTGTTCTTGGTTTGGGAGAGGCAGACTGCTTCTTGAGAAGGGTGGACTGCTTCTTCTTGGGGTGGTATGGGTGCCTGCAGGGGGTCAGGGGAGAACTTGTAGGTAGAAAGGAGGGGTTGGGAGGTGGGTTGGGCCTCTTGGGTGTGGGATGGGATGGAGTAAACATTGGGAAAGGTCAAACAAAAAAACGTTCTTAGGAACTCGAGACGGTCAGCAGAAGGCAATGGGGATTAGCAGTGGTTATCTGCTCTGTCGGTGTGGATGTTGTGGGAGCGTGCATGTGGGAGGTATGTTTGTGTTTGGGTAGTATCTGTTGCATGGATGAATGCGTTTGTGTATCTTGGAGGGCTGGGAGGTGCTGGGGCATGGAGTGGTGGATGTGTGTCTGTTGCGGTGGTGTCTGCGTGTATGCTGGATATAGTTGATGTCTGTGTATCTGTTTGGGTGGTGTCTTAGGGTATGGTGCTGGTAGTTGATGTCTGTGTCTGTTGGGGTGGTGTCTGCGGGCATGGTGGGTGTGGTGGGTGTGTCACTGACTGTTGTGGTAGTGCCTGTGGGTATGGATGATGTGTTGTGTGGTATGCTGGGTCTGGACTGATGTTGGTGTCTGTTGTTTGCTTGTGTGCCAGTGTGTTTTGTGGTGCTTGTGTCTGTGTGTGCTTTCTAAGGGAAGGGGGGATTTGTATTGGGAAGGGGGTGGTGGAGGGGGGGAACGGAAGGTGGGGAGTGACTGGCTGCCATCAGTGTGGTGGCCAGAGGCTGAAAAGATCTCTGTAGGCCAGGTATTGCACCATGAATGCCTTCCAGGAATGAATTTGTTTGCTGGAGTTGGGTTGCTAAACCCTGGATTGCATTCACAATGGCTGACTGACCCACAGAGATACTCCTCAGGAGGTCAATAGCCTCCTCACTGAGGGCAGCAGGGGTAAGAGGGGCAGGGGCGCAGGTGCCTGAGTCAAAGCAAATGCCCACCCTCTTGGTTGAGCGAGCATGGCCAACTGGGTGGGGAGCAACAGGGAAAGCAGTGATAGGACGAGGTGTGGTGGACAAAATTGGTACATGGGGATGCCCTGATGGGGTCTGATACCATTAGGGAGTGTCCACTGGAGGAAGAATCCAATGATGAAGAGGCTGTTCCGGTCTCCCCTGTGGTACTCCCCTAGCCCTCGGGTCCCTGGATCCCTCTGTCCATGGTGTCTTGACCCGAGGTCCCGTGGCCAGATGCCTACCCGCTCGGCTGTGCCCTGTCTCCTTCGTTTGCTGATGCTGCAAATCCAAAGAGAAATAGGGTAATCACATGTCCATGATCACACTAGAACAACATCTCTGATTAGCAAACATTACCATTATGTCAAGTAGGCCCCAGCAAAAAACTTCACCTATGTGGGCCCATACATGTGGCATACCATGTGCATGCATCCATGTCATCTGAACTGTCAACAGTTGCCCACAGGAAAATCAGGATCTCAGACAACTACAATTTCATTGCTGAAGTTGTGCAATCACAGTAACCATTCAACAAGTAGGAGACCTCATCACCCTTAAAGCTTTGCCCCATGGAGCCGGGGTCAGTTACCTGTTGTCATACAATAGTAGTCCAATGCCAAATACATTCCAACAGATCCCACACTAGGTCATGCACACATCTGTTTGTCACAGACATAGGGCCAGATGTAGCAAACTTTTGCGAGTCGAAAATGGCCCGAATCGCTATTTGCGACTATGCAAAATCGGAAATGGGATTCAAAAACCCCATTTCCGACTTGCAAAAAGCGATGCGAGCCGTTTGCGACTCGCAAAATTTGCCACCCCATTTTGCGACCCGCAATTAGCAAGTCGCATTTTGCGAGTCGCAAGGCTTATGTAATTGCAACTCGCAAATTGCGACTAGTCGCAAAAAGCCCAATTTGCACTTGCAATTTACCACTAACTCAGAGCAGGTGGTAACCATAACCAAAGTATAAAAGGAGACCAAGAAAGCATCTGGGTTACTCGAGATGGCGGAGATATACCTGATAGCAGTGAGAAGGAGAGTCCACGCCGCACAGCAGAGGAGGAGAAGGGGCCACAGACAGGAAAAGATATATAGAACAAGGCAGACTCTTTTTCAGCAAACTGAGGAAGAGATATACGATAAATATCGCCTTAGCAGCGCAGCCATACTAGAATTAATTGATTTACTGAAACCACAGCTAGAACACCAGACTCTGCGTGGCTGTGCCATCCCTACGCATGTGCAAGTGCTATGCTCACTGCACCTCTTGGCCTCAGGGAGCTATCAGGGGGTCATTGCTGTGGCAGGTGGGGTATCCCAAAGTGCAGTGTCAAGGTTCCTCAGGGCCTTCCTAGATGCCTTAGTCACACACATGTCTCACTTCATATACCTACCAAGGAATGAGGCAGAAATAAACAGCACCAAGCTGGACTTTTACAGGATTGCAAACTTTCCCCATGTCATAGGATGTGTAGATGGGACACATATTCAAATATGCCCCCCTGGAAACCTGGAACATCTTTTCCACAACAGAAAGTGTACCCACTCACTGAATATTCAGGTTGTTTGTGACGCCCATTATGTCATCACTGACATTGTAGCTAAGTTTCCAGGCAGTACCCATGACTCATAAATTTTTTTTATTTTTTTTATAAATAACTTTTTATTGATTTTGCACGAAAACAGTAATAAACACAAATCAACATGATGCCAACGGGCATTTAAACAATGATGGTCGAATCCTAGGTCCCCCCCACACTTTGTTGATACATACCATATACAATCCTAAAACCTAAAAGCCTGCCGTGCCCTCCCACCTCCCCCATATCTTGTTATGTTTATTCAAACAACCTCTGGCCTCATATATAAGTTTCTCACGCTGCGCACACCAATCCACCCCCCGTCTCCATTTAATCAGTGTCGGCGCATTCTTTGCCTTCCACTCTGTCATTATATCCCTCTTGGCCACCAGGCATGCCATCCCCAAAAAGGTCCGGTCTGATCTTCGCAGCCCAGTGTCACCCATGACCCCCAGGAGGAGGGGCACTGGCAACCTCTCCACCTCCTCTTGTAAGACCCCAGAAATCTCCTGCACAACCGCACCCCAGTAGGCCGCTATTATCGGGCATGCCCATACCATGTGGAAGAAGTCAGCTGTGGGGCTCCCACAACGTGTGCATTCTGCCGAGGAGCGGAGGCCCGCTCTGTGTAGTTTGTCGGGCGTGAGATACGCGTCATGCAGAAAGTAGGTTTGTATTAACCGGAGGCGAGTGGCCATTGTAAGAGAGCGCGGGCCATCAGTGCTTCTGTCCAATCCGTGTCCTCCATGGGACCCACCCAATCCTCCCACCTCCTGCGAAGTCCTCCCAGGGGGCCCGCCGCGACGGTAGTTAGGGTGCGATATATCTGGGAAACCCCTCCTCTGCCCAGGTTTCCCATCAGAGCTTTGGCTTCCATGGGGCTATGCTCGGGGATGATGTCTCCAGTCTGTATGTGGACTAGTAGGGCATGGCGCAACTGAAGGTATCGGTAGAACTGTGTCTTGTTCAAGGCGTATTGTTTCTGGAGGTCCTGAAAGGACCGCATATGTGACCCTTCCCAGATATCGCCCAGAGTGGAGATACCTATGTTGTCCCAGGTCTGAAGGCCCTCTAGGCCTGCCACATGTTCCAACTGCCTCCCGTGCCATAGCGGGGTCTGTTGGGTAAGGCGTCCCCACCACCCCGTCACTTTCTGAGCTGTCCGCCATCCCTGTAGCACCACTTTGGTTACATCTGGGGTATCTCGAGGGATCGGATTCCCATAAAGGGTGCTGAAGATCTGTGGGTAGCCCATTGTTTGTAGTTCTAGTTTGTATGCGGGGTCTGACCAACCACCTACCACCCAGTCATTAATTACAAGCGTGTGCATCGCTAGATAGTAGTATTGGATATTAGACATGCCTAAGCCCCCCTCGTATATGTCTCTCTGACATGTTTTAAGTGACAATCGTGCGCGAGTTCCGCCCCATATGAATTGGCGCGCTAAGGAATCCATCTCTCTGAACCATTTCCTGGGGACGGGAAGTGGGAAGTTCTGTAGGAGGTATAGGAGCCTGGGGAGGATCATCATCTTGTACAGCGCTATTCTGCCAAGTAGATTCAGGGGAAGCACCTTCCAGCGCAGGAGGTCGAGCTTGATTTTCTTTGTTAGTGGCGTGATATTAAGTTCCCATGCTAACTCGGGAAGAAGTGAGATATGTATTCCTAGGTATTTGAAGCTGTTTCTCCGAACTGGGATGTTTCGTTGCCAGTCTATACAGTCGCCAGAGCGGTGTAGGGGGACTAGCAGGGACTTGGCTGGGTTCAGGATCAATCCTGAGGCTTCTGCGAAAAGTCTCAGGATTTCTAGGACGCGCGGGCCGCTTTTGGGTGGGTTGGAGATATACAGAAGAACATCGTCTGCGTATAATGGCACTCGGTCTTCTGAACCGATGGGCCAGTGCCAGCCCTCAATCAATGGGTCGTTTCTCAGTAGTATCGCCAAGGGTTCTATTACTAGCGCAAAAAGTAGAGGGGATAGCGGGCATCCCTGTCGCGTTCCACGGCCAATGGGGAACGGGTCGGAGACTACTCCGTTCACCCGGACTCGGGCAGTCGGATTAGAGTATAGGAGTTTCACTAGTCCTCTGAATTTCGGTCCGAGCCCATTTTTATGCAGGACCTGTTCGAGGTAAGACCAATCCACCGTATCAAAGGCCTTTTCAAAATCAAGTAGAAGTAGTGCCAAGTATTTGTGTGACAGAGTTTGGCGGTGAGCCAAAGCCAGATGTAACCGCCTGATGCAGTGCCTGGTACTACGGGTAGGCATGAAGCCACATTGGTCAGGGTGAACCAGAGTGGGCATTACCTCCTTTAGTCTGGAGGCAAGGATCGAGGAGAGTACCTTAATTTCGACATTTAGGAGCGAGATGGGCCGGTACGCTGAGCAGTGTCGTGAAGGGGGCTGGGTTTTGGGGATCACCACAATTGTCGCTTGGTCAATCTCAGTGGGGAAGCGGCCTTGGTTTTCAGCTTCGTGGTACATATTAAGTAGGTGGGGACCCAGGATGTCCCTGCATTTACTATATAGTTCTGCTGGGAAGCCGTCCGGGCCTGGGGTTTTGCCCGTTGCCAGGCTAGATATTGCACTGCCAATCTCAGCAAGGGTAATGGCCTCCTCCATTCTATTTCTCGCCTCTGGGGACACCCTTGGAAGGGTAATATCGTTTAGTAGTGGGGTCTCTCTCTCAATGGGGGGGCATGGGTGCTTGGCATATAGACGCGTATAGTAGGAGGCGAAGCTCTGTGCAATTTCTGCAGATGTTTTAACAAGGGAGCCCGAGTCCTCTAGGATCTCGGGTATAATTCTGCCAGCCATGGGGCGGGTGGCTAGCCAGTGCAGCAGTTTCCCGTTTTTATCCCCCCATCCATATATTCGGGCTGCTGAGGCTCTCCACATGTGTTTGGCCGACTCCAGCATCATATGCTTGATATCCTCTCTCACCCTAGTCAGTCGCCTCATGGTAGAGGCCGAGGCCGAGTTTACATGCTGGCGTTCCAGTCTTAGAGCCTCGGTTTCCATTACAGAGATCTGGGAGTTCTGGTCCCGCTCACGGGACCGAAGAATGTGTTTGGCGTGCCCTCTAAGAGTAGCCTTACAAGCGGCCCATATTATTCCCGGGGATTGAACCGAACCTACGTTAAGTTCAAAATATTGACTGAGGTGATTCCTGAGCTCCTGCATGTAATCTTTATCCTGCAGGTGCCAAGCGTTCAGGCGCCACATAGGCCGTTTGGTGGGGTCTACTCCGCCTAGTCGGATACTTATCGGCGCATGGTCCAAGACCCCTCGGGGGAGAATCTCTGCCCCGGTGATGTTTAAGAAGTCCAGAGCGGGCATAAACACAAGGTCTATTCTGGATTGCGTCTGGTGGGCCGCGGACGTGTGCGTGTACTGGCGCTCTCTGGGGTGCCAGGTGCGCCACACCTCGCACAGGCCGAGGCTTTCCGCCCAATTGCTTAGGGCTGAAGCCCTCTGAGATCTATTGGTGGTGATTTCCCCAGATATGTCCAGAGTTGGATCAAGGACCGCATTGAAGTCGCCCCCCAGTAGGGTGGTCCCTTGGGGAAGTCCTGAGGTCACTCGGTGGAGCGAAAGTAGGAAGGTGTCAAGCCCCGCTGGAGGGGCGTAGGCACATACAAGGTTTAACGGGTGTCCCTGAAGAGTCCCTGTGACTACTACGAATCTACCTTGTGGGTCGGACTGCGTGGCTGTCATCACCATGGGTAAAGATCGGTGCAGTAGGATAGCCACCCCTCTAGAACCTCTGGAGAACCCTGCGTGGTATACTCTATCATATCCTCCTCGCGCGAGCATAGGGCATCTGGATCCCAGGAGGTGGGTCTCCTGGAGGAGGACCACGGAGGGGGAATATCTACGGAGAGTGTGGAATACTGCTGATCTCTTGATCTTGTCCAATAGGCCATTTACATTCCAGGAAAGGACTTGGGTCATCAAGGGCCAAGCGTGAGGTGTGTAGGTGTTACGCAAGATTTAGTGTGTGGGTGTAAACCCAGGGACGACCATTTCAAACAATAAGGCGAAATCTTAAAGTTACAAACCAGGCTGACTAACTCGTAGCCCTTTAAACCCAACACAAACTCCCCCCCCCCCCTGAAACTCCCCCCCTCCCCATACTCCCACCCCGGAAGCATCTGTCGCCCAAAAACCCAACCAAAACCAGACAGCCAGCATTGCTGTCGTTGGGGTGGAGTGGTGGACCCCTCCTTTCTTTCGGATCAGTTGCAATTAGCGGTCGCAAAACAAGCATTCAACACCATATTTTAAAAGGTCTCTGGTGTCGACAACAGCAGTCCCACTGGGGCCTGCCCGAGCACATCAGGCGCGGCCAGTCTCTTCCCGCGTCCAACAAGGGGGCCGCACACGACTTGTCAGCCGAGCACCGGAGATTGACTCAGGCGACCATCCTCTGTCACTAGGGCCGGTGTCTGAGGCCCCGGAAGAGCGTCCGCCGTGATCTCAGTCTGTGAGCCTGAGTCTTGGGCCGTCTCACCGTCCGCAGGAGTGTTCAGGTCTTTCCGTCTACCTCTTCGAGATCTGGTGCGTCGCCTGCTCCTCCGAGGTCCTTCTGAAGAGGGGGTTATGACACAAGGGGTTTTCCCGGCAGCCCCCGATGGACCCCTCCGGGCCCCGACGCCCTCCTCCGTCAGCCAGTCCCACGCCTCCTCAGGTGATTCGAAGAAGTATGCTTTCCCAGCCATGAGAACTTTGAGGCGAGCAGGGAAGAGGAGCATGTATGAAAGTTGCATTGCCCTGAGTTTTTGCTTAACTTGCTCATACGACCTGCGGCGGGTTTGGACCTCTCTGGTGTAGTCCGGAAAAATTAGAATTTTGTGGTTTTCCCATTGAAGATCTTCCAACCTCCTCGCTTCTTTAAGGATGTTGTCTCTATCTTTAAAATTAAAAAAACGTGCGATCATTGGGCGCTTCGGGCCGCCCGGGGGGGGGCGAGGTGCGAGTGCCCTGTGGGCTCGTTCAACTGCGAACAGGGGCGAGAGGGATTGGTCCGGCATCCACGTTTTGATCCATCTCTCTAGGAACTCGGAGGCCCTGTCATCTTCTATACCCTCGGGGAAGCCGATAAAGCGTAGGTTGTTGCGTCTTGCCCGGTTTTCAGCATCCTCTGCACGGCGGTGAAGCTCGTTGGTTCGGGTCTGCAGTTGGGCCACTTTGATTTTGAGGTCAGACAAATCAGTATCATTCTGGGAAACTCGGGATTCCACCTCAGTGATTCGGTTTACTGCGTTTCTAAGGTCTTGTCTGATGAGGCCCATATCCACTCGTACTTCTCCGATTTTGGTTTCTACGGCTACCTGCGATGACTGAATAGCTTGGAGAATGGCGCTCACTCCGTCCAGGGTCGGGCCCCCGGTGGCTGCGTCTCCCCCTCCCCGCTGGCCCGCCGTCGTCGTGAACTGATCGATTTTTTGTTGGGAGGGTGGAGGCTGTTTGTTTGCCTTGTCTTTTCCCATCGTGGTGTCCGGGGCGGGAGCCGGGTGTGTCCCACTCCTTGTATTTATGTTTTCAAGCCCAGGTTTTCAATTTGTTTTCCGGTGTCTTGGACCAGGGAAGGTACCGCCGCGTCGCTCCGCGCAGGGATGGCGGGGTGTCACTGTCTCAGGGGCGTTGTCTGGACTAATTTACTCTTTCTTGGGCTCTATGGAAGCATCTTTTGCCGGTATCGTTGAAAGATCTAATCGTTGGCTCCCATCCGGTAGCTCCCCTCCTCTCACCCTCTTCCCAGGCGAAAGGGACTCACTATAGTTCCGGGCTCAAAGCCTCACCACACCCAGGATCTGGTGTTTCCGTAAAGGGCCCCGTTTCGCCACACGCTGGCCTCCACTTCTCAGATCTGTCTCTACAAGGGTCAATTGTCCATAACTCGAGGCCTTGGAGTTCAGGCTGTTTCAGGGTGTGTGTCTCCACTCCTCGGAACCTGGTCTGCTACCAGCTCTTGGCGTGGTCCTTGGCCAATCCCCTCTTGACGGAGATCTGAATGGGATCCGGAGGTGGGCCACCGCCTGTCCCCCTCACCGTAGCAATGACAGGGGAGGGGGGGTTCTTCCGACTCGTCGACCCCCTCTCCTTCCTTCTCCTCCACTCCCGGGCCCCAGGTAGCGTCTCCGTCCCCCCGGGCGGACCCGCCCGACCTCCAGTCGAGACCCGACCCTATTACGTACCAGGAGGGGGCAGCGGGGGGAACAAGCACCGGCGGCGGTCTTCTCGTCCACGCCCGGCCGCTTCACTTCCGTCTCGCGGCCAGGCAGGATGGATGGGGGGTCCCAGGCCTCCCGGCCTGCACCCGCAGGTCAGTGCACAGGGCGGGGCCGCTCACCTGGTGCCTTCTTCCTCGGCCGCCCGGCAACAGGGATCCGCCGCCGGGGCCCGGTCCAGGCCCCCCAGGGACTCTCTCCGGTCTTTCAGCCTGCCACGCACGTCATCAGCTCAGCTATCGGCCTAGCCTCGGCCCGGCCGGGCGCGTCGCGATCGCCATCTTGTTTTCCCTCCCGGGATCGGCCCGATCTCCGCGCGGGCATAGAATGCAGGGTCTCCGTTTTTTTCGGCGTGCGCGACCCCCAGGGTCACAGGGTGTCCGAATCGGTGTCTTTCAGCTCCCTTGGACTGTGCTAATTATGGGCGGATGACCGAGGGGTCCAGAGCACTCTCAGAGTGCGACCGCCATCTTGACGCCCGAAGCCACGCCCCCCGACTCATACATTTTTAAGCATAGTGGGATACATCAACGCCTGGAACGTGGGGAATTTGGAGACGGATACCTCCTAGGTAGAGCTACAGACACCTTGCAGACATACACACAGGTCACTGTGCACACCAACCAGGACTTCCTAACAGTGTACTTTTTGTGCCCAACAGGTGACAGTGCATATGCTCTAAGGCCATGGATCATGACTCCGTTTTTAACACCCAGCAATAAATGTGAGAGGCGATACAACAATGCACATAAGAGGACCAGGAACCTTATCGAGCGCACCTTTGGACTCCTGAAAGCAAGATTCAGATGCCTCTACCGCAGTGGAGGTGCCCTCCAGTATACCCACATTACAGCATTCAAAATTGTGGTCGCATGCGCCATCCTCCACAACATAGCCTCCCGACGTGGGCTCCCTCTCACCCCTGCAGACCCAGATCCTGATGATGAAGAGCAAGAGCAACCACATCGCCATCATGGGGATCGGAGTATAGCTAATCAAGGCAGACTGAGACGGGAACACATCGCAAGCCAATACTTTGGAAGGTACGTGTCAACTCCAACCATACTCACCTATTGACCAAAAACACCATTTAAGTGGAACAAAAAAACTATTTAATTAGTGCAGAAATAGAACTATATACAAGTAATGAATGTTCATGGGCATGAAAATGCAAACCAGGCATGTGGCACATTGACGTCATGTGCCACTTCAACAGGACCAGGGTAATCTCTATGTCCTTCTGCGCCTCCTGCCAGCCTGGCTGGTCCCTGGTGCTTCTGCTGTGCTCTGCCTGGTACTCCTGAGCACCCTATTGTCAGTGGCAGAGACACTGCTCACTGTAGAGCCCTCCTCACTGTCCTGGGGTGTTTCCCCTGTGCCCCTGGACAGATGCCGTGCCTCCATTAAGTCTATGACGTGGGTGAGATGTCCCAGGCCCCTAGCCACATCCCCTGCGAAATGGCCCATTTTGACCTGGAGGCCAACTGTCCTCCTCGACAGGCCTGTGGTGTTCATCGCCAGCCTGCCTATGGATGTGGCCATCCTGTCTAGTCTGTGCAGGAGCTGACGGTCCCTGCGCCGCCCACCCTCGGCCTGGGCCAGTAGTCCTGCCGCCAGTTCCCTCATGGCTAGGGCAAGGTCCCCAGTGTTTGTCACTATCATGTCCATCCTGGAGTTCAGTTGCTGCATGCTGGCCTCGTTAGTGCGCACGAAGCGGTGCAGCACACCACTAATCCTCCCTAAAATGTTATTTTGTAGGCTCTGACCACGCAGCAGCTGTGCCTCACTGGTGCTGGGAGGTAGTTGGCCGGATTCAGACTGCAGCCCTGATGTCCTTGACCTGCGTCGCCTGCGCAGCGGTGGCTGCCCTGTGTGTTCCAATGTCTCACTCCTGCCTGTTGCTGGCGCAGCCTCTTGGGACACAGTTGCAGCAGGTGTGGATACTGCAGGGATGATGTTGGCCGTGCAGGTGGGAGTGCTGGCGGGTCCTGAGGTGTCCTCATGGGGCTGGCTGATTTGAGTTGTGGTGGTGTCTTGTGGGAGACCTGTGGGACATGGGGAACAGACTGTCAGTGCCTACTATCTGTTGCACACTTCCTAATAAACAATTGCCTATGAACTGCCTACTTGACTACATTTCCCATAATGCATCATTCTGGTGTTTGCTACCCTGAAATGGAGCTATCTTGGTTGAGCATGCCCCTGTGTACATGGTGGGTGGGGGTATGGCATTGATAGGGGTACAGGCATGTCACATGGTACTCACCGGTTGATGTGCTGGGCTCTGAGTTGTCCAGGTCCCCAAATCCTGATACTGCCTCCTGCTCCAGGGTTTCCTCCACCCTTTCTTCTAGGGGTGTGGGTGGTGGCACTGACGATGGTCCCCCTCCTGTGCCTCTCATCTCCCGGAGCCTTTCAGCCACCCTCTCCTTGGTCCGGGAGCGGAGGTCATACCACCTTTTTTTGATGTCATCAATACTCCTGTGGCTCAACCCCAGGAAATTGATTTTGTCCTGGATGTCCTGCCACAGCTGTCTCTTGGTGGCTTCTGGCACATTTAGGGCTGCCTTCCCAAATAATTTGTCATAGTGCTGACAGCATTCGTCTGTCAGCACCTCCAGCTCCCTCTCTGAGAACTTCAGTTTTCTCTTCCTTGGAGTTCCTTCCATGGCAGCTGCTGTTTCTCCTGTGTGCAGTTCAGCAGTTATAAAAGGGTGTGGTCCTCCCTCTTCCCAGGTGTATTAGTAAACTTCCTGGCTGTGATGTCATCATCATGTGCCAGGAAGTGTTTCCAGAGTGTTCTGGAGTGGTTTCTGGAGTGTTCTGCAGCACCTGTAAGCAATTAACAAGCTAATCGCAATTTGTGACACCCGCTCGCAAAGTGCAAGTTCGTTTTTTGCACGGTTGCAAAAAGCGACCTCGCAATCGGCGGACTCGCTCACTGCGTTGCGACTCTGGGTGCGAGTCGCTATTTCGGCCCTGTTATTTTACCTGCATTTCGATTAGCGACTCGCATTTTGCGAGTCGCATCAACTCGCAAATTGCGAGTCGCAATTTTTTTGTTTCCTACATCTGGCCCATAGTGACCCAACGATAAGAAATTATGCTCCTAAATCCTGCCATTTTGATAACTGAAGTAGAATAGCCTGGAGAAGGTGACATGGAAATACTCATGTCACACTGGAGACATATCAGCATTGCACACTTCATCAAGTGATATTTGTCCCAGTAGAGACATAGAGGTAGTACTAATATTGCTCAGATATGCCACACATTTGGCATGAAAATGGACACTGTAGACATCATGTTTGATATGTCAGGGAGAGATGTCCCCAAAATCCACAACACAATGAATCAGAAAGCCCCAGGGTAATCACCACTAATGTCTGGCACCCATTACAATGACATACTCTGAGTGCATCAGAGGATGCCATTAGTCCCTTGGATGTTGGAGAGGCCCTGAGATTTACAAGTACTCGTTGAAGGCCTCAACATGTTGCACAATTAGAAGCTGCATCATTGTCTCTATTATGGTCATGCAGACCCAGATCTCTGTCTGTGGATAAATGCTTGAACCCAAACACGTTTTCAACAAATCACTCTGAGGCATGCCAACAGTCAGGTCACAAATCTTACCCATTACACATGTGCAGTGTGCTTTGCTACATGCTGCCACATCAATGGCTTGGCATTGCACATTGTGGTTCAAAACTTTAGACTTACCTGTTATGTTCCTCATTGCTATGACGCATGAGAAAATGTGGCAACCAATAAACAGTGGTGATGCACTCCTGTATGTGGCACAGCATGAAATGCACCACCATTGGAAATGGCTTATTCCACACACAGGTTGCCATGCACATATATGTGAGGGAATACAGACATCACCCCATCAACACAGGTAGGCCAAGCATGAAACAGCAAATTGCATCATGTGTGTCATCATGTGGGCATGAAGGGCCTGATTCAGACCCTGGCGGCCGGTGACCGCCAGGGTCACCGGCCACGGGAGCACCGCCAACAGACCGGCGGTGCTCCAAAGGGCATTCTGACCGCGGCGGTTCTGCCGCGGCCAGAAAGGGTAAACCGGCGGTCTCCCGCCGGTTTACCGCTGCCCTTGGAATCCCCCATGGCGGCGCAGCTTGCTGCGCCGCCATGGGGGATTCTGACACCCCCTACCGCCATCCTGTTCCTGGCGGTTCGCCCGCCAGGAACAGGATGGCGGTAGGGGGTGCCGTGGGGCCCCTGGGGGCCCCTGCCATGCCCATGCCAATGGCATGGGCACGGCAGGGGCCCCCGTAAGAGGGCCCCACTGTGTATTTCAGTGTCTGCCTAGCAGACACTGAAATACGCGACGGGTGCAAACTGCACCCGTCGCACATGCCCACTCCACCGGCTCCATTCGGAGCCGGCTTCCTCGTTGGGAGGGGTTTCCCGCTGGGCTGGCGGGCGGCCTTCTGGCGGTCGCCCGCCAGCCCAGCGGGAAAGCCAGAATGGCCTCCGCGGTCTTTCGACCGCGGAGCGGCCATATGGCGGTTCCCTCCAGGCGGGCGGCGACCGCCGCCCGCCGGGGTCAAAATGACCCCCGAAATGTGTAGTCAACAATTGCGAGCAAGGAATTCACCCTTCACATTTGATAAGCACTCTTCTTGTATGACCTGTATGTAGCTGTAGATGTGTGTTATCATTGCAGGCCACAGTGCCTGTGCCACAACACTGACATATGTTTAGGTCATACCACCAGAGTCATGGTCATTGTATAATGATGGGCATGTGATCAGGGATTGTTGTATTGTATTGCCATCTGTCTGTATCTTGGATTTTGTGATGTTAGATTACTTTGGTGTGGTATATGATAAGGCTCAAGCTGCAGAGACATCAGCCACTTTAATGTTTGACTATTCTACAGGACAATGTCTCATAAATCACTCTCTTCTCTGGTGTGGGGGCTGTACTGTGGAATATGTACTTTGACTCAGAATGAGTCATACATTCTTATGTCACTAAGGTCCAGACGTATGGACAGCCTATGTGCTATACACTGGAATAAAATGTTTGTGAATAGACACTTGTACTGGTCTTTTGTGCTTAATGGTTGTAATTCTGAGCAGAGCACTGTGTACCTGTGACGTATCCCTCCTTGCACAAGTAAGTCATGTCCTCATCATATCATTCACATGGTCTTGCATTTCTACATAGTAAAATGCTGAAATGAAACAAGCAGACAATGAGGTTGTGATGGGTACATTTATTACAGTGCTGATTCGTTAAATCAAATTTGGACAGTAAAAAAGAAAAATAATAAAGTGAAGGGTTCAGTCATGGCACACAAAGGAGGTCTTTTAGGAAGAGATCACTTGCTGGCAGTGTGGAGTGTCTTGCCATCCACACCTCCTGGATTCTTCTCTTGGACGTCCCCGCTTGCGTGGTTGGGGCTGGCCGGGGTGGGGGAATCTGCTGCTACAGAGGCAGGGGTGTCTGGATCTTGTCCTCTGGCAGGGCCTCCCTTCCTGTGGCTGGCACCGATGAAGAAGGACTTGGTGTCGATTGGCCAAAGGAAGGGGTAGAGTGGTATTGTAGAGCCCTGTTAAGGGTGTTGTTAATGTTCCTTATCACCCCTGTTAGGGAGGCCATGTTGGTATCGTGAGCCTCCCACTGTTCATACATGTCCCAATGCATGTCCCTCTGTAGCTGATTGATTTTCAGGAGTTCAGTCAAGACCTGGCCCATCACGCCTTACAACTCCCAATAGACCCCCAAGATGTGGCTGATGTTGTCCTGGCCAGGAGCATCCCCAGTGGCCTCACCCCACTGGTCCACAGCATCCCTCACACACACCCTTGCCATAGGGTGCCCTCTCCCACTGGGTCTTGGACCCTCATTGTTAGAAGTGTTGCATTGCAACTCAGGATCCAGGACTGGGGTACATGGGATGATGGACAGTGTGCTCAGAACACAGGTTGAGGGGGCGAATGGTTGCCAGTGATGTAGAGGCAACCGGAATGGGAGGTGTTGATGTGGCCTCAGTGAGACTCACCACTGGTGTGTGACCAGGGTGCTCAGATGGGCCAAAACCATCCTCCACGTCCAGACGTCCAGGAGTGTTTTCTTCAGTGAGAGTTTTATCCATGGGGTAGTGGCAGTCTCTTCTGTTGCCTCTCTGAGCCCAGTGGCAGCTCTACCTGTTGATGTGTAAGATATGTTGTTACTGGTTGTATTGTCACATCTACCTCCAACAATGTAGTGTTTCATTAAACATGGTCCTTGTACAAAGTTGTTTTGCAGTTAATCTTATTGTGGCAAGTAGCCATTAGATTGGTTATATTGACATGACATGTGTGGAGCACGCCCAATTTCTTTTTTTTTTTTTTTTTTTTTTTTACTGAAGCAGCTGCTGAGATGTGCAGATCATTAGCCCCTGGGAGGATGACCCGAGAATGTCATTTTGCCACCAGTGCAGGCAAAACAGTGGCTCGGCAAGATATGTTTTTGGCCATTTCGAGGCCTAGTTGATTTTTATGCAGGCAAACCCAGGATTTTGTTGTATATGTGACTGGAGTCCTCATGTGGTCAGTGCTTTGTGAATGTGTCTGCTGACAATACCATTCTGGTGATGCATATTGAGACCTTTGGGATTGCTGTTCTGCATACTGTGGAAGCTGTCCTTTCTGCTTTTAATAGTTTCATCTTGGGTTAGCTGGTCAAGATTGAGCTAGGTGGCCAGGCACATTTCAGATTTGAGCATGATCTGTATCTTGGTTCCTCCCAGGTGAGTAAACGTCAATTGAGAGTTAAGACACAGGGCTATTTGGGCATGAGAACATTGGGCTTATGTTTGGAGTTGGGGAGACAGAGCCTCCTGGCCTCAGCAGTCATGTCACTCCCTCTACTTCATACAACTGATAATGTCATCCTCCCAGGTAAATACACTTGATGTGTGATTTCCCAAACATGAGTCTTTGGAGAAGAGGACACAGGACTGGTGGTTGGAGTGACTGTAAGAGAGCTTCCTGGAAGCTGCAGTCATGTAACTTCCTGTACTACACCCACTATACAAATGTTTTCCTCCCAGGTGAGTACACTTCAATTGAGAGTTAAGACACAGGGGTCCTTGGATGAGAGAATGGTGTTACAGATACAGGGCCTGTAGGGAGTTGTACTACACACACTATACATATATCATCCTCCCAGGTGAGTAGACTTCAATTTAGAGTTACCATAGAAGGGTATTTGGACAGGTGAACACCAGTCCTGCGTTTGGGGTTACAGAAACACTACCTCCTGGGAGTTGTAGTCAGGTCACTTTCTGTAGTACACACACTTTACCAATGTTATCTCCCCGGTGAGTAAACTTTGCTCATAAAGCTTATTTTTCCATATTAATTGAGGAAGCCAATAACAATCAAAATCCTATTTTTGAAATCTCTAATGCCTTTTTAAAACCTGTATGTCAGACTGTGCATCACTTCCTCAAGATCTGTATGAAGCTCAACAAGGCCCACCTCCAGGCACCTTAAAATCTGTATGCTGTTATAGCACAGATTCCGGACAAAAAGCACACTCCCAACAGGTTGCAGTTTGCATTTTATTTTGAAAAGCAAAACCAGTCACCTTCAAAGAATTCTTTACATTTCCCAGGCCTTACGCGTTTCAGACACCTCGTCCTTGATCACAGGCTACATGCTTGGATTGAGCAAATAATTGCAGGCACCTGATTCCTTCATTAAATACTCCGGTGAGTTGCACATTGCAATTTGGTAACGTTTGTCCTGCACGTTTATATTGTATCTTTAGTAGATATACATCTTTGCCTTAGAAGGGTTAAAATTAAAATACATTTTGAAAACCTTAGTAGGCGAATTCAAAGTGCATTTATCGAGTTTTGCTGTGATTGTTTCATCCTGTTGTTCCAGTTTATGACGATATAGTAAAGTCACACAGATCCGCTTTCTATCTGTAGTGGTGCTGCTTTCACGGCTGGACAGGTCTTCAATCATGTACAAAACAAGGTACTATATATATATATATATATATATATATATATATATATTTATATATACAGCATCCGAGAGGTAATTTTTTTCAGCTTCTCATGGCAGGAATGACGCCGGCACCATCCATCAGCTCAAAAATTGTATATTACCCCTGCTTAGCATAGCACACCTGTTTCTGGGCACGCGCTTTCCTATGGAGCCTTGTCCTTAATAAGGGATGGTAAGCTTTCTTTTTCCTACAACTGCCTGTGTGTGTTTTTTCCACGAGCACAGTGACCACTTGATATATCACTACTCCTCACAGAAATGTTTCAAAGCACAACTTGTTTTTAGCACATATATCATTGATTTTCGTTCTACAGGGCGACTTGTTGACTAAGACTGACCACAACGAGCAGTTGATATTAGTAAGTGACTTGTTGTCTTTCATTTACTTTAATCAAGTCTAGGCACTCTTTCTAGGAGAAATTATATTTTGTTTGTCCTGAAGAAGCGTCACTGGACCCTTTGTGGCCACCTAGATGCAAAACATGTTGACCTTATATTAGAGGAATTTGAAGAGGTTTCCATCTTCCTAGTTGAGTGTGAGTGTGGTCGAGCATTATTTCCTCCAGCACTCCCTGTCTTTGTTTTTAATCTTGGCCTGGACCTTTATCTACTGAATTATTAAATGTGATGGCTATGGTTCAGGGCCAATTTTATCCACTTTTTCTTTTCTCCTGCACACATCTTTAGTTTGTGTCCCTTGTAGTCATGCTCACCATTGGAAATATGTTCCTCGGTTAAGTGCCACCCCTACCCCTTTTGAAAGGGTGGCCTATCAGACATTGCAGTGCCGGTCTGATGTGGAGCTTTGCCCAGTGATGAAGCTTGACATCCTACAGGATGTGTGAGGGCTGCTTTGCTCCCGATTTTTTCTGTTTCCCTGTGGATTAGGTGTGTTTCTTTACTTTTGTGTGGAACAGTGTACTGTATTAATATTATTAACATATTTCTTACCACACACACATTCCAGTACATAAATCACAAATGGAGTTTCACAGTCTATTCTTTCCATGATTTTCATGAGCTTCCCATCAAATGTGTACATGCTTTGCATTTTGTGCACTTCCAAAAGCCTTGTTGTTTGTCACTCAACCAATTTGTTACATTGTTCTTTTTAGGGGTCATATAACTGCTTGTCAGATGATCACCCAATGTCGGTGCTCTTTTATATGTGATCGAGGGATGGTTGGTTAGTGACTTAGACAATGTTTCATCCAACAATAATTATCTCCAATACGTTTTTTCATCTTCTGACTCCCTACGTCAAATCGCATGATGTATCGAATGGTATTTGTATTTGAGTCACAACTTCTCATCCTAGGGACCAAGAGTTCATCTCTTTTCGTTGCATCTCTCTTTTTCGTGCATCATTCAAAACCAAGTTTGGATATCCTCTTTTGAAAACCTTTCATACATCTTCATTTGAGTTTCCAATTCTGCTTCCTCTGTGCAGTTACGTTTGACTCTCAAATATTCCCCATATGGAATACTCCATTTTAGGGTCTTTGGATGTCCACAGTTTGCGTGCAGTAAACTATTCGCACTGGTTGTTTTTTATGCATTTTTGTGCAGATTTTTCCATCTTTTATATATACATTAATGTCTAAGTAATGGATTTCCATCTCACTTATTTCATGTGTAAAGTTTAGCTGTTGGGGATTGCTATTTAGAGATGTTATGAAATGTTCCAGGGGCTCTCTTTCTCCTGCCCATATCAGGAAGAGATCATCGATGTAGCGAATCCACAAGACAACATGATTTAACATTTCCTGATTGTTCTCTTGCCAAACCACTTGTGACTCCCACATGCCCATCAGGAGGTTCACATATGTGGGTGCAAAAGAGGTCCCCATACTGTTCCTTGTTCTTGCAAATAATATTTGCCATCAAACTTAAATACATTATGAGTCAAACAATACTGCAACATTTCTAGGAACATTTCAGAGTGTTCCAGTAAGCTAATGGATCTTGATCTCAGAAAATTTTTACAAGCCTCAAGACCATCCTTATGTTTAATGGATGTATAAAAGGAAATAACATCAATTATAGCCATGATATAATTGTTCTTCCAGGGTATATTGTTAATCCTGTTTAAAAAATCCATAGAGTCTCTCAAGTATGAAGGAAGATTTGGGGCATAAGGGAACAAGAATATATCAATGAATCTCTAAGTGTTCTCAAAAAGAGACCCTATTGAATTTACAATGGGGCGCCCCAGTAGATTTGATACATTTTTATGAATTTTGGGCAGAAAATAGATTGTAGGAGTAATCGGATGGTCTGTTTTTAGATATTTATATTCTTCATCTTCTAATAATCCTTTTTCTAGCCATCTTTTTAAAAAGCCATAGTATTCCACCATATAAAGATCCATGGGATTATTTTGTAATTCTCTATAATTTTCTTTGTTTCCCATTTGTCTTTTAGCTTCCTTGATATAATAATCCCTGTTTAACAGGACAATGTTACCCCATTTGTCCGATGGTTTAATGATGATTGTATTGTCATTCCGCAGATCCTTCAGTGCACCCCAATCCTCCGATGTCATATTTGAGTTCTCATAGTTGTTAGTTTTTTTAGATAATCCCAGGGCTATCCTTGTCAGCCCGTCTGTCATTACCTCCTGAAACACATCAATTTTATTTCCAGCCGACAATTGGGGGCAGAACTGTGATTTAGGCTTGAATAGACTAGAGATTGTAGCATCCGTTGATAATCCCAATGTGGAACATAGTTTGTGGTCCGAAAGATCCCCATAGTTTGCACCTCCAGATTCTCCTGTTGATTCCTGTTTCAAACATGTTAAAGTCCTTAGGGGCCCCAAGTCCAACGTTGTTAATGAATATATTTCCTGGGGTGCATTTATTCTTTGTTCCCTAGTTTTGGATCCAAAGAATTTCTTTAATTTCAATTTTCTCAAGAACTTATATAAATCAATTCTTGCTGTTGCTAAGTCCATAGATGTCATAGGACGAAAGTTTAAACCTTTATTCAAAAGCTTGAAATGTTTGTCTTCCAAATTTTTAGACGAGAGATTGATCACCACATTTGCTATTATTTCTGAGTTTTTCTTTATTTATTTCCTCTTCTCTTCCTCTGTGATCTCCTTGTTCTCTTTGTCCCATTCTGTTTTGTCCTCCTCTTCCACATCTTCTGGTTTCCATGTGATAGTCTCATATCTCCTGAGAAATCCAATTTTGGTCTCCTTTCTGTTTGTATTTCGTCCCCTGAACTTGCATCTGAACTTTCCATGCTTGAAGAGACTCTCTCTTTTTCAATTGTTCTATCCATATTTTGTTTTGTGTAGAAGGAATCAAAACGTTTTGCAAAAGTAAAGATCATTCCTGTTGAGTAGTCTATCTTACCTCTATTGAATTTTTAAGCTTTCTTCAATTGTATTTCTTTTTCATGTTTTTCTAGTCGCTTTTCCATATCCTCTATCATTTTCTCCACGTCGTCCGTGGTTTGAATGGATGACAATTTTTCTTCAAGTTCCCTATTTTTTAATAAAGTTTTTTCCAATTTTCATTCAGCTTGTATTATTAGAGTTTGCATTAGTTTCATGGAGCATTCTGTTGTATCTATCTATATATATATATATATATATATATATATATATATATATATATATATATAGTGCAACGGGGTTTCTTTACCACCGTTCGTCAATGTTCTAGCCCTAGTCCCCATAAGAATGCCAAAACACTTGCATTCACATGTATGTGTTCTGGTCCAGCACACAATATGGCCATAGATTCCAGATGGTCTCAAAAGACTCGCATTCACACATATACATATAGCATTCACACTAATAAACTTGCATGAAACAAAAAGATCCACAAACTAACTTGCACAAACCGGCAATGCCAAAATGCCAAGTGACTATAGGAATTGTGCAATGATTGTCCACCTTAAAATAATCTCAATACGCAAATGAGCGATCCGCATAAATATCCTGATAAGGACAATGCGTGACAATGCACTATGCACAAACTGGATGATCAACCTTTCTGTACAGAACACGGCCTGTTCTGGATTAGCGTGTGAGGGAAAAAACGTCCTTGTGCAAGTGAGCAGAAATGCCCTGGAAATTTTGAGCTTGTTTACCGCAGCCACTTTAAAACTGAGGCGAAGATGAGAAGTCCTTCGGGGGTAGTCGTCTCGCTGAGAGAATCCCCTGAACAAACAGGAAGCCGGAAATTGAAGCAGGAAGTCAGCTCACCTTCAAGAGGAATCTGGAATGTATAGTGAGCATCGGTTCCTGGGCGTGGCCAGTTTTATACTGTCTGCCACACCCAAGATGGCGATCGTGCAGCTTGCTGGGAAATGTAGCCTCCTAATGACTACTACCAAAACGACATTAGCAAATGCAGCACAATCACAACAAACAGCTGCAGAATCTACCAATCATCATATATAAACAAAGGTAGCATGCAATAATGCCACATAAGCAGAGATAGTAGGAAGGTAGCATGCAATAACCCCACATCAATGTGAGAATGAATGAGACCACCAGTTGGCCGTACAGGCTGCCTCATGAGACTTCCCACATAATGGTTTAGCGCACAAGGGCAATAATGATAGCACAGGTTACTTGGTGGGGGTGGGCCCTAGATCACGCACCTCCTGGGCTCTGACAGTACACCCCACTCAAAAGCACAGTCTAGGGCGCGGCTTATCGGGATGACAGAGGTGGAAAAGTCATACTAATTTTGGTGCATGTACATTTTTTGTGGGTTCCCAGGAATTGTTCTCTGGGCCATAACCTTTCCAGGAGATCAGATACCATAAGGTAGATCCCCTGACTTGTGAATCTAAAATGCTACGCACTTCATATTTCCAATCTCCTTGAACCCACATGGGTGCGGGATGTGTATGGCAATTTGCTGGAGCCGGTTTCAGAAGGGATGTTTGAAACACAGGATGAATAGGAGTTCGAGTTCTTGGGCCTAATTATCTGGATAAAATCTTTTGATTCTTGTGTGTGTGAAAGTGTGCTTCATGTTTATTGGGCATTCACATGCTCACATTGGAATCGGCTAAACGCACAATTCTTTACTCGTGTTAAATTCATGTTATTCATTGTGCGTTACCATTTCCAGGCATTCATATGGTGACATTCGAATCGGCAAGACGCGTGATTCTGTTCTTCGTGTTTTAACCCTTGATATTCATTGTGCGCTACCAATTTTGGGCATTTATATGGTGGCCTTCGAATCAGCGAGACGCGCGATTCATTTTTCGTGTGTAATTCATGCAGTTCATTGTGCGCTACCATTTCTTGGCATTTGCATGGTGGCATTCGAATCGTCGAGACGCGCGATTCATTTCTCGTGTGTAATTCATGCAGTTCATTGTGCACTACCATTTCTTGGCATTTGCATGGTGGCATTCGAATTGGAGAGATGCGCAATTCATTTCCTGTGAGTAGTTCATGCAGTTCATTGTACGCTACCATTTCTTGGCATTTGCATGGTGGCATTCGAATCAGCGAGACGCGCGATTCATTTCCTGTGTGTAATTCATGCAGTTCATTGTGTGCTACCATTTCTTGGCATTTGCATGGTGGCATTTGAATCGGCGAGACATGCGATTAATTTCCAGTGTGTAATTCATGCAGTTCACCGTGCGTTACCATTTCATGGCATTTACATGGTGGTATTCAAATTGGCGAGACGCGCGATTTCATTCTCGTGTGTAATTCACGTTATTCATTGTGTGCTAACTTTTTCTGGCATTTTCATGGTGACATTTGAATCGTCAGGAAGCGCGATTGTTTTCTTGTGTTTAATATCACGGTGTTCATAATGTGCTACCTCTTCAAGACATTTTATGAGGTGGTTTTCTAGCCAGTAAGACACAGGATTTATTTCACAAGTCTAACTTATGTTATTCATGGTGCACCATCATTCTATGGTTTTTACAATCTTTGTGAAAGTATACAATGTGCACAATTCATGTTACCTACATTTTTTTGAGAGAACAAAATGATAGAGTTCTAGATGTGATGTAGAGTGTATATACTAATGTTTTTTCTTTCCTTGATCCTCATGCAAAAGATAATGTTTTGAATCTGAAAATTGCATTTAACCATTCCTTGCTTTCCTCTCAGGTATCCAGTAATATTAAAGCCTAGTAGTTTTAAGTCCATTCATAGGTTTTCTTTGATTTTAGAACAACACTGCTTAGAGTTATAATCTAGTTCTGATTCATATGATATAATCTTGATATTGTGTTTTTTATTCTTTTGCTTCCTACAGGTCTCCTTCCCAGCTGTTCCCTTCCTAATCCCCTCTTCTCCACTTGGACTCTCCTAGACTCTGTGCTAATTATAATCAGAGTATTGGAGCTGTCTTGTGGTGGAAGTGCTGGGAACGTGCACAGACCCCGAGGAAATGGAGACTCTGACAGAATAGTGAGCCCACAAATTATTATCCTCCTGGTTTGTGTATGTTTTCAGCATGGCCACGCTGGACGAGCTAGTCAAGGCTATCACTCAGCTTCAAGCCGAGGTGGTATCATCAAAAGATTTGGGACCTAGCCTAGCTGAGAGAGTGAGTCAGTTACAGGATAAGGTAGAGAAGAAGGAACAACATCCTACAGGTGTGTCTTGGCCAGGTCCTTCTTCTCAAACTTCTGGAGGTAATCCGACAAACATTTCCCTCAATGTCCCTTCAGCCATTCCTTTAGCTCCCCCGAACATTTCTCAGGGGACCCCTTGAAAGCGCAATCTTTCCTGGTTCAAGTGGAACTACACTTTACCTGCAGACCACAGACTTTCCCTGATACCCAGTCCAAAGCAGCTTTCTTGTTATCATATCTGTCTGGAGATGCAGCTACCTGGGCTATTCTTCTTGTGCATAAAGATAGTCCTCTGTTGTACAACTGGAGAAATTTTGTTCAAGAGTTTGAGAAGTTTTTGATCGTAGAACTGTAACACTGTCAGCAGATCG
Organism: Pleurodeles waltl; assembly: GCF_031143425.1. Classification (NCBI taxonomy): domain Eukaryota; kingdom Metazoa; phylum Chordata; class Amphibia; order Caudata; family Salamandridae; genus Pleurodeles; species Pleurodeles waltl. Next base: position 1,866,599,785 of record NC_090440.1, read on the forward strand.
TGAATTATTAGACTTACGCCAAGGGAATCAGGACTTAGGGGGTCATTACAACCCTGGCGGACGGTAAAACCGCCAACAAAGACAGCCACTTTAACACTCAGACCGCCATGGCGGTACAGACAAACAGCGCGGCGGTCACCGCCAACAGACAGGCGGAGGACAATGTACAAAACACGGCGGAAACAGCCATTTCAAAGGGAAAACACTCACCTCTACACACCCCACGAGGAAGAGGGTCACTATGGAGCCGGAACTCCATATTCTTCCTGCACTAGTCTTCCTGCTTCTGTACCAGAAGCACCAACGCCGGCGGCGAAGAGCACGGTGAGTACTGCACCTACGACATAGGGGAGGGGGAGGCAAAAAACAGGGACACACACAACCAACATCCCAACCCCCACCCCGACCCTCACCCACTGCAACACACACACCAATGCATATCCATACATTACAGAAACACCCTCCAACCCCCCCGGAAGAATGCAAACACAAAAGGAAATGAGTTGAACCATTGTAATATATCAAAATACAGGAAGCAAATATATACATATATACAATATCAACAAAATATACACCACGATTAGTAGTGCAGGTAATGCACCATTCATTGTCCGTGGACCACTGGGCCCAAAATGTATGGGCGAGGCCCACACAAGATACCTGATCAAAATGGAGAGAACACTGCTGGGGCATCAGATAGGAATACAACAGGCACCTCAGGGGGAAGGGAAGGGGGAGGCACCTCAGCCGGATGAGTGCACCACGCCAGATCCACGAGGGGGCTCCATGCCCATTGATGTATCCTGGGGAGTGCAAAGCCACATTCTCTCAAGTCTCTACAGTGGGTGGTTTGCCCACTGAACCATCCTGGGGAGTGCAAAGCCACAGTCTCTTAAGTCTCTACAGTGGGTGGGTTGCCCACTGCTTTATCCTGGGGAGTGCAAAGCCACAATTTCTCAAGTCTCTACAGTAGGTGGGTTGCCCACTGTTCCATCCTGGGGAGTGCAAAGCCACAGTCTCTCAAGTCAATAACAGTGGGTGGGTTGCCCACTGTTCAATCCTGGGGAGTGCAAAGCCACAGTCTCTCAAGTGGATAACAGTCTCCACTGGTTCTGGAGGGGGACTGGTGCCCAGAGTGCAGCACACACCCCGTGACGATCCCAGTTGTGTCACTGCCCCTGCCACAAATGGGCTAGCGGTGCATTCCATGGCGGTCTTTGCCCTGTTCAGTGGTCCCTGGCCTGTTCAGCGGTGCTTGCGTTGCCAGTGTCAGACCTGTTCAGCGGTGCATTCCATGGCGGTCTTTGCCCTGTTCAGCGGTCCCTGGCCTGTTCAGCGGTGCTTGCGTTGCCAGTGTCAGACCTGTTCAGCGGTGCATTCCATGGCGGTCTTTGCACTGTTCAGCGGTCCCTGGCCTGTTCAGCGGTGCTTGCCAAGGCGGTCCTTCATTGCCCAGCAGGGCTGTGGATGGCGGTGGCCTCCTGGCCAGTGACAATGGGGCTGGCGGTGGCCTCCAGGCCTGTGAAGATGGGGCTGGCGGTGGCCTCCTGGCCAGTGACGATGGGGCTGGCCTCCTGGCCAGTGACTCTGGCGGTGGCCTCCTGGGCAGCGGGGATGATGGCGGTCCTCTCTGCCGTGCTGCTCCTCCCAGACTTTGGAGATTTCTTCTGCCCCTTCCCCACCTTGGGTGGAGTCACAGCTGAGTCCAAACTCCCCCTGGGGCCCTTGTGAGCGGCTTTGCTGGCTGGAGTCTTCCCCCTCTCCCACCGGGCTTTGCCCAACTTCTGGTGCTTCACAGGGGGGGACTGACTGTGCTGTGGCTCCGTGCCACACTGGCTGGCTTGGTGGCCGGTACACTCCACATACCTGTAACAACAGGCACCACTGGTCCTGGAGATTTTTTGGCTGAGGCGCTAGTACGGGACCTATGAGTTGGACGGAGTGGGATGGTGGTAAATAGGTTAAGGGGGGCCAGGAAAAGTTTTTGGGACACACTGGGACGGGTAGATGGAGGGGGTTTGGGAGTGGAAGAAGAGGTGGTGGTTGTAGGAGGTGTACGTTTTGTGGATTTGGGTGCAGGTGCATGGGCTGGAGGCTGTCGTGAGGTGGATGGCTGTTGGGTGGGTGTGTGCCTGCGTTTGTGTATCTTGGGAGGGGGCGTCACAGACACACAGGGAGAGGACACAGGGGACGTGTAAATGGTAGTGGGGGTGGTGAGTGCACGTGAGCGGGGTGTGGTGGTGGGTGTGCTGGTGCGGGACGTAGTGGCTGTAGTGGTAGTGCATGCAGGTGTGAGTGTAGACTAGACTGGGAGGGAGAAGGGAGACGAGGAGGGGGACACAGTGGAGGCAGTGGATGTTGGTGTGTCTGGATGTGTGTGATGCTTGCGTGAGTGCCTGTGGGATGTGTGGTGCTCATGTTTGCCTGAGCTTCCCTTGTGTGTTGACGTGTGTGCATGCTGGTCTGTAGGTGTGCTTGGGATAGGCTGAGGTACAGGGGATTGGGTCGGGTGGAGGAAGTTGGAGGGGGGAGGCTAGACACAGGGACAATGGCTGCCATCAGTGCTGAGGCCAGAGTTTGCACGGTTCGATGAAGGGCAGCCTGACCAGAATGAATGCCCTCCAGGAATGCATTTGTGTGTTGCAATTCCCTTTCTACACCCTGGATGGCATTCAAAATGGTAGACTGCCCAACAGTGAGTGACCTGAGGAGGTCAATGGCCTCCTCACTGAGGGCAGCAGAGGTGACGGGGGCAGGGGCTGAGGTGCCTGGGGCGAAGGTGATGCCCACCCTCCTGGGTGAGCCGGCACGGGGCGAAGGCTGAGGGGCTGCTGGGAGGGCGGTGCTGGTAGGGGTGGTGGCGGCTGTACCTGTAGATGCGGGGGCACAGATGTTGCCCCCACCACAAGGGAGCTCCCATCAGAGGACGAGTCTGTGTCGCTGGTCTCAGCTCCTGTCCCCGCCGTGGAGCTCCCCTTGCCCTCTGTCCCACTGGTGAATTCAGAGTCCGTAGTGTGCCCTCTATGGCCATGTGGGATGCAGCTCTCTCTTGCTCCGGTGCCACTACTCATCCGCCTGATGATGCAAATGCACACAAGAACAGGGAGACCACAAAAGGGGGGGGGGGAACAGAATAAAGACATGTTGAGTGCATGGATTAACGCTACAGTTGGCGGACAAGACAGACACAGAATCCCCCTGCACTATGCCGCACTCTTGGGCTTTACAGTGCAATTCCTGGGAAATGGCCTACAAGGCTATGGACGACATCTGCACACATAGATGACACAGGGGCATGAATAGCTATACTTGGCATTCTACAGAGGTGGGGTGGGGGGCCACAGGGCCATGCCTTACGGAGGGGCATAGCTACGGAACTTGCCCTGGCCTAGGGAAACCCACAGCCTCTCTCCCCCACCCAGACAAATCCACTGCGCGCAAAGTCAGCTGAATGAGAGTGTACTCACCCCCTTGTGTCTGCTGTGATGCCCTCAAGCACCCATCCAACTCCGGGTAGGCCACCACCAGGATCCTGAACATCAGGGGGGTCATGGTTCGACGGGCACCCCTCCCATGTTGGGAGGCCATCCCCAGCTGAGCCTCCGCCATCTTCTTGCTCCAGCGGCGAATGTCCTCCCATCTTTTCCGTCAGTGGGCGCTCTGTCTGTGGTAGACCCCCAGGATCCGGACGTCCTTGGCGATGGCAGGCCAAATATCTTTCTTCTGGTGGGCGCTGACCTACATGAAATGTACAGGGGAAGAAGAGAAGTCATTACCAACTGCACCGTCAAAGTGAGTAGCCCCTATCCCTACCCTTGTCATGTGGCACATGCACCCACCGTCTTTCATGCATGAAGAACTCTGCCCCCTTCCTTCTTACATCCAGCCCTCTCCACACAGGCATAGCCCATACAACATGCTCCCTGTGTACTTACCTGTTTGTCTAGAGGACCGTAGAGTAGCGTTACTGGGGGAGGACCCCATCAACGAGCTTCTCCAACTCCTCCGATGTGAAGGCAGGGGCCCTTTCCCCAGACGCACAAACCATTGTCTCTTCCAGACTGAGGTCACAGCAGCACTTGCAGTGTAGGTCCTCTCCTGTCGAAGATCAGGTATCGAGTGATTCAACAGATAGAAAATGGCGGTCACGTCCGCGGCAGTACCATCACCGCCGGCGTACATCGTCATTGGCTCCTGGGACCCATAGGATCCAATGTTAACCAATGCAGCATTGCGCCGCGGTCTCCGACCGCCTACTGCGATGGTCTACAACGCCAGCGCAGTTACCTCACATCCCATTGTCCCACTTTAGAGGTCAGGCAGCCGCCATTTCAGGGGCCCACATGGCCTAATTTCCAACTGCATCACACATACCTAGGCCTAGTCTCAACACACATACAGACCACCTTTTTGTGTATGATTGGTGTTCTGTGTAAACTCTGGGTACGTACCTCTGAGTTGTTTGACTCTGTGGTCGCTGTTGTCCTTCATAGGCACCGTCCGCTGGGACATGTGAGGAGATGGTGGCATCCTCCGGTGTACCGACCGCTGGTGGACCTGTCGACAATGGAGGAAAGACATTTGATAATCACCTACAGGTTTGACCGTGCCACACATAGGTGCCATTGATGGGACCCATGTGGTTTTGGTCCCCCCCCCCCACAGGAGTGAACAGGTGTACAGAAACCCGAAGAGTTATCATTCCATGAATGTACAGATGGTATGTTTGGCAGACCAGTACATCTCCCATGTGAATGCCATGTTCCCTGGTAGCTCAGTGCATGACGCCTACATCCTGCAGAATAGCAGCATCCCTTATGTGATGGGTCAACTCCAGAGGCACTGTGTGTGGCTATCAGGTGAGCCCCTGGAAGCTAGACAGTGGGAATGATTGTCTGGGGTTATCCCTACAGGTTAGAGTGTGTCTAACAGTTGTCCCGTGCCATTTGCAGGTGACTCTGGGTACCCCAACCTGTCATGGCTACTGAACCCAGTGAGGAATCCCAGGACCAGGGCAGAGGAACGCTACAATGAGGCCCATGGGCGAACTAGGAGGGTGATCAAGCGGACCTTCGGCCTCCTGAAGGCCAGGTTCAGGTGCCTCCACATGACAGGTGGATCCCTATTCTACTCACCAAAGAAAGTATGCCAGATCATCGTGGCCTGCTGTATGCTTTACAACTTCGCTTTGCGATGACAGGTGCCTTTTCTGCAGGAGGATGGTCCAGATGGCGGTGTTGTGGCAGCTGTGGAGCCTGTGGACAGTGATGAGGATGAAGCAGAGGAAGAAGACATGCAGAACAGGGACTCAGTGATCCAGCAATACTTCCAGTCAAATACAGGTGAGAATACATTCCTGCCTACTACATGTACTTTTTACACTACTACCTCTACTGTCTGTCATTTTCACCCAGTGTATGGTCACTGAGTTGTCACTTTCCCTTACGGTTTCACAGATGTGGGTCCCAACGTGTGTCATCTGCTTAGGTTCCTCATGGACTAGAGCTATGTGACATAGGTATGTTGACATTACTATTTCATGAACATTTGGTCACTGTAATTGCAAATACACTATTTCGAAATCACAGACAGACTCCAGATCATTTTGTGCTTTAGGTGTGTTTATTTAAATGCAAAATATTGGAGGGGGAAGTTAAATGGTGATGGGTGATTGCCATGGACACTACTCCGCCGAGTCCAGTCTGTTAGTCTCACAGGTGCATTGCCCATTTAATTATAGACAGGGTGACAAAGTGGGACAGTGGGATGACAGTCAGGGTGGTCTCATTTCTTGGCGGGGGTCTTGGCATCATGCTCTGTCTTGTTCCTGGATCTCAGGGACCGTTTGCGGGGTGGTTCTCCCTCTGAAGGGGGTAGGGTGCTGGTGTGGTGGTCCTGTGGCGGGGCGTCCTGTCCACTAGTACCGGCGGAGGTGGTGGGCAGTTCATCGTCCATGCTAGTGTAAGGGGCCCCTTGGAGTGCCACATGGTCCCTCCTTGTGTTAAGTAGTTCCTTCAGCACCTCTACGATGGTGCCCAGGGTGGAGCTGATGGTTCTGGGTTCCTCCCTGAAGCCCATATACTGTTCCTCCTGCATGCGCTGGGTCTCCTGAAACTTGGCCAGTACTGTTGCCATCGTCTCCTGGGAGTGGTGGTATGCTCCCATGATGGAGGAGAGGGCCTTGTGGAGAGTGGGTTCCCTTGGCCTGTCCGCCCCCTGTCGTACGGCAGCCCTCCCAGTTCCCCTGTTTTCCTGGGCCTCCGTCCCCTGGACCGTGTGCCCACTGCCACTGCCCCCAGGTCCCTGTTGTTGTTGGGGTGGTGGGTTATCCTGGGTTCCCTGTAGTGGTGGACACACAGCTGATTTACATGTCCTGGGGACGGAGGTATGGGCCCGCTGGGTGGGTGCTGTGCTGGTATTTCCAGAGGGGGGAAGGTCTGTGGTGGCCTGTGGCTGTGTGAGGGGAACAGACTGTCCTGAGGTCCCTGATGGTCTGGGCTGGTCATCTAGATCCAGTTGGACAGAGGTGCTGTCATCACTGTGGGCCTCTTCTGTGGGTGGAGTGGACATGTCTGGACCCTCCTGTCTGGTGACGTTGGGTAGGGGTCCTGCAGGGGTGGAAAGGCATGATTATTGGCTCTGTGTGTGGCATGGTGTGCAATGGGTGGGTGACCGTGTACCCCAGTGCTGGCATTCCTGTGTGGGAGCTTGTGTGATGATGGTTTAGGGGGGTGTATGGCTCTGTGCAGTGTGCATGCTTTGGTGATGGGTGTCCATGCTTTGTTGTTGCATGCAGGGCTTGGTGTTGGGATGTGTGGTTTGTGATATTGGTACATTTGTGAGGAGTTGGAGTGATAGGGGTGGGGGGGCGAGGGTGGGTGTATGTGATAGTATGCAGGTAGGGTGGGGGATGTAATAGTTAAGATTTGACTTACCAGAGTCCATTCCTCCACCTACTCCTGCGGGGCCCTCAGGATGCAGAATCGCCAAGACCTGCTTCTCTCATGTTGTTAGTTGTGGGTGAGGAGGTGGGGGTCCGTCGCCAGTACGCTGAGCCGCCAGGTGGGGTCTTGAGACCACGGAACGCACCTTCCCCCGCAGGTTGTTCCACCTTTTCCTGATGTCCTCCCGATTTCTTGGGTGTTGTCCCACTGCGTTGACCCTATCCACTTTTCTTCACCATAGCTCCATCTTCCTTGTAATTGAGGTGTGCTGCACCTGTGCTCCAAATAGCTGTGGCTCGACCCGGACGATTTCCTCCACCATGACCTTGAGCTCCTCCTGGAAAACTGTTTCTTTAATTTTCTTTATTAAAACATTGTTTTTGAAATACATTTTCTATTAATTTGCGGTTGTTTATTATATATTTGGGGCTGTGGTTTCCTGAAAACATTAAGGGCTTCATATAAGCGAGTTCTAAATTTCCTCTCATAAATCAATTTCATGATAAAGAAACATTCCCTGAATGGACCATCCGATAACTGATCATAAATACATATGACCATTCAACAGATGCAAATCCTGTGATTCACAAAGTCACAGGGTTTGCACCACCAAAATGGTTTTGGCCCATGTATTGAACCTATTGTGTGAGTCACAAAAGCCTTTCCGATTTGCAAAAGGCGTTTTGTGAATTTTATAAACCACAATTATGAAGGAATGTGAAAGGATCCCCCCATTCTAATTTGGTTTCTCAGTGGTACGTAAAAATGGTCAGCTACTGCAGTTGGTACGAATCATTGACATGCCACCAACTCCTTAGTGGTGTTGGTAACTGATTTGCGAAGGGTAAGGTGTACCTGTGGGAGATCTTGCTTTTTGAGAATTCTGTTGGGGTAGTCAGGATTTATACTGAAGAAAAGGAAGTTGATGACAATCCCAGTCGTCCATCTGTTCCAACCAAGATACTGAATAATAATGTTGATTGGCAACCCATGCAAATATGGGGGAAGGCAGAGTTACAGTGAAAATACTGATTCGTAAGGATGCCAACACTCATCTGATATTGTCTCACTACCACTACACACTAATCTGAACAAAGAGAAAGACAAACAAGCAATAAGAAACTTGCATAAACACAGATATATGCAAAGTGTCTATCAAATGTGAAGTTCACAGCTTACAACTCACTCAGCGAGATGGTGCCATGACTAGCTGCAGTACTGCTAGAAATCAGGCTTGGAGTTGAACATGCCAAGGAGAGGAAGCATGCTGAGTTATTAGTCATAGCAATAGCAGCACACTGAGGTACTCATTTACAAGAATCTGATGCATTGTCATTGATGCGTCGGATTTCTTGCTCAGGCCGCACATCCCCTAACAACACCGTGGATGCCCTGTATTTACAATACAGTGCTCCATAATGTAAGTTTTCACAAATGCGTGTAAATTTCTGCTGCATCTGTTGATGTTAAACTTGTTCATTGCTGGAGTTACATAGTTAAACTGACGGAACTCCAGCAGTGTGAGGAGTGTCCCAGAAGTAAAAGCCTTGTGTCAGGCGGTAAAGTTTTGACGCTGTGAAGTTGGAGAATGACGCACTGAAAAGTTGTAAATTTCACTGCGTCTCTTCTACATGACTTTTTCTATAGGAACGCCCACCCTGCCTACATTAAATCTGCTGCATGTAAAATGTGACACAGGGCTTTACAAATTGAGGCATTGGGCACAATGCATCAGAATGTAAATATGGAACAGTGTAGTGCACTGCTAGCGCCACAGATGCATACAAAAAATGATGTAGCATAATGCAAAGGGCTTGAAATCGGGCCCTGAGTTTGCGAAACATGAACCATGTACCACCAGTTCTTCCCCTCACAAGTCCCATCAATTTCAAGAGATAGCATTTCAAGTAGTCTTTGGCTATTTGCACCATGTTACACAGTAACATGGTACAGATTAACTTCACTCAGATGACTTTAACCTCACAGGCACACTGTCAATCTGAATAACAATGTTTTATTATGAGTTTTCTCAAAGCAGCAGTATTGCCATTTAAAAAAAAAGAAAAAGGTGGTTGCATTTTCCATGTATGGAGAGCAACTAATTATGTATTCAAGAGAAGTGCTCACTACTCTACTTTACCGATAAAATAATGCATGCAGATCCTGTAAATCAGACCTACACTTCGATCAGTTTTTGCACTCCCCCAGAGCATAGATTGCATCCTTGTACATTTAATCCATTATCATTTCCTTGATGAAGCAACCACAAAAATGTGAAAGGCAAATGACTACAGTCTGTCGGCCCTGAACTTCTGCCTTGAGGTAATGGAAACATGCGATCAATATATCAGCAACAAGCCATAAAGATTTAAGGCAAAGAGACTACATTGTCATTTCATCAAACCAGATGATCTAGGCACCTCAAGGTAAACATTTAATCCTAGGTCAATTGTGCATTTAAGATAATGATGCCCTGAATTTCTGTCAAATAATCAAAGATTATGAAAATCAGATCAAGATGATTCAACCATGGAAGACTAATGACATCTCACTGATAAACCTGAAATATAAACAAAGGAACCAATAACTTAAGGTACAGTTTAATGAAGAATCCAAAAGTGTAAAATCAAACTTCTCGACTACAGTGCTTTGAAGAACTCACCAAAACTCAGAGGCTCAGAGGCCTACAGAAAACGGATTGCAGCAAAGAATAAACTGTTTCACCAAAGGAAATGGTCACACCACAGGAAAACAGCAACTCCTAAAGACTCAAGGAAACTTGATCCGTGGTGGAAATGGGGCTGGGAGTTCTCAAAAGAATGTCATTGCCACTAAACTAGATGACATATGAATTGCTCACTTCCAGAAAATATTCTACAACAAAGAAACTATTTTCTTTCAACAAAACTAACTCACCAGAAACAGAACATCATACATCACACAACGAATGACTGGTTAACAGAGAAGATAACTGAGACAATTCTCTTACATCTTACAGATGAGAAAGCCCCAGCTCTAAACATAATTCCACCAGGAAGCTTCAAAGCGTTTTAGGAGAGGTGGTCACAGATTAATGTCACCTTTAAAACTTTGAAGAGCAGGCCTCTTTCTAAAAGTCGTGGAAGATAAGCCTAATAGTTTCCTTGCATAAAAAAGACAAACTCTCTGAGCCAAGCTCTTACAGGTCAGTCAGCATTATCCACAACAAAGACACATTCTTAGAAAAATCATTCTGAAATGCATAAAGTCTCTGCAAATAGTGATCCCAACCCAGAATGGATTTAGATGAGACCTGTCCACAACTGACCAGTTCTTGAAAATGCCCTTCATAGTTTATGAATTTTCCTCTAAGAGGCAGACTCCGCCTTTGATAGTATCAGTAGACAGCTCTTGTGGGCAACTTGGAGACATTAGACAGATGCTATGAGAACAATAAAGTGCTTGTACTCTGAATCCAAGGTGCAAGAAAGAGGGGTACCAATGATGCACGAACTAGACCATTCAATAGTAATATGGGATTAGAGAGGATTGGGCCCTGACACCACTACTATTTAATGTGTGTGTAGATCACGGGTATTGAGATACAATCCACCTTCAAAATTTCCTCAATACTGAAAGTCTGAAGACACCATTGCTAAGTGAATGTTTCCACTCTCTCGGCCAGGGCTCATAACTCCTTGGAGGCACAGCTCAACCTGATGGATAGCTATTGTGTCAAAAAGATTCTCAAATTTAATCCCTCCAATTCACAGATATATTCGTTGCACTATGAACACTTAAACTGAAAGTGAGGACTTTATCTGGAAATAACTTTTCAAGGGTGTATGTCAATGGTAGATTCATTCGAAAGGTTTGAGGTTTCCAGAAGTGAATAATCACCATCCGTAATTGCTTAAGGCCTCTTGGAGGTGACTGACTCCTGAATGGGAGTGATAATCTTTCCCAGATTTACTTGCCACTTTCACCATCTTTCTATAAGGCTGAAAACTGTTACTTAAGAACTGCCTGTAATATATTGGCTATTCGAGGGCCGGAATCATCCTGGAAACCTCCATTCTAATAAAAGGAAGTCGTGGTATGAGTTATTGATATACTAATAATTTAAAATGGATGCAAACGTGATTAGGTTCCCAGGTTTGTCCGGTTGCCTACAAGCAGTCTAGGTGCACGGTTGTAGTCTGTCTCTACGTATATCAGAGTATGCTGGAAATTAACAGTTCACCTTGATCTAAAACTCAAAGCAGGATGTGTGTGTGATGACGTTTTTGGATGTGAGCAGGAGCCTGGAAGACGTCTTATTGTAAGACTCAAAACCAGTGCTTAATTTGTGCTTGTTGTTTCCGGCGCGGAGCACCAGCACCTATTTTTGAGGGCCGGCGCTTATTTTCCTGCCTCAAGCATTTACTGCGAGCAAAAGACACGTATGGGAAAGACGGAGGAAAAGAAAAACGAGAAAGCGTCACAATGGGAGAAAGCTAAAAGAGTGAGTTGAAGGGCAAGGAGTGGCTGTATATGGATTGAAGAGGCCCGAGATAGCTACAGAATGACGCTACCTCAGTATTCCGTGTCGCACGTTTAATTGCAGCAGCCGCATGTTTAAGAGGAGGGCTTTGGGCACCGGCACCTTTTATTTACAAATTAAGCACAGCTCAAAGATTATAGTGGATGGATAACTTGCAAGCTAAACAATGGTGTTATAAACCTACAACCGTCATTCTTTTAAAGAGTTTCTGTCAGAATTATTGGGACTGGGGCAGGACTACTGACAATGACATTCCATTGCTAGCGTGCATCCGAACAATAACATTGAGCTCTAGTGAGGTCAGAACTCATTGTTTTATTTTCCACATTTTTTCTCTGTCCACCCTTTTTAATTCAAACAGCACAAAGCGTTGTGACATTGACATTGTTGTCTCTCCAAAGTCGATGACTCATGCAAATTAACCAATTTTCATGCGTTCCTAACGCTTCCAGGAGAAGCTGGTGGAAGCATATAGGCGTTGTCATGCACGTGCTTGTTTGACAAGGTGCTTCAGAGAAATACGTTCAAATGACATCAACTGAAGCTCTCGTTGCCTTTGTGTTTCATGCTGTCCATTGTATCTACGCACAGAGTGCTAACAAATGACCCTCAGCACAGCCTCGTGACAGGGTGGCCCACATTTAAAAGGAGAGGAACGTTATCTTAAACGCCATGATTTGGAAGCATACAGAATGGGAAAGGTAAGAAAAAGATGCACAATTTTCGTGTGCGCAAATGAAAAATAAAGCATGCTACTGTGAAATTAATTGCCTTAAAGATCGCCTTTTGTATTGACGTCAGAGATCAATACATTCAGAAATAACTTTTCACTTCAGGCGCATGCCATGCTTGCACCAAATATTAGTCTACATATTAACATGGTTTTACATCTGTTTTTTGTTATGTATAATGCCCAGCTTCCTCATGAGTAAACACTATGCAATAGGCTTTTAGAATGTCGGAATTATTCAGTGTGTTATAGTAGATGGGATAAATTGACCCCTGCCGTACAGTATGAGGATGTGCAAGTCTGAGTTCCATGACCATTTAGAGGAACAAGACTGAAGGCCGAGTTGCTTCATAAAGCGTGGCACGCCAAAGTGACTTGCTAAATCTTTTTAACGTATGGCAGATGGTATTTTGTTCTTTATAATACATGCTCACCAGATCACCCATCCCAAAAACCGCTGAAATCCTTGATTCTCATCATATGAAAGACAGTACGATTCCACACATGAAGAATAAAAGTGAAATCTGTAGTGTGAAGTTAAACACCTAAACACATTTAGTAATTTTCTGCAAAAGGATATTAAAATCAGTTTAATGTAAACCAGATTAAAAAGGGTGTAGCTCAGAATGAGTACTGGCTGGTGAGATTCTTTATTACCTGTAATAAACTATAGAGAGTAAAAACATGTTGACATAATTCCCTTCATTGTGTGGATAGCTCTTAATTTTTAGAAAAACAGATCAGAAAACAGGAAAGTGTATAAAATGCAGTTGCAATGATGCTTTGCGATCTGTCTTTCACCTTGGCTGCTAACAGTAGGCGTTATGACATTGCAACTAAACTGTAATAAGCTGTTATAGCTGAGCAGGTTTATCATTGTGTTACTACAGATGCCTGCTGGCATCACAACAACACCGTATAAAGAAATTAGAGACAGGTGTATATACTGGGATTACAGACTTCCATGTATTCTAATGAGCGTTGTACATATTTTTCTCACTTCCGGATAAAGCACCATGTTACCTGACGTGAAGGAAAGGCTCAGGACATATTTTCGCATTTAAGACCTTAATAGACCACTTTCAAAAAGACTGAAGGAATCAAACCTATCAAGTGTAGAGCATTTTCGCTAGCCTCTTTTAATTGTCCCAGTGTTTGTTTCATACCCTCCTTTATTCCTGATTCATGATAAACTTGCTAGCTAAGCCCTATCTGGTGGCAATTTCTCTATTCCAAATCCCCTCACTATATCTACATTAAAATTGACCGTATGTGATCTCTTTCTCCTTTCTTTGCCCTTATTTCTAGCTCAGCAGGAAGCAATGGGAAGAAGCAGGAATCCCTTGCTGGCAAGTCTCTGCACTCCCACCCCTGGTTCTCCCCCGTCTATTTTGACTTAGCATCTTTCGAGAAAGCTAGAGAAATCCAACCCATAGTTCTCACAGCACTAAACATCTTGACAAGCACCAATACCCATCTATCACTATTTCACTTAGGCGTGTCCACAGAGTTCTCATCCAACCACTTACCACGGCATTACTCATTTCACTTTCCCAGATTAGGGAGAAAATATATCAATGGATTTTTCCTTCAATTGCAATTGTACTTCAGACCCAGATAGGAGGTAAAAGTAATTTAAAACAAGTCCCCACTGGAATCGCTGCATCCAGGGTGCAGTCACTTGCACCCATTACAGCACTGGCCCAAAACCAACTTCAAAAACAGGTTGCTTTCTTGGGATTGGCATGCGTCGATCAGACCCCATTTGGGTGACACAAAGCAGGTCACAACCATAGTGGTTGGGATTGTTTGCCTCTTGTGTACAGAAGTCTGCTTACTATAGGTCTACAAACTGAACCAAAAATACCCATTACCATAATTGAGACCCATTAGCGAGGGTGAGTAGAAAAATGCTTCTCAGGGAGGTAGTGTTTGAGGGGGAAGAGACTCGGAACTCAAGAATCAAACAACACATAATAATTCTGATTCAGAATTCACCACAGACACTAAAGAGGAATACTTTATTATCTTGAAATTAAGCATCATCTGTAGCCAACATGTGTTTCGTAAGGTCCATCTGCCTTCTACTGCTTCAGGGCTAGAATACTGTATGATATGACTAATGAGTTCACTTATTCTAAATTAACCAAATAGTTTCGCTGTCACCAGATCTCCATGGTGGTAGGCTTACACCAGTTGGTGTATCAAAGGAATATAAGCAATGTGTCCTTAAAAGGTAGTAAAAGTATCAATGAAAACCAATGTATATTAAGTACAAGTACTCATTCTGTGGTGGTCAGTAGAAGTGTCGAATGAGTGGTCTCATTTAACCATTCAAAACCATATAGGCTAAAACAAAGACCAGAGAGGAACTAAATAGGAATAGGGGTATATACAAGTGAAAGTGCGGTCTAACTACCAAATATAACATGCATCATAATCTATAATCAAAACCAAAATCAAAGGGATCATACCTAAAAAGAAAGTATGATTACTGTATCGTATTTAGAGATTAAACTGCAAAATAAAGTACCCCATGTATAGTACAAATTACTCAATGGCACACCTGAGTCATAAGGTACTAGGACTTAATGCCCAATGCCTTACATTAACACAAGAAGTGGAATAGATTGCACCCTTCATACTAATCATTAGTGTGAGAAATTGGATTGCTGGTTGACTGGTGTGGGAGCCCTGGGCAAGCAACAGCCACACTCCCTTGAATGGTGAACCACAAAAAGTCACTAAATTAACCTGTGCATACCTAGGGGTGGGTGGAACTCCCAGAGTAAAAACTCAGAGATTCAGCGGAGTTCCGCAAACAGACGGAAATCAGCATGTCAGGCTGCTCAAGCTGATTTTTAACATCTGGAAAATGTTCTATGCTAAAAAATCATCGTGAACGGCACCATGCAGCCTACCAGAGGGAGCTGCTGCTCAAGTTGATTTTGCTGCTTCTCGAGTTGATTTTGCTGCAGCTCAAGTATTTTTTCTAGTCCAGTGACAGATCTTTCACAGTGAACAGTTGCCTTCGCCACAACCGTTCGCAGTGAGAAAATCACACAGGGTGACCTCCTAGCACCTGAAAATTATGCTAGAGAATGCCAGTTCTCCCTTGCAGTCACCAACTTACCCTTGGAGAGCTGCGTGTGAGAAAAAACTCCACCACGCGGCTGTTATAGGAATTTTGCCAGAACTCTGCGTGCCCAAAATTCCTCCAACAGTGCCGGCAGAGTGGAATTTAGCACCCACTCCTATGCATAACCCTGGGAAGCACAAAAAGCATTTAGGCTTAAAATAGAGGCAGTGTGGGAAGTGTGTATGCAGCACACAAACTGTAATAAAATGAGAACACAACACAAGAAAAATCCTAAACCAATTTAGAAAAATAGAGTACATTTTATTTTAATAGATTATTTGACACCAACATGACAAAAATTCAATCAGTAGCACTGTAATTATATATTTGTACATTTATTAGTGAAAACTAGTGCCTAAAAGAGCAAAGCACCAACCTAAGACATCTAGTCATGCAAGACCGGGTCAAAGTTGAAAAATATGGCCGACCGTGATAGAGAAGATAAAGTTCATTGAGGGAAGACAGCAAAAAGTGTCCAAGAAGGGAACGTCATCATTGGATGGACTTCAAAGCCACAGTAAAGATTTCTACGTTTGGACTTAGTCCCCAAAATGAAAGTTGAAAATCTCTAGTGGGATGAGGGACATGGCTGTGGCTGAGACAGTTCCACAAGGCCAGATACCCCTTTGTCAAAGGATTGCTGAAAAGGATTTGCTGCTGTGGAGAAGAACATAGTGGGAGAAACTGTGATGTCAATCTGACTAGTGAAGCACCTTGGGTGAATAGGCAAGGAGGTTGGTCCCGGTCTCCTCCTGGTTCTCATAGTCTTCAGTTTTGGTGTTTTGCCATCTGGGTGCCTTTAGAACTACAACCAAGTATCCAAGACTGGTGGGACACCTCTTGGGGGTTTAAGAGTCACTCATGATGGGTCCAGATGTGGGTTTAAGATGATAGAAGACTTTTATTTCCCAGTGGTTCTGAACAGGCCAGCATACTATCCCTTGGAGTTACTTCTGACAGTCCTGGCTACAGATGAAGATGTAGGGATTAACACCAAGGCTGACCTTTGAGGATACAAGGCAGGCTTAGAGCAGCAAAGCAGTCCTTCCAGTTACAGCAGCAGTCTGAAAGTGTGCTCAGCCGGTCACAACAACAAGCCATCCTCTGAGAGTCCTTTCTGCTAGTGAACTGAAAAGTGCGTCTGAAAGTCCAAATTTTATACCCTGAGGTCCTTCTCCTCGAAGGTGGTCAAAGGTTTTATAAAGGTTCTTTGAAGTGCATGTAATTTCCCATCTCCCCTGTCCTAGCTCCAAGTTAGCTGCAGTTACAATACAGGGTTGTAAGCCTTTTGTCTGAAGGCAGAGCACCGGCTATTCAGTTGTAAGATCGGGCTATGCTCGGCTCCGCTCCCCATCCTGCCAGAAGATGGCACACCCAGTTATTTGACCCAGGATAAGCTGCATCTAAAAAGGGCTAAGGGCAGGAAAATGCCAGCTTTCTAAAAGTGATGAGGGATAATACCCTGAAACCGGTCCCAGGATGCTTGTTTCCATTCCAGGGCAGGTCTGGCAGTTGGGCTGGACTGTTTTGATGGGGAGCAGGGTCAAAACTGATTTTCATATGGCTGGGTCCAAACTGGAATAGGTAGCAAGCAAAAATTGGATTTAAGCCCAGATCTCTGACTGGGGTGAATGTTTGACATTGTTCAGCCTTCAATTCATCATTTGTTATTTTTGCATTTGTCGTCTGAAGTGGAAAGGTTATACCAAGGTGTGGGTAATTTTCCCGCTATGCCACCGGATTTGAGCTAGCCTGGCTGATGAAGGGTGATAGCCTGAAACCGGTCCTAGGATGTTTGTTTCTGGTCCAGGGAGGACCTGGCCGAGCAATTCAAGCTAGATTGCTCCCATGGGGAGGCAGGGTCAACACTGATTTGCATATGGCTGGGTCCAAACTGGAATGGCATGGCAAGCAAAATAAAGATGGATTAAACCCAGATCTGTGACTGTGACATTGTTCAGCATTCCCTCCATATCTGTTCTTTTTGCATTTGTCGACCCAAATGGGCAATTTTCTAAAAGTGGTCTTTTGAAAATTGTAATAAAAAAATCTGACTTTACAATTGTAGCTTATTAAATGTTATCAGGAATTGCAATGATATCCTATGGGAGAGGTAGGCCGAACAGTAGTGGAAAAACAAATAAGACATTTTTCACTAGGAGGATATGTAAAACGTAAAAGTACATGTCCAGCCTTTCAAGTACACAGGATCCTGCCCTGTGGGCTATATAGGGCCTACCTTAGCGGTAACTTCTATGTAATAAAAGGGGAACTTAAGGCTTGACAATGAGGTTTAAATACCAAGTTGATATGACAGTTTAAATTTGCATTTAGACTGCAATGGAGCTCTAGGACCTGTTTTAAAGTGATACTTAAGTGGATAACACAATAGCTGCAGAAGGCCCATTGATAGCATTCAATTTGTACGCTGTGGGTATATGGCAATCAAAACATGATTGGGAGAGTGAGCACAATTGATTTAGCACTGGTTAGCAGTGGTAAACTGCACAAAGTCCTAAGACCAACAGATTTGAAGCTGACTATACATAGAAATAAACAGAGGACTTGGAACACTTCTGAAGTAACATTACTGCATGAGCAAGCAAATCGCCATGTGTCCGCCATATTTGAAGGGTTAAAATCCAGGTGTATATATTTTTGAACCCCTCACATCTTAAATGCACTTACACCTTCAAACTCATCCTTTCAAATTAAATCTTTGGATTGCACACGTGGAAATATTATTAAAAAATCACAAATCCTGTTGAGGCTCTCAATCTCCAATTCCATGGAGTCAGTGTGAAGGTATATTTAACAGGAATGGGTTATTTTATATACATAAAGTGCACCACCAAGTTGACTGAGTCCAACCATGAAACCCAGACGGACTGTTATGTCTCACATATTGAATATTCTTAATGTGAATTTGAGTTCACAAAAGCAAAAACAATGGTCATCATTTAAATAATCAGTTTTATGAACCAAGGATGTCTCATTAAACATCCATCAGTCATCACTCCATTAAGTAAATATTATTATTCTCCTACTAAACAAACTCTAGGCACTTTATTATTTTTTACACAGAGACATATATTTGTAGCACTTTACATGAGCAGGTTTGATGGGCACCTTATTTAACCTACCAGAGAAAAATGTCTGAGTAGTATAATGTACAGAAGCTGTTATGCTGCCACCATTTCATCATGTCAACAACCCTGGACATGGACATAAGTCTAGTGCATTTTAGGACTTCTTTTTACAGACCACTTCAACTCATGGAAGGGCATCAAGTTGACAGTATCAAGACTACTGATCTAATATAATCAAATTTCTCTCAGCTAGTGGATGAAGATCATAAACAACTGCATTAGTGACTGATTCTGTGATACACAAGTGTAGCTAATGATCTTGCATTAGAATTCATTGTGTGATTAGGAGCAGCAATAGGCAGAAATATAACACTTTAAAAATTATTTTCTAGGTTGGTTCGTCACAATATCAACCATATAAAATATTGTGGTTGTTAGACCTGACAGCCTGAGGTGGTCATCCTCCAACTTTTTGCCTGCCTCCCTCCACTTTTCTGACATTGTTTTGCTGGTTTTAGGACTGCTAACCAGTGCTAAAGTGCATATGCCCTCTCCCTTAAAAACATGATAACATTGGCTCATACCCAATTGGCATATTTAATTTACTTGTAAGTCCCTAGTAAAGTGTAATACATGTGCCCAGGGCCTTTAAATTAAATGCTACTATTGGGCCTGCAGCACTGATTGTGCCACCCACATACATAGCCCCATAACCATGTCTTTGGCCTGCCATTGCAAGGCCTGTGTGCAATTTCACTGCCACTTCTACTTGGCATTTAAAAGTATTTGCCAAGCCTTAAACTCTCATTTTTCAACATATAAGTTGCCTCTAGGGTAGGCCCCAGGTTCCCCATAGGGCCGGGTGCTATATAGGATAAAAGGCAGGACATATACCTGTGTGTTGTATTTGTCCTGGTAGTGGAAAACTCCTAAATTCGTTTTCCCCTACTGTGAGGCCTGTTCCTTTCATAGGCTAGCATTTGGGCTACCCTCATATACTGTTTGAGCAGTAGATTCTTATCAGAAAGAAGTAGGCAGGTCATGTTTAGTATGGCTAGAAGGTAATGGAAAATCCTGCTTATTGGTGAAGTTGGATTTTATATTACTGTTTTAGAAATGCCACTTTTAGAAAGTGAGCATTTCTCTGCACTTAAAAACCACCTGTGCCTTACAGCCTGTTTCCAATCCACGTCTGGGCTGGGCTGGTTGACAGCTTCTGTGTGCATTTCACCCAGACAACCACAAACACAGGATACTCTGACACACCTGCACTCATCTGCATACTGAATGGGTCTTCTTGGGCTGGAAGAGTGGAGGGCCAGACAATTACATGTCAAAGGTTAGTGGCCTGCCCTCACACAATGGACTGCCAAAACCCCTACTGGGACCCTGGTAGACAGAACTGTCATGAAAGGGGACCTTGTGCACTTCAAAACCATTCTTTGAGGACTCCACCACTTCAAAGGCATTTTTGGGTATATAAACTGGGACTCTGACCCCACCAAATCAGATACTTCTGGACCAGATCCTGCAACCTGTCAAGAGGAACTGCCTGGCTGCCCAAAGGACTCACCTGGACTGCTTTGCTGTGAAAGACTGCTGCCTTGCTGTTGCCCTGCTGCCTTGCTGGCCTCTGACTTTGCTGAGAAGTGCTCTCCAAGGGCTTGGATTGAGCTAGCCTACTGTTTTCTGAACTCTCAGGGCCAAAAAGACTTCACCTCTTGAAGAAACTCCTTGTGCGCCAAAAATCATCGCACAGCCATCCGGAAACGACAAACAGCTTGCCCTGTGATGAGAAAATTGGCGCACAGCTGAAACAGAATGACGCAGCCAGACTTCCAGAGAGAAGATTTACACAGCCCCTGCATTACGACCGGAAATGCGACGCACAGACCTACCAGACCGACGCCCAGCCAAGCTGGAATGATGCAGCCCCACTTCCTGAGTGAAGAATCAACGCAATGCCTGCCGTGTGATGGAAAATATGACGCATTACTATACCGGATCAATGCAACACTTGTGGCTTAGTCCTGCTCGCCCAGGATTTTCCTTGCATCATCAATCGGCATCAAAAGAACCCCTCATCGCAGTGAGGATCCAATACTTCACGCCGGAAATTGACTCAAAGCCCCTTGCAGCATGTAAAGAAACAACGCATCATCTGTGCCGCATTGGAAAATCCAATGCACACCTCATTTTTCCACCTATCTCCACCTCTGTGGTCTCCGTACGTGGTAATTTCGATGCAAACCAGGTACTTTGTGCAAACAAGAGACAACTGTTGATTTTTAAGATCTAAGACTCTTCTTAAACTTCCAAAAGTAATACCTCAACTTGTGCTTCTTGAATCTTGATCTTTTTTTTACCTTAATTTAACTAGATAATTATCATATATTTTTCTAAACCTGTGTGTTGTCTTTTTGTGGTGTTTTCACTGTGTTATTGCATGATTTATTGCACAAATATTTTACACATTGCCTTCTAAGTTAAGCCTGACTGCTCAGTGCCAAGCTACCAGAGGGTGGGCACAGACTAATTTGGATTGTATGTGACTTACCCTGACTAGAATTGTGGTCCCTATTTGAACAAAGGTGGATACCTCTGCCAACTAGCGACCTCATTTCTAACAGTGGCCTTAAAATATCGATATTAAATACTGTATTAACAACAAGAAATATTGACTTTTCATAATTATAATGTAAAGTACAAAAATACTATGTTCAAAAGACTGTACAAACTACAAATATATCCATTACCAAAATATAGTATTTTAAAATATAAAAGTGAAACTTAAACCAAAAAATCAAGTACAAAACTGTAGTTAACCAAAACAATTGCAACACTACAGAAACACTACAATTATTTTTAAATAATGTTATACAAAGTTAAAATAAAAATGTAAAAATATGATTGTTTTTTATAAAATATTTAATACATCATATTTTCCTGCAGAAATACAAATGTATTTTTTTGTTTGTAATTAAATAAAGATCTACTTAGAAATATACATTTAGTTTAATCAATATACATTTATGCAATCTTACAATATAAATTAGGTCAGTTATTAAAAATAAAAATAAAAACTTTATCAACTTTATCAAAAATCACACTCTAGATGTAACAATATAAAAATGTCTAAACACATTCAGAATTTGTTCATCCACTTTACTTTTTAGAAACAATGCACATATCCATTTTTTAAACTCATTAATAACATCAATATAATTAGAAAAAAATTAAACTGTAGCAGAAATATTACAAAAATATAAAAGAATAGCAAAAAACATAATGTTATACCAAATATTAAAAACGTTTTTTTTTAAATAGCTAGGGGGTAATGTTCTGTTGTAACTGCAGTCCAACTTAAATAGGGGAAGTTGCAAATAATTTTGGAGTGTGGATTACATTTACAGATATAACTCTTGTGCTTTGGAAATTCAGTATCACTATTTTAACTCCAGCCCCACAGACACTGGGGAGAATGCCATATATTTTGGGAGAACAGAATTACTTTTTCTAACTCTACACTTGAAAATAATGCAGCAAGTGCATATATTGGGGCTGCTGGTGAGGACATATTTACTGTTATAGCTTCTTTAGAAAAATATTTGAGGTACATTTATAGAGTGAAAAAATGAAAGCACAGCCATTGTGCTGTGCAAAGCTCTTTACAAAGAGTGCACTCCCAATATACTTTGAAGCACCATTAAATGCCCAAACCCCTACTACGCACAGTCAGCCCTCAGTGTGCAGACTATGTATAGCTTACTCCCTCCAGACATGAAAACACTATTAGGTGGGTAAGCCCATAGTATAAACAGTCAACAATGATTGTGCAGGCTATGCATAGAGCCCACTTCCTCCAGAAACCTAAGCCCCATAATGTGAATTAACCCCTCCTATCTGCAGTCAGTGCTCAGTGTACACAATGTGGGTCGCACCCACTCCTTCCAGAGAGCCAAGCCCCATTAGCTGGTCAAGCTCATACTATGTACAGTCTGCGCTCAGTGTGCAGTCCGTGCATAGAGCCTGCTCCCTCCAAACACAGAAACTCCATTAGGTTGGCAAGCCCATACTATGCATTGTCAGTGCTCAGTATGCAGACTGTGCATAGAACCCACTCCCTCCAGAGACTCAAGCCTAATTACCTGGGTAAGCTTCTACTATGCATAGCCTGCGCTCAGTACCCAGGCTGTGTATAGAGCCCACTCCTTACAGAGACATAATTTCTGTTGGGTAGGCAAGCCCCTATGCACAGCCTGTGCTCTTTGTACTGCTCTTCAAGGAGAACCCACTCCCTCCAGACACCCATTCTCAGTTAGGTGACAAGCCACTACTACAGAAAGGCTGCACACTGTACAGCTTTTCATGAATAGCTCAGTCCCTCTGCATGATTAAGCACGCTTAGGTAGTGAATGGCCTTTTGAATAACATTTTAAACTCAAAAAGCCACTGACAGTCACCAGTAATAGTTTACCTAGCTAACTATAATTTGCAACCCCCATCATGCACTGCTTTTGACCATAAACATTTCATTTTTAATGACATCTCAAATGACAACTCAAATGATGTTATCCACCTTACTGCTGTTCAATGTACTCCACAAACTAGTACAGCCTTTCAAATACGTAATTGTTTTGTATTCATGTAAAACTTACTACCCCTGACAAGACATTGAAGTATTAAAGGCACATAATCATATAAAGAATATATATTATAAACATATTTGCTTATATATAATAATAATTAAAATGTAGTCCTCTGCCTCTAGACATACAAGCCCCTACTATGCACATCCTTCTGAATGTACACACATTTTCACATAAAGTCCACTCTCTCAAAACACCAAAGCTGCATTAAGTGGTCAAACCCCTACTTTGTATAGCCATCGCCGTGTGCACAATGTTTCACGGAGATCCCACTACCTTCAGACTCAACCCCTCTTGGGTGGTAAAGCTTCTACTCCGCACTGCTATTGTCCTGTGGACAACTGTTCATGGAGAGCCCGCCTACATGCAAACCTCATAGGGAGGCCTAGCATGTTCCAAAAGATTACATTTGTTAGATGTGCTGAAGTTATAGACAATTTGTTCTAGATGTAGTTTATTAAATACATTTCAGTGTCACTGGATGATGTCATTAGTGAGGTCATCAATGATGTCATTGAACATGTCCATGAGTGCTGTAATAAGTAAGGTCATAAGCAGTGCACGATGGGGGCAAGTTCTAGTTAGCTCACTAAACTGACTGGTGAATTTCCGTGTTTATTTTTCATTTTTTTTATAACTGACATTTTCACCTAACTATAACCTCTCCTTAATGTTTTATTTATGAATATGTATATGTGTGTGTGTGTGTGTGTGTGTAAGAAATTGGGTTGGGAGGTGAAACCCTACTCAAGCAGCAACCACAGTCCTTGTCAAGGTGAGGTTACAAGCAAACCACATTTTAATCCATTCCTAACCCCCTGGTAGCTTGGCCCAAAAACAGCCAGGCTTAACTTAAAGATAGTGTATATTTATGCAACACTCATACAGTAATCAACTGAAAACAGAACACAAGAAAAATCCCCCACCAATTTAGGATAATAGAGTAAAATGTAATAAATAATTTAAGGCCAAAATCACATAACAATCTATAGAACCAGAGATATACAATTTTAAAGTTTTAAGTGCAAATAGTGCCAAAAAACACGAAGTGCGACTGTGGTTATCTACTCATACTAGACTGGGACAAAGGTACAAGTTCAGGCCAACCGGGATGGAGCACAGGCCGGCTACAGGGGCAAGGGTAGGCCTGCTTAACACAGTACCTTAAATCCTGGAGCGATGCTGAGGTTCCGCATTGGGGGTGTTATGCTCAGCTTAGGCAATGCAAGGTCATGAAGAGGAGCTGCGCCGTGTAGCAGTAGTTCTGGGATGCTGCTATGCAAGGTCCTGAATTGTCATCAAGTATGCCGGTTACAAGGGGCTGGTGATGTGATGTGAGGTGCTGCCTAGAAGAGGCATCACACGCTACCTGGTTCCGGAGAAGCTCCTGACCTTGTGATTTACAGTTCTGTATTGTCATCAAGGATGCTGTTGACAAGGGGCTAGCAATGTGACGTCCTGCCTAGAAGATGCGTCACGCACCGCCTGGTTCCGAGGAAGCTCCTGGCCTTGTGATTCGCAGTTCGCATTGTCATCAAGGATACTGTTGACAAGGGGCTTGCGATGCAAAGACCTCCACCAGGGATGCATTGTGCAGTGGTTCTGATGCAGAGTTTCTGGCAGATGTTTTGCACTGTATTGGTGCTGCTGACAGATCACCTTCAGGCGCACTTCCAAGAGTCTGGAACTGGAGTGGCACCACATGGGACTAACAGCTGGCAGAGTCCAAGTGCTGGGTTCAAGATGGGGAAGCTTGTTCTGTCCCTGAGGTGTCTGATCTGGAAGCCAGTCAACTAGCCCTTGGAGTCACTACTGTGGGCTTGGTTCAAGATGTGAGTCTAGTCCTTTACACTCAGGCAGGAGAGCAGCGGAGTAGAAGTTCTTCTTGCAGCAAGGTGGCCCAGCATTCCTTGTTCTGACTCTATGGTAGGTCCAGATGTGTGGGGTCTGAGGTCCAATATTTATACAAGGTTCCCACTTTGAAGTAGGAGATGCTTCTAGAGTCTTCCAGCCTCCTGAGGCGTCAGGCATCCCCTTCCTCCCTGCCCTGGCCCCAGCTTGTCGGGGGGAGGCAAACGACTAGTGACAAACACTTTGTGAGTGTGTTCAGGCAGAGCCTTTGTGATGTGCAAGTGTGGCAGGTGACAGATTCTCCCCTCTTGAGCCAGAGTAGCCCCTCCTGCCAACACCTTTCTTCCCTTTGTCTCACTGTCTAGGAGAAATGCACACAGAGCAACTGCCAGTTACACCTAGTCATGTGACCTAGGCTCAGACCGTAGGCATGAAATAGCTAGCACAAGATAGTGCTAACTTTCTAAAAGTGCCATTTTCAAAATTGTGACTCAAATTAATCATTAAAGAGGGCTTTTAATTAAAAAAATTTAGACACCAAACTCAAACTTTCTACCTGACCCAATTGAAAGTTAGCACTTATCCTATCGGAGAGGGATGCCATGCAGAAGTGGAAAACTAATTTAGGAATTTTTTCCTATTAGGACCTGTAAAACTTAAAGGTACATGCACAACATTTTAAATACACTGCACCTCATCCTCTGGGCTATTTAGGTCGTACTCTAGGGGTGACATATATTTAAAAAAGAATGTTTGGGCCTGACATTATTTTGTAAAACGTGACAGTTTAAAACTTCACACACAGGCCACAATGGCAGGCCTGAGACATTTTGAAAAGTCGACAAAAGTAGGTGCCACAATTAGTGCTGCAGTTCCACTATTACCATTTAATTTACAGACCCCGGGTGCATTATCACTTTACTAGGCACTTACAAGTAAAATGATGAGCTAACTGTGTCTAAGCCAATTTTACCATGTTCAGGAGAGAGAGCACAAGCACATTAGCACTGGTAGCAGTAGTAAAGTGCACAGAGTTCTAAGGCCAACAAACAAGATCAGCAAAAATAGGTGTGGTGAAGGGAAAAGGTTTGGGGGAAGACTGAGAGGCTTACGTCACTCCATCCCGCCTCCTCCAAGAACAGACATGGTACTCTGGTGTAAAATTAAAGATTAAAATTAAAGATACATATATACTGACACCAGCCACTGAAAGTGTAAAAGTTAGACAATGTTAGATATAAATTCAAAGTAAAATCACAAAATACAAATATGAATTTTATTTCAGACTCTGTTTTTTCTCATTCGTTATTGAATGCCACACCATTCAAGTCAGTTCACGGCGAGCATGTTTGCCATTTTACATATATTCATAACAATATTGCTCCATATGACCTAAACGTATGTATACTTTGTATATATTATCAATTAAACCTCAAATATGCTCCATCAACACACTCTAGTGGGCATATTGTACAACATATGTGCTCAGTCGTATTTGGGCAATTGCTCAACATAAACTCTTTTTCAAGACATTGCAATCTTGATATTACATCATCACATCAAGTCCCAGTGGGCATAGTATGTAATTTATACATTCAATCATATTTGAGAAGTTTCTCTCAAGTTTGAATAAAAGACTAAAAATAAAGAATCTTAACATGGGCCAGGAACTCAATACCTGCATAGAATAACTGCTACAGGTAGTCTAGCAGGGTAGTTGACGTCAACTCAGTGGCACTCTTCCATCAATATGAGTGGTTATATATTTAGTGACTGATTGTTTCTTTAAGGATGGGTACAATGTGCCAGTGTTTTAGGGTTATAAGTCGCAATATTAATTATTTTTAGTATTTTATTCAAACTTAGGAGAAACTGACCCAAAATGAATGAATGTATTTATAACATTTAGATGGAGAGCAGTTAGGAAACACTCTACATTACCACTGAAAAGCTAAAACTGCTCAAACTCAAGCCTCAAATGCATGTTTTTCTAGCAGAGTTTTCAAACAAAGGATACGCATAGTACCATTTACACAGAGCTAGAAAAGTGACAAAGTCCTTAGGCATTTTGGTTTGAAAGTGTTTAATATAGGAATTGATAGTGTCATCCAATCCGAGCTGAAAAAAGACAAATTCATTTTACCACTCCAGTTATGTTGAATCAATTCCATAAGAAATCAAAAAAGGTTACACACGGTTCCACCTAATGCTAAAGGGTTTCTTTCAAGGAAATAGTTCAGCGAGTCATTGAAAGGCGAACTTTATCGAAGCAAAAGCCCTCACTCACCATCCGGTGACATGCTTCATCATAGGGCCAGCTCCTCGTCAGGCCGGCACTGCAATGCCTGACGGGCCCCACAGGGGGGCTCTTTGCCGGAGATCTTTTTTAGAAAACTCGTTTCTGGCCGGTTGAGAAAAGGAACAAAGTGAAGGATTGGTAAATAGGAAAAAAAAAATTAAAAATATCTAGAGGTAGAATCTAATAATTTTAATGCTCATGACTCAACCTCTGACAAGATTAAAATCAAATAAAGTTGGGAATTGGTGGAGTAATGACCACAATTACCATGAAAGCCAGGTAGGTATAAACCTCAAAAGACAGAGTACACAGGATCCCCTGTGTCACTCTATATGATTGGTCAACATGTTTCTCGCTTGTTATCAAGGAATTACCTTATGCGATTCGTCAGGACCCAATAATATACCTAATCCTTTGAATTGCGAAGTTTATCACATATAAAAGTCAAAAACCTAAGGAAATATAAAAAGCAGAGAACCTCAATTAGCATTAAACACAAAACAATATATATACTGTGCAACCCCAAGATTGAAGTGCAAATTCACTCTAGTGCCAAGTGGTATATGAGTGACTAGGAAAAAATAATAATAAATAAGAGTGCACAAGCCAATTTAGGAATGTAAATATTCACAATAGCTTACCCTCCAAAAATTAATGGTAGGGCCACATCGGGGAAGTCCAGGCTAGAAAGGTCAATTCTGATCTATACATATATAAATAGATAAGGGGACATAAGATATCATTAGCGTGACTCTCATAACACTAATTAGAATAATTCAATTGAGAGCCCATGATGTCATAATAGATCATAGAGCCTGCAAAGGAAAAAAACTAATTATGATATGGCCATGAGTTAATAGGTGAATGCGCAGTCAAAGGTATGTCAAGACTCTTGCGAAGAAATGCAACCACGGGACCCAGCACGTGTGTTAAAATTATTGAAAAAGAAGATACGTGTCTAGAGATTACACGTGTATCCCTGTACTGCCGAAATGGCAGGGGCATCCATTTCTTACGTGTCGCTCTAGGAATAGCTATACACTCGGGGTAGAGAGACTAATACGGGTCAGGACAGCAAGGTGCATCAAATCGAAGGCGCGCGTTATTATTGGCAAAGATATGCCGAAATACAGGGAACGCGTATGAACATCAAGTCGTTCTTAAATGTGTAAGCGTGCGAGGGCTGAGGAATAGGAATTAATCCCAGAGCCCAGCCTCACGCGTGACTCCGTAGGTAGCTGAATAAATAAAGCGGGTAATAGCAACGCTGAGGCCGCAGTAATGCGTCGAATCAAAAACATACATAGTGGACCTGTTAGTTGCTTACTTTAAAATATGTATGGGCATCGTATAAATGAAAGCGCAAATCACATACGGCAATGATGTGCCGAAATCAATAAAGCGCGCACGGACACCGAGTCAATCCTAAAAGTGTCAGCGTGCGCGAGCCGAGGAAAAGGATTAGCCTCAGAGCTCAGCGTCACGAATAACTACATAAATATGTAAGTTGCTGGGTAAACAAAAAAAGGGCAGTAGCGAAGTTGAGGTCGCGGTGATGCCGTCAAATCAAACACATACCCAGTGAACCTGTAAGACGACACTTACTTTCAGTATGTATGGGCATTGCCAGTAAACCTGCGTCTGGATCTGCAACCCGGGATCACAAAGTTTCTGTAACCATGGAGTTTATAAGCAGACACTGGGAGTAGTGGAAAGTGAAAAGGGACTGGTCTGGAGCTATGGGAAGGAACAATGGCAGCCATTATGGCATCCAAATACATGTAAATCGAGAGCTAAAAGTGTCGGCCATTTTGGAGTATGTCAAGCACCAGGAAAACTGATCTAGGCTCTCCAGTAAGAGTTCAAGAAAATTTGTTTGAAATAAAAAGAAGAAAAGGAAACATGTCAATATATATATATTTTGGAATATGTATATATATAATCGCGGGCAATATCACAGGTAAGCATGGGAAAGAAAACTTCAGAATGATCAAGAAGGGTCTCCCACGTAATTGAGCATATCCGATTCAATTCAAGGTAAGGTTAGGATATAGAAAAGAAGGGTTTTAGTGAATGAAGTTAACCCATTGAATATCATCGTTTAGGCCAACTATGTGTGTCTTAAGTCTGAAGACCCACCGTTGTTCCTTTTCGAAAAGTTTCTTTGTGATATCAATGTTGTCTCTCATAGTTTCCAAAACAAACCATTTGATATCGTTTGGGGTGTGCTGTTTTTCGATAAAGTGGTTGGTCAATTTTGTGGACGATCTCTTGCACCTAATGGTGCTCCGGTGTTCATTAATACGGATCTTAACCATTCTTGTCGTCATGCCAATGTATTTTAGATCACATGGACAAGTGATCATGTAAATGCAGTTCTTAGTCCGACAATTGGTATGAGATCTTAATTGCCAAGTTTTTTGTTCCCCTATGTCCACTTCTTGGATGTTACGAGTCAGGGGGCACACATTGCAAGAGCCACAGGGATAATGTCCTTTAACTCTAAGCCATTGACTCGGTCCCAGGTGGTCAGGGGGCCGAACTACTGTGGGTCTAGTGTGAACCACCAAATCTTTGATGTTAGGCGTTCTTTTGAAGGCAAATAGAGGACGTTCTAGTGTAGCACCTGCACTGGTGAGAATGGGCCAGAGCCTACGGACAATACCCTTTATTCGATTACTGAGAGGAGTGAATGTGGTAACACAAGTTAATCTGTTCTGTTGTGACCGAGTGTTGTTAATCAATAGCGTGTCTCTGGGGATATTGCCAGCCCTCTTTTTTGCTCGTCGAATATTCAATGGGGGATAGTCCCGGTCATTCAGTTTACGACATAGAGTGTCGGCTTGTGTATGAAAGTCATTCTTGTCAGAGCAGTTACGTCGTATCCTCAAAAATTGGCCAAAAGGTAAATTATCTCGTAGGGCTTTGGGATGATGGCTGCTGTAAAGTAAAAGGCTATTGCGGTCCGTAGGTTTGTGGTATACAGATGAATTAAGGAAACCATCCTTAAGGGTAATTTGTAAGTCCAAAAAGGAAACTTCCTTGTTAGAGACAGTAGAGCTAAAGCGCAGATGGGTATCTAACGTATTGACCCAATGGGTAAAGGCTATTGCATGTTCCATCTCGCCCTTCCAAATTACCAAGATATCATCTATATATCTACGCCATAATTTAATATTGGAAAAGAATGGTTGCTCAGGAGTCAAAATGTGGCGTTGTTCAAAGGTAAACATGTAAAGACATGCCAGACTAGGCGCAAATGTGCTGCCCATCGATGTACCTTGTATCTGATGGAAGAGACTATTCTCAAATTGAAAAAAGTTCTCTTGGAGGGCCACGGCCGCACATTGCATGATGAAGCTCACTGGCGTGT
This sequence comes from Pleurodeles waltl, assembly GCF_031143425.1. Classification (NCBI taxonomy): domain Eukaryota; kingdom Metazoa; phylum Chordata; class Amphibia; order Caudata; family Salamandridae; genus Pleurodeles; species Pleurodeles waltl. The sequence continues at coordinate 1,866,630,381 of NC_090440.1, forward strand.
TGTAGGTCCAGTTATCAGTCAGAAGTATTTCCTCTACAGCAGCAAGGGTGGCCTCTTGTGGAATGTTGGTGTAGAGAGCCTCTACATCCAAACATATCAGTATATCAGTTGCACCTGCCTCATTTATGTCGTTCAATAGAACAAGAGTATCTTTCGTGTCCTTTAAAAAGGTGGATGTTTTCTGGACGATAGGTTGTAAAAAGAAGTCACAGAATTTGGATAGCGGCTCCAATAGTGAGCCAATGCCGGATACTATGGGACGTCCAGGGGGAGAGAGACCTTTATGGATTTTTGGGAGACAGTAGAAGTATGGAATTCTGGGGTTCTTAGTGTCAAGAAACTCCGCTTCTTGTTGAGTAATCCAACCAGATGCTACTGCTTCCATAATCATGCCGCGAATTTTACGTTGTAAACGTGAGGTGGGATCGGTGGAAATGGGATGGTAGTAAGATGTATGACTAAGTAATCTTCTACATTCCTGTTGGTAATAGGTAGTGTCCATAACCACAATGGCTCCACCTTTGTCTGCAGGTTTCAGGACGATATCTGGGTTGGAAGACAGAGAGTTAATAGCCACCCGTTCCAATTTAGAGATGTTCTGAAAAACTTTAGGGGAGTTAAGCTGTTGAATTTCATGACTAACCGCCTTTTCAAAGGTGAGTACTTCCAGTGGGACCGAGGTGGTTGGAGGCATGAAATTTGAGGGATTCCTTAAATTGGTGTCGCCCCTAGTCTCCACACCTTGACGGTCTTTAAAGAAGAAATGGAGTCTGATTTTGCGGAACAAGGCTGCCATCTCGCAATTTAATCTGAATTGATCCTCCCTTGGAGTGGGCACAAAGCCTAAGCCTTTTTCTAGGACTGTCAATTCTGATGAGGTCAGGACGGAATTCGAAAGGTTGACCACTAGGGTCTCTTTTGGCCCGTCGCACTGCGGCTTCTGGTGATCATCTGGGGCTCTTCTTGAGCCCAATGAACATTTCTGCCTCTCCTTCTGTTTCTTCCTCTGCCTCTGCCCCGGCCTCTTCCTAAAAAAGGATTAAAGTTGTATTGGGGCTGTGGTTGAAAGTATGGCATAGGCATAGGTTGCCAATGTGGTATTGGTTGATAAGGAAAGGGAGAGTTGAACTGGGCAGGTGGAATATAACGGTTCCGATTCGGTCTCTGTCCCTCATCTCCGCTCCAGTCATCCGAGCTGGAGCTGTTCTGTGGAAAGCGGGGTCTCCGTTGTGAGGCGTCTGAATCATCCGAGATGTCAGAAGAACCTTCACATTGATAGTCGTCTTTAGTATAAGGATATATTCTCTCTCTGCTAAATCGTTTGATGTCTTTCTGTAATTTGTTAACTTTCTGGCGTGTAAGATATTCCTTGGATTCATTAAGTTCCAGGTTAATCTCGGCTAAGCGAGATTTAAATTGCGCAAGTTGGACTGTCGTTTTCATGGCTGCTTCAGTGATGGAGATCTGGATGGTAATGGAGTCTGCCAAACGTTTGGAAGTGTTGATGATAAGAATTAACCAATCACGAGTGCATTTCCACGATATCTGTGACCAGTCAAGGCGAAACGGAAGATCTTGGAGAAAGATCCTAGGCACATTGGTGACAATAAGGCCATTAGGAGATATGTTGGCACTGAGATATTCAGTCATAATGGTGCCGTGTAAAATAGTCTTAATGAGTTCCTTCTTAAGAGCTGATAATTTGCTCCAGTCTTCTTTGTTACCACTCGTAGGACCACTGATGACATCCCCTAGGATAGAGGGGGTTTGTAGGATAGCCTGGACCATGCTATCATCAAAGCTAAGACCCTGTAGGTCCGCCATATTACACCAACAGATATAGTTTATCTGGGTGTTGAGGAAAAAGAAAGGAAAAAATGAAGAAGCCCCGTAGCCAAAGGCTACTCTAAATCATCAAAAAAAACAACACAGGAGGGGCAAGAAAAATGGGATATTCGGAGAATAACTCCTGGTCCCGTGTGTAAGGTTCCCAATAGATAAGAAATCAAAAAAGGTTACACACGGTTCCACCTAATGCTAAAGGGTTTCTTTCAAGGAAATAGTTCAGCGAGTCATTGAAAGGCGAACTTTATCGAAGCAAAAGCCCTCACTCACCATCCGGTGACATGCTTCATCATAGGGCCAGCTCCTCGTCAGGCCGGCACTGCAATGCCTGACGGGCCCCACAGGGGGGCTCTTTGCCGGAGATCTTTTTTAGAAAACTCGTTTCTGGCCGGTTGAGAAAAGGAATAAAGTGAAGGATTGGTAAATAGGAAAAAAAAAAAAAAAAATATCTAGAGGTAGAATCTAATAATTTTAATGCTCATGACTCAACCTCTGACAAGATTAAAATCAAATAAAGTTGGGAATTGGTGGAGTAATGACCACAATTACCATGAAAGCCAGGTAGGTATAAACCTCAAAAGACAGAGTACACAGGATCCCCTGTGTCACTCTATATGATTGGTCAACATGTTTCTCGCTTGTTATCAAGGAATTACCTTATGCGATTCGTCAGGACCCAATAATATACCTAATCCTTTGAATTGCGAAGTTTATCACATATAAAAGTCAAAAACCTAAGGAAATATAAAAAGCAGAGAACCTCAATTAGCATTAAACACAAAACAATATATATACTGTGCAACCCCAAGATTGAAGTGCAAATTCACTCTAGTGCCAAGTGGTATATGAGTGACTAGGAAAAAATAATAATAAATAAGAGTGCACAAGCCAATTTAGGAATGTAAATATTCACAATAGCTTACCCTCCAAAAATTAATGGTAGGGCCACATCGGGGAAGTCCAGGCTAGAAAGGTCAATTCTGATCTATACATATATAAATAGATAAGGGGACATAAGATATCATTAGCGTGACTCTCATAACACTAATTAGAATAATTCAATTGAGAGCCCATGATGTCATAATAGATCATAGAGCCTGCAAAGGAAAAAAACTAATTATGATATGGCCATGAGTTAATAGGTGAATGCGCAGTCAAAGGTATGTCAAGACTCTTGCGAAGAAATGCAACCACAGGACCCAGCACGTGTGTTAAAATTATTGAAAAAGAAGATACGTGTCTAGAGATTACACGTGTATCCCTGTACTGCCGAAATGGCAGGGGCATCCATTTCTTACGTGTCGCTCTAGGAATAGCTATACACTCGGGGTAGAGAGACTAATACGGGTCAGGACAGCAAGGTGCATCAAATCGAAGGCGCGCGTTATTATTGGCAAAGATATGCCGAAATACAGGGAACGCGTATGAACATCAAGTCGTTCTTAAATGTGTAAGCGTGCGAGGGCTGAGGAATAGGAATTAATCCCAGAGCCCAGCGTCACGCGTGACTCCGTAGGTAGCTGAATAAATAAAGCGGGCAATAGCAACGCTGAGGCCGCAGTAATGCGTCGAATCAAAAACATACATAGTGGACCTGTTAGTTGCTTACTTTAAAATATGTATGGGCATCGTATAAATGAAAGCGCAAATCACATACGGCAATGATGTGCCGAAATCAATAAAGCGCGCACGGACACCGAGTCAATCCTAAAAGTGTCAGCGTGCGCGAGCCGAGGAAAAGGATTAGCCTCAGAGCTCAGCGTCACGAATAACTACATAAATATGTAAGTTGCTGGGTAAACAAAAAAAGGGCAGTAGCGAAGTTGAGGTCGCGGTGATGCCGTCAAATCAAACACATACCCAGTGAACCTGTAAGACGACACTTACTTTCAGTATGTATGGGCATTGCCAGTAAACCTGCGTCTGGATCTGCAACCCGGGATCACAAAGTTTCTGTAACCATGGAGTTTATAAGCAGACACTGGGAGTAGTGGAAAGTGAAAAGGGACTGGTCTGGAGCTATGGGAAGGAACAATGGCAGCCATTATGGCATCCAAATACATGTAAATCGAGAGCTAAAAGTGTCGGCCATTTTGGAGTATGTCAAGCAGCAGGAAAACTGATCTAGGCTCTCCAGTAAGAGTTCAAGAAAATTTGTTTGAAATAAAAAGAAGAAAAGGAAACATGTCAATATATATATATTTTGGAATATGTATATATATATAATCGCGGGCAATATCACAGGTAAGCATGGGAAAGAAAAATTCAGTATGATCAAGAAGGGTCTCCCACGTAATTGAGCATATCCTATTCAATTCAAGGTAAGGTTAGGATATAGAAAAGAAGGGTTTTAGTGAATGAAGTTAACCCATTGAATATCATCGTTTAGGCCAACTATGTGTGTCTTAAGTCTGAAGACCCACCGTTGTTCCTTTTCGAAAAGTTTCTTTGTGATATCAATGTTGTCTCTCATAGTTTCCAAAACAAACCATTTGATATCGTTTGGGGTGTGCTGTTTTTCGATAAAGTGGTTGGTCAATTTTGTGGACGATCTCTTGCACCTAATGGTGCTCCGGTGTTCATTAATACGGATCTTAACCATTCTTGTCGTCATGCCAATGTATTTTAGATCACATGGACAAGTGATCATGTAAATGCAGTTCTTAGTCCGACAATTGGTATGAGATCTTAATTGCCAAGTTTTTTGTTCCCCTATGTCCACTTCTTGGATGTTACGAGTCAGGGGGCACACATTGCAAGAGCCACAGGGATAATGTCCTTTAACTCTAAGCCATTGACTCGGTCCCAGGTGGTCAGGGGGCCGAACTACTGTGGGTCTAGTGTGAACCACCAAATCTTTGATGTTAGGCGTTCTTTTGAAGGCAAATAGAGGACGTTCTAGTGTAGCACCTGCACTGGTGAGAATGGGCCAGAGCCTACGGACAATACCCTTTATTCGATTACTGAGAGGAGTGAATGTGGTAACACAAGTTAATCTGTTCTGTTGTGACCGAGTGTTGTTAATCAATAGCGTGTCTCTGGGGATATTGCCAGCCCTCTTTTTTGCTCGTCGAATATTCAATGGGGGATAGTCCCGGTCATTCAGTTTACGACATAGAGTGTCGGCTTGTGTATGAAAGTCATTCTTGTCAGAGCAGTTACGTCGTATCCTCAAAAATTGCCCAAAAGGTAAATTATCTCGTAGGGCTTTGGGATGATGGCTGCTGTAAAGTAAAAGGCTATTGCGGTCCGTAGGTTTGTGGTATACAGATGAATTAAGGAAACCATCCTTAAGGGTAATTTGTAAGTCCAAAAAGGAAACTTCCTTGTTAGAGACAGTAGAGCTAAAGCGCAGATGGGTATCTAACGTATTGACCCAATGGGTAAAGGCTATTGCATGTTCCATCTCGCCCTTCCAAATTACCAAGATATCATCTATATATCTACGCCATAATTTAATATTGGAAAAGAATGGTTGCTCAGGAGTCAAAATGTGGCGTTGTTCAAAGGTAAACATGTAAAGACATGCCAGACTAGGCGCAAATGTGCTGCCCATCGATGTACCTTGAATCTGATGGAAGAGACTATTCTCAAATTGAAAAAAGTTCTCTTGGAGGGCCACGGCCGCACATTGCATGATGAAGCTCACTGGCGTGTTGTAGGTCCAGTTATCAGTCAGAAGTATTTCCTCTACAGCAGCAAGGGTGGCCTCTTGTGGAATGTTGGTGTAGAGAGCCTCTACATCCAAACATATCAGTATATCAGTTGCACCTGCCTCATTTATGTCGTTCAATAGAACAAGAGTATCTTTCGTGTCCTTTAAAAAGGTGGATGTTTTCTGGACGATAGGTTGTAAAAAGAAGTCAACACTTCCAAACGTTTGGCAGACTCCATTACCATCCAGATCTCCATTACTGAAGCAGCCATGAAAACGACAGTCCATCTTGCGCAATTTAAATCTCGCTTAGCCGAGATTAACCTGGAACTTAATGAATCCAAGGAATATCTTACACGCCAGAAAGTTAACAAATTACAGAAAGACATCAAACGATTTAGCAGAGAGAGAATATATCCTTATACTAAAGACGACTATCAATGTGAAGGTTCTTCTGACATCTCGGATGATTCAGACGCCTCACAACGGAGACCCCGCTTTCCACAGAACAGCTCCAGCTCGGATGACTGGAGCGGAGATGAGGGACAGAGACCGAATCGGAACCGTTATATTCCACCTGCCCAGTTCAACTCTCCCTTTCCTTATCAACCAATACCACATTGGCAACCTATGCCTATGCCATACTTTCAACCACAGCCCCAATACAACTTTAATCCTTTTTTAGGAAGAGGCCGGGGCAGAGGCAGAGGAAGAAACAGAAGGAGAGGCAGAAATGTTCATTGGGCTCAAGAAGAGCCCCAGATGATCACCAGAAGCCGCAGTGCGACGGGCCAAAAGAGACCCTAGTGGTCAACCTTTCGAATTCCGTCCTGACCTCATCAGAATTGACAGTCCTAGAAAAAGGCTTAGGCTTTGTGCCCACTCCAAGGGAGGATCAATTCAGATTAAATTGCGAGATGGCAGCCTTGTTCCGCAAAATCAGACTCCATTTCTTCTTTAAAGACCGTCAAGGTGTGGAGACTAGGGGCGACACCAATTTAAGGAATCCCTCAAATTTCATGCCTCCAACCACCTCGGTCCCACTGGAAGTACTCACCTTTGAAAAGGCGGTTAGTCATGAAATTCAACAGCTTAACTCCCCTAAAGTTTTTCAGAACATCTCTAAATTGGAACGGGTGGCTATTAACTCTCTGTCTTCCAACCCAGATATCGTCCTGAAACCTGCAGACAAAGGTGGAGCCATTGTGGTTATGGACACTACCTATTACCAACAGGAATGTAGAAGATTACTTAGTGATACATCTTACTACCATCCCATTTCCACCGATCCCACCTCACGTTTACAACGTAAAATTCGCGGCATGATTATGGAAGCAGTAGCATCTGGTTGGATTACTCAACAAGAAGCGGAGTTTCTTGACACTAAGAACCCCAGAATTCCATACTTCTACTGTCTCCCAAAAATCCATAAAGGTCTCCCTCCCCCTGGACGTCCCATAGTATCCGGCATTGGCTCACTATTGGAGCCGCTATCCAAATTCTGTGACTTCTTTTTACAACCTATCGTCCAGAAAACATCCACCTTTTTATAGGACACGAAAGATACTCTTGTTCTATGGAACGACATAAATGAGGCAGGTGCAACTGATATACTGATATGTTTGGATGTAGAGGCTCTCTACACCAACATTCCACAAGAGGCCACCCTTGCTGCTGTAGAGGAAATACTTCTGACTGATAACTGGACCTACAACACGCCAGTGAGCTTCATCATGCAATGTGCGGCCGTGGCCCTCCAAGAGAACTTTTTTCAATTTGAGAATAGTCTCTTCCATCAGATACAAGGTACATCGATGGGCAGCACATTTGCGCCTAGTCTGGCATGTCTTTACATGTTTACCTTTGAACAACGCCACATTTTGACTCCTGAGCAACCATTCTTTTCCAATATTAAATGATGGCGTAGATATATAGATGATATCTTGGTAATTTGGAAGGGCGAGATGGAACATGCAATAGCCTTTACCCATTGGGTCAATACGTTAGATACCCATCTGCGCTTTAGCTCTACTGTCTCTAACAAGGAAGTTTCCTTTTTGGACTTACAAATTACCCTTAAGGATGGTTTCCTTAATTCATCTGTATACCACAAACCTACGGACCGCAATAGCCTTTTACTTTACAGCAGCCATCATCCCAAAGCCCTACGAGATAATTTACCTTTTGGCCAATTTTTGAGGATACGACGTAACTGCTCTGACAAGAATGACTTTCATACACAAGCCGACACTCTATGTCGTAAACTGAATGACCGGGACTATCCCCCATTGAATATTCGACGAGCAAAAAAGAGGGCTGGCAATATCCCCAGAGACACGCTATTGATTAACAACACTCGGTCACAACAGAACAGATTAACTTGTGTTACCACATTCACTCCTCTCAGTAATCGAATAAAGGGTATTGTCCGTAGGCTCTGGCCCATTCTCACCAGTGCAGGTGCTACACTAGAACGTCCTCTATTTGCCTTCAAAAGAACGCCTAACATCAAAGATTTGGTGGTTCACACTAGACCCACAGTAGTTCAGCCCCCTGACCACCTGGGACCGAGTCAATGGCTTAGAGTTAAAGGACATTATCCCTGTGGCTCTTGCAATGTGTGCCCCCTGACTCGTAACATCCAAGAAGTGGACATAGGGGAACAAAAAACTTGGCAATTAAGATCTCATACCAATTGTCGGACTAAGAACTGCATTTACATGATCACTTGTCCATGTGATCTAAAATACATTGGCATGACGACAAGAATGGTTAAGATCCGTATTAATGAACACCGGAGCACCATTAGGTGCAAGAGATCGTCCACAAAATTGACCAACCACTTTATCGAAAAACAGCACACCCCAAACGATATCAAATGGTTTGTTTTGGAAACTATGAGAGACAACATTGATATCACAAAGAAACTTTTCGAAAAGGAACAACGGTGGGTCTTCAGACTTAAGACACACATAGTTGGCCTAAACGATGATATTCAATGGGTTAACTTCATTCACTAAAACCCTTCTTTTCTATATCCTAACCTTACCTTGAATTGAATCGGATATGCTCAATTACGTGGGAGACCCTTCTTGATCATTCTGAAGTTTTCTTTCCCATGCTTACCTGTGATATTGCCCGCGATTATATATATACATATTCCAAAATATATATATATTGACATGTTTCCTTTTCTTCTTTTTATTTCAAACAAATTTTCTTGAACTCTTACTGGAGAGCCTAGATCAGTTTTCCTGGTGCTTGACATACTCCAAAATGGCCGACACTTTTAGCTCTCGATTTACATGTATTTGGATGCCATAATGGCTGCCATTGTTCCTTCCCATAGCTCCAGACCAGTCCCTTTTCACTTTCCACTACTCCCAGTGTCTGCTTATAAACTCCATGGTTACAGAAACTTTTTGATCTCGGGTTGCAGATCCAGACGCAGGTTTACTGGCAATGCCCATACATTCTGAAAGTAAGTGTCGTCTTACAGGTTCACTGGGTATGTGTTTGATTTGACGGCATCACCGCGACCTCAACTTCGCTACTGCCCTTTTTTTGTTTACCCAGCAACTTACATATTTATGTAGTTATTCGTGACGCTGAGCTCTGAGGCTAATCCTTTTCCTCGGCTCGCGCACGCTGACACTTTTAGGATTGACTCGGTGTCCGTGCGCGCTTTATTGATTTCGCCACATCATTGCCGTATGTGATTTGCGCTTTCATTTATACGATGCCCATACATATTTTAAAGTAAGCAACTAACAGGTCCACTATGTATGTTTTTGATTCGACGCATTACTGCGGCCTCAGCGTTGCTATTGCCCGCTTTATTTATTCAGCTACCTACGGAGTCACGCGTGACGCTGGGCTCTGGGATTAATTCCTATTCCTCAGCCCTCGCACGCTTACACATTTAAGAACGACTTGATGTTCATACGCGTTCCCTGTATTTCGGCATATCTTTGCCAATAATAACGCGCGCCTTCGATTTGATGCACCTTGCTGTCCTGACCCGTATTAGTCTCTCTACCCCGAGTGTATAGCTATTCCTAGAGCGACACGTAAGAAATGGATGCCCCTGCCATTTCGGCAGTACAGGGATACACGTGTAATCTCTAGACACGTATCTTCTTTTTCAATAATTTTAACACACGTGCTGGGTCCCGTGGTTGCATTTCTTCGCAAGAGTCTTGACATACCTTTGACTGCGCATTCACCTATTAACTCATGGCCATATCATAATTAGTTTTTTTCCTTTGCAGGCTCTATGATCTATTATGACATCATGGGCTCTCAATTGAATTATTCTAATTAGTGTTATGAGAGTCACGCTAATGATATCTTATGTCCCCTTATCTATTTATATATGTATAGATCAGAATTGACCTTTCTAGCCTGGACTTCCCCGATGTGGCCCTACCATTAATTTTTGGAGGGTAAGCTATTGTGAATATTTACATTCCTAAATTGGCTTGTGCACTCTTATTTATTATTATTTTTTCCTAGTCACTCATATACCACTTGGCACTAGAGTGAATTTGCACTTCAATCTTGGGGTTGCACAGTATATATATTGTTTTGTGTTTAATGCTAATTGAGGTTCTCTGCTTTTTATATTTCCTTAGGTTTTTGACTTTTATATGTGATAAACTTCGCAATTCAAAGGATTAGGTATATTATTGGGTCCTGACGAATCGCATAAGGTAATTCCTTGATAACAAGCGAGAAACATGTTGACCAATCATATAGAGTGACACAGGGGATCCTGTGTACTCTGTCTTTTGAGGTTTATACCTACCTGGCTTTCATGGTAATTGTGGTCATTACTCCACCAATTCCCAACTTTATTTGATTTTAATCTTGTCAGAGGTTGAGTCATGAGCATTAAAATTATTAGATTCTACCTCTAGATATTTTTTTTTTTTTTTTTTCCTATTTACCAATCCTTCACTTTATTCCTTTTCTCAACCGGCCAGAAACGAGTTTTCTAAAAAAGATCTCCGGCAAAGAGCCCCCCTGTGGGGCCCGTCAGGCATTGCAGTGCCGGCCTGACGAGGAGCTGGCCCTATGATGAAGCATGTCACCGGATGGTGAGTGAGGGCTTTTGCTTCGATAAAGTTCGCCTTTCAATGACTCGCTGAACTATTTCCTTGAAAGAAACCCTTTAGCATTAGGTGGAACCGTGTGTAACCTTTTTTGATTTCTTATCTATTGGGAACCTTACACACGGGACCAGGAGTTATTCTCCGAATATCCCATTTTTCTTGCCCCTCCTGTGTTGTTTTTTTTTAATCAATTCCATAGCCATATATTTGAGGGTGTATATATATTTGAGAGTAAGGACAAATGTAATATTCTATTTCATCAGTATTCACCATAAGACATCAAGAAATACTAAAATTATTTTGAGCTTGTAGTAAAATTATTTTATTCTTCTTCAATTGCTTGACATAAACACTGCAGAACAGCCAACCCATTTCATTCTCAATTACAAATATCTTCCTCAGGGCTGTAAAGTAATATACAAGATTAACACTAAAAAATACATTAATAATAAATTATACATAAAAACAAGTCACAGTTCATTACAGTTAAAGATGATTGAACAAAAAAAAACACAATGGAAGAAAATTTGTTACACTTATTTGCATCTCATTTGGGTCATCTGATCATTCTTTATGTATACAGTACATCAAATGTATTATCTGTTCGTTTTCAAGGGGGGCACGGACATTATTGAAGTCAGGTAATAACAGCAATCCCAACACTTCCACTCATTACCATTTCACCCTCATATATTCAGACACATTTTTCATTTCGATTCCAGTCTCACTACTAGTATCTTACAAGGTAATGATACATATAATTCATTACACTTATAACTATTTTACCCACTGCTTTTCCCCATCAATGTACGAGGGACTACAAACACCGTCCTAATTACTAAGTTGTGTACTTCTATCTGAACAATTATGTGAAACCTTCACATTTGTATTGAGACTATAAAGTCTATAAAACACTCAAAATGAATACAGAGATATTCAGTACTCTAGAGCCTTTAACATGATACAAATACAACAAAATACCTTTTGTTAACCCCAATTGATATCCAACTGGGCTCATTCTGTATCTTGTAAAGTCTTCCTACAATCAATCTCATCAACCCAGTATTCATGAGAGGTTTATTTTCAAGTTAATTCATGTTTCCACTACATGTAAATATAAAGAAGAAAGGGAAATTTGTAAGACCACATTATGCACAAACATAAACCAGGGTGTTGAATAGTGATACCAATTCACTAGTCAGCAGTGCTTGTACATTACCTTACACTCCATATTACTAATCCCATATAGCACCATGTAGAGCCACAGCCAAGTTGTTCTGACAGCGTGCTATTTACAACTCATTATCATACATCCATAAAAACATATCATGACCACATTCTTTTCTAAGTCTTATTCTTTTCTCAGACTAAAAGTACTAAAAGTGGACTCAGTAAAAGCACCAAGGTAGACCTATGACATAGTCTCCCCATATCTGGTATTCTTAAACCCAGCATACATGACAAGTTTGTCAAAACAGTCAGCATTACTCAATTTGACCCATTCATATTCACTCCCACTCACTAAATGTCAGGTGCCCTCAAACTGGCACTCTTTGGCCCTCATTACGACCCTGGCGGTTGGCGGTAATATGGCGGTGAGTACTGCCAACATGCTGAAGCCAACCCACCAATGTACCACTCCGACCGCCATGGCGGTAATAGCCGCTGGGCTGGAGTTATCCATCTCTAGCCCGGCAGCCATCATTGTTTGGCCCGCAAGATTATGACCCCGCCTTCCGCCATGGTTTTCATGGCTTCCTTACCACCACGGTTTCACTATCCGTGATAGGGAATCCCTTCCCTGTCACTGATAGGGGTCTCCCCCCTCACTCTTCCAGTTACACGTCTCCGCCTCTCCAAACCCCCACCCCCTACATTCACACCCCTTCACATACATACACACACACACCCACACACACCCTTTCCCACAGACATCCATGCATGCATACATCCACTCACACACATCTGCACATACTTTCAAACATACACAGAGACACAAAAAACAACATACACGCACTCACACCTCCATACATACACACTCGCATTCAACACGCAACACACACACCTGCATCCATGCATACACAAACAATCACACATGCCCCCACACACAACACCCCCTACCCTCCTCCCCTGTCGGAGACCCGACTTACCTGGATCCAGGGGGTCCTCCGGCAGGAGACACGATGGGGCACTGCTGCCACCATCAGCGTCCGCCAGCAGAACACCGCTGGGCCGTATTATGGGTTATAATACGGCTGGCGGCGGTCTACTGCTGTGGTGCTGCTGATGGCAGCAGCGCCACTTTACTGCCATCCGCCTGAATGCCCACAGCTGGATTCCCGCCATCCTTCTGGCAGAAATCCACCTGTGGTCATAATACCGTGGACGGCTGGTAGCCTCGGCGGCGGTCTTTTGACGGCTGTCGCCACGGCTGTCGCTGTTTTTTTGCCGCCAATGTCCTAATGAGGGCCTTAGTAAGCATGAAAAGTAGTGCCATATTGTAAAGTCCTCACTTCAAACTAACATGGAAACACAGTCATGGGCACCATGAGACCTAAGCATAGTGGAAGTAACTTTAATGTCTTTAACGATTCGAGAAGAGCAGCAAGGGTGATTTATACTTCAGTGCAGCAAGGCAAGGAGTGTTTCTTTCTCTACTCGAATCATGAGACCCCTGCTTTGGTGGTAAGCTATTCACAAAATGGCAGTCCCTTCTGACCAGTTGTGTTTTGGTGTTGTGTCCTGAAGAGAACCCTTGAAACCTCTGGGTTCGAAATGCGTTGACAATAGGGAGTAGTGGTATGCACTATTAAAGAATATTAGGCTTTCAGGGAAAATTCATAGCATTGTCTTGTAATGCACATCACTCCTGTTTGAGCTACCATGAAGACCTACAAACAGCACCGGCAGGCGTTTCATCTCTTTAAGGAGGAGCCTTAAAATTTTGTGAATGAGTTAGTCTCCAAGTTCCCTCTTTTTCAAATTGGTGCAGAACCTGAATTTTAGGTTGATTTTTTTTGTGTCATTGTTTGTTCTTGAATTTGAATTATTGTCAAATGTTTTGATGTAAGTGATGTATGTACAGTGCCTTCTTTATAGGAGATAATTGCTCAATTTTGTATTTGGTCTTCCATGTGTGATAAATGTTATTCAATTACAATTGTTATGGACAGATGTTATATATTAATGCTAGGGAGAGATAATTGGTTTTGCCTTCTCATAGTCAATACGTTTTTCCAAGTTAATTACAGTGTTGGCTCTTCTTTCTTTTGTGTAGTTTGATTGGCCTATCCTCGCTGTTTCATAGGACATACTTCTTTTCTATTACAGTACTTTCTAAAAGTGGCATTTTCAAACTAACTATCTAAATACCAACTTCACTAAAAGATGTATTTTTAAATTGTGAGTTCAGAGACCCCAAACTCCAAATTTCTATCTGCTCTCAAAGGGAAACTGCACTTTAAGGATATTTAAAGGCAGGCAACATATTAACCTATGAGAGAGACAGGCCTTGTAACAGTGAAAAACGAATCTGGCAATATTTCACTGTTAGGACATATAAAACACATCAGTATATGTCCCACCTTTAACATACATTGCTCCCTGCCTATCAGGCTACCTAGGGCCTACCTTAGGGGTGCCTTACATGTATAAAAAGGGAAGGTTTAGGCCTGGCAAGTGGGTACACTTGCCAAGTTGAATTGGCTGTTTAAAAACTGCATACACAGACACTGCAGTGGCAAGTCTGAGCCATGTTCACAGGGCTACTCATGTAGGTGGCACAGTCATTGCTGCAGGCCCACTAGAAGCATTTGATTTACATGACCTAGGCACCTCTACTGCACTTTACTAGGGACTTACTAGTAATAAAATATGTCAATTATGGAAAAGCCAATTACACATACATTTTCACATAGGAAGCACTTGCTCTTTGCACTGGTCAGCAGCAGTAAAGTCCCCAGAGTAAGAAAAACAGCAAGACCCCGTGGACTAGATCCTTCTCCTCTCCCCATCTATACACTGATGCATAGCCACCCTTATTTCATTTACTCACAGTGTGGTCATGTGCTGACCTGTACTGTTAATGCATTCCACTGACATGTTTTGGGGATGTGAACCACATCAGGTAGCTCTCGTTATTTTCAAAATCTAAAAAAGACGATAAAAAAGCTCGACTTTAGTGGGTGTTACAATGAGTGCTGCACCCCATTAGTTGCATTTAATGTACATGTCCTGGGTACCATTTAATGGGGACATAAAAGTAAATGAAATGTAATGATCAGGTGTAGGCCAAATTTAGCATGTTTTAGGGAGAGGGAACAAGCAATTTACCACTGGTTAGCAGGGAAAAAATTTACAGAGTCCTAAAAGCCAAAAAAAAGGGTTTGGCAGAGGAAGGCAAAAATCTGGAGTGACCCTGCAGGATTAGGCCAGGTGTAACAATTCTCAATTCTGTAAGCCCCTGTGCAGTGAATACACACCGCTTTGAATGAGAATGTTGAGAGGGATACTAATACAGATGATTTTTTTTAACAGAAACTTGGTTTAACAACTCATATTTCCCATCACTTAATTGTCTAATCCCTGTAGGGTACAAACGCCAGTTGAAAAGTAGAAATATGAGAAAACTCTGAAATGCTGAGGATCATTTGTGCTTGGGAAATGTGTATTTGCACCAGTGTTAGACAGCCCCACCAGAATTGAATATTTAGTTTTTATCTGTAGACCAATAAATGAGAAGATACTTTAGTTAGCACTTTCCGGGAGCCCATTTTTTGCTCCTGATGCAATATAAACTTTTGCCCATTCTACGTGATCCTTATTACTGGGCAAACAATCGTACAATGGGACTGAACTCCCACTATTGTAGCTACTCCAAAGAAAAATCTAAGTGGTCGCATTATAAACCTAATGTTTGCCCTACAATAGGTTTCTTACATTCTTTACTCAAATGGTCTGATTGCCATTTATATACCATTTACTTTATTGTCTGTTTCATAAATAACATAACAAATGTCTACCTAATGGGTACTAAAACTTACAATGTTACTCATTGGACAGGTTTGCGAAACACCCTTACAAACTCTCCCCTGTATGAAAGGTGTTTTATTCCCCGGTGACTTCGTGAATAAATGCCGGAAACCCACTGTAGAATAAAAATGCATAGCAGTCATAATGCTTCCTACACAAAAAGAGAAAAATAATCCAAACAAATCAAAACAAAATTAGAGCGAGATTGTCAACAAAACAGTGGCCCAGTTAGAAAAGCATATTATGACAATCAACTCGCCATTCTCATAGAAAGATAACCAATGAGTAGTACATCGAAGAAACTACCAAATTCAATATACCCTATCTCGCAAGAACTCTGAAATTAATTTGCTGATTTTCTTCAACAAAATTATTGACCTACTTTAACATGTCTCTGGTAGCCAGATTTAATGACCTCAGGCCTGATTACACTTAAACGAGCCCTGCCTGCAGCCCACACAAAGGAACCTGACACCAGGCTTACCATTTCTCTTGTCACACTAGACAGTTTGGCACCAAACCCGGGGGAAGGGTAATAACTGACCAGAACCATTGTTAGGATGCGTCAGGGAATTTCTCAACATAAACCTAACAGGAGCCAGGCCCAGATCAATGCAAAACTAATTCTCCAAACAAAGGTGCAGGAACAAAGCAGGTCCAGAGACAGGAGTAGAGCTTTGGAGTAGGGAGTATGGGGCAGTTTTTCAAACAGCAGCGGCATGAAGGTAACACAACTGTAGGTAACCAGCATTTGCTTATAACTAATTGTCCCCTTTCGCAGAGCGTGACTACAAACCCATACCCCCACCGGAAGATCCACAATGCCCGTAACCATTACCTGTAAGGTAAGTGTCTACACTGTTTAAGTGTTACATGTTGTGCATCACAAGTTTATTTCACATTTGAAGTTGACATTACGATTTGAAAGGCACAGTACTTATGTGCAGACAGCAATTTACTGCCTTGTGCAGGCTTACTCTTTCCTTGTATTTTCCAGGGTTATTACCTTGTTTTACATATATATATATACACATTAGGTGTGTATTGGCATTACAGTTTCACGTGTAAGGAGTGGCACTAGGGAGCTGCTACTGGTCCTGATGAAAAGCCTTGGGGTAGGCTTGAAACATGTAAACCTCAGTTTGAAAGGCAGGTTCATAGCATAACCCTATCCTTTCCATTTACCCCACTTTTAATCATGCCACCACAGGAATAAGCATTAAAACAAAGGTTCTCCTAGGAGGCCAGTATTTTTAATTCTTTTGTGACACCCCCTCCTCCTACTAACGAACCATCATAGTCAAAGTTACAACAAGTGCTCGCACTAGTCTGTCGGTTATAGCACACCTCGTTCTGTAGCGGAACGGCAAGGGCCCGATGATCAAACCTGCTACCAAAGGGTATCCCTGGTGGGTGAGGGTATTCTTAGGAAACTAATCAGTTTCTTGGTCTACCCTTGTTTGGAAAGTTAGTTTTGCACTGATCTGGACCTGACTCCTGTTAGGTTTATGTTTTTGATCTAGTGGGAGGACGAGCCTTGACCCTGACTGTTCCCCTCAGCACCCCTATAGCAGTATAAGGAATTCCTGAACACAAAGGCTGGGCCAGGTGTAAAAGTGGGACCTTCAGAACCCCTCATTACAACAGTCATGGACATGTGAAAGATCCAGAAAGACTGCCTTGTTGCCAGAAGGACTGCCCTGTTGTCTGAAGAAGGAAGAATGGACCTGCTTGCCTTGATCTCAGGCTACCCAATGAGACTCCAAGGGCAAGTTGGCTGTACACCTCTTCAGGCTGACAGTGACAGTCATTGACTCTCAACCAACTTGAAGTTTTAATGATGACTGGCTCTTAGTGCTACAGCAATGACCATCCATAACACTCGACTTCCTCTTCACCCCAAAAGCCTCCTCCTCGAGGCCCTCTCAAATGTGAACCAAACTCAATGCACCAGACTTGAAAAGGTAACTCTCCAGCTGGACTAAGTTGGTCCCTGTATCTGACCCACGCTATATCACTCTCGTCCTGAAATTGTGACTTCACCAGGAACCAGATACCTGCAAGTGGCACTTTGTGTTTCTTGGTGCTATTTTTACCCGAATACTTTAAAAATAGCTTGGGTTTTACTGATTGGGATGTTTTACTGTATTACTGTTGGTGCTGCATTAATTCTTTACACATTGCCTCCTAGTAAACCCGATTGCTTCGTGTCAGGTTATCAGAGGGTTAAGAACAGGTTAATTTATTGATTTTGTTGATTCAACCCGACACAGGATTGTGTTTATTATTTAAATGCGGCTTCCACCCCTTTCAAATAAGAACCCAATTACTGAAACAAATACTTATTGTTTTGAAATTCTTAGTTGCTTAGTTGTTAGATTCAACAAAGGAGAATTTAAACTTTAAATTAATGTGTTATCAGTTATATCCACCTCCAAGTCAGCAAGAGGAGAACGTTTTGACTTCTTTCACTACTTGAGTTTCTCAGTAAGGGTGAATTTGTTATGCAGCAAATATTAGTAAATGGAAGTAGAACTGTTTTAGCATATCTTATTTTATAAGACAGAAAATTCCTACTTTTTGTCTTTCCTGTTCTACATAGATCATCACCATGATGTCAGAAACCAGGGACCAATCAGTAGACACAAACAAGAGGGAACTACCTATGGCTGGCTGGTTTTGGCAACTTAAAAGTAAAGTGGAAAAGCGCAAAAAGAGAAGGAGCAGTTAGATGTTTTTCAAAGCTTTATATAAAGCCATATCTGTGTAATGTAAAAAAAAACTGAGCATATATAAGGGTGGAAAGAGCGTGATAACTCCCTGATCAGCTAACTCAGTTTTCACACAGTCATAAAGTAACTATGAAAGTGTGCAGTAAACAACCTAGCAGTATCAATCTCAGGATGAAAAGGCATTCATTGTCTTTCATAAAGGTGCCTCTGTATGGCAATCAAGCATTGGGGCCAAAGCTAGACTTAAGCTAAGCTAGAGAAAAGCTCTTTAAAAAAAATAGCCGATCGGCTATGTGAAGTGTAAAACTTAATATAAGGCAGCAGCAATTACACATTTGAGTAATGTAAAAAGGAAAAAGACTAGAAGTCAGTTCTGAAAAAACTGTTTCATGAAGCCCCTGATTAACAAATTCATTATCCTGACAATCTCTGTATTAATGTTAAATATATAATCCATCAAAATATAAAATGTATTGAGCAGAATTTGATATTATTGTACTTGTTAATCCTTCAAACAGCTTCTCAGTGGATAATTGTAAGTAGAGCTTAAGACATTGTTAGGTCCCAGTGAGGATACCAGATAGATGCATGAAAGGAAGAGCTGGGAAAATGAAAAACAAGAGGGAGAAACAGATAGATTAATTGTAAAGTGATATATAGCAAGATAGAAAATTAAACATACAAAAACATAAATCATCCCCATATAAAATTTTATATATTCATGTTTGTACTAGTATCTTTTTAATCCAGCCATCCACAGAAGAATACGTTTTAGATTTTCACTGCTCAAGATTATTTTCTTGGGGGCCATAAAGCCACAAAATAACCACAGTTGAGTGCCATATTCTAAGTTCAGGGAAGGTAGCAAAATTGTATCTGATGACAGTCAATCTTTTCCAATGTCTTTCAAGCTCATATGATCATTGTCACATGGCCAACAAATATCAGAAGCAGCCAGCCCCAATCATGCCCTTTGGAACTGATGTTACAGTGTGGTTTCAGTTGCTTTTCTACACACTTTTCTAGGAGTTTTGCCAGAAATGCATACTAGGTATCAAGATCTTCTGAATCTTCTGTGTCCGCTCATTTTCTTTTTAAAGAATTGGTGTGATGTATCCTATGTTTATACAATCGGGGATACTTCCCTGTGTCAAGGATGAGTTGATGTGCTTCAGATCAGATCAAGAAATCTGTATTCGGTATAAAACCATAAGAGACAATATAACACAATAACATAATATGAACATTATGACAAAAAGCAACATTTAGAAAAATAAGGTCGTTAAAAATACAAAAAGTATAAAATGCAAAAATGCAAGTGTGTCCCAATCTACAAGGGACTCAGAAGTATCATAAAAGCACAGCACCATAACAAAAAGCAGCATATAACAACATGAACTACTTAAAAAAATACAGAGAGCGTTAAGTGTCAAGGGGCAATGTGCTAATACACATAAACACTTGCATGTATCACAATTTTGGAACTCATAAAGTACTGTGAGAAATCATAAAAGTACTGTGTGCAAATGTAAGCAAGTAAAATAAACAACAGGCTCCCAAGATGCATTGCCATACCATTGCCCCACCAAGATCCTCAATCTCACAGGTACAGATATACATTTATAAATCATTGAACAGACATATTCAGTTTGTAAGAGTTGGAGATGAAGCAAGGCAGGATCTACATCTTTTAATATTCAAACTTCTCAGCAAAGATATTACAAATGTCATTCTAGGTTCTGCATATAAATCACAAAAAAACAAAATGCAACATAGACAAGTGCAGTATTTGAGTCACAGGGGCATGGTTCAAGAGCAGAGTCAAAATAAACATTACTAGGATATGATACTAAAAGGTGATCAATATTGAACCTGAACCTCACCAAAGAAAACCATAGGAAAGGCTGAAATAGAAACAAAAGATATGGTTCAATGTAGTTTGTGGTCACTAATGAAAGGCACCCACCTACCCTCCTCATAACCTTCACTGAAACGTCTTTGTGTTTTTTAAATAAATCAAGGAAATCATACTTCAATTGTCGCCTAAGGATGGTTAAAATGCTCTGAGGACTGTCAAAGACCAAAGCCACACCACAGCACTCATACTCCTCGACCTCTCAGAAGCATTCAACACCGTCTCCCACAGCACTCTCCACACCAGACTCCATGACGTAGGAATCCACAGAAGAGCCCCGGAATGGATCTACTCCTTTTTCTCCGGGGGGATGCAGAGGGTCAGACTCCCGCCCTACACTTCCAAACCCAGAGGAGTCAACTGCAGAGTCCCCCAAGGATCCTCACTGTATGAACATTGGGTCATATGCTGACGACACACAACTCATCATTTCCCTTACCGATGACCCGGACACGGCCAAAAGGAACTTCCACTCAGGAATGTAAGCTGTTGCCACCTGGATGAGAGAAAGCTGCCCCAAGCTCAACCCTGACAAGTCTGAGCTCGTCATCTTTGGAAACACCACCTCACCTTAGGACGACTCCTGGTGGCCCACATCCCTAAGCGCCCTATCCTGCACGACTGAGCACACCCACAACTTAGGAATCACCTTTGACTCCTCGATATCCATGACCCACCAGTTAAACTCTGTCACTTCCTCCTGCTATCACACACTCCACAAACTTTGGAAGATCTTCAGATTGATACCATCAGACTGTTGCAGGACAGTCACCCACACCTTAGTCACTAGCAAGCTCGACTACGGCAATGCCCTCTTTGTCGGCACCTCAACTAGGAACATCAAAAAACTCATCCAGAACGCCACCGCTAGACTCATTCTGGACATCCCTCGCCAAGAACACATCTACCAACACCTGAGGATCCTCCACTGGCTACCAATCGAGAAGTGAATCACCTTCAAGCTTCTCACCAAGACGTACAAGGCCATACACAACGCAGGACCAGCCTACCTGAACCACTGCTTCTCTTTGCACACCCCCGCCAAATCCCTCCGCTCTTCCCAGATGGCCCGGGCCACCATCCCTTGCATCCGCAAAACCACTGCTGGAGGACGATCCTTCACCTGCACCTCAGATAAAGCCCGTCGTTCACCATCTTCAGGAAGAACCTCAAGATGTGACTCTTCGGATGACGCCCCTCCCCTCCCCCCTAGCGGCTTGAGACCCTCACGGGTGAGTAGCCATGCTTTACAAATATTGATTGATTGAAAGCAATCAGGTCTCCCTAGTGTGGCAAATTGACCTGATACAAATCCTAGCTATGGGATACTAAATGCATAATCAAGAGATAAACAGTCATTTATTATCTCCCTGTTAAGCAGGGTCTCAGGTTTAGACCATATTGAGTGCCAAAGCATAATCAGTGCAAGTCTGATGCTGTCTTCCAGAGGACAAAGACCTTGAAAGTTGTAAAAGGGCATGAAAGGGAGAACTCTTTGTGTGAATCCCCAGCCATTTTTGTTTGTCACTAGAATTGAGTGTTTAGTGGTGTAGCACTCACTTAGATGGGCCATCTGATACCAGCTTGCCTATTTAAGCATGGGGGCGGCGCAGGTGGACCAGCTATTTTACGATAACTGGACCTTCCTAGAGCCTTCATTTATTTAACCCAAGTCTTTAATTTTTAAGAATCCTATGCTATTTACTTAAAATTCTGTTGCTTTTAATTTTCACTTGTGTTCCCTGAAAAACCTGTAATGTGGGAGGAAAATTCTGCGGGAATCTCTGTTTAAAACATTTTATTACATAGGGAATACTGCTCTTTTGATGAAAGGGCATTAATGTGGAACTCTTTCTGTGTATCGGCAGCCAATTTTGTGTGCCATTGGAATTGAGCAGTTAGTGCTCTAGCACTCACACTAGCCATCTGCTTGCTTATTTAAGCATGGCCAGGGCTCCATGGCTCCGCGGACTGGCTACTTCATGGTAGCTTGATCTTCCTAGAGCGTGCGTTTTTTAACCCAAGACTTCAATTTTTAAGAATCCTGTTTTTTTAACTTAAAAATCAGTTGCTTTTATTTTTCACTTGTGTTGCTTGAAAAACAAGTCAAAGGAAATTTAGGGGGAATCTCTGTTTAAAAATGTCATTTTTACAAGAAAAACTGCTCAGTTAGTGAAAGGGCTTGAAGGCGGGGGGGCTCATTGTGAGAATCAGAAACTGTTTTTGTGTAGGAGTAGTAGGAGCTGGTCAAAACTGAATGTTCCCTCATGAAATGCTATGTTAGAAGCCAATCCTCCTCTTCTGTGCAATACAGTGGTGTTAGGTGCTCTTACAATAGATATTTGGCTAACATCAGCATTGGATGTTGAAATCTCCATCCCCGACAAAAAGCACCATAGAATCCTTCCTCTGACCCCATGGTACAATGATTCCTTGCACGAAAATAAAAAATCATGTAAACACCTTGAGAGGAAGTGGCGCAAATCCCATCTTTAAAATTGCATTAAAATCTCAGCACAAAAAACTTTCTGGCAGGCCAGGGCTTTGTTATATAGAAAATAAATTGCTGAAACTCAAAATTGCCCTAAAACTCTTTTTCATGTAGTCAAAACCCTCTGGGGCCCCACTAGTATTCCACCGGCCACTCCTCTCTCACAATTTAAATGTGATGAAATAGAGGACTTTTTCTTTTAAAAAAAAGTGTCAGATATTCAGGCGGCTCTCCCTATTGTAGGGGAAGCGAACAGTCAAACTGCCCCCTCACAGTAAACAGTACGCTGAGGAAGTTTCAGCTTTTAGATGTTCTTCCCTTTAAGACCATCCTAGCATCTATTCAATCAGGATCCCCATTGGACCCCTGTCCCCCAGCAGTTCTGGGTAAACTCTCCCATCCTGTTTTGGAGAGGCTTCTCCATTTACTGAACTTGTCTTTATTGGAGGGTACAGTCCCTAAAACCCGGAACATGGTTTTGGTTACCCCCTACTGAAAAAAACCAATCTGGATCCTCTTATTTGGGTAATTATAGGTCCAAGGTGTTTGATTTGTTTGTCCACAAGTTTCTCCGTGTTTACAGAATCCGTGTGTCATATCTTCAAATCATCTTTTCTCAGTGTTACTGATTTCCTGAAATATTATTAGATCATAGTGCGGCAACTGACACAGTAAATCAGAGCATGCTCCTACAAACAATAGAGGGCATGGGGATACAGGACACTGCCCTAGCCTGCCTTTGATCTTTCTTGCATGACTGTACTTTCCAGGTCCACAGTATCCAACATAAATCAGATCCTACCTGCTAGTCTCAGGTGTGCCCCAGGGCTCTACTTGGAGTCCTTTGCTTTTTAACCTATATGTTAGGCCATTGGCAGAAATAGTGGAGCACTGAGGACTTACATTTTTTGTGGATGCAGATGTTACACAGATAGTTGCATCTTTGTCAGCTAAAGGCAATCACAATGTGAAGGCTCTCAACTCTTGCCTCACCCAAGTTTCATCCTGGATGTGCGCCAACTCCCTGAAATTAAATTGTGATAAGTCTGAGGTTCCTCTAGTGGGCAATCCCTCTATCCCTTGGGGCCTTCACTTGTGGCCTTCAACCATGGGCAGCCCCCCTCGCCCAGTGGCTTAGGAATAATGCTCATTGTCTCCCTACCTCTACCCAGAGAGAACTGTGCTCCAGGCTTTGGTTATTTCCAGACTGGACTATGGGAATGTGCTATATCTGGGGGGACAACAACTCTACTTAAATGCCTCTAGATCATTCAAAATGCTACTGTACAGCTTTTGCTCCACTCTCCTAAACTCACCACCACAGTTATTATGCCTCAGACCTTACATTGGTTACTCATTGAGTGCCATGTGCATTTTAAGGCATTTTGCTATATGCACAAATTCCTTTCAAATTCCAGACCTGTTTATCGTAGAGCGTTGGTGTCTCCTTATGCCGCCTCATGCTTATGGTGCTTGTTGGAAAATGGGTTCTTGGTAAGGGCAGGTAGGTACCTACACCTAGCAACAAGCCACTAACCTCCAATTAGGTACAGTTAGGTTGCAGTAAATTAATCCCAGCTCAACCCTTGGTAGCTTGGCAACGAGCGTCAAGGCTTAACTTAGGAGACAAAGTGTAAAGCATTCAAATATCACAAAACAGTAATTAAATAAAACACAGGAAACAGTTTAAAAATCCAAAACCAATTTATAACAATAGGTTATATTTTTATCTTTAAAATGACACAAAAACGAATAAAATTGGTTCAGGGGAACCGGAGATATGAATTTTTAAAGTATTATTATTTTTCTAGCGCTTAGAAACAAAAAGCGCCAATCGGGTCATCTGGTTGCACCAGGACCGGGGCAAAGTTAAAGTTTCAGGCCGACCGCGATGGAGCCCTGCTCGGCTACAAGTCACGGTAGGCCTCGGTTAAAAAGTTACCTTCTGACTTAGTCTCTTTTTTGAAGTTTTTCTTCACCGGGACGAACCTGCCAGTTGAATCCGACCTCCTGGAGCCCTTGTCCGGATACGCGAAGTCGGTTTCCTCGGTGGTGATTTCTACCTTCGGACTTAGTCGTTTTTTCGAGATGAAAATCCTTCGACCGGGGTAAACCTGGATCTTGATCCGACGTCCATGGAGCCCTTCTCGGATACGATGGCTGGGAGGTCCCGGTCAACTTTTTACGTTCGGACTTAGTCTCTTTTTCGGATGTTTTTCTTTACCGGGACGAACCACGAAGTCAGGCCGGGTCGCGGTTGAGGCAAGCCGGCTAGAATTTCCGTGGCGGGTCGGTCCCTCTCTGGAGCTTTTTTACAAAATTTTCCAAATCTTTTCCAAACTTCTGGGGCTTCACCCAGATGTTCTTTTAAGGTTCTTTTGGGGTCCACAGCTCACCCCAAGGGTCCAGAAGTTCTGTGATGGTCCTTGGGGGGTGCGGACTTCAACTTCCAGAATGCACCTGGCGCAAACTCCTTTTTGGCCACTGGGCAGTGGTCAACTGGTCTCTTTTTTTCAGGAGTTGGTGCAGGGGACTCTGGTTAGCAATTTTTCACCTGTAGCAAACAGGGAGTCCCTCTTTGAACCAGTTGAAGCCAGGCAAAGTCCTTCTTGTGGGGAAGCCCAAGTGTGCAGCTGGTGCAGTCCTTCTGAGTGCAGGTTCCAGGTGCAGGCCAGGGGTCCAGCAGGGCAGTCCTTCTTCTCCTTAAGTTCTTTCTTCTTGAAATTTGGTGGGGATCTGAGGTGTGGGGTCAGGTCTGCCAGTTTTATCCTTGCTCCTGGGTGAAAAGCAGGGGGGTCCTGATCCTCCAATCAGGTACAGGGTCGTCCCCCTGTGATGACCACTTCCTGGGAAGTGTGGCAAAAATCCATCCCAAAAGGCAACAGTCTCTAAAAATCCAACATGGCTGAATCTGATTTTTGGAGGTTACATCTGGCTGAGCCCACCCACTGGTGTGGTTAAAAATCATAAACACACCCCTCTCCTGCCCTCTCCTAATCTAATCAAGGGGGCACCTAGTTGTCTGGGGTGTCAGGATGTGGGGGTGTTGTTGGGTGCTGCAAATGTCCTTCTCTGCCTTTGAAGACCAGTTTGGCAGCCCTCCCCCTTCCTGCCTCACCATCTGCTGAGGGGAGATTCTCTCCCCCAAGCACATTCCTTTGTGTGAAGCCAGGCCACTTCACACCTAATCAAGGCAGCCTGGCAGAAGCTGCTGCAGGCTGGCCAATCAGAGCACAGCAGCAAAAACAATGCAGAGCTGAAATTGGCAACTTTTTAGGTAAAGTCTAAACTTTTTACCTGGACAAGTTATATTAAATCCCACAACTGGAAGTTGTGGGATTTATCACAACAATCAATTTGATACCAAATTCTTGGTATGTAACATTTAAGGAGACTTTAAAATTTAAAATAAAGTCTGCCCATTCTAGCCTATGAAGGCCATTTACTTCAATGAGGGAAAAACGAATTTGGCTGTTTTTACCTCACCAGGGCTTATAAATCTATTTTTATAAAGTCCCTGCTTTTAGTTACATGGCACCCAGCCCTAGGGGCACATAGGGCACACCTTAGGGGTGACTTATATGTAAAAATAAGGTAGTTTAAGACTTTGGAAGTACCTTTAATTCCAAAGTCGAATTTGCATATAACTTTAATTTAAAAGCAGCCAGCAAGGCAGGCCTGCTTTTAAAATGACACTGGGCACCTCAGCAGTGCACCTAGGTGTGCACCACCTATGCTGTGGTCCCTAAACCTACATGCCCTACCATATACTAGGGACTTATAGGTAGGTTCACTTAGCCAATTATAATTAGCCTAATTTGCATATTGATTTTACACAAAGCACAGGCCCTGGGACTGGTTAGCAGTACCCAGGGCACCATCAGAGTCAGGAAAACACCAGCATAAAGTGGAAAATGGGGGCAAAAAGTTAGGGGGCCTCTGCAATCAGCCCTGTTTTCCCACAGTGCTCAAGTCATAGGAGGTTGGCCGTAATTCCTAGAATCAAGAAATCCCACCAAGTAGGTTGAGCATTCTTTTTCCTCATACCAAGACTGTGGAAAGATCTCCCTCCAAGGCTAGAGGAAGTGTCAGTAAATCTCTATGTTTTGCAAATCTTAAAAAACATGGCTGTTTCAACTTTCAGAAGCCTCCTCTTTTTTTTGGGGACAACTCTTGGGTTTGATATATTTTTTCTGTAGTTGATCCTAGCAATGTGAAACCTTTTTTAGGTTACAGATTACTATTATTACTACTATAAATGACAATAATAATAATTCCCTCTGACATAGAAACCCAGAAAGGCTATTGGGTACGGACAGAAGATGTCTCAGGAACATATTTTCTTTAGATTGCAAATCCAAGATCTCAATGGCCCCATACTCTAGGCCCATATGTTACAGTTAAGCTACAGTGTGCCTCATATAGGGTAATCATGGCATTCAGGGATTTTGAGCCCAGCTTCCTGGCAAATCTTAAGCAGGCCTCAATGGTTTCATCAAACTCTGACCTTCTAACTGTGACACCAATTGCCTTTACAATGTAATGGACACCTAAGGTCTAAACTTTCATAAGCTTTTCTCCATAAACATGGTACTGTCTCAGGCCATTGGGTGTATTCCCCATGATTATCTTGTGAGATTTGGTTGAATTAGACTTAAGCCCATGTCATCCATTAATGAAACAAATTTGTTCAACAATTTTTTTTTAAGGCATACTCCTGTTCTTGACATTGAAAGACAGTCAACTGCATAAATCAGAGCTGGGAGCATCCTAGCCTTGGCGTATCTGTATCTCCATCTTTGAACCAAGCATCTAAATCATTAATATGAAGGCAGAACAGGAATGGTGCCAACACACACCCCTATCTCATGCCATGTTTCACCTTGACTGTATTGGTGCACTCCCCATTTGTGCCTTATCTTATATGGGCAGTTACAGTCTTCCTGTAGCTTGGCTAGAGACAAGACCAAAGCCTTATCTATACCCATTGCTAACATTTAGTGCCATAGCTTCCCCCGTTTACCCAGTCAAAGGTTGAGGGAAGATCCATGAAGGCAAGATGGAGATGGCCCTTCTTAGCCACTGTATATTTACTAATGAAAATCCCTGTAAAAGCCTGTAGGACAAGCTTGGGGTCTAATTTGAGGTCCAAAATTCAACATAATCTCTTCCCTGCTTCTTCCTATTAATTCTCTCAAGATAGCCTCTGCATTCATTGAGGCCCATTTACGCAAAATCCCCTTGTTCCGGTGAAAGTCTATTTGAGTTGCAATGGGAGCACCACCCTGCTTCTCACTGCCAAAGTCAAAGAAGATGGTTAAAGGGTAATGGTTACTCAAGCAATTATACCTTATCGAGAAATCAGTAGAGTTGATCTTATAATGAAGGGGCAATACATTATAATCAATAAGGCCACCTGTGCCTCTATCATTGTAAGTAACATGACCAGTTACAGCGGGCGCTGTACGATCAATTGCCATAAAAAGTGAATACATATTCAAAATGGAGTTAAACATATGTACTTGTGGGCTTCGCTCAAAGTGCGAATGATCCTCAGTATCACAGCCTATCTCCCAACACAGTGCATTCTTAGAAATCAGGCACAATCTACAATTGAAATCACCTCCACCGATTATTATAAAATCCACATTTTAATTTAAAATGTGATATTCTGAGAGTAAAGTGCGTCAAAGCACATTTTAAGGGCTACCAAACCTGTGGAAGTTGAAATCAAGGTTAGAAGACTGCTTTGTGATATGCCCCCCTCTAAATCATTGCTGGGGTATGAATAGATTAAAACCCATTTACATACACAGCCTCACAGGTCCAAGTCTCTTGTAGACACAAAATGCTCAAATTCTTCATTGTATCATACCATTCAACATTGTCCAGCTTGCTGGGAAGACCAGCCACATCCCAGAACATAGAACTGAATTTGGAACTAGGACCCGTGAATTTTGGGTGGAATCTACGTATCCATTCATAGCAGAGTTGGCAACATTGATGGCAGAATTAATAGTCACTCATGGGGACAAGCTCCGCATATCGTTAGCCAGCAGGGGCTTTTTCATCCTTACATCAATAGTGCTGCAAGTAAGAGAGTGAGTGAGTGGGATTGCATGCCCAACTGGGTTCCGTCCTACAATGATTGGATTGGCAGTTTTATACCCCCAGAAAACCAATATGCAAAGAGCTCGCTGATGGCAGATCTGCATTTGAAAGTCAATCGACTGATTGCATATTGAGATTTCAAAAGAACTATCTACCTGGGTGTCCACAGCGAAAAAATGTAAATATATTTAGACCAGGTGGTTTGTAAAAATAACACAGGGGGACTGCTGTAATGCATCCGTGGGAGGGGTGATTTATGGACAACTTTCTAGCAGAGTCCTAACAACATATTTGTGCCTAAAGTTAATAACTTTACAATCACTGTGTTCTGTTGTTGGGATGGGGCCAACCCAATGAACTCCATGCGCAATGATGACGTTACTAGATAAAATCTCGCAGCTATCAACATCTGATGACAGCCAGTGCACAACTTAATTTTTTACTTGGTGATTATCCTCATCATGATTGAATTTTAAAGTTGGTACATTCTTTAGAACTATCACCAAAGGCGTGACTTCTGGCAGTAACTGGAAAACTCTGTTGGTAGTTGTATGGTCCAAGCTTCGGGTCCTGTGGTCCATTGGATTGTTTTGGATGTTTGCGGTTGGAGCCGCTTCCTGTGAACTGTGAGGGTTTAAATTAAAATTAGTGAGGCTATAGTGTACTTGGTTTTCTTGGCACCCCTGGCAGCCACCCTCTAAAGCACACACAGAGTGCTACAGATTGAAGTGATTTCTGAGTTGAGGAGTCAGTGACTTAAACGTTCATGCTGTGTTACCCCTGTTATTCCCTTGCTCAATAAAGCTTTTCAAAGAGGAGTCTATACCCCTTAGAGCAGCTATCTTCAGGGGTATCAGTCAAAACGTTTAGTGAGGAGAGCCTCAAGTGTGGCTGTAAAAGATGCATGAGGTAAATCTTCCCCACAGAGTCCCTGCCCATGGTTTCCCATAGAATTCCTTGTTATTTAAATTGTGTCTTCAACTTGGAGCTCACCAGCTTTTTAGAGTGGTTTTCCTATCAAGAGTTTTAGCTTTGTTAGATGGCGGCATATTCATTTGACTGTTACTACTGCTGCTAGTATCAATTGTGAGCTCATCATTAAAAGCGAATGGATTAAATGCTAAGGCACTTTCATTATTTGCAATCTGGCAAGGTGAGTGTGGGCCGCTTACATCAATGGCTGCACGGATTGTCGAAAGAGCTTATTTGATTGCCTCCAGGCTCTCCTCCACACCCTTAATTTCACTATTAATTTCACCCCTTGGCATTTGTGAGGACGTTTGTAATGGATGCAGTTAGTGGGCATTCCTTAGTAGACAGCATTGTGGACCTCCTTTTCCCCATCAGTTCGTACCTTTGGGAAAACATGACAGTGGGCAAAAAGTCAGGTGGATTACAAAGCCAAGAGTGGTAGCCTAGGCCAGCCTAGGCCGGGTGCAGGTGTTGCGACATCCTTTTAGCACTATCAGGCAGATGTAGGCAGCCCCCATGGGCATCACGGGCACTGCTGCGGGCTGGGGGATGAAGTTCCACCCCAGCCAGTAAAGATTAGTCATGATGTGGTTCAATCAGTATGAAAACACTGAGGGCCTGATTCACAAAGGTAAGCTTAGGCCAAAAGTATACGTTTAGACCAAACGTCTAACTTTACTATGAGGACAGTTAGACTTTTGGTCTAAGTTTACCTTTGTGAATCTGGCCCTGACCGGCTAATGTGTTTCAGTAGTTTGGATGGCATAGGCTTCACATCATGGAAGTGATTGTACTGATTAGGTCATTCTAAGTAATTTCTTTGAAGGTAGAACAGCATGATTTAGATTTCTAGGTTACGGTTTGAGGTTTGTTGCTGTGATGGACAGCTCATTTGTTTTTACCTTCTCTATAAATGAGTAAGAGGAGGGTCATCACATTTTACTTCTAATGAATCTGTAATCCTGGTTGCTGCCAGCTGTGTAGATTTTTGAAACTATTTTGTAACAGTTTGTTTTGGTTAGTTCCTTGCGTAGTCATGTCTTTATAAATGACTATTTTACTTTGAAAATTAGTAAATTAGTTTTGTGTGTTTGCTATTTTCTATGCATTAGAGTACCAGCTTCTCAGCTGAAGGTTTTTTGTGTCAACTTTGTTCCATGCTTTGGAGGTTGTTTTTTTAAAAATTCTTTCGACTACAACGTGACTGATTTCTTTCTTTTTTGTCTTTTTGAAGGACTTTGGAGTTAGTCTAGGGTCTCTGACATAGCTGCAGAGTATTGGATTGTGAGGTAATTCACTGTACTTATTGAGGGTTTGACTTCAAGTATGTATTCCATTTTTTAAGAGAAGGTTATTTTCCTAGTATGTCTTATATTTCTAACTCAGTGCTTGGGTATGATGGGTTGGCCAGAGTTAACAGATTTCAATGAAATAATTGTAACAAAAAAGAAAGTTGCTTTGAGAAGTTGACTGGTATTACCATGTCTATCTTAACATTTCTCTTTTTAGAAAACAGATGATAGAGCATGGGCTCTTTACATTGAGAGGGTGCTGTGAAGAGTTATGGGAGAATTGTTGTTGGTGAGACGTCAAGCTAGGAGAGACACTGTTTCAGAGAAAAATATGGTCTTCCTTGTTCTCATTCTCCATAAGAAATTCAATTAGCTTTCTGTTTTCTGGTGGATGGTATAAATGGTAGAAGTTGTAAGTTTAATGGAGTTAGCTCACTGTATAGGAATTCAAAGGCACTTAACTGAGCCATAAGGATATGTCTGCATTTGGTGGAGTCCTTGTGGATAACTGTTACTTTACCTTACTTTTCTAGAGGTGAGTTCTTCTGTAATCCATGTTTCTGTTAGAAACATCACCTCAAGGTTCTGAGTTGGAATATCTGCTAACTCTATTCCTTTTCACGGTGGATCTTGAGTTACTGAGGAGGCACTGTATTTGAGACTTTAGAGTGTGTTGCTTAGGGCTACTGACTGTTTTCTTTATCATAGACTGGTACAGCTCATGCCTTTTGAGTGAATATTCTCTATTTATTTTCTCTACTCTTTATTATGGGGATTTGGGAGCCTTCCTGGAGGGCTTTCAGATTCTTCTCTGCCTTGTAGGTCCTTGAAAACTTTCATAAATCGGAGAAAGAGATCTTTGGGAGTGAAGGTTTGTGTTACTGCATGTTTTTTTCTTGAGGTAGTCTCGGTGGGAGGGCTGTCCTGGTTGTGTAGCAGCTGGATGGTGAACGTTTCCAATAGGGATGAGAGCTTTGACAGGGATCTCAAAAAGTCCAATTCCAGTGAGTTGAGAGACACAGAGAGGGAGTCAATTCTTGATTCAGTTGAATTGAGATTAGGTGGTATTCATGTTTTGATGTGATAAAATTGTGCGTTTGGTGATTTTGACTTAATTGGATGGTCCAGCAGTAATACGGGTAGTAGGATGGGATATACGGCATAGGTCTACTCCTTTGAGTGATTTGCCATCCTAGCTATGGACAGCAGCTAATGGAGAATGACAATGTCCTTATTTGTAGGGCTGTGTTTGGGAGACATAAGCCAGGCCTAAAGTAGATGGTCTAGAGGAAGATTGTTTCCTTTAGATTAGGGATGTGCAAATGAAGAGGGGGGGTGGGTGGGTGTTTATGTTGTGAAGCATCTGAACATGTGAGTCCAAATGTTTTAGGTTGGTACAAGTGGATTGACTCAGAATTTTGCAATTGTCATAGATTGACAAACATATTTTGGCTTTGAGCTAGCTGAAGGCACTGGTGGTGAGCTTTTCTTTCTGTGAGTGAATTTGGCATTCTTTGCTAAAAGTCTCTGATCCACAAACATTTGACTTGTAGAATATAAAGTCAGTCTTCACAGACTTTTATATATGCTTTATGAAATTATGGTGCTTCAGGGTCATTTCACTTTTGAAAAGGGACTCCGAAGTATAGGATTTTAAAGGAATTTGGACCTTTTATTGGGGTCTATGGAGGTTATGTTGCCTGAACAAGTTTGTAGCACTCAGGTACACACCTGGTTAGAGATAAACCTTGATCAAGCTTATTTGCCAAAAGGTTCACAAATCCATTCATTTCCGTTACAAATGATCTTTTTCATGAATTCTTATGGGAACTGAGTAAGGAGTTTAGACCAGTGGACTGTTTCTCTTTATTAGACAGTTCCCATGTAGTCCATCATTATGATCTGGTCAGTCAGCCAGTTATGTATCTTTTCCATATTCTTGACATGAAGCAGGTAATGTTGGCTCTGGATGTCTTCTGATTTCACTATCTAAGGTCAGGAAGTAAGTCTTTCTTCCATATTACTGTAGTTAGGCAATGGTGTTGACTCCAGCTGAGGTGCACTTCCTTAGACTTTTAGGTTTTGTTCACAACGTTTAGGGAGAAGATCAATCCTCACTCTTGTCAGATTGGTCAACAAATGGGATCTATTGTCTGGTGGAGATTAGATATTTGTTCTCCTTTGTCATCATCACCCACACCAGCTAACCAACTTGACCTTATTCATCCTGCCACGTATTGAATGGGTGAGCTGTATTGTATCTATGCCTCTGGGGCTGAAGGTGGCAGGACAGTTGGATCCATGGGATCAGACTATTGATGTCAGGGCCTCAAGGACTGCATGTGGCAGGCAGTGCTGGTGCTGTGAGACGTTTGGTGATGATGAGGTGTCAGGCCCTCCTCTGACAAACCATTCAAGTGGTGTTGTAGATGACCGATCAGTAAGCACCTGAGCTAGGGGAATGGAAATGCATCTAGGCAGGCAGCCTCTGCATATGAGCTATGTCATACCCTTAGTATCTTCAGGAATAATGCTTAATGCTGGCCCAGTTCAAGGTTCCTCAGGGGCCACCATCAGTCAACTAGAGCTATGTGCGAGATTCTTTGTCTGTCATCCTGATATTGTTTCTGAGGGGTGCAGTATAGTTACTATTGCAAAGGTAGTCCCAAAGTTTTCACCAAGTTTCTCAATCAATTTACTCATATTTTGATAAAGAGGGTAGTCTTTTAATCGCTGAAACTCGCAATTGATACTAGTGGGATAAAGACGGGTCAGAGGAGCTCTGCTAAGGAACTTTCCATTCAACAGCCATCTTGACTCCATCTTTGGCGTGTGCTCACCCCAAATTATGTTTTCCTGATGTATGTATTTGTTATGTCTTGTAATAGATTTAAAGTGAATAATCACGACTTTGCAAAACAATTGGACTCATTAGGCATTAAATGAGGCAATGTGATAAGGATGACTTGAAATATGTGGCGTGGAAGATGCCTGTTTAAGCACACTCCCCTAATGGAGTTGATGCATATGCCAAAAAAAGAACATATAAATATACCCTTTGTGACATATACCATCAGTCTGCGAATCAAGCTAGTAAATAAATATAGGGTACACTTCCATAACACCTGTATTTTTGTTTAATAAGTACACAGTGTTTTAAAAAATTGGGCAACCATGTAGCCATCGTTTAAAACAAACATTCCTAAAGCCACTAACTTCGATTTTTATATGCTTAAGTGACGAGCATTTACATGTCTGTGGTTGCATATGTTTGTGCATTCAGTTCAGAACTATGGTTTTGCAGCACTTGTTTAATAAAGCAAGATAGTGGCTTATGATCGAAATCTGCTGCCTTAACAAAAAATAACCTAAACAAATTCTATAAAAACAAAAAGAACAATATATAAATTCTAAAAGGTTTTTCAATTTGTCCCTACATGTGAAGGAATTTAAAATAGAAGGCTAAAAGTTAAGTTAGCCTTAGCTTGATTTGTGGGATCTGCAAAGTACAGTACAGTACAGTGTTTTATGACCTCTTTCTGCAGACATATAAATGATGCAGGCATTCATTGCACACATAAACCGATACCAAGAACAAACAAAAGGACAGACTGGTAAAGTAGATCTGGAAAGAAGACAAGAGACAGACCAAAAGATAATACTGTTAATCTGACTGATTAGATAGATATCAGAGAGAATCGTGCAGATGTAAATGGATTGATTGCTTGATAGATGGACAGATAGATGGACAGAGGTAAATCAATATAGGCATACAGAAGACAGACTGACAGCTAAGGTAGCCACTTTTCACCAGATTAAACACACAGGTAGGAGAAAAACAGAATAGGTTTCTTTGAAGTTTGGGTGGATGGTTGTGGTGAACAGAGGAATATGCATAGATAGGAGTGATTACATATGAATATAATTGCAACATGTAGCAAACCTCAGATTAAAGTAGACATAGAAGAGTATACAAACAGCAGTGTTTTTTGTGTAATGACGCTACCTGGTAAGGCTCTTATGGCTGGACTGACAGATCAAGCTGCACTTGTTTGCTTTAATCCTCTTTCAAGTACCCTGAGATTCAGCTAATCACCATTTCAGAATTGTCAACTAATGCACTATGCCACCCAACTCCTTTCCAGGATAGGGTTTTGAATGCTCTTCTGATGGTTGAATATCAACAATCAGTTGCGTATGGTAATCAACATGTAAGCAAAAATAAATGACATCTAAAAGTACAGCGCATAAACCATGTATAATAAACATTGTATTACTGTATCTTGGGGAGATGTAAACCGAAATCTCAAAAACAAAATGATACACATAGAATTGTTTGTGAAACATTACTTTATACACAAGAAAATGCCATATCAACAACTAATATGTGTGTGTTTTATTTATACATGCAAACTTCAAAAACCTAGCTTAATCTACCATCTGTAATTCATCAGTGCTATTCATCAAAAATCCTATTTAATATACATAGTTGGTTTATGATATGTATCTTTAGATTTTATTACATAATCTTAATCTACAATCTGTAATTCATCAGTGTTATTACTTCATCAAAACTCCTTTTAATATACATAGTTGGTTTATGATATATATCTTTAGATTTTATCGCATAAGAAAATCAGTCTTCCTCGGTATTTTTATAGAAATGACTAAAGAAACCAGATATATGTTCTTAATATTTTGTTGAGCACAGACTTTTTCTGACTACATCTAACATATTTTGTGTGTACAATGCTTCGGCTGGGCTAATATTGAGATACAGGTTATATTTATTTTGACAGATGCATTTCCAGTGTAACATCTTGCTTTGTATTTCCTTGCTCGTAATGAATACTAAAGATCTTTCCTCATATTTAACACCTCATTACAGGCCCACTTCTAATTTGTTGAGTCCCATATCTTTCGTAATTATCTTCAAGATGCTCCCAATATACAGAAGATTTGTGTTTCCCAGTTGAACTCTGGGAGAAATAAAAAAATTGTCACAAAAAAGCCAAAACAAAAGTTCTGAAATTACATCTAGGTCCCGGACGTCCTTGAATGGTTATCTTTAACTTGCTATTTACTTTTCCTTGGTGCTTTTTGCCTTAAAACTTTAAAGACATAGGGCCTCATTACAACCCTGGCGGTCATAGACCGCCAGGGCTTTTTTGGAGGTTGCACCGCCAACAGACTGGTGGTGCAAACTCGGGGATTATGACCGCGGTGGAAGCGCCGCGGTCGCAGCGCCGGGACTGGCGGTTTTCCGCCACGTTGGTCCCGGCGGTTTTAATTCGCCAGGGCAGCGCGGCTTGCAGCGCTGCCCAGGGGATTACGAGTCCCCTTCCTGCCAGCCTTTTCATGGCGGTAGGAACCGCCATGGAAAGGCAGGCGGGAAGGGGAGTTGTGGGGCCCCTGGCACAGCTCCACACAGCTTTTCACTGTCTGCACAGCAGACAGTGAAAAGCGCGACGGGTGCAACTGCACCCGTCGCACGGCCGCTACATCGCCGGCTCCATTTGGAGCCGGCTCACATGTTGCAACGACATCCAGGCTGGGCCGGCGGGGATGTCATAATGGCCACCGCGGGAGTGCGGCTGCATTGGCGGCCGCGCGGCGGTTACAACTTGCCAAAGTTGTAATGAGGGCCATAATCTCTATTTATTATGTGACATTTTGCTCATTAGGATTTTCTCTCTTTATCTAGTTTAGTTTTGTAGTTTAATGTGTTTTGTTAACTCTAAAATGTTGGTACTGCTTGCACCTAACATTTCTCTGGGGCTTCACATGATTTGCGTGGACAACCAAAAGGCATTTAAAGTAATAATTTTTCCAAGTGTGTCTAGAATATAAAAAAAAAGTTTATACTACAAAAATAGTATACAAATATCTGAATTGATCTTCAAGTGCACGGCCAATGAAGAAACAACAATGATGAAACAATTGGCAATTGTTAGAAATGGGGTTTCTGGTTGGCTAGGGTATGCACCTAAGCCAGGTATAACCCACCCACTCTAGTCAGGGCAAGGGAGTTACACGTCCAAGATAACCCCTGCTCACCCCCTTGGTAGCTTGGCACGAGCAGTCAGGCCCAACCCGGAGGCAATGTGTAAAACGTTTGCACAACACACACAACACATGTGATGCAATATGTACACCACAAAGTAAACACAACACTGAACTATGTAAAAATAAACTGTATTGCACAAAACATAATTAGACCAAACATTACATGTCAATAATACCCTGCTGCCTTAGCAATTGTCAGAACATTACACAGGTTACTAATACTCTACAAGAATGAGCAGTTGTCACATTAGAACACACAAGTACTCAGGATTCTGCAACATAAGCAGAAGTCAGGAATCGCAGTAAAGAAATAAATGCACTTGTCATAAAAGTAGAATAAATGCCTATACCAGAATCATTATAAAACATATGGCAAGTCAGGGCCTCATATCAGTGTAGGGTGCCCCTAAAAGGAACATCAACACATGTATGTTACATCACACCCAGAACAGGTTAGCCCAACCGCCCTCTCAAGCCCCTAAAAGAAACATCCAGAAAGAGTTTTCCAGCAAGAGTACCTGTTTTGAATTTAAAGGGCACCTCCTGTGCCACAAAGCATACAAGGGAGCCGCCTGCGCTCCTTGTGCATAATGGGGACCTCGTGGTGATGGTTATGAGGAGGGGGGAGTCATGCACCCCCTCCGGTTCATGTAGAGGGCCCCTCCTGGGATCCGCGATCTCATGGGTGGCCCCCGGGCCCGGGTGGACCATTCAAAAGGGGAGGGGAAGGGGCGAACTGAGAATGGTGCTGGGGCGTCCTCACCCCTAGAGCAGTGACCGATGGCAAAGGAATTCCCTTTCTGTCCCCGTGGCCTGCAACGAGGTAGGCAGCCACCCGTGTCCTCAAGGCAGCTGCCACAAGATGGGGGGAAAGCAACCACCTTCCCCTACCAGCGGCGCTCCTCTTGAGGTGGCTGCAATAATCTCCAGTGGC
This sequence comes from Pleurodeles waltl, assembly GCF_031143425.1. Taxonomy (NCBI): domain Eukaryota; kingdom Metazoa; phylum Chordata; class Amphibia; order Caudata; family Salamandridae; genus Pleurodeles; species Pleurodeles waltl. Next base: position 1,866,668,539 of record NC_090440.1, read on the forward strand.
CCACTCGTCTCTCCGGGTGTTGCGTGCAGCAATCAGAGCTGGTGTGTGCCCCGGGGGCGCCTCTCTCGGCACTCACCATCCCGGGGCAACTTTAGGAGCACATTCGCTCCTGTCTTCCTCTGGCCGGCCCGCCAGGGGCCCTCAGTGCATTGCACTTCCAACACGCTGCAACGCAAAGCAATGCAAAGTCTACCCTGGTCGCGGTGTTGATTTGAAGACACTGGAAGGTGCTTGAGAAGTGCAGAGGGCAACTTCAATGAGCCCGGATTGCGGCGGTGAATATCCTTGATGGCAGTCGCGCTTAGCAGCGCAGGGGGGGGCAAAAAAGCACTTTCCAAGCGCCATAAGTATAAAGTGACAGCACTCCTCGTACTGTTGTTAGTAACAGGGGTCAGGGGCCACATTACCCTGCCCCTGGAGACAGAAGAGGGGGGAAGCACAGGGCTAGCAGTCTCAACAACAGGCCTGCACAAGGGGTGCAGATGATGGCAGTTCCTCCTAGTGACCAGGCAGGTCACAGGTCAGCATAGCAGCAGCAGTCCAAGGTTGTCCTGCTGAGTCCTATTCAGCAGTGTCCTGTGTCCAGTTCCAAGTAAGTCTCTTCAGGTCTAAATTGTGGGAACAATTCCCCTGTACTTATACTCAGTTTGCAGTGTGTTTTACAAAAGAAGGGGAGAGGAGGTTTCAGCCAGTTACAACTGGTCCTGGGTGTGCCCCCTCTCTCCTGCAGCACATGCTCCAGACATCAGTTGGGGGTAAACGAAGCTATTGTGTGAGGCCAGGGCACAGCCTTTACAAATGCAGGTGTGCCCCGCATCTCCCTTCTCTCAGCCCAGGAAGACTATTCAGTATGCAAATGCACCTCTGTGACACCTCCACTCTCCCTGTGTCCAGGCTGTCTGAAAACTATGCACAAAGCCCAAATGTCACTCTGCCCAGACGTGGATAGGAGTCAAGCTGCAAAACACCAAAATCGTAAGCACAGAGAAATGCTCACTTTCTAGAAGTGGCATTTCTATAAGGATAATAGAAAATCCACCTACACCAGTAAGCAGCATTTCTCACCACCATTACAACCATACCAAACATGCCTTACGCTACCCCTCATAAATAAGACAATACCCTTTACACATAAGGCAGGGCATTTCCAATGCAATCATATAAGAAGGCAGCCCTCAAAGCAGTGAGAAACCAAATAGGCTGTTTGCCACTACCAGGACAGGCCACATTACTAGGCACATGTCCTGCCTTCTACATACATGGCACCTGGTCCATAGGGCTAGCTAAGGCGTACCTTAGGAGTGACTTACATGTAGTAAAAGAGGAGTTCTGGGCCTGGCAAGTAAATTTAGATGCCTGGTCCCTGTGGCAGAAAACTGTGCACATAGGCCCTGCGCTAGCAGGCCTGAGAAAGGTTTGAAAGGCTACTTCAGTGGGTGGCGCAAGCAGAGCTGCAAGCCCACTAGTAGCATTTAATTTACAGGCCCTGGGTATAGGGATACCACTTTATAAGGGATTTATATGTAAAATAAATATGCCAATTAGGTATAAGCCAATCATACCAAGTTTACAAGGGAGAGCACATGCACTTTAGCACTGATTAGCAGTGAAAAAGTGCTCAGAGTCATAACGTCAGCCAGCAAGGGTCAGAAAAGTAAGGAGAAAAAAGCAAAAAGTTTGGGGAATGACCCTGTAAAAGGGCCAGGTCCAACTGTAATAATTTACTTTAAAGGTTGAGATAACATGGTGAGACAAAGCCATTCGCAGAACATAACTCTAAGTAATCATCTACTGTCTAACTCCAAAATTAAGGCAAAATACAAACGCTGTGGGATAGCGTAACTGGATGGACGGAATGCGGAACCAATCAAACATTCACCCCCAGTCACAGATCTGGGTTTAATCCATCCATTATTTTGCTCACCATGCCACCCCAGTTTGAACCCAGCCATATGCAAATCAGTCTTGACCCTGTTCCACATGGGAACAGTCCAGCCCAAACTGCCAGGCCAGGTTCTCCCTGGACCGGAAACAATCATCCTGGGACCGGTTTCGGGGTTTCACCCCTCCTCAGCCAGGCTAGCTTGAATCCAGTGGCACAGTGAGCCCGGGACCCACGTCTGGGCATACCCGGCGCACTTAGGGCAGCAAAAGCAAAGCAAAATACAAATGCTGTGGGATAGCGTAACTGGATGGACGGAATGCGGAACCAATCAAACATTCACCCCCAGTCACAGATCTGGGTTTAATCCATCCATTATTTTGCTCACCATGCCACCCCAGTTTGAACCCAGCCATATGCAAATCAGTCTTGACCCTGTTCCACATGGGAACAGTCCAGCCCAAACTGCCAGGCCAGGTTCTCCCTGGACCGGAAACAAGCATCCTGGGACCGGTTTCGGGGTTTCACCCCTCCTCAGCCAGGCTAGCTTGAATCCAGTGGCACAGTGAGCCCGGGACCCACGTCTGGGCATACCCGGCGCACTTAGGGCGGCAAAAGCAAAGCAAAATACAAACGCTGTGGGATAGCGTAACTGGATGTACGGAATGCGGAACCAATCAAACATTCACCCCCAGTCACAGATCTGGGTTTAATCCATCCATTATTTTGCTCACCATGCCACCCCAGTTTGAACCCAGCCATATGCAAATCAGTCTTGACCCTGTTCCACATGGGAACAGTCCAGCCCGAACTGCCAGGCCAGGTTCTCCCTGGACCGGAAACAAGCATCCTGGGACCGGTTTCGGGGTTTCACCCCTCCTCAGCCAGGCTAGCTTGAATCCAGTGGCACAGTGAGCCCGGGACCCACGTCTGGGCATACCCGGCGCACTTAGGGCAAAAAAACGATGGATTTAGGCCCAGATCACTGTACTGGGGGTGAATGTTTGACAATGTTCAGCATTCCGTCCATCACTTGTTGTTTTTGCTTTGTCGCCCCAAGTGGGAAGGGTATGCCCAGACGTGGGTCCCGTGCTTCCCATGCCACTGGATTCAAGCTAGCCTGGCTGATGAGGGGTGAAACCCCGAAACCGGTCCCAGGATGCTTGTTTCCAGTCCAGGGAAGACCTGGCCTAGCAGTTCGGGCTGGACTGTTCCCATGGGGAACAGGGTCAAGACTGATTTGCATATGGCTGGGTCCAAACTGGAATGGCATGGGCAGCAAACAAACGATGGATTTAGGCCCAGATCACTGTACTGGGGGTGAATGTTTGACAATGTTCAGCATTCCGTCCATCACTTGTTGTTTTTGCTTTGTCACTCCAAAATTCACACAGCAAAACTAAGAAAAAATATAAATATATTTGACCATCACAATATAAAAACTTTTGTACAGGTTAGATTGATATACTAAGATGTAATAGTAATGAGAAGCAAGAGAGTGGAAGGGGTGATGAGGTACTGTATAGGGAATGGGAGGAGTGAAGTAAAGGAAGGCAGACGCCAACGGGTGAAAGCAGAGTTAGTTTTAGTAAGTATAAAGTAGTATATTTGTGATTAGAATATGAAGTCAAAAATACAGAGTTACTACCCTTCAGCTGCAGCTTTTACTAAGTTTGTAAGGTATCTGTTTATATTTGGAATGCTCTGTGGAGTAGTACATTTCAATCTCTCCTAGTCATTCAAATCATTTGCCTTCTTAACCACTGTCCTCTTGTATTATGAGCAACGAACAACCCTTATGTTCATCTTCCCATCTCTTTTTTAAGACTGTCCAGATCATGCTTTTCATCATTACCTCTTTCTAAAAGTGAAGGGCAGAGAAAGCCAGCTCAGGCGGAACCCCAGATAAGCAGTCTTAAGGAATTCTAAGTCCCTAATGCAGGTCAGTGAGTAGTACCTAGGACTAAGTTTTGCCTTTAGGGATGTATACAAGGGGAGTCAGTGATGGAAATGGAAGTTAAAGCTCTCGGAGCTTGATGAGGGATTGTAGTTACCCTGACACTCTACAGTGGCGATCATGATTTGTCTTTGTCTTTTGTTAGAACTGCAAATGCTTAGTTAAGGCTTTCTTCACTGAAACAATAGGGCACTATCGGCACATGACCAAGTGGGGTCATCTTGTTTTGAGGACTTTACATCCATTGCGAATAGCATCATGGCTAGGACCAGGAGACCGTCCCTAATGTCCCAAGACCATGGCCTCGGTAGTGTGCTAGGAATTTCTTCCTTTTGAAATTAGTGTTATATCAATAATTATTTCCAGACTGGAATAGTGTGTCCTTCAAACATATACGAGCAATTTTGTATGCTTACTTTGAAGCCTGTTATACCCATTGATGCTAGAGGAAGCACATTTTGATGGGCGTTAGAGAGTACAGACAGGGAATGAGTTTGGTGAAGAATCCCATTATGATGATCTTTTTTGATTTTATGGCTACTTCAGAGGCCTGAACATATTGTAACTCAGCCTGTCCTCTATGTAGATTCTCACCTAGTGCAGCTGACATACGTCTTGTTCCACGTGAGGGGATCTGCTCACAGAGTCTCCAAAGTTGGGACCTCTTCGCAGTAGCAATAAATTGGTGCTGGAATAGCACTGTCAGTACCGATGAAATGACTTCTGTAGATATGGCATAATTGCATCGATTCCTTAAGATTTTTGCTTGAAGAAAACAACTGGTTTCAAAACAACAGTGAAAAATTGGGTTGTTTGGTGGGGAGGGGGTGAACCCTTGTTCAAGCAACAGCCACAATCCTTGTCAGTGTTGACAACAAATCTCACTAAATTAACCTGTGCTTAACCCTCTGGTAGATTGGCAGAAGAGCAGTCAGACTTAACTTAGAGGCAATGTGTAAAGTATTTATGCAGCACACAAACAGCAATAAAGTAAAAACACAATGAAAGAAAAATCCATAGTCAATTTAAAAACAGAGTAACATTATATCAATTATTTGATATCAAAACAATGAAAACCCAATCAGTAGAACCGTTTGAATTTTCTAAATACGTTTTGGCAAAAAACTAGCCCCTAAAAGATCAAAGGGTCAACTGCAAACACCTAGTCATCACGAGACCGGGTCGAAGTAAAAAGAAATGGGCTCAGTCAGAGCTTACCTTTAAACGTAGAAGAAATTTTGAAGAAAATAAGGCTGCATGTAGTGTCTTGGGAAGAGGTGTCCTCGTTGAGGTGCCGCTGTATTTGCATTGAAGATTTCTATGTTCTAAGTTTAGAATCTCTAGCAGGATGAGGTGAGAGGCTGTAGCTGACAACATTTCTAGTGGGTTGGATACCCCTTTGGCAAAAGGCTGCTGAAGAGGCTTTGCCGCTGTGGAAAATAACCACAAATATAGGCTGACTGGCAATGAACAGGTTGATCCCAAACTGCTCTTGGTTCTCGAAGGAGTTTTTAGCAAAAAATGTTCTAAATCCTAAGTTTTTTTGTTTTTTTCTATGTGGGCTTCTTTAGCGTCACACCTAAAGGCCCAGATTTGGAAGGGCACCACTTGGGAGTTCTGGACTCAGGCTGTGTCCAAGTGAGAGTTCAAGATGGTGGGAGCCTTTCACGTCCTCATGGCTCTGATCAGGAGACCAGCAAACTAGCACTTTCAGTCACTTTGGTAGACCTGGTTTCAAATGATGAAACAGGGCTACAGCAGCAGGACAGGCCTATGAGAGCTCAAGGAAGGTTCCAGGCAGCAAATCAGTCCTTCCAGGTGCAGCAAAGCAATTTATTTTGGGGAGTACACGGCAGACCACAACAGCAGGCAGTCCTTTGAGAGTCCTTTCACAGGTCCAGAAAGTGATTTGAAGAGTTGGTCAAAGGGTCCCTTTTTTATACCCGGTGCCTTTTTTGGATTAGGAAAAGTTTCTAGAAGTTGTTGTTCGAAGTGCTTGGAATTTTCCCACTCACCTTCCCTGGCTCAAAGTTGGCTGCAGGGACAATGCAGTGGTGAGAAGTCCTTTTTGTGAAGGCAGAGCAGAGCCTCTTCAGTTGCAAGTAGGGCTGTACCCAGCTTCATCCCCCCATTCTGCCAGCAGATGGCTCATTCAGGCACACCTTACCCCTCTATTGTGTGACTGTCTGGGACCTAGGACAGGCTGCAAGCACTGAATAGCAATAGGACAAACTCTCTATGTCCATCATAGCAAGAATATCATACTGAGAGTTTAATTATATTCCTTCTAGCTGAGAAATTACTGCCAAACTGTCTCTTGTGTAAGATCTAGTTAAAGGGACAAAAGGTTTAATTAAAAAGTCTGCATATTCAGGCAATGGTTGTAGAATTGACTGACATCCTGCTACAGTGAGGCTCCTAGGGGGTTTTGAAGTATCTTTGTGAGTTGTTGGTAAAACATAAAAACACTGGTACAGTGTAATCATCTTTGTTAAGATAGTCATATTCTGTTTTACTCAACCACCGTCAGATCTTTCTTTAATTGTTTTTTATAGTGCAAGGGATTATGAAACTGTCTAAGTATTTTTTGATCATAGCCTGTTTTATTGTGATTGATGATACTACCTCCCTTATCAGCTGGCTTCATTACAATGTTTCTATTACTGGTTAAAGAGGAAAATGCTTCATTTTGGGCTTTGGAAAAATCGAAATGTATCAGTTTGGATTGCTTGATAAGTTGTTGCACTTCAAACATTACTGCATTCTTAAATGTTATATTTTCCTTAGGCATTAAGGCGGTCATTCTGACCTTGGCGGGCGGCGGAGGCCGCCCGCCAAAGTCCCGCCGTCAGGTTACCGTTCCGCGGTCGAAAGACCGCGGCGGTAATTCTGACTTTCCCGCTGGGCTGGCGGGCGGTCGCCTTCAGACCGCCCGCCAGCCCAGCGGGAAAGAGGCTTCCACGATGAAGCCGGCTCGGAATCGAGCCGGCGGAGTGGAAGCTGTGCGACGGGTGCAGTTGCAGCAGACAGTGAAATACATGTAGGGGCCCTCTTACGGGGGCCCCTGCAATGCCCATGCCAGTGGCATGGGCACTGCAGGGTCCCCCAGGGGCCCCCGCGACCCCCCCTACCGCCATCCGGATCCCGGCGGTCGGACCGCCGGGATCTGGATGGCGGTAGGGGGGGTCGGAATCCCCGCGGCGGTGCAGCAAGCTGCGCCGCCGTGGAGGATTCAATGGGGCGGCGGTACACTGGCGGGAGCCCGCCAGTGGTGCCGGTCCGACCGCGGCTTTACCGCCGCGGTCGGAATCCCCATTGGAGCACCGCCGGCCTGTCGGCGGTGCTCCCGCGGTCCTCCGCCCTGGCGGTCTTTGACCGCCAGGGTCAGAATGACCCCCTAGGTTTGTTGGTGGAAAAAATTTGGAAGGTAGATGTAAGCCCCCTATACCATTTAGGCTAGCCTTAGGTGTATTAGAAAACCAAATTTTTTACCTCAAACATCCTAAAGAACCTATATAGTTCAACTTAAGTGAAAAAAGGATAATTTTTATGTGTTGGTATGAAAGATAGTCCTGAGCCGAGGGCTTCAATTTCTTTAGAACTCAATTCATGGGTAAACAGATAAAAAATAGGAACTTCCTCCAGATTGGGATTATACACCATAATATTCACCACTCATAAAACTGGTTCCTGGTTTGTCTGAAATCCCGGGTACACTGCTTCCTGAACCATCCCCATCTGGAGTTCCTTACTCTGCCCTATGTCCAACATTTTAATTACAATGTACCTAGGGCCTAACTTAGGGGTAACTTATTTGCAAGGAAAGGTGAGTTTAGGACTTGGTAAGTTGAATTTCAAGTATAAAACTGCATTCAGGTTGCAATGCCAGACCTGGGACAAGGGGCTACTTAAGTGGGCTGCACAATAAGCGCAGCAGACTCAGTAGCAGCATTTACTTTACGGGCCCTCGGTATATGGTATATGTGTTTGATCTGACAGCCTAACTCCCAACTTTTTGCTTGCCTCCTTCCATTTCTCTGACCCTGTCTTTGATGCTTTTAGGACTCTGCGTACTTTACCTTAGCTGACCAGTGCTAAAGTGCATGTGCTCTCACCCCTAAACATGGTAACATTGGTTCCTACCCCATTGGCATATTTCATTTTCTTGTAAGTCCCCAGTACAGTGCACTAGAGGTAAATTAAATGCTACTAGTGGGCCTGCAGCACTGGTTGTGCCACCCACATAAGTAGCCCCTTAACCATTTCTCAGGCCTGCTATTGCAAGGCCTGTGTGTGCAGTGTTGGAAAGTGGATTATTGGTAAGGGCAGGTAAGTACCTACAATAGATCACTAACCTCCACTTAGGTTCCGTTAGGTCTCAACCCTTGGTAGCTTGGCAATGAGTGACAAGAGTTAACTTAGGAGACAAGTGTGTAAAGCATTTAAAAATCACAAAACAGTAAATAAGTAAAACACTAAATAGAATAAAAACACCAATTTGTAATAATAGAGTATATTTATATCTGTAAAATCGTGCCAAAACAAATAAAATCGGATAAGGGGAACCGGAGATATGAATTTTTAAAGAATTACTGTTTTCTAGCGCATAGAAATGAAAAGCACCAATCTGGTTACACCTTGACTGGGGCAAAGTCAAAGTTTAAGGCCGACCGCGATGGAGCCCTGCTTGGCTACAGCAAGTGGGATCCCTCAGGCAAAAGTTTGCCTTCGGACTTAGGGCCAGATGTAGGTAGGTAAAATTTTGCGAATCGGAAATAGCGCTATTTCCGACTCGCAAAACCTAATGCAAGAAAGACTCGCGATACTAAATTGCGAGTCGCAGAGGTGTCGCACCGCATTTTGCGACCTCCGCTTTTAGTGAGGTCGCAATTTGCGACCTCGCTAAAAGTGAGATCGCAATTTGCAAGAAGGGTGTTGCAAATTGCGACTGACTCGCAAATTGCCTGCAGGTGCACCACAACAGTTGGGAAACCCACTTCCTGGCTCTTGGTGATGACATCAGAACCAGGAAGTCACCAAATAGACCTGGGAGGAGGGAGGACCACACCCATCCCAAACTGCTGAGCAACACCCAGGGGAGAGGAGCTGCAGAAACCATGGAGGAGACAGGCAGTGCTGGCAGAAGGAGAAAAATTACATTTTCAGACAAGGAGTTGGAGGTCCTGACAGAAGAATGCTGCCTGCACCATGTCAAACTCTTTGGAAAGGCAGCAATGAGTGTCCCTGACACTCAGAAGAAAAGATTATGGCAACAAATACAACAGAAAATCAATGCCATAGGGGTAAGCCACCGCACCGTAGAGGAAATCCGCAAAAGGTGGTATGACCTGCGCTCCAGTACCAAGGAGAGGGTTGCGGAGCGCATGAGGGAGATGAGGGGCACCGGAGGTGGCCCATCCACCGTACCACCACCCACAGCCCTGTAAAGCATGGTGGAGCAGACACTGGAGCCAGAGGCCGTACTGGGCATGGGAGAATTGGACAGTTCAGCGCCTGGGACATCAAAAAGTGAGTACCATGAGATATGCTTTGACACCCACAAATGCAGTATAGACACTATCCCAGTACACAGCAGCAGGCACCGCCAGACTAGCTCCATTCCAGTCTAGCAACCTCTAGAATAGTGCTTTATGGGCAATGTAGTACAGTAGTCCAAATATAGGCAAATGTTTATTATGAGGCATAAAACAGATGTGCAAGACTGACAGTGCATCCCCTATGTCCCACAGGTCTCCCCCAAGACACCCCCAGCAGCGAACAAAGGCAGGGAGAAGAACATGGGCAAGACCCACAGCAGGAGCCTGCCAGTGATACAGCAGGGCCCAGCAGAACACCACCAGGGTCCATGGAAGATCCAACGCAGGACATGGAGGCAGCAGGAATAGCACCAGGGCCCAGCCCTACAGAGATACGCACAGAGCCAGCACCTGGAGCAGTGTGCAGACGCCAGCGCAGAGTGCAGTCTGTGCCCCAGGATGAAGTAGCAGAAGTAGAGTTTGCGGGACTGGAGACATCACTGATTCAGGGTCAGCGCCTGCATAACAGACAATTAAGGGCAACAAACAGAAACTTGAATAGATTGCAGGCCACAATGACCCATGGGATGGCAAATGTGGACAGTCAGTTCCACCACATGAACCAATATCTGGGGAACTTGACACAGGCCATTGAACATTTGGTCACTGAACTTGTGGCAGACAGGGCACAGACAAGGCGCAGGGAGCGCAACACTGCCGCCCGCTTTGACAGACTGGCAGCATCCATTGGGCGCCTTGCCACTAATACCACATGCCTGTCAAGGCGTATAGTCAGCCTCCAGGTGGAACTTGGGCATTTTGCAGAGGATGTGGCACGGGGACTCCGCCGCATCAGCCATGCGATAGACCTAATGGAGAACAGGCAGGCTGCAAGAGGCACAGGGGATACCCTGCAGGACAGCGAGGAGGGATCGACCATAAGCAGTGTGTCTGCCAGCGATTCCCGTGTGCTGCGGATTAGCAGTGCACGGCAGGGGTCAGGGGACCCACCAGGAATGAGCCATGGTGGCCGCAGTAGGAGGAGGGTGTGAGCCACCAAACTGTACTCTGAATAAGGTACATGAATTTAATGTGTCTTAAATGATAATTGACAATTCAAGACTGGCATAGAGCACTATTCTATATCTTTCATTGTTTAGAAATAAAACGTTTTTTTTGTTTCACTACATAACTGGGCTATGTGTGTCTGACATTAGTGAGTGTGGTCACGGTTGCCACGTACCTGCCAAAGTATTGGGTTGCAATGTGGTTCCGTCTCTGTCTGCCCTCATTTGCGATGCTTCTATCCCTAGGCTGTCGGTGTGGTAGCTCTTGCTCCTCATCCTCCGTGTCTGTGTCTTCAGGGGTGAGATGTAGCCCACGTCTGGTGGCAATGATGTGTAGGATGGCACAGGCGGCAACTATCTTGCATGCTGTTTCTAGGGCACACTGGAGTGCACCTCCACTTTTGTGGAGGCATCTGAATCTTGACTTTAACAAGCCAAAGGATCTCTCCACTACAGTTCTGGTCCGCCGATGTGCACTGTTATATCACCTCTCATTCTGATTGCCAGGTATTAGGTACGGGGTGAGTATCCATGGTCTCAGGGCATATGCACTTTCACCTGTTTGACAAAAAAGGCAAATTTAGCAGGGCATCAATGTTTTACCCAGTGACCTGTATGTATGGCTTCAGGGTGTAGTCAGCAATATCTAATAGATATCCGTCTCCAAAGTCCCCACGTTCTAGGTGTTGATGTGTCCCACTGTGCCTGAATATGTATGAGTCATGTGTACTCCCTGGATATTTAGCTACAATGTCAGTAATGACATTATGGGCATCACACACCACCTGGATGTTTAGTGAGTGGGTATATTTCCTGTTGCAGAACACATATTCCAGATTTGCAGAAGGGCAAATTTGTATATGTGTCCCGTCCACACACCCTATTACATGGGGGAAGTTGGCAATTCTGTAGAAGTCCAACTTGGTGCTGTTAATTTCTGCCTCATTCCTGGGTAGGTATATATATCTGGACGTGTGTGTGAGTATGGCATCTAGGAAACATCTGAAGAATCGTGAGAGTGCACTTTGGGATACCCCACCTGCCACAGCAATCACCCCCCTGATAGCTACCCGAGGCCAAGAGGTGCAGTGAGCATAGCACTTGCACATGTGTAGGGATGGTGCTGCCGTACATTGTCTGTCGTTCAAGCTGAGGATTCAGTAGTTCAGTTAATTCTAAGATTGCAGCACTGCTCAGTCTATTTTTGTCACATATCACCTCCTCAGTTTGTTGAAATAGTGTCAACCTGGCTCGGTATATCCTCTCCTGTCTCTGCCTCCTCCTCCTCTGTTGGGCAGCCTGGACTCTCCTCCTCCATGCTATCACGTACAGTTCAGCCATTTTGAGTCACCCAGATGCCTTCTGGGTCTCCTTTTATACTTTGGTTCTGGTTACCACCTGCTCTGAATCAGTGGTAAGCTGGATGGGCAAAATGGGCTTTTTGCGACCAGTCGCAATGTGCGACAGGCTTTTGCATATGGTTTGCAACTCGCAATTTGCGACTTCCTATTTGCGGGTCACAAAATCAGGTCGCAATTTTTGCGAGTCGGTGCTGTGTCGCATCGCTATTTGCATTTCGGAAATGGGATTTTTGCATTTCATTTTGGATTTTGCGAGGTCGCAAATAGCGAATCGGCCATTTGCGTCTCGCAAAACTTTGCTACATCTGGCCCTTAGTCGTTTTCTTGAAGATTTTCTTCAGCGGGGCGAAGTCACCATTCCGATCCAACCTCTCTGGAGCCCTTCCTCGGATATGCATTGCGGGAGCCCTCAGTGAAGATTTCTATGTTCGGACTTATTGATTTTTCTAAATGAAAATCCTTAGACTTAGGGATTTCCTTCAGTGGGACGAACCTGCAAGTCAGGCCGGATCACGGTTAAGGCAAGCTGGCCAGAGTTGATGCAGCGAGTAGGTCCCTTAATGGAGCTTTTTTCAAAAAGTTCTCCAATCTTCTCCAAACTTCTGGATCTTCTTCCAGAAGGTCTTTTAAGGTTCTTTTTGAGTCTGCACCTCACCCTAGGGTTCCAGAAGCTCTGAATGTCTCCTTGAGGGTGCCGGCTACAACCCCCAGATTGCACCTGTCTCAAACTCCAAAACGGCCTGGAAAGTGGTCAGCTGGTCAGTCTCTTCAGGATTTGATGCAGGGACTCTGTTTAGCTACTTTTCACCTGTAGCAAACAGGGTGTCCCTCCTTGACCCAGTAGAAGTCAGGCAAAGTCCGTCTTATGGTAGAGCCCAAGTGTGTGGGTGGTGCAGCCCTTCAGAGCGCAGTGTCCCAGTGCAGGTCAGAGTTCCAGCAGGGCAGTCCTTCTCCTGATGTCCTTCCTTGTAGGGATCTGGTAGGGTCATCGTCAGGACTGGGGACAATGTCTGGTCGGTAGCACCTAGGAATAATATAAATATCCATATTGAAAAAGGGGGGGCCTATTTATTCAATTTAACTAATATAATTTGGAGGTGGGGCCATGAATAAGCACTCACCTGGGGAATCCAGTGAAAGATTAGGATCCTCTGATGGGAGGCGTCTTCCTAATGGGAAAATGATACATTCAGTTGTACCCTAATTATCAATGTGTAATGAGAGATAATCATCATGAAGAAGTGGGTGATTACTTACATCATCAGTAATGCACTCTAAACCGATGAATAGATAAGGTCTGGTCTGAGAATGTCAATGCAGGATGTGTAGTATTCTGTAGCATATTGTCAAATTACTTCTGTGGTAAAACAGCAGTGCAGAAATGCCGGCTGTAGGCTCACGGTATCTAAAAATAGAAAAATAATACTGGTTGCCTAAGTATAATTTCCTAAGGGTGGAACAGCTCTGTAGGGCTGTGCGTGTGAGCACTTACTTGCGTTATTGAATTAGAACGTCCACTCGTGTAGCCGCCACACGTTTGAAGGACGTGTCAGCTTAAAAAAGAAAAGCATCCATGTTGAAAGGAGCAAACGCTCCTACCGTTGGTCCGTCCAAGAACCAATCAGGGGAAAGCATTTCCCCATGTGGTCCGACAGCAGCGAGTGTAGCAAGGCTGACGTCGTGGAACCATGAAAGGGAATTCTTATAGGTTCCCTCTCTGGTCCGGCATAATGTGCGTCTGTGGAATCGCGCTCTACTAGATGTAATAAGTGTGGGAGATTATCCACAAACACTGGAGATCGTCTAGTGTAGAACGATCTTGGTGGTATGTATGTAGGTCCAGTCTGCTGAATTAAATAAGCAATTTACTGTCTAACCCAGTTTCGAGGTAGCAGGTCCATCTAGGTGGCCTCGTGTGATGTGTGGGGCAATTCATGCTGATGATGTGTCAGAGTCACCAGATTCTCGGGGTCTGTGCACACTCCCAACACTTCCACCACAAGACAGCTCCAATACTCTGATTAGATTTGTCACAGAGCCTAAGAGAGTCCAAGTGGGGAAAAGGGGATTAGGAAGGGAACAGCTGGGAAGGAGACCTGTAGGAAGCAAAAGGTTAAAACACACTACATAAAAATTACATCTCATGAAATCAGTACTCGGCTATGGCTCTAAGCATTGTCATTCTGAAAACATGAACAACCTAAGAATAGACTTAAAATGACTAGGCTTCAAGGTGACTTAATACCTGTGAGGGAATCAAGAGAGGTTAAATGAAACTTTTAAATTCAAGTACTTTGTTTTGCATGAGAATCACATGTGAACATTATTTATATGCATGCTGAACATAAGTCTTCAAGATTAAACTCTGCAATGCAAAAGGTTAAACAACATCATATCCGCACAATGCATAAATTATGTTAGCTTGAAATTGAAGGTTTTTGCATTCTAGTTGCCAGTAGAGCGCGCACTGCCCTGATGTTGACATGATGTTTATATATGCATGGGGAAGTCGAATCAACCGTGCAGGGCATAAAAGGATGCAATGATGCGGAAACATAAAAATAAAGAAGGCCCATCCATCGGCGGTCATATAGTGCATATGTAATGCGGATAATGTTTGAACATATGAGGCCATAAAAGGGAAAAATCATATGGGTATAGTCTGTATATAGAATGAATATATCTGTGTCCCATGGACATGTCAATAACAGTCAAAATTGGTCCCTCATATATTGGTAGTAGTTACGAATAGGGGACAGTTCTGTGGGTTACAGGAATGATGTAAGATTATAGGGAGGCGTGACTCCAATCTTCTATGGTGTTTAGTCCCTCTTTGATGGTGCCACATTTTTCAATCCAAAATAATTCCCACTTAGTCAAGATATAATCTTTGTCTCCCTCCCTTGGTCCCAAAGAGATTTGTTCCACAATTTGCCATTTTATGTCGTCACATTTGTGTTGCATCGTTTCATAGTGTTCCACTAGTGTTGCTCCCACTGTTTTGCATTTGATTCTGCTTTTGTGTTGCAGGATTCTGCATTTCACCTTCTGCTTGGTTTAGCCGATGTATAGCAGCATGCAGGGGCACCCAATAGCAAGATTACATCCTGTGTGTTACAGTTAGTAAACGTGGGTAGCGGAAATGTATATTCTTTGTGACGAAATTCCATTGTATTAAAGCTCATTTTGAATGCCGCACAATTACTACATTTGTAGTGACCTACAACTGCTGGTAAATCCCATAATGTGGCACATTTCTTTTGGCCATTTGAGGTAGTAGTGCACAAGTGAGAGTGTCTTTTAGATTTCTCCCTTTCTTGAAGGAGAATAGGGGAGCTTCTTGTGTGTGGAGATGTTCTTTAACTAGTTCCCAATGGTGTAGAATTATTTTCTTAATGTCATTGCTAGCCGGGTTGTAAGTAGTAACACACGCTAGTCTATTACAATCGTTTTTGGGTGCTTTGGGTTCTAAAAGAGCTTCTCTGTGAATGTGCCAAGCTCGTTGTCTTGCTCTTCTGACTAGTCTTTTTAGGTAGCCCCTCTCTAATAGTCTTTTGATAAGGGTATCGGATTCCCTGAAGTAATATGATCTCTTTGTGCAGTTTCTCCTAATATGAAGGAACTGATCAAATAGGAGATTATCACTCAGGCTTCTCGGATGGTGGCTGGAGTACTGTAATAGTGTGTTTCTCTCTGTCGGTTTGTGATATAATGTGACAAAGAGTTTGTCCCAAACCACTCCTATTGTGAGATCTAGAAAAGGAATGCTCTCTCTGTTGGAATCCATAGTAAATTGAATATCTTTAGACTTGCCATTCAGCCAAGTGTGAAATTCCTGGAGTTGGACAATCGATCCGCGCCAAATGAGCAATACATCGTTGATGTATCTCGACCATTTCCATATATGGCGTAGGAAAGGATTAGTTTGGTTATAGATATTTTGAGTCTCATATTCTGCCATATATAGGTTCGCTAAGTTGGGTGCGAATGCAGCTCCCATGGCCACTCCTTTAGTCTGATAATAAAAGAATGTATTGAACAAGAAATAGTTTTTTCCCATGACTATTTCCATCATGGAAATTAAGAACCTAGAGGTATCAAAGGGTTTTACCCATTCTGTGTCTATGGGAAAATTTGTTCGAACATATGGCCCCAAGTGGGTACCTGCACTGGTTGTGTGCGGGAATCCAACACTTTGATTAGGACTCTTAGAGCTTGCTGTTGGGGAATGTTGGTGTACAGGGATTGTATATCCATTGTGACCAATAGATCAGTGTTAGAAGAAAACTCGAGCCCTTCATATAGCATAATTGCGTGCATGCTGTCCCTGATATATGCTTTTGTTAAGGGTACAAATGGTTTAAGGAAAAAATCAAGGTATTGGCACAGTGGTTCTAATATGGAGCCACATCCGGATACAATGGGTCTACCCAGTGGGTTTTCCAAACTCTTGTGTATCTTAGGTAAAGTGTATAGTACGGGGATGTGAGGATCTTTTTTATTTAGAAATTGGTGTTCCTTTTTGGACACAAAGCCTTGTTTCTAGCCCCATTGTGGTAAGTTCCAATATTTGTTCTCTCATTTTTTTGGTGGGATCTAAACCAATCTCCTTATAACAATTCTTATCATTAAATTGTCTGAGGATTTCTTGTTGATAGTCTTCTCAGTCTTGCAGTACTATGCCTCCGCCTTTATGGGCTGCTTTGATGACTATGGGCCTGATTCTAACTTTGGAGGACGGTGTTAAACCGTCCCAAAAGTGGCGGATATACCACCTACCGTATTACGAGTTCCATAGGATATAATGGACTCGTAATACGGTAGGTGGTATATCCGCCACTTTTGGGACGGTTTAACACCGTCCTCCAAAGTTAGAATCAGGCCCTATATCTTTTTTCTCTTTTAAATTTTTAAGGGCTATGTTTTCCTCATAAGAGAGGTTATATTTGACATAGTTCCATTTGGTGCTCAGAGTGTCAAGATCTTTCAAGACAACTTTCTCAAAAGTTAATATTTCAACCGGCATGGAATTAGAAGGAGGGGTGAAGGAGGATGGTGGTCTAAGCCCAGTGGTACTAAGGGGGCCTTCCACTGGGTTACCTTTAAAGAAACTGCTGAGACGAATATGTCTAACGAATCTTTGCATTTCAAAAAAGTTGGGAAGAACCGTGGGTACAAATGACAGTCCTTTGCTCAGTACTGAAAGTTCATAAGATGTCAATTGGTGACGTGAGAGGTTGAAGATGGGAGCCATGTTGGTGGGATGGTTTATATCCAAAGCCCTCCCTTCCCCTGGTAAGGTAATCTGTTCAGGTAAAGGTAATGTGAGGTGAGAGGGGTTATCGATTACCAAGAGTATTGTTGACGCCTGGTCTGGTGTTCCCCGTGGGGTTCCTGAAAATGTACGCAACCCCTGTTCCTCCCCCTTCCTGTCCCCCTTCTCCCTCTCTATCTGTTGTCTTCCCCTCAGCCCCTGCCTAAAAAAGAATCAGGAGCTTGTGGGCAAGGTCTTGAGGAGAGCCCTGTTGTTCACTGTCTGAACTTTCGTAGGCAGAAGTATCAGAAAAAGTTACGTATCTTCTATAGCCTCCCCTACCTCTGTTTACGAATTTCCCTGACTGATCTTGTTTATAATAGTCATCATCAAGGTATGGGTAAGTGTAAGTTTTATCGTATTTAGCTATGTCTTTGGCTAATTTGTTAAATTTTTTCTTTTGTGTGATAAATGTTAATTTTTTTGCTGTTTTTTTTTTTACAAGGCTTCCAAGGCCTGGCGTGCATTGATCAATTCAGAGTCTTCAAGTATCTCCTTTGCTAAGTCATCAATTTATTTTTCTAATTTTGTTATGTGTTCTAATGCGGTGTCAATACCTAGTACCATCCAATGTCTTGAACATTGGTTGGCTACGTAACTAAAGTTGTTCCTATATTTGGGATCTTCAATGAATATAGCCAGTTCGTTTCTCACTTGTAGCCCTACTGGGATAACATTAGAGTGTAGGTATTCTTTCATCAAGTGACCATGTAGTTGTGTGCGTACTAATTTCTTTTTGATTCTTTCTAATTTGGTTATTTTTTCGTGAAGAGCATCAACTATGATTGTGGGTGCAGCATCAATGAAAGAGGAACCACTGACTATTCCATTTATATAGTCCTCGGTATAGGATAAAGTGTCTCTCTCTGTTATTATATTATATTGGTCGATAATTTAACGGAAACCTGAAAGCTTCTATAGGAATAGATTTTACCACAAACAGGCCTTCGCAGTCAGATGACTGCACTATTGAAGTCTAAGACAATGAGGCAATACCCTCTCTGCACTTACTGCCATCAGTGCCTTACAGCCTATCTACAATCCTTGTCAGGTCTGTGCTGGTTGACAGCTCCCTTTGTGCATTCTACCTAGCCAACCATAAACACAGAACCCTCAGTTACATCTGCATTCATCTGCATACTGAATTGGTCCCCCTGAGCAGGAAGGGTAGAGGGCCTCTCTTTTACACTTCAAAGGACAGTGGCCTGCCCTCACGCAAAGGATTGATACCTCACTCCCCCCCCCCCAGGATCCTAGCAGAGAAGACTGGGCTAAAAGGGGAACTTGTGCACTTCAAAACCACTCTTTGAAGTTTACCCCACTTCAGAGGAATGTTTGGATATACAAAGGACTCCTCTGAACTGCTTTGCTAGAAGAACTGCTGCCCTGCTTGTTGCCCTGCTGCCTGTTGGCCCCTGACTCTGCTGGAAGGACTCTGCCTTCATCCACAAGTGCTTGTGAAGGGCTTGGATTGAGTTTGCCTCTGGTTCTGAACTCTCAAGGTGAACAAAGACTTCATCGACTAGCTTCTAGCTAGTTCATTGACTTCAGTGACTCCAGCACCGACACCTCTGTCCGGCGGCGCACCACTGCCTGCTTCAAGGTCCTCCCTGAAAGGAGCAGCGGTGGCCTGCATCGTGAGTCCGATGTCACAGCAGCAATGCTGATGTTCCACAGTGTGATCACAACAGTGCGAAGTCGACACATCACATCTTGACCAACTGGATTCATCTACCCGCTGGGTCACAAGGAACCAATGCCTCATCACAGACTCTGCATCAGCTCCCCTACAACCAGATGGAACTGACACCTCACCTCCATGGTCACCGTAAGGAACCGATGCCGCACCGCTCCTGCGACGCCTCACCTCCCCTACTCCGTACAACGCCTTTGTTTCATCATTTTCAAAGGTACTGTGTGTGGAAAAGATGGTCCGGAAAGATAAGGTCTTCAAGATGTTTTTTTATTATTATCCAAAATATCTCATCCACATAGATTTCCACAGCAGCTCTGCTACCTCCTACTCATTCCTCAGCCGGTCTCCAAGTCCAACCCCAAGAATCTAGAATCCCTTTACATGCCATTACTTAATAGATGCAGAGCATGTATTTTCCAGATACCACACACCTTTCCCTCATTGAAAATACTTAGAAACTTAAAACTAAAGAAAAGAAAACTATGTACATTAAAACGAATACAATAAAACAAATGTTAGGATTTCTTAAAAGAAAACTTTTGCATTTGTGGATCAAACAGAAAAATATATTAAACATCTTTCTTCCTAGAGATCACAACACGATTGAGACTCCATATTTTTCCATCACTAACTTTGACTGCATTCTTGAACAGCTTAGTGACCGCAAATGGACCAAAATATTTACTCCCACTCTTACTTAATATTGGTTTTCTAATCAAAACCACATCTCCTACCTTTACATTGAGATAACATGAGCTTTTCCTTCTGTCAAAATATTCTTCCCTTTTTTCCACTCAAACCATTTCACTTTTCCTGTCATGCTCCTCCTGAGACCAGGAAACTGCCTTGTTTTTGTCTCGAGACACCCATCCTGGCGCTAACATAGTATTGCTTTTCCTACCCCTGAACATCTCAAAAGGGACTGCTCCAGTGGTCGAATGTGGAGTAAAACGGTATGCTACAAAAAACTTTTTTAAACCTTCTTTCCAATTTCTGCCTGCAGCCACCTCCAGTTGCACACATTCCTTTATACACTTATTAAACCTCTCTACAATTCCATTCCCATCTGGATGGTACAATGAGAATAATTTATGCTTGATCCTCAATTTCCTCAAATACTCCTCTATTTCATTGGAGAGGAATTGCGGACCATTATCTGTCAAGATAGAGTTGGGAAATCCTTCATGTGAAAAAATCTCTTCAAGAAGACCAATTATCCTCTTAGTATCTACACTGCTGACTACACCTATCTCAACCCACCTGGAAAATTGATCTACTAACACCAAAATGTAACTACTTCCTGCTTTTCCATAAACTGGTCCTACGATATCCATAGCAACCACATCCCACGGTCTGCTTGATAAACTCCTGACACATCGAAGGTACTCTTGTTTTGTAAATCTTATCACTATTACAGCAGTCAGGACAGTCTCTAATTACTCCTTCGATACTCAAGTCCATTCCTGGCCACCAATAATTTAGACAAATTCTAGCTTTAGTTTTACTCATTCCTTGGTGTCCATGTGTCCCAGCTGTATTATTTTATTGGTCAAAACACTTGGAACTACTAATATTCCTCCCCGAAACAATAACTCATCTGATACAGACAGCACATCCCTTACTTTCCAGAATCCTCTCAATATTTCTGAATTCTTCAAGCTCTCTGAATCCTAAGAGTTCTTGAGGAAATGATACACACGTTGTAATACAGGATCATTAGTTACTGCTTCCATTCACTCATCCTGTTCGATTATTCCTTCTGTGACACTGCACACACTAAATTCCTCTTCTTGACAATTGTTCAAATCTTCCTCGGTTTCAGAAGCAAGTCTAGACAAACAATCTGCCGTATTGTTACAAGCTCCTTGCACATAAAACATTTTGAAATTAAAGTCCTGAAGATTAACAACCCACCTGCTGATCCTACTCGAGATTTGGTCAAGTCCCTTTTTCATGAAAACTTCCACTAATGGCTTGTGATCCGTATAAACATGGAACTCCCTTCCCCACACAAAGTTCCTAAGTTTATTGTAGCCCAAAATACTGCTAAGGCCTCTTTCTCGATAGTGGAGTAGTTTACTTCTGCTCCTCTTAATGTTCGTGAATTGTACACCACAGGTTTCCACTCCTGATCATTTCCTTTTTGTAAGAGAACAGCTCCCAAGCCTTTGGTACTGGCATCTGCCATGATTACACACAATTCATTTGGTTCAAATGATCTCAAACTCCCCACTTTAGATAACTCATCTTTGATACTACCAAATTCTCTCTCACACACACCATCCCACACAAACTCAACCCCTTTCCTAAGCAGTATACGCATGTTCTCTGTCTTTGAAGCTAAGTTGGGTAGGAATTTGCCATGAAACTCTGCCATCCCTAAAAATGACAGTAGTTCTTCTTTTTTATCTGGAGCATGCAACTTCAATATATTTTCGATCAAATCTTGTTTAGGATACAACCCTTTTGAGGTAATCTTGTGACCCATATATTCAATTTCTTCTCTTCCAAATTAACACTTCTTCAACTTTAATGTAAGACCATGATCTCTTAGGATGCTTAATACTCTCTTTACTCTCTCCACATGTTCCTCTTCTGTTTGGGCATATAATAAAATATCATCCTGAAAATACTTAACCCCTGGTTCAGAGCCAAATAAATTGTGCATCAGATGCTGAAATACTGAGGCAGCTGACACTAGCCCAAATTGCATTCTTAAAAATCTAAAAGTACCAAAAGGTGTGATAAAGGTGGTGTAGTCCCTGGAATCAGCATGCAACACAACCTGATGATAAGCCAAAGCTAAATCTAAAGTACTAAAGTACTTAGCACCATGCAATAAAGATACCATCTCCGTTATGTTTGGCAGGGGAAACTGATCACTAATGACAGACTTATTGAGATTTCTCAAGTCCACTCATAATCTGATCTCCCCAGATGATTTACGTGCGACAACTATGGGAGAAACCCATTCTGATGATTCTACTGGTTCAATTATACCTTCACTACACAACTTTCGTATTTCCTTTTCCTCATCATCTCTCATTGAAATAGGTATGGGTCGCACTTTGCTCACTACTGGTACTGTCCCTTCCTTGATCTTGATGCAATGCACGTATTTTGCTAAGCATCCCAACGTGTCACTAAACACCTCCTTGAACTCATGAACGAAATCTGGTACTACCGCAGCCTTACTTTTTTTTTCTCTAGCAGATATCCCACACATGACACTCAACATTTGCATAAAATCCTTCTTAAGCATAACTGGTGTCGGGTTATTGGGATCTAAAATGACCTTCAGTTCCCTCTGATGTAGCCAATTTAAAACACTATCGCCCTTCACCGGAACATAGATTTTCCCCACAATGGTGTTCGATCTGAAAATAATTTCCAAATCAAAATAACCTCTCAGATCTATGGTTTGTCCTCCATAACCCCCTGGATTTACATCAGGATCCTTCAGTTTCACACTGTGACTTAAATACTTATCAAATACTTCATTGGACAACAAAGTCAACCACGCACCAGAATCAAACAGAACTTCACACTCAATTCCACAAATGGTCACAAAGTCCTTTGGGTGTTTCTTCTTCTTTTCTTGTGTATCGACCACCAATATGCAGTCTTCTACTAATTTCACTGAAGGAGAGTCTTTATGTGACCTACAACACTTCGCAAAATGTCCACTCTTGTTGCACAGTTTACAAATTGTATTGGCCGCTGGACACTTTTTATAAGAGGCATAGGGGGTCATTCTGAACCTGGCGGTAAGTGTTAAAGCGGCGGCCAACCCGCCAACAGCCTGGCGGTCCAAAAAGAGGTATTCTGACCCCGGCGGGAACCGCCAATACAGGCCGCCGCTTTAACACTCCGACCGCCACGACGGCACAAACAAACAGCGCGGCGGTCACCGCCAACAGCCAGGCTGCAGACAATGTACCGCCCACCCTATCACAACTCACCAATCCGCCACCTTTTCCGGGGCGGGAGCCCCGCCGATAAAAACACGGCGGAAACAGACATTTCCAATGGAAAACGCTCACCTCAACACACTCCACGCGGAATCGGGACAGCATGGAACCGGAACTCCACATCCTCCCAGCCATTGCCTTCCTGCTCTTCTTCCAGGATCACGAACGTCGCCGCAGACGACAACGGTGAGTACTGCACCTACGACACAGGGGAGGGGGGAGGAGGTTACGGGCACACACATACGCCACACACCCACCCCCACCCTCACCCCCACCGTAATACCTACACACCAATGCAGATTGAAAAGTCAGAGTGACACCCCCAAAACAAAAATGCAAAGACAAAAGGCAATGATTGTAAAAATAGAACTATATTATATCAATAATTAAGTATAGCGAACTTACCAATATATAAAGAATTAATACACATCTAGAACTATATATATACAAGTAGCAAAAGTCTGGCACAGTTTTGCAAGGTCCAAAGGTCCGTGGGCCAATGTGCAGCAACACATGGGCAAAGCCCACACACGAGATCGAGTCCATTGGAGAGAACACTGCTGGGGCATCACAAAAATAAAATACTGGCACCTCAGGGGGAAGGGAAGGGGGGCACCTCAGCCACATGAGTCCACGACGCCAGATGCACGAAGGGCCTCCATGCCCACTGTGCCATCCTGGGGAGTGCAAAGCCACAGTCTCTCAAGTCTCTACAGTGGGTGGATTGCCCACTGTGCGATCCTGGGGGGTGCAAAGCCACAGTCCATCAGGTGGATTACAGAGTCCACTGGTCATGGAGGAGGCATGGTGGTCAGAGTGCCTCGTGAAGCCCTGCCCGACACAGAACCGCGCCTGCCAATGGGCCAGCGGTGCTTGAGATGAGGGCCCAGCAGAGCGGTGCTTGAGATGAGGGCCCAGCGGAGCGGTGCTTGAGATGAGGGCCCAGCGGAGCGGTGCTTGACAGGAGGGCCCAGCAGAGCGGTGCTTAACAGGAGGGCCCAGCAGAGCGGTGCTTAACAGGAGGGCCCAGCGGAGCGGTGCTTGACAGGAGGGCCCTGTTCAGCAGTGCCTGTCTTGGCGGGGCCCTGTTCAGCGGTGCTTCTCACGGCGGGGCCCTGTTCAGCGGTGCCTGTCTTGGCGGGGCCCTGTTCAGCGGTGCTTCTCACGGCGGGGCCCTGTTCAGCGGTGCTCCTCACGGCGGGGCCCTGTTCAGCGGTGCCTGTCTTGGCGGGCCCTGTTCAGCGGTGCTTCTCACGGCGGGGCCCTGTTCAGCGGTGCTTCTCACGGCGGGGCCCTGTTCAGCGGTGCCTCTCACGGCGGGGCCCTGTTCAGCGGTGCCTGTCTTGGCGGGGCCCTGTACAGCGGTGCTCCTCACGGCGGGGCCCTGTTCAGCGGTGCCTGTCTTGGCGGGGCCCTGTTCAGCGGTGCTCCTCACGGCGGGGCCCTGTTCAGCGGTGCTCCTCACGGCGGGGCCCTGTTCAGCGGTGCTCCTCACGGCGAGGCCCTGTTCAGCGGTGCCTGTCTTGTGTTTCGAGTGAACCACACCTGGCCAATACTTCCTGCTCAGTTAGCATCGAACCTTTCCGTTGCGGGGCCCTCCTGTAATGGAGTCCTGGGGCCCTGGGTCTCCTCCGATACTCCCGGAATGGGGCTGGTGGGGCCCTAATGGCCAGGTCGGCTGCTCCCTGCCTTCTGCGCTTTGCTGCCCTTGCCCTCCTTGGCAGACTCTCCGTGGCCCTTGGCTCCCTTACCCGATGTGGCAGGTGACGGTGCAAGGCTACCCTCCTTGGGGGCAGGCGTATCAGGCCTGTCGCGCCTGCCCTTCAGTTTTTTGCTCCTCTTCCCAGGGGGGGGGGCTGGCTGTGCCTTTGCTGCTGGCCGATGTCCCTGCACAAGGAAAGGGCGGACTCCAAAAACCAGCCATGACGTTCTTGGGAGTTGCTGGGCTGGTGGTGGCTGAGGTGTTCTTGGAACTCTTACGAGATGGAGGGGGTGGGTCAGGTGAGGAAAAGAGGTCCAGTTTATAGAGGATTCGATTTTTAGGAGCCATGGGAAGGGTAGCTGGAGTGGGTATGGGAGTGGAGGAAGAGGATGTGGTTGTAGGAGAGTCAAGTCTGGTGTCTTTGGGTGCAGGTGCTTGGGCTGGAGGCTGACGTGAGGTGGATGGCTGTTGGTTGGGTGCCTGCCTGCGTTTGTGTGGTTTGGAAGCGGGGGTGACAGACACACTGGGAGAGGACACAGGGGACGTGTACATGGCAGTGGGGGTGGTGACTGCATGTGTGCGGACTGGTGTGGAGGGTGTGCTGGTGATGGGTGTACTGTTTGATGGTGGTGTGCATGCAGGTGTGAGTGGAGACGTCACAGAGAGGGAGGAGGGAGACGAGGAGGTGGGGGACACAGAGGAGGTAGTGGCTGTTGGCATGTCTGTATGTTGCTTGTGTGAATGCTTGTGTGTTCTGTGGTGCTTATGTCTGGATGAGCTTCCCTTGGGTGTTGAGGTGTGTGCAGGCTGGTCTGTAGGTGTGGATGGGATAGGCAGAGGAACAGGGGAGTGGGACTGGGTGGAGGGAGTTAGAAGAGGGAGGCTAGAGACAGGGACAATCGCTGCCGTCAGTGCTGAGGCCAGAGCGTTGAATGATCGCTGATGGGCAGCCTGACCCGAATGAAGGCCCTCCAGGTATGCATTGCTTTGATGCACCTCCCTCTCCACACCCTGGATGGCATTCAAAAGGGTAGACTGCCCAACAATGATGGTCCTCAGGAGGTCAATGACCTCCTCACTGAGGGCAGCAGGGGTGACTGGGGCAGGGCCTGAGGTGCCTGGGGCGAAGGAGATGGGCCGCCTTCCTGGCCGTGCGGGCACGGGCCGAAGGCCGAGGGGCTGCTTGGAGGGCGGAGCTGGTGCGCTGGGTGGCGGCTGTACCTGTAGTATCGGTGGGCACGGATGTTGCCGCCACCGCAAGGGAGCTCCCATCCGAGGACGTGTCGGTGTCACTGACGTCTGCACGGGTCCCCGTGGTGGAGTCGCCCTCGCCCTCCGTCTCACTGGTCATGTCGGAGTCCGTTGCATGGCCCTCCGGGGCCATGTGAGATGCAGCTCCCTCTTGCGCCGATGCCACTTCTCCTCCGCCTGATGATGCTAATGCACACATTCACCGAAAAACAAAGAAAATGGGGGGGGGGATGGAGAAATAAAGATAAGTTGAGTGCATGCATTGGGGACACTGTTGGCGGAGAGGACAGACACAGAAGCCCCCTGCACTACGCTGCGCACTTGGGGTACACTACTCATTCCCTGGGACATGCCCTACAAGCCTATGGGCGACAACTGCCCACACAGAATACACAGGTCCATGAATAGCGTTACTAGGCACCCTACAGAGGTGGGGAGCGGGGGCACAGGACCATACCTCACGGAGGGGCCTAGCCTACAGAAATCGCCCTGGCCTAGGGATACCCACAGCCCCCCTCCCCCACCCAGGCACCTCCACTGCGTGCAAATTTAGCTGAATGTGCTGGAAATCACCCCCTTGTGTCTGCTGTGATGTCCTCAAGAGCCCATCTAAATCGGGGTAGGCCACCGCCAGGATCCGGGACATCAGGGGGGTCAAGGTACGACTGGCACCCCTCCTAGGTTGGGAGGCCATCCCCAGCAGAGCCTCGGCGGTCTTCCTGCTCCCGCGGCGGATGTCCTCCCACCTCTTGCGGCAGTGGGTGCCCCGTCTGTTGTGGACCCCCAGGGCCCCGACTTCCTTGGCGATGGCACGCCAAATATCGATCTTTTGATTGGCGCTGACCTATGTGACATGTACAGGGGGGGAAAAGAAACATCATCACTTTTCTGCATGCTCGATGTGAGTGGCCCCCCCTCCCCAAACTTGCCAGGTGGCACATGCTCTCATCTGTCGTGCCATGCATTCGTAATTCGCTCCCCTCCCCTCCATCGTACATCCACCCCACTCATCACAGGCATTGCCCACTATGCATTGGCCCCCGTGTACTCACCTGTTGGTCTGGAGGACCGTAGAGTAGCGCATACTGGGGGAGGACCCCGTCCACGAGCTTCTCCAACTCTTCGGAACTGAAGGCGGGGGCCCTTTCCCCAATCGCAGCAGCCATTGTCACTTCCAGACCGAGGTCACAGCAACACTTGCAGTATAGGTCCTCTCCTGTGGATGGTCAGGTCTCGTGTGATTAAGCAGAGAGAAAATGGCGGTCACGCCCGCGGCGGTGCGTACCGCGACCGCCGGCGCACATCGTCATTGGCTCCTGAAACCCATAGGGTTCAATGTTAACCAATGCTGCTTTGCGCCGCGGTCTTCGACCGCCTACCGCCACGGCGTGCCACGCCAGCGCAATGACCTCACTTCACATTGTCACACTTCACAGGTCAGGCAGCCGCCATTTCAAGGGCCCACTTGGCTTAATTCCTACTGCGTCACACATGGCTAGGCCTTGCATCGACACTCATACAAGCTATTCAATCCAGAGAGATTCGTGTACTGTGCAGGTTGTGGGAACTTACCTGTGGGTTGATTGACTCTGTGCTCCATGTTGTCCTTCCTAGGCACCGTCCGCTGGGACTTGCGAGGAGACGGAGGAATGTTCCCGTGTACAGACCGCTGGTGGACCTGTCAACAATGGAAGAACGACATGTCATACTCACCTACAGACTCAACACTGCCACTATACAGGAACTATGGGGGTGATTCAGACCTTGGCGGACGGCGGAGGCCGTCCACCAAGGTTCCGCCGCCGAATGACCGCACCGCGGTCAAAAGACCGCGGCGGCCATTCAGACATTTCCGCTGGGCCGGCGGGCGCTCTCCAAAAGAGCACCCGCCGGCCCAGCAGAAATGCCCCTGCAACGAGGACGCCGGCTCAGAATTGAGCCGGCGTAGTTGCAGGGGTGCGACGGGTGCCCCGCGGCACCCCCTACCGCCATCCTGTTCATGGCGGGTTTCCCGCCATGAACAGGATGGCGGTAGGGGGTGTCTGAATCCCCATGGCGGCGGAGCGCGCTCCGCCGCCATGGAGGATTCAATGGGGCAGCGGTAAACCGGCGGGAGACCGCTGGTTTACCCTTTCTGACCGCAGCTGAACCGCCGCGGTCAGAATGCCCTCGGGAGCACCGCCAGCCTGTTGGCGGTGCTCCCGTGGTCGGTGACCCTGGCGGTCACCGGCCGCCAGGGTCAGAATGACCCCCTATGTGCCCAGCTGGAGCCAGACCTGATGTCACCCATCCGCCAACCCACAAGGATTCCGCCTCTAGTGCAGGTGCTGTCAGTACTCAATTTTTTGGCTAGTGGATCATTTCAAACTACAGTGGCCATTTCATCTGGGATGTCTCAGCCTATGTTTTCAAGGGTGTTGTCCAGAGTGTTGTCTGCCCTGATGAAATACATGCAGAGCTACATCATTTTCCCTGAGGTGGGTGACTTGCCTACAGTGAAGGGTGATTTCTATGCCCTTGGACACATTCCCAATATCATTGGTGCCATTGATGGTACCCATGTGGCTTTGGTCCCCCCAAAAGACAATGAACAGGTGTACAGGAACCGGAAAAGTTATCATTCCATGAATGTCCAGGTGGTCTGTTTGGCTGACCAGTACATCTCCCATGTAAATGCCAAGTTCCCAGGGTCAGTGCATGACGCGTACGTCATGCGAAATAGCAGCATCCCTTATGTGATGGAACAGCTACAGAGACAGCGTGTGTGGCTAATTGGTGACTCTGGTTACCCCAACCTGCCTTGGCTATTGACCCCAGTGAGGAATCCCAGGACAAGGGCAGAGGAACGGTACAATGAGGCCCATGGGCGTACTAGGAGGATTATAGAAAGAACCTTCGGCCTCCTGAAGGCCAGGTTTAGGTGCCTGCATATGACAGGTGGATCCTTAATGTACTCACCAAAGAAGGTGTGTCATATCATCGTGGCCTGCTGCATGCTTCACAACCTGGCTTTGCGACGCCAGGTGCCTTTCCTGCAGGAGGATGGTCCAGATGGTGGTGTTGTGGCCGCTGTGGAGCCTGCGGAGAGTGAAGAGGAGGAAGACGAAGAGGACGACACAGACAACAGGGACAGAGTGATACTGCAGTATTTCCAGTAACACACAGGTAAGAATCTACTCCTGCATTTTATTATATCTGTAACAGTACTGCCTCTCTACTGTCTGACCTTTCACCCCAATGTATGGTAACTTAGTTGTGAATTTGCCTTCCTATTTCAGTGATGTGCCCTCTGGTTTATTTCCCCATGGACTACCGCTGTGTGACACTGGTATGTTGTCATCACAATGTATTTGGACATTTTTGGTTGGTTATATCGAATACATTTGGTTTAAAAAAATAAATAGCAGACTCCAGATGGTTTTTGTGCAATAATTGTGTTTATTGAAGTGCAAAAATTGGGGTATAATTCAAAAAGGGTGATGGGTGATGGTGGAGGCATGTCCATGGCAGAGTCCAGACTCACGTTCGCACAGGTGCATTGTCCATATGCCTGTGGAAGGTGGAGCAGGGGCAGTTCAAGGTTGGACAGGGTGAACAAGTGGGACAGTGGGATGACATCCGGGGGGATCCGTGCATGGCGGAGGTCTTGACATCCTACTCTGTCTTCTTCCTCGATCTCAGGCCTTTCTTGCGTGGTGGTTCATGTTCTGCAGGGGGTGGGGTCCGGGTGGGCCGTTGCTGTTGTGTCGGGGCCTCCTGACCACTAGCGCCGGCGGAGGTGGTGGGCTGTTCTTCCTCCATGCTAGTGGCAGGGGACCTTTGGGGGGGCCACATGGTCCCGCAATGTGGTGACAATCTGGTTGAGTGCCACCACGATTGTACCCATTGCGGAACTGATGCTGCGCAGTTCTTCCCGGAACCCCATGTACTGGCCCTCCTGCATGGCCTGGATCTCCTGGAACCTGGCCAGGACCGTCGCCATCGTCTCTTGGGAGTGGTGGTACGCTCCCATGATGGTGGTGAGGGCCTCTTGGACAGTGGGTTCCCTAGGCCTGTCCTCCCTCTGTCGCACAGCAGCCCTCCCAGTTCCCCTTTGTTCCTGGGCTTCTGTCCCCTGGACGGTGTGCCCACTACCACTGCCCCCAGGTCCCTGTTGTTGGGGTGGTGGGTTGCCCTGGATGCCCTGTAGTGGTAGACACACCGCTGCTTGACCTGTCCTGGAGACAGAGGCATGGGCCCGCTGGGTGGGTGCTGTGCTGGGGTTTCCAGAGGGGGGTAGGTCTGCTGGGGCCTGTGGCTGCCTGAGGGGAACCGACTGTCTAGAGGTCCCCGATGGTCCGGGCTGGTCATCAGGTTCTAGGTCGACAGAGCTGCTGTCATCACTGGGGGCCTGTTCTGGGGGTGGGAAGGAAATTTCTGGACCCTCCGGGCCGGAGTCTTGGCGTTCGGGCCCTGCAGGGGTAAAAGAGTATGGTTATTGCTTCTGTGTGTGCCATGGCGTGCGAATTGTGGGTGCCCTTTTCCCCCAGTGCTGGCATTCCCTTGTGGGAGGAGTTGTGAGGGTGGTTTGGGGGTGGGATGGGTATGTGCAGTGGTCATGCTTAGGTGATGGGTGTCCATGGTTTGTGTTGGCATTCAGGGGTTGGTGTTGGTTTGGGTGGGTTGTGCTGGTGAGACATTAGCAGGGAGGATATGTGCTGGGGGCTTGGGGGTGAGGGTGGGGGTGTGGGTTGGAATGCTGGTGGTTGGGGGGGTGAAGTAGTTGAGATTAGACTTACCAGAGTCCATTCCTCCGCCTACTCCAGCGAGGCCCTCAGGATGCAGGATGTTCAAGACCTCTTGCTCCCATGCTGTGAATTCGGGTGGAGTGGGTGGGGGTCCGCCGCCAGTCTTCTGCACAGTGATGTTGTATCTTGACACCATCGCCCGCACCTTCCCCCGTAGGTCTTTCCATCGCTTTCGGATGTCTTCCCGATTTCTGGGATGCTGTCCCACAGCGTTGACCCTGTTGACGATCCTTTGCCATAGCTCCGCCTTCCTGGCTGTTGTGGTGTGCTGCACCTGTGTGCCGAAGAGCTGGGGCTCTACCCTAATTATTTCCTCCACCATGACCCTGAGTTCTTGGTCCAAGAACCTGGGGTGTCTTTGGGGTGCCATGGGGTGGTGTGGATGAGGTGTGGGGTGGTGTTTGTGGTGATGAGTGTAGTGGTGTGTGGTGTTTTGTGCGTAGATGCAGTGTGGGGGATGATGTTGGGTTCCTGTGTGTGTTGTGGTTTGCGTTCCCTGTGCTCTCTCTCTGTGTATTGCGCCTTGTCTCTGAATTTCGATTTGTGGGGGTTTGTGGGTGATGTGGGTGTGTGTTTTATATCGTATTGATTGTGTGGGAGTGGTGTTTGTATGTGTATCAGATGTGTGTATTTTGAATTATCCAATGTGGCTGTGTTTTGTAAAGGTGTGTGTATTTTGACCGCAGCGGTGTGTACCGCCAATGGGATACCGCGGTTGAAAGACCGCCGCGTGGATTGGTGGGTCGTAATGGCATGGGCGTATTTCTGTTGGCGTGACGGTGGAGGTTTGGTCATCTCCAGTTTATCGCTGACCGCTGATGTGGCGGCCTTCAGTGGAGGTCAGGTTTTTGGCGGTTTGGCAGTTGTGGGTCAGAATGACCCTGGCGGGTTACCGCGGCCGCGGCGGTGTTATGGCGGTCTTCTGACCGGCGGTAACTGCCTTTTACCGCCAGGGTCAGAATGACCCCCATAATGTCTTAGATTTCCACACCGAAAACACCTGGTATCTTTGAATTTAGACTTCTGAATTTGACTGAGCTTTGCATCATCTTTTACTCCATCACTGTCTTTGTAGTCACCTTGTTGCTCTTTTTTCTGAGTTATTTTATTTACTGCTGGACACTTGCTTCTCTCCAACTCTTCCACACAAGCTAAGGTGTGTTCTACACTCTTAGCAATCGTCGCCACCTCCTGTAGAGAAGGGTCATCCTTGCTCCAAAGTTCCTGCCTGACCTTGTCGCTGGAACAGTTTAGCATGAACTGATCCCTTATCCGTTCCTCAAGTGTCATTCCAAACTTGCATGTCGCAGCTAGCTTCCTTAATGCCGTTATGTAATCTTCAATTGATTCACCCGGTTCCTGTTCCCTGGTACCAAAATGATAACGCTCAAGAATTGTGCTGATTTTCGGCATATAGTGTAAATCCAGCTTTTTCAAGCATATTTCAAATTTGCTTAAATCTGTCCCATCATCATCTGGTTCTGGCAAGGTTTCGAAAATGTCCTGTCCTTCACTTCCCAAACAATGCATAAGAAGGGAATTTTTTCTTTCATTAGATAAATTCGAACCACACACTCTTGTATAGTGAAGAAAAGATTTTTTCCATTTGGACCAGATAATGTATGCTTCCCCTGTAACTGTTAAAAAAAAAAGGAGGCGGTGGAATGTTCTGCATTGTTTAGATTTAGAGAGGAGCTTTTAATTACCAAATTTTCTTCCATTTTCTTTTTTTACTAGAATAAATTGTAGTCTATCACCCTCGTTTTACAATGTTAGATGCTAAACCGGTGTTTTCTTAAGGAAGTTCTTCTTGTTTTACAACTGTTCTGTTTTTTTTCCCAATGAGGAGTTCACGATGACAGCAGGCTACGAGGGCAGCTTCCGAGGTAAGGAGAAAGGTTGCGCTGTTCAATACAGTTCAATTAAAATTCACTGACACGCAAAGATGAAGCTTCGCGTGTGTGTATAATGAAGTGTGCGCGTGCGGTCCGCGTGTACCAAATTGCTTGAGACAGCACGCGTTGATAACAACGTTGCAGGTATGCATGCACACTCAATTTCACTCAGTTTGAAAAATGCTTACAGTTTGTCGAGTGCGCAGATAATGTCACCGATGTGTCAGACACGTTCAACAAAAGTCGCAAACCAACCAAGATCCACGTTGTAATGCTCGGTTTGTGTCCCAACAAATGAAGGGCACAACGCAGGCTTCCAGGCAGTCGGACAAGTCTCTCCGTTGAGGCATAAACAAATATAAAGTAGACACAGGAGGAAGGTGGTTGTTAAGAAGAACGTAATGAACAAATATGCATCAGACTCACCAACTAAAATACAGTCTTATAGCAAGGGCGATTCAGAGATGAAAATATAAATCAGTTCAGAGCTAACTCCTTCATGAAATCCCACGTGGGTATTTCTGTGTTGAGATATTCCACCAAGTCCAGACCCTTGTTGCCAGTGTGGAAAAGATAGTCCGGAAAGATAAGGTCTTCAAGATTTTTTTTATTATTATCCAAAATATCTCATCCACATAGATTTCCACAGCAGCTCTGCTCTCTCCTACTCCTTCCTCAACCGGTCTCCAAGTCCAACCCCAAGAATCTAGAATCCCTTTACATTCCATTACTTAAAAGATGCAGCGCATGCATTTTCCAGATACCACACTGTGCCTGGGGGGTCTGTGCGATTCAGTGAATGGCCCAGTGGCATCGGGCTGTTGGGAACGACTCCGTCAAGGATGTCATGATAGCCCCAGTTGGAGCTATTGTGTTTCTAAGCGCTTTATAGGGATTTAATCTTTAAAAATTCATAGCTTTGCCTGTGTACATTGGATTTTGGTCATTTTGATTTTATGTTATTCAGATACACATTATCTACTTTTCTAAACTGCTGTGGTGTACTTTTGTAGTGTTGTGTATGAGTTATTGCACAAATACTTCACTCATTACCTTCTAAATAAAGCCTATCTGTTCTCTATCAATCTACCAGAGGGTGAGCTCAGGAGAATTTGGATTGTGTTGTGACTAGAATTGTGGTCCCTATTTGGACAAGGTGCTTACCTATTTCAACTAGAGACCCCATTCTACAAGGAACATATAAGTAATTTAAATATGCCACTCAGGTGTAAGCCAATCATACCATGTTTAAAGGGTAGAGAGCAAGCACTTCAGCACTGGTTACAAGTGATAAAGTACACAGAGACCTAAAGCCAACACAAATGAGTTCAGACAATTAGGAGGGATGTAGGCAAAAAACAACAAGTTTGAGGGTGACCATGCAGAAAGGGCCAAGTACTGCATCACTGTCCATGTTTAATGTCAGAAACATCTAATTATTTTAAATGGTACTAACATTTTATCACATTTAAATCTCATAATTTAGTAATTAACTTCGTAAAAATATGTTAATCGCTGTTGGAATAAGGCGTCTGTTGGAGGAAGTAACCTGGGCCTTGAAGTGCAGGTGGTGCACGCCTAGACTTTCACTTTTCAAAATGCCTTTAACTGACATTCTTCACAAGTGTTGAGCTCATCAAACGTTAGATCACGTGTATTTACAAACGGAACTAAACACGGCAAAAAGAATGATCTTCTTGAACGTCCAGTTTCCTCTTGCAATAGTGTAATCTAAAAGGCTAAACCTCGGGTTTTTAAATTTGATCTGATCAAGATGATAGATATGAGCTCTGAGAATAGCTGATTGGTCTCAATGGGCAACGTTTTCTTTTATGTAATCCAGTACGAGCGTGGTATAGGCGCCAACTATGGGGCAAGAAGGTTTGCCAGCTGATCATGGTGCTCTACACACTTTATTATCCTAGGCACAGCCTTCTCATCGCATTATCTCCATGCCTCTAAGCTGTCTGAACTGTTTATAAGATGGAGTTCCGGAATCATATATTTTTTATGTGCGAAAAGATCTCCGATATTCTGAAATTACTTTATCATAGGTCGTCAAGGATTGTCCAGTTGTAAAGGTTTTTCAAGGTGTCTTTCATGTGCATTTCTGGAGACAGTTTACTTCATCTGCATTGGAAGCTGATTTCACTACATGCTAAGCTCAGCAGTTAAGAGCCTATTGAGTGTCAATGATAGTGTGATGTCATGCTGGGTGTATAGTACATGAAACACAGATGAAATTAAGATGTCAGGCAAAAGTTAAATGAAGGTAAGGTACCCAGAGCTTGAATGTAAACAAAGTAGCAATATTGCTCTATGGTACTGGAACAGCACAGTCGGCATATGTCATAGACCGGACACCAACAAGGTGTATAGAGTGAGGAGAGGGCACCCGCTCCTAGTAGCCATGGTGCCGTCCTGGACTGAATGCATTCCTTCGAAAAGTGACACATGTCTATTTTAGAGGTTCTCAGGTGGCAAGTAGAAAGTAAAAAAACGTCCTTGGCACTCTTGGGGCTCTTGATTTGGAGATTAACATTAAACGAATACTATATGATTAGCAAGAATCGAAACTCTATCTGAGATCGGGAAGAAAGATAAAAAGTATCCAGAAGTAGGCCCAGTAGAAGTTCCAACTTGTGCATGCAAAACTCAGGGACAAAAAAGGTAGCAAGGGATCAAAGAATATGACATAAACGTACAGTGTAGATTCTGTGGACACTTAGCCACACACTGAGTGTGGCCTTTAGTAACATGCTGCTTGAGAGGGTAAGCAGTTCTCCTTCCTCTGTACGTTGGTAAATTCCAGTAAGATCTTGGAACTGATAAATCTATGGGGACTCATGTAGCAACAAGGTAATTTATGGGTGGTATGATAACTCAGTGAGCTGTGATCTGTGTGATCTGCACTTTTGAATTCCAGCAAGGTGGAGTCATTCTTTTGATGAAGTATCTACCGAAATTAAGATGATTATAACAGTAGAAAATTATTGACACCTCCCCCAGAGTATTTAAGACATAGGCCCAGATTCCCTCGTACAAAATTGGTGCAATGAAACTTTGCAGTGACGTTTATGCTGAGCAAGTAGTGCAAATATAACATTTGCATGAACAGGTCTAAAAATAGCCCAGTGCACTTGAGCTTCTACTAGTCTTGTGAAAATCTCCTCTTGAATGCTTTTCGTAGGGTTTGCTGAGATCTTACGGTATAATTCTTGATCTAAAAGTTGTCTGTTACCTTCCTGGATGTATTTTTCTTTTGCGCTGACTACCACTGCTTGACTTTGTACGGCTGTTTGATAACTATCGACTTGTTTTTCTTTTTTTGAAAAAGAGTTTTTTTTTTGTTGACTGATCATTGAGAACGCTTTTTGCTCAAAGGTTATCACTTCTTTCATGATACAGATTGGAGGTGGGGATGGGTGGAAAGTTATTATTTTTTGTATTTTTTTTCAGACCTGATGGTTCCTCAGTTTGATGAAATGAATGATTTAGAAAGCATGCTTTAAGCGTATTTTCCTGAAGCACTCAAGAGCTTTTGTTTTAGGGCATACATAATCATGTTTTGCGGGGACAAATGGCAAACTTTTTTCCAAACTTGTGAGTCCATCAGCGGAAAAGCTCCTAGGGGATAAATTGACTATGGATATCTTCATTGATTCTTGTAGGAGTGGTGTCTCGTACACATCTCACATGGCTGGTTGTTGGATATGAATCTTCCTCGAGCTCTTTGTTGGCCTCTTACCAAAAAAGTAGGCTATGTTTTTGCGCCAAGTTTTTGATTGGAGGATCCTTCACCTGGGTCAGATTTGCCAGTTGATTCTAAAGAAGGAGTTTCCTAAAAGGTAAAGAATCTATGCTTTGATCTTTACTGATAGTCAAGGAGCACTCTTTGTGATTCTGTCCTCTTTTAAATATGGATAAACTGATTACAAGGTGACTATCTTCTTATCCTTTTCAGATTTGGTTATTTATTTGGTTTATGGTGTGATCTTTCAATTCATTACTTGCTTTATCCAGTAATTCCTTAGCCTCTGCTATTGTTTAGTTGTCTCTTATGACTTGTTCCAATTTAACTATTTAATATAATTTTTTGTGCAGTTTCAATCGAATGGACCATTCAATCTCTGCTGCATTTAGTTCCAATGTAGCTTAATTGTTTTTGGATGAGTATCCTCTCTGGGTCACCTCCTCTTGGATTAGGTTGAACCACAGTTGGTAAAAATGTAACATAGATGTTGTCTAGGAGCAATACAAATGTACATGGATGCTTTTGTTGATTTTAGCTCACAACAGTAGAATATTTTGGTGAACACTGAAGGGATTTAAGAGCTTATGTGTGATGCGAATATTATGTTTACTGTAAATAGTCATCTGGAGATTTGATCAAAATAATGTGGGCCGAATAACCTAGGCAACTTTTGGTTTTGTGAATCCAGTGTGTGTGATGCAAGGAAGGTGTTTGAATCTACACAATCATGTTCTTTAACCCCTTCACTGCTAGACTCTTTTCCACCAGTGCTGAGCACTTTTATGGTTATTTGGGGTACTTCACCCTTAGGTCTCCATAATGTTTTGTGCACATAAGCTATCCAAACCTAATTTATGACCTTTTTTCCCAACATCCCAGCAATTCTAAAGGTGCCCAGAGTTTATGGATTCCCCTCGAGGGAATTTTAAGTTTTTTGTTTTAGAAAAGTAGGGAAAAAGTGCTCCATTTAAAAGTGTCTCTTTTTTCCTTAAAAATTGCATCCACAAAAAGTTTGCTGAACTCAAGCCATTATCTTCCCAGTTTTCAGGAACATGCAAAATTGAATCACAAAAACACATTTTGTACTACAGTTTTTTGCATTTTTCTAAGAGTTATCCTATTATCCCTATTTTTTTGCTCTCAACCTACTTCCAGTTTGTGGTGGAAACCAGTATGAAACCAATTGGTGACCCAGAAATGATTTACGTTCTTGTAAAGCAGATACAAATTCTGAATGCAGCAAGGGGTCCTATGTGTAGCCCCCCTAAGGGCCTCCCAAGCAAAATGGCTTGAATAAAAGAAATATTGACAATGAGTAAGAAAAAACAGGTAATGTGACAACATTTTCCTCTG